>NC_035439.2:118971747-119577637 GCF_002127325.2 Helianthus annuus
TATAAGATTGCCATCATACGATTATAAGTTCTGTAAGCTCGATCTAATTGTATGCTTTTTTTTTTTGTTATCATTGATAGTACTATATATGTATCTGTTCTAATGATAAACATATTTCTATAGGCGTGCAACCATGTATACAAAAGGGGTCTGCATATGACACATGATGGTTTTTCATGTTTGCCCAAATTGTGAAATGCAGTGTCTACTAAATATTAAATCCAAGAAAACACTAGCTTTTTATGGTCCCTTAAACGTGACAATGTGACATGATACCTTCGATAAAGGGAAAAGACAATGCATTGGTACTAAAGTTATGATATGTGTGTGCAAATTAACCTTTGTATGTGGGATGTTGTTTGGAAATGACAAACTGGGCGCATGAGAGTTGAGATGACCTAGGTACGTTTCTAATAAGTAAGATGTCACACGGTAAAAAGGGACAAATACATACACCAAGTGGGGATATATGGAAAACAAAACAAGACGCTCTACGTACCCATTGGATCCAATGAGATGACCTGATATCCTACAAAAGAATGTCTTTCAAAAACTCGATGTCAGGTTAGGCTCATTACCAAGAAAATTTCATTATTTCTAGCCTTTTCAAGAGCATCAAACTGTCGTAAATATATATGGCAGCCTCTATTAATCAACAGAGTTGGAACGGATAAACTACCTTGTTTTTTATCAGCATGAAATTTCAAAAAAAAAAAAAAAAAAAAAAAAGAAACCAAAATGACACGGACATTTGTGGCAGAAGGTAATATCATGATGCTCCAATCTTTTCCCACCCAGACTTTACCCAAGCACAAGAGAAAAACAAATGGTCCAATTAATCAGTCATCTCAACCCATAGATCACATAAAGTAGCTTCTTTTTAGTTCTAGCAAGAAGGTGGATAAAACATACACGTTACATATCGTTCACCGTATTAACAAAGTTGAAATTACACCAACTAGACCACTCGAGGTTATGTACGGTGTATATACTTGTTGGTCTCATAAAGTAAATACAATAGGTCTGTGTACAAAAACTGAGATGTACTTCATTTCAAAAGAGGCGATCCGATTAAACTCGTTTTAGTTGGACTTAATTTGAACAATAGACGAGTCGATCACAGGTAGTTCGATCACGAATGGTTTGGTTTGTTTACATCCTTTACGATATGAATGAAGGGATGCATTCCGCTATCCGGCCGGCAAGGAGGATATGTAGGTTCCGTTTTAATTCTTTAACCCATTCCCAACCACCGGGAATCCCATGCCTTAGAAAGTGTGTGAACTCACCCCAGTTTGCTCGGTATGCTTATCTACTTGCACAAACAATTCAGTCAAAGCCTATATTATTCATGTATACACAATCAGTTTATGTTCGTAATGACTCACATGCAAATCTATATCACAAAGTGTGCTTAGGCAATCGTTAACAAGTAACACATAACAGTTAGTCAAATTCATACAATTCATGCTTCACATAATTGATTTCTCAGTTTATTCTAACATACTTATCGACTAACAGACCTAACAGACTTAACCGGGTTACTGTGTCTGTTTCCCAACCTGACCAATCTTTCGGCGAAATCCCATTCGATGAAATTCCCTTTCGGCGAAATCCCTTTTGGCGAAATCCCCCAGGCGACGAAATCCCTTGGGCGACGAAATCCCAAAGGGTTTTCGTCGTGACAGTGTTTTCGCCGGGGTAGTGATTTCGTCGGGGTAGGGTTTTCATCATCAATAGTTTCGTAACACAGAAACCCTAATTACATTCTAACAGTTACACGATTATATCATCATTTCTATCATACGATCAGCATCATTGGAATCCATTCAAGTAACAGTTATGCATAATTATATGAAAACCCTAATCATCATTGTCAGTTACATGACACAGACACCTTATTTGCATCCTTTTAGCTAACCATCAATCATTAATCCTATCCACGAATCAGATCATCAACATCATGATACAGTACATCAGTGACATATCGAAAACAACCATCCATTTCAATTAGTTAACGAATCATTCAAAAAGGTTTAACAACATTACAAGATCATCCTCCCTATCCATGAACATATATTCTCAAATCACAGAACTTTATCATTCAGATATATATGTACACATACGCAAACATGTAGTGATCTACCAAAAATTCATGCACAAATAAACAACGGTACGAACTAACCGAGATAGAAAGAATGATAGATTGATCGCTAGAGAGAGTTTTGAGAACCGAGCAATGCCGTCGCACCGAAGAAAGGAGAGAGAGACTCTAGGGTTGATAACTGATCATCTACGCAACCTAATACGTTCAATGCGTAACTGATAAGATGTTGGGCCCTGACCGGGCTTCGGGGAAACTTGGGCCCGGCGAACTCCCTGATTTCGTCGGGGTAAAAATGGCGAATTCTCAAAGGAGGGCGACGAACTCTATGTTCGTCGCAATGGTTTTGACGAAATCATAAAGGTGGCGAACTCTCTGATTTCGTCGTGTGAGGTGTGACGAACTCTAAGTTCGTTGAGCTCATTTCGTCGCAACAGTAAAGACATAGGGTTTACATGGTTCATAAGTTCAAAGTCTATATCCTCACACCTTAATAATAAATTGTAAAATGAATAATCAACACAAACTCTCAATCATAAAGTAAACATGCAAAATCACAAGGTAACAAAGTTATACAAACGCAATTCGGAAACATGTAATGATTAATCGAGGAAAGACCTTGGAAACTCGGGTTGTCACATCATCCCCAACTTTAAAGAAATTTCGTCCCGAAATTTAGCACGTAGTTACTAAGGAAGCTAGATAGGTTGCGTGGTTTCCTGGTTTTCCTGCGGTGTCATATCATCCCCTCGTTGGTTTGGAATTTCGTCCCGAAATTCTGTAGTAGCTTCAGCCTCAATAGTGGTTGTACTATTCTCGAACAACTGGGGATACTTGAGTTTCATTTGGTCTTCTCGTTCCCAGGTAAATTCTAGGCCACGACGGGAGTTCCAACGAACTCGAACAAGAGGTATTCTGGTGCGCTTGAGAATCTTAGCATCCCGGTCTGTGATTTCTACTGGTTCCTCGACGAATCGCAGCTGGTTGTCGATTGTGAGTTCCTTCAAAGGAACTATGAGGGTCTCATCTGACAAACACTTCTTCAGATTTGACACGTGGAATATGTTGTGAACTCCACCGTGTTCTTCAGGTAGATTCAACTTGTAAGCGACTTTGCCAATTTTCTCAATGATTTCGAATGGTCCGACATAACGCGGATTGAGTTTGCCTCGTTTGCCAAAACGAACCACACCTTTCCAAAGTGAGACTTTGAGTAGCACTTGATTCAAACCATCATGGTATACTACTAAGTCATCAGTACTTTCGGATAAAGACGATGCCCAGTGTATTGCTGAGTTGCGATTCGAAAGCTGAAAAGACGCCCCCCTGTCTGTGTTCCACGAACACAGCACCCTGCTGTGCCAAAGAGATGCTGCGAGACCTTCGAAAGTCATGCGATTTATCTGCGATAGAATCTAGCGAGACCAAGAAATTGCTGTCTCCTCGTAGGACTCTTTGGTGTCGATCAGTTTCTAACCAAGACAGATCTTAGCGAGATCCACTGGCATTCCCACTTTGTTGATTATATGTCCAAAAGGTGTTGGTGCACTACATCTGTCGACTTCGTCTTGTATCGAGTCTTACATTGTTTTGTATAGTTTAGGGCACGAATTACGAGAAAATATGAGAATGTATGTAATTAGAGTGGAGGTCCGCTCATATGGACATTTGTGAGGAGGTCCGCTTATATGTACATATGAGGTCCGCTCATATGTACATATGACACATAAGCGAACCTCCATGTCCTATATATAGCTGCCATTTGAGCGAAACCACAATGATCACCTTGTATTCCATACCGAAGTGCTGCCGGTGTGAAGATCGAGCTGTAATCAAAGTTAAATCAATGAAAACAGTAGATTAAGTGAAGACACTGCTATTTCTACCTTTGTTTCTTGTTATTCCGCACCTGAAACAGAGAAGAACGCCTCTGAAAGACTCATTCGGGTCGAGACACGATCCTACAAAAGGTACCTCTCGAACCCCGAAATTACATTTACCAAGACTTCGCACGTAATGGCTCCTCCCACAGAAGCGCTGAGATAGGATACATATGCCACCCATGGCGTTCCATTCTCCTGGTCAGGATTCAGAACGTTGTCAACAAATGCGGTCGATTCATGTGATCCCTGAAGCTGCTGGTGTGTTGGTCAACTCAATGGTCATGGTGTATAACGTTGAAATGGCTGCATTACCTTCGACTTGCTATTCTAAGAGCATTCTCCCCTTGGACTTCCATCTGACGATAGTTCGTTCACTAGCCAAATCCTCGAATGGAAACTTGTTCCTCGCAACTGGTCGACGGGTTGTCAATACGTGGTCGAGGCAAATGGTTCTTGACTGTCACCTTGTTGAGTTCTCGATAATCAGTACACATACGAAAAGGCTTCTCTTCATGGGTATAGCGAGGGCTCCTCAAAGCGAAAACTCATGTCCTGTCAGTTCCTGTAGTTGGTTAAACAGCTCCTGCAACCTTCTTGGTGCAAAACGGTAAAGAGTACGAGTAGTTAGAACTGCCTCCGGCGCAAGGTCAAACTGAGTTCCTACCTAACAGTTGTAAAGATGATCCTGGAAGTTCCTCGAGTAGTGTTGGTGCACTTCATCTGTCGACTTCGTCTTGGATCGAGTCATATAGTGTATTGTATAGATTAGGGCGAGATTTACGAGAAAACATGAGAATGTTTATGTTTAGAGAGATAGTTTTGCTTTTAAGGTCATTGGTAAAGGTTTCGCTTATGTGTACTAGGTAGTTTTGCTTATACGTACACATGAGGTTCCGCTCTTGTGGACATGTACGTATAAGCGAAACCCTCAACCCTATATAAACCAGATAAGCGAAATCATTTGTAACTTTGTCGAATTCCATACCGAGGTGCTGCCGGTGTGACGATTGAGCTGTAATCATTGTCAAATCAATAAAACAGTAGATTAAGTGAAGAACAAGCTATTTCTACCTACGTTTCTTGTTATTCCGCACCTGAAACATAGAAGAACGCCTCTGAACGACTCGTTCGGGTCAATTCTCGATCCTACAATTGGTATCAGAGCTTGGGAGGAGGTTTTCTACAGAAATTAGCTGGATTTCATCATTGTTTCTTACTTCTACATCTTCTATTTTCAATTCAAAAAGTTGTAACGGTCAGAATTGGCTCAAAATTTCTCAGACTGTGTGCAATATAACAAAGAAAAACCCTGGAAAGTTTCGGATCAATTTATGGACTAAAAATGGTTGAAATTACCTTCGAACTTAGTTCCGCTTATTCGGACATAGTGTAGTTCCGCTTTTCTGTACATCATAGTTCCGCTTGTTCGGTCAATTATCAGAGGTTCCGCTTCAAATTACTTGGTAGTTTCGCTTCAAAGGTCACATAGTTCCGCTTTTGTGCCAACTTAAGTGAGGTTCCGCTCCAAAAGTAATCAGGGTTTCGCTTGAAGGGTTCCGCTTATTGATACATCAACAGTTTGCAACACCGTCTGCTCCAGCTGCGATTGCTCAGGCCATGAACTTAGAGAACGAGACGGGAACCACCCAAAAACCCCCGAAATTGATGAGTATCGAAGAATATTACGGGTGGAAAGATCGGTTCGAGAACTGGGTTCAGGAAAATCATCTCAGATCATGGGAATGTATACTGAAGAAGTATGTGTTGCCTAGAACAGAATTGCGGGTTATCAAAGAGTTATCAGAATTCACAGATCAAGAACGGGTTATGTACAAAGCTGAGAAAATGATGATCAGTCTTCTTCAGCAAGCAATCAAAGAAGACATATTCATACTACTTCAGCACGACAAAACTCCTAAATCAATCTGGGATGCACTTAAAGTCAAGTTTGAAGGTAGCGAGAATATGATTAAAAGCAAAAAGGCGTTGCTAAAAAAGGAGTTTGATCTGTTCAGCAGTCTACTAGGTGAAGACACAAAGAAGCTGATTGAGAGATACTGTCACTTAGTGCGATCAATGTCGATGTTGGGTGTTACAAAAGATCGTGAAGAGTGGGTAGACAAACTTGCTGATGCACTACCGCAGAAAGAGTGGGGAACATATTTGATGATATTAAAGAATACGGGCGTGTATGATGATCTAACAATCTCACAGTTCATCGAGAAGATCGAGAGTCAGGATCTGGAACAACAGAAGATTGCTAGGATGAACAGTCCCAGTGGTCAACAGGATGTAAAGATGTATTACAAAGGGAGTGTTTCAGTTCCAGAATCTGAGAGAAGTCCGAAAATCCAAACCGCATTTAGTGCTGGGGATTCTACAGAAAAGGTTTATCAGAGTTCAACCAAAAGTAGTAGTGGATTTTCGTCATTTCCAAGTGTCAATCCTAAAGAGTCAAATTCAAGTTTTCAGTCGCAAAGCACAAAGACAGGAAATGGATATGTAATTCAGTGTAACATTGCTTTAAATCTTCCAGAAGGGCAAAGCTTCTCAGAAGACACTGCTAAAGACCACATGGCTCTACTTGGTTCTGTATCGTTATCTTATGAGGGTCTAGTAGCTGGTCGGATCGGAAATCCTATGCTTACTAAAGCAGATTACGATCAAATAGACGCTGAAGAGATGAAATTAATGGATATCAAATGGTGTCTTGCAAGTGTTCTTCGACGTGCTGAAAAGTTCAAAACAATCACTAGGAGAAATGACTTTCTTGATGCTCATGTATCTACTTTAGGTTTTGATAAATCTAAAGTTACTTGTTTTCGTTGCAGGGAGAAAGGCCATTTCAAACGGGAGTGCAAGGGTAGAGAAGCTAGTGGAGCTCAGAATCCGTTCGGTAAAGACGACTACTACCGGAAAGCCATTTATCAGCAGGTTGGTCAATCACAAGACTCACAGACGGCTCATGGTAGGAAGATTGAAGATTCTAAGAGAGCATGTTTGGTGGATTTCAACTGGAGCAACTACATATCTCCTGATAATAAAGTCTGTTTAGTTGATCAACATGATGAACAACTACCTGAAGGCTTCAGCTGGGATATGTTTGTTGATGAGAAAGGAGAGTTCAAGGCTTTCATTTCCAAGATTGTCAGAGAGCCAGACATGTTTGCTACCTGGATGAAGTCTATTGGAGTGAATGTGAAGAGTGAGGATGAAAAGACTGTACTTCTGATGAAATTCAGAATGTGTTGATGAACTTTCAGAAAGTGTTGATGAAAGTGTACAGAGTTCAAATGAGAATGTAGAAAATAGTGTTAACTCAGAAAAGGAAGTTGTATTTGATCAAACACCATCAGATTCTTGTTTATCAGATGATGATTCAGAAAAAACTGCACAGTTTGATCAGTCACCAGTTGATAGTAGTAGTGATGATGAGGATGAAAAACATATCAATATTGCAAAATCTTATCTTTCTCCTGAAAGTTTTCATTTCTATTTTGCAGAACGCTTGGAGAAACTGAAGGAGAAAAGAGCTGCTAAAGAACAACAAAAGAAATCTGAAGATGATCTTCAAAATGTTGAAATTGTTACTGAGAAGATTACTGAAGTTGAGAAAGTAATTGAAGCTGAGAAAGTGAAAGAGGAAGAAAAAATGATAGAAGTGGTGAAAACAATCGAGGTTGAGAAGATTGCTGATGTTGTCAAGCCTTGCACAAAGTGTTTGGAAGCTTGCAAGGAATGTGCAGCAAAAGATGACATAATAGCTGAATATGAGAAGAAGAAAGAGCAGTTACTGTTCAACCTCAACTAGATGTCTTGAACAAAACAGTAACTGGTCTTCAAAAGATAAACTCAGAAAGAGAACAAGCACTGACGATGATGAATGCAGTCATGATGTCAAAGCAAAAAAGCCATAAATTTCTACATCAAAGAAAGTGCTAAATGGAAGCAAGAGTTGGAAACAGAAAAGATTGAGAATGAGAGAATTAGACGTTTACTTCAAAGTTATTCTAGTTCTGATTATCTCATTGATCGTATTTACCCAACTGTTGCAGGAATGGAAGCTTTTCAAGACGAGAAGCCGAAGAAGAAGAAAGATTGTGGTAAGAAACCGACTGTTAGCTATAACAAATGTCCGCCTCCAATTTGGGAAGGGTATTCTCCTAGAAAACCAAACGAAGAGCAACTGGAAAAAGCAGTCAATATAAAGCTTAAAACCGACACAACTGATGTTTTACCAGATAACATTGATGTCACGTTTACCTCGCCCGATACTGATCATGAGTCTGAGTTAATCAAAAAGGTGGTATATCAGGTGTTGGATACTGATGAGGAATCTGGGTCAAAGTCTGAGTCTGGAAAGTCAAATTCGTCAGTCAACAGGAAAAATTCGTCGGCTAAACGGTCTTATATTAAAGAATTTTTGTTATCAAAAGCAAATTTGAATGATGAAACATTCGAAGTAGTTTATACTTTGAATGGTTCTGACAAATTATATTACAACAAAGAGTTCCCAATAATGAGTATTAAAACGGAATTGATTAACAAAACTTTCAAACTAATAGAGATTAATATTCCTGAATTGAAAGTTTTGAAAATTTTTGAAAAATCTAAAAAATATACTTCAAGAGTTCAACAACGATTAAACAAGAAAAAATGTTACAATTCTGGTTCCGGTTTTCAAAAGAAACCTAATCAAAATGGTAGCTACAAAAAGAAAGGTTTAGGATTTGTTCCACCAGAAAATTATAAAAATGAGAAAAATTCTAAAACAAAAACAGAATTTGTGTTAGGTGGAAGCTCAGATGAGGAACAGAAGAAACCATTTTGGAGACAGTCAAACAAAGAGTTTCTTGCTGAGAAGAGAAAGAATGGAACTGAAGTATTGTATCAAAGAGAGACTCGTATCTGTTACAAGTGCAATGAAGCTGGTCACATTGCATGGAATTGTTCAAAGAATGCAAAAACAAAATAGGGAGTTTCTCAGGAATTTGTATGGAAAGAAAGGAAAAGACAACCAAATGTGGGTTGTTAAGAAAGTTGATGTGAATGTCGGCGATGAATCTGGTTCCACAAAGCCAGAAGAGCCACAGGTTGAGGAGAAAATTTCAGTGAATGATGATGATTTTCCATCACTGAAATTTGAAGAAGTTAAAAAGAAAGTTGGGAATATTGATATCTCGAAACAGTTTTATACTGAGAAAAATGAATTTGATGTCGAAAAAACATTTAATGGAAGTGTTAGGAAAATTTTTGGGAAAATGTTGAACGGGAAAGCAAAGGGGGTTAAAGATTTTATGCGACTAAAAAAACAACATACAGTCCTACTGCACAAGAACTGAAAGCCATCAAGTCTGAAAAGACTTGGATGGAAGTTTGCTTTCCATAAGTCTTATGACTACGCTGGAGATCCCAAGTTTATATCGTGGATCATGAATCAGCATTATTCATGTTTTGATGATTGTGTATGAAAATTTTTGATAAGTGTTTGAATGTTTACAGGTTGAATGACTACGCCGGAGCTTCCAGATTGGTAAGTGTGAAGCAGGAATCGGCATCTGGATTGGTAACATGATACATGTAGACGTAACATTCCTACAAGTGGTATTGGTTTACCATACCTACAAGTGATATTGTTTGTGATCTTACAAGTAGTCATTTTTACAAGTGGTACAGAGGTTTCTGAACTGTGAATGGTAAATCAGGGACATTAAGTTGTACTTGATTTACTAAATATGGTTAAAATAGACAAGATAATGAACCACATCCCCGAATATGATGCTAACTTACAAGTGGTATAAACAAATTCATTTTCCGGAAAAATCATTTTGATTAAAACAAACTTAAGTGTTTTGAGATCTAAATGAGAAAATGGTTTGTTGATAGGGGGAGTTATGATTGTTTATGCATTGTGAATGATGATTTGAGGCGATTTGATTTCGGTTGTCGTGTTTCTGTACAGTTTGTTTTACTTTTCATGTTTTCAAGTGAGTCAAGAGTCTAGTTATTTTCAAATTTCCTTTGAGATGTGTTTGTATTTTAGGGGGAGTAGATATTTCTGAAAATCCAAAAACATTAGAAAATTTGAAAAAGCCAAAAACATGATAAAATTTAAAAAAAAATGAGTTTTTGTTGTGAAAAGAGGAAATGATAGTACATCAGTAGGCTGTCACAACATGCTAAAGAAATGTAAAGATAAAATGTGATAAATAATCTCACTGAGGATGTGCCAGTAGATTTTTACACACTTAGTAAATTGTGACGAGATATAAAGAAAATTTCAAACTTGCTTGTTCCGTGGGTTAACACAAACTTGGATATATAGGTAACCCCTGAAATCTTGTTTGAAAGGTCCCTTATTCTGAGATACTAGGTCTTTATGCTCAGTGATATCTGGGGTATTATCCCGGGACTTCTGCTGTATGGAAGTACTGACCTAGTCCCCGTATAATGCTTTTCGCAAAAAGCTAGCTTCGCCCTCAGCATGCTGATGAAACAATAAAATTGATAGTTGCTGCTGTTGAAATTCTAAAAGATCCTCTAAAGGGGACACACCGAAAAGTCGAAGCCGTCATCTCTCTGCGTATACGGAAGTATCGACCTGAGCTCTCACGGCCCTCGCATTTAACCCCTGAACAGATATCATCTGTGGTATACTCACCTGTAAGACTGAATATTGGGATCTGGATACGGGAGTATATTCAAGTAGTGAGACACACGAATAAGCTAGTATCTAAGACATTAATATCGTATCTCGGATCAATTGAACTTTGTGTGAAAATTTCAGTGGACCGATATACTGACAATCTAAGTGAATTGTTTAAAACTTAAAATGTAATAAGCTTAACGGTGTTGGTGACATGTCTCATAAACTGATATGATCCTCTTACACGAACTCACAAAATATTGCCCGTATATATTTCATTTCTGCTTAAATCTGTCTTTACAAGTGGTGTCATTTACTTTCTATTAGAAAAATCCAAAAAGATTTTGGGTGTGTTTTAGCATAAATCTTTTGAAAAGACCAAAAAGATTTTTGACAACTGATGTAGGAAAGCTGATTTTCAAAATTCCGAGTGCTAAACATGATGACATTATTGTGAGGGGGAGTGTGGTTGAAATATCCAAATATGTTTTCTAAATCAAAAGTGGTTCATCATGTGTGTGTGAACTAAGAGAGAGTGTTGTTGGTGTACATGTTATGAGAAGGTGTCATCTAATTATGTCAGACTGTTGGTGCATTAAATTTGTTAAATCTAGAAAATTTATTTCTGGGTTAACTCTTTGCAGGTTAAGTTGTGTCAGGTCGATCCAGAGATTCAAGCTAGAAGATAGCCAAGTTTTGATCTTGATGCTGAACGAAAGTCAGGTTGCGATACATGAGGATTTTGATTGATGAAAAGCCAGGCAATGATCCTGATTCAGATTTTGCTGAAGAACAAAGGAATGCCAGCAAATTGAGAGGGGGACTCTGAAGATAGAGAGAAAGAAAAGCCCAGAGACTGATCAAGATTGAAGATGTGAAGATACAGCATTGTCGTGACTCGATGGACGACTCCGTCAACATCTGAGGGGGAGTCTGTTGGTGCACTTCATCTGTCGACTTCGTCTTGGATCGAGTCATATAGTGTATTGTATAGATTAGGGCGAGATTTACGAGAAAACAGGAGAATTTTTGTGTTTAGAGATATAGTTTCGCTTTTAAGGTCATTGGTAAAGGTTTCGCTTATGTGTACTAGGTAGTTTCGCTTATACGTACACATGAGGTTCCGCTCTTGTGGACATGTACGTATAAGCGAAACCCTCAACCCTATATAAACCAGATAAGCGAAATCATTTGTAACTTTGTCGAATTCCATACCGAGGTGCTGCCGGTGTGACGATTGAGCTGTAATCATTGTCAAATCAATAAAACAGTAGATTAAGTGAAGAACAAGCCATTTCTACATACGTTTCTTGTTATTCCGCACCTGAAACATAGAAGAACGCCTCTGAACGACTCGTTCGGGTCAATTCTCGATCCTACAAGTAGCACATTGAGGGTAATCACGAACAGCTGGTGGATCCTCGATCCTCTTTTTCCTAACCTTACGTCTATAATAGTTGCCACATAGCAGGGTGATCCCTCCGTAGACACTCCTGGCTCTCATTGCTAAAATAACACTAACCATTGCACCACTCTGACACATTAGAACAGATAACAATCCTCCACGAAGGAGAGGGATACGTAGAATTGTCTCCTCACAGGGTACATCTATCAAGAATAACAGAAGAAAGGTCGATGTCGAACACTTGTCCCACAAGGTCGTGTTTACATCCCAACGATTATATGAGGTTTCCATTGTCTTGCCATCAGCCGATTCCACAACAGGTTCAAATTTTTAGGAGCATCGGGGTCAAACGGAACAGAGACGAAGCGGATTGCTACTCACACTAGCTACCATGTCGTTAAAGTCCTGACGTCGCCCACGCCAATTCTAAATGCCCTTCCAAGAGCATCATTTCTGGTGTTGCTATTTTCATTACTAGGATTCCAAGTACTGTCGTTGTTCCTTTGATCGTTGTCCTCTTAACTTAACAACGGCCAATCCATGTTGTAGGTACCTTTATTTCCTTACTGTAGGCTAGGGTTATGAATACCTTGTTGTCGCTGTGACTGCTGCCCCCAATGTCGTTGCTCGAAACGAAGCCCTACGATCTCCACCATCATAGTCCATCTTTTCACATTCTGAGCCACGTCCTAAAGCACTACTCACTATGCTGGCAGTTACGTATACCACACTAAGGTCAATTATCATCACTTATGCCTCGATTGATTCGTAAGAGTTGACTCACACAATTCACTGACTAGAGTTACAGACTTGATTGAAATCAATCCGCTGACGTTCGTTGCCGGTAATCAGGGTCGTCAAAGTACTGGGCTTGGTAAGGTACTACGCTCAACCTCCTACCCATCGATGTTGAAAGCGGTTCAAGTAATATGCAGTACATTGCGGGAGTGTTGCAGAAGTGATCGCACTTCGGAATCTAAGGCGTCAATACGTTAAGTTCCAGCAAGCGAAGAAAGGTGAGAAAGATATCGATCAATCATTCGACGCTGCGACATCCAACACATGGACGTTCGTATAAGCACTTAACATTCTACACGGTTCACTGAGTTCAGATGGGTGTTCAGGTAACACTCGATAGCATCGAGATTCGAAGGGATCCAAAGATGAATGAAAAGTTCACGTTCGAGTAGGGGACAATTATTGCTATGACCCCTATAGGTTTGTTATGTTTCACAACGATCCAATGACGGAACGAAACCCCTTTTCCACTTGTTAAGCCTCACTGCGACTCACATGCACCCCACATTATTATTAGGTGTGCACCCACAATAATATTGTGATTTGCATGCTCATCTCAGCTCCTCTTAACTCATGTCAAATGGTTCCTCAAACTTGAGTAGCAAACAAAGAGTATCACGAAGCGTAAGTCATGAAGGTTTAGGGAGTTACCACCCTATCAGTCACATAACACATGCAAGAATACACGAATTCATTCTGTTGTGCTAAACATGCAATCACATGCAATATCATATGTAGGTGTTCACTAGTTATGCAGTACAATGAGTATACGAGAGACGAACCTTACAATCTGGAGCTGAGTGTCATGGTTGTATTCACGTCTTCAGAACTGTTCGGTTATAGTCTGGTTTTACAAAAACGTTTTCCCCTTTTTAAAACCAAGTTCGCTATAACCAATGGCTCTGATACCAATCTGTCACACCCCCAAAATACCACAAGCGGAACCCCCCCCCCCCCGCGAGGTGTGTGACGTACCAGGATCTAGCCACCAATCATATTGAACTCATAGGTATATTTAAATAAAACTTTCATTTATTAACATTAAGTATTACAACATTACAAATAAATTACAGTGTACAGCGGAAGCATAGTTCATTCGTTAAGTGTTTATAAACCACATGAAAAATCCATTAGTCTTGTGTTGCGATTCCATGTATCTCGACCCATGACCACTCCAGCCTCCCAGACAGCAGGTTCCAACAATATGCACCTAAAGGCCTGCAAGGCATGTAACAACGAGTCAACAACAAAGTTGAGCGAGTTCACAGTTGGTTGTTTAGTTTTACAAGTTTGTTTTGAAAACCATAAGTTGTTTCATAAACCACGAGTTAACCAGTATCTTTGTTTCCCAAACCATATCCATAATCAGTGGGGGCTTCCCCATGTGAACCACTAGACCGTTACCATATCGACAACTGACGAACATAAGTTGTGCCCTACGTCAATGTCTATCATCATTGACTAAGTGCCCAGATCCATTATTACACGCCCGTCCGACCGGCACGGTGTGAGGCTTGTCAACCCTAATAGCGCTATCAACTAATGACCCGCTCGCCATTGGCCCGACGATTAAGTCGATATAAAAATGAGGGACTTAATGATAGAGTTTTGTCTAGTAAGTTTAAGGTTGTTGTCCTACCCAAGGAGGAAGAACGTACGTATTCTACCCAAGGAGAATACGTATGATTAACATTGGCATCCTACCCATGGAGGATGGAGGTACATATCCTACCCAAGGAGGATATGTAGGTTCCGTTTTAATTCTTTAACCCATTCCCAACCACTGGGAATCCCATGCCTTAGAAAGTGTGTGAACTCACCTCGGTTTGCTCGGCATGCTTATCTACTTGCACAAACAATTCAGTCAAAGCCTATAGTATTCACGTATACACAATCAGTTTATGTTCATAATGACTCACATGCAAATATATATCACAACGTGTGCTTAGGCAATCGTTAACAAGTAACACATAACAGCTAGTCAAATTCATACAATTCATGCTTCACATAATTGATTTCTCAGTTTATTCTAACATAGTTATCCACTAACAGACCTAACAGACTTAACTTGGTTACTGTGTCTGTTTCCCAACCTGACCAATCATTCGCTGAAATCCCATTCGACAAAATCCCCTTTCTGCGAAATCCCTTTTGGCGAAATCCCTCAGGCGACGAAATCCCTTAGGCGACGAAATCCCAAAGGGTTTTCGTCGTGACAGTGTTTTCGTCGGGGTAGTGATTTCGTTGGGGTAGGGTTTTCATCATCAATAGTTTCGTAACACAGAAACCCTAACTACATTCTAACAGTTACATGATTATATCATCATTTCTATCATACGATCAACATCATTGGAATCCATTCAAGTAACAGTTATGCATAATTATATGAAAACCCTAATCATCATTGTCAGTTACATGACACAGACACCTTATTTGCAACCTTTTAGCTAACCATCAATCATTAATCCTATCCCGAATCAGATCATCAACATCATGATACAATACATCAATGACATATCGAAAACGACCATCCATTTCAATTAGTTAACGAATCATTCAAAAAGGTTTAACAACATTACAAGATCCTCCTCCCTATCCATGAACATATATTCTCAAATCACAGAACTTTATCATTCAGATATATATGTACACATACGCAAACATGTAGTGATCTACCAAAAAGTCATGCACAAATAAACAACGGTACGAACTAACCGAGATAGAAAGAATGATAGATTGATCGCTAGAGAGAGTTTGGAGAACCCATCAATGTCGTCGCACCGAAGAAAGGAGAGAGAGAGAGACTCTAGGGTTGATAACTGATCATCTACGCAACCTAATACGTTAAATGCGTAACTGATAAGATGTTGGGTCCTGACCGGGCTTCATGGAAACTTGGGCTGGCAAACTCCCTTATTTTGTCGGGGTAAAGATGGCAAATTCTCAAAGGAGGTCGACGAACTCTAAGTTCGTCTCAATGGTTTTGACGAAATCCCAAAGGTGGCGAACTCTCTGATTTCGTCGTGTGAGGTGTGACGAACTCTAAGTTCGTTGAGCTTATTTCGTCGCAACAGTAAAGACATTGGGTTTACATGGTTCATAAGTTCAAAGTCTATATCCTCACACCTTAACAACAAATTATAAAATGAATAATCAACACAAACTCTCAATCATAAAGTAAACATGCAAAATCACAAGGTAACAAAGTTATACAAGCGCAATTCGGAAACATGTAATGATTAATCGAGGAAAGACCTTGGAAACTCGGGTTGTCACATCATCCCCAACTTGAGAGAAATTTCGTCCCGAAATTTAGCACGTAGTTACTGAGGAAGCTAGATAGGTTGCGTGGTTTCCTGGTTTTCTTGGGTTGTCACATCATCCCCCTTTGGTTTGGAATTTCGTCCCAAAATTCCACAGTAGCTTCAGCCTCAGTAGTGGTTGTACTGTTCTCGAACAACTGGGGGTACTTGAGTTTCATTTGGTCTTCTCGTTCCCAAGTAAACTCTCGGCCACGACGGGAGTTCCAACGAACTCGAACAAGAGGTATTCTGGTGCGCTTGAGAATCTTAACATCCCGGTCTGTGATTTCTACTGGTTCCTGGACGAATCGCAGCTGATCGTCGATTGTGAGTTCCTTCAAAGGAACTATGAGGGTCTCATCTGACAAACACTTCTTCAGATTTGACACGTGGAATACGTTGTGAACTCCACCGAGTTCTTCAGGTAGATTCAACTTGTAAGCGACTTTGCCAATTTTCTCAATGATTTCGAACGGTCCGACATAACGCGGATTGAGTTTGCCTCGTTTGCCAAAACGAACCACACCTTTCCAAAGTGAGACTTTGAGTAGCACTTGATCCCCAACCTGGACCTCGAGTGGTTTCCTGCGCTTATCATCGTAGCTTTTCTGACGGTCATGAGTTGCCGCCATTCGTTGTCGTATCTGAGCAATCTTCTCAGTTGTGTCTACCACAAGTTCTGGGCCTGTGATTTGGCTGTCACCAACTTCTGCCGAACAAAGAGGTGATCGGCATTTACGTCCGTACAATGCCTCAAACAGAGCGGCCTGGATACTGGTGTGGTAGCTGTTATTATATGAAAATTCCACTAAAGGGAGGTGTCTTCCCCGACCTTTTCCAAAGTCGATTTCACGTGCCCGAAGCATGTATTCAAAAGTTTGGATGGTGCGTTCAGTCTGTCCATCCGTCTGTGGATGATGTGCTGTGATCATGCCTAAACGCGAGCCAAAGGATTTGTGCACTGCTTGCCAGAAATCAGATGCAAATCGTCGGTCGCGATTAGAGGTAATGGAGGTTGGCACCCCGTGCCTAGCAACCGCTTCTTTCAGGTAGATGACTGAAAGTGTAGAAAACTTATTCGTTTCTTTGATAGCTAGAAAGTGTGCTGGTTACGCAAGACAATCAATGAGCATCCAGGTGATATTGTGTAACACCTTGAAAATTCTTGTCCAATAAACTAAAGACACGTGTCATGAGAGACAAACGTGTCAGGATAACCGGATCAAATAGAAAGATGTATGGTAGGATTTTAAAAGAAAGGGCGTCATGTTATTTAAAAAAATACCTCTGAACGACCCATGGGTGACATGTTATTAAAATACCTTTGAGCGACCCAAATTTATAAATCCCAAGATCCTTAAATCGTTTGACACACATCTTATATATTAACCGGTCGCTTCTAATTAAATAAAGTCCCATCTTCTATATGGAATTTGGCTTGTTAGGAAATGTTACCGCTAAAATACTGATTTAAACCTTAGTGTAAAAAGGAATTTAAAAGTGGTTAACTAACATAATTAATCTTTGTAAGAATCCAAGAATTTAAAACCTTGAAGTTTCCGTCTCTTTAGACCTTGGCAAGATGCCAAAGTTGTAAGAGCATGCTAGGCATGCAATGGCTGAGCAATCTGGCCCCCACAACTGAAAATAGTAGCATGAGATTCGGAATCCACGAAGTTGCATGGGCAAGGCTTGAAGTTTGCAAAATTTTTGTTTTCTGGCCAACGGTTACGGACCGCAAGGCCCTGGTCGTACGGTCCGTAAGATGGGTACCTGGGCGATTTCAGCAAAGGTCGGTTACGGACCGTAACTGTTTTAGCATACAGTCCGCAAGAGGAGCTTACGGACCGCAAGGCCTTAAGCTTACGGTCCGTAAGGCTGTCGCTGGCAGCAGGTTTTGGACAGCTGCCTGTTCAGCCTTTAAGAGGATGGTTTTCGAAACCAGGGACTTGCTAGGCAGTATTTAGCCACATAGGGGCACCTGGGATCATCTCATAACACTTATAGAGTCACTTGGCATGATCTTGGACCTTGTGGTTCAATATTTAAGGACTTGTGTTGTAACCATATGCACTTGCTCATTTGGAACTTTGGCTCAAGACTTCTCTGGAGCTCTTCTGGACAGCAACAAGTTCTCATTAAGTCTCTAACCCTAATTAGGACCTTTGTAAGTGTCCTTAATCCTTTTTAAGCCCTTTTAGCTTAATTAATTAGCTAAAAGTCAAACCATCGTAATTAAGGTTTGACTTCGAGATTAGTCTATAATTACTTAGTAATATCTCGAATTAAAAGTACCTTTAAGTAGGTAATTATGTGGGTAACAAACCCTTAAAAGGGTATTTCCAGATTCCCACTCTAACTATGTTATTTGTCGAGTCAAAGCTTATTATAAAAAGTCAACAGAAAGGTTATTTGCAAATTAATGCATAATTAGCAATGTAGGATACATGCAACCTGTTTGATCATTAAAATAACTTGGTAATTAATGTAAGAACATGTTCCAACATGTTCAACTCGACAATTTTCAGTTTAGGCTCGGTTTGGAACCGAAAGTCGCAAAGTTTGACTTTTGCTTTCACTATCAGTTCTGACCCGTTTAAGCCAAGATTAGGATTGCCTTTGAGCTTATTTTGGACCTATTTGCACGTTAGTATAACTCTCTGAGATTATACAACTTGGTTCACTAGACATCCTATTCACATGCATGTTCCGTTAATCGCTTATATGTTGACCATTATGCCCATTTGACCCTAAAATGTGATTTTTGAGAATGTAAAAGAGTAGACACCTTACCTACTGATTTATAAACTTGCACCCAAAATTTGAGGTCAGTTTGAGGTCTAGATTAGGAGTTATGCTCAATAGCGTAATTAAGAGCTTCTTTACTAAGTAAATGGCGTAAATTGCATATAGCCTATCAAAGCCCGAATTTTTATACCAAACTTTTTACCCACTGTTATAAAATAATCTTTTGGGATTTTTGGAGATTTTTATTTATTTTTAGGCTGAGCATAACTTAGTGTTCTATGATTAAGTCGGTTTATGCCGGTTTTGCCCTTTTTAGCCATAAAATGAGTTTTACAAATCCTTTCGACCTCAAACCAATTTCTACTGATTTGTTATGATAAATAAATTATTTTGAGCCTTCTGGAATATTTAAAATATCAGCTTTTTACTGAAAACCCAGAAATGGCTCCAAATCGCCTTTTTAAGCATTTTTAACGCATAAGTGTGCACTTGAACCTTATTAAGCTTAAGGGATTGAACCTACTGATGTAATCAGTGAA
Organism: Helianthus annuus; assembly: GCF_002127325.2. Taxonomy (NCBI): domain Eukaryota; kingdom Viridiplantae; phylum Streptophyta; class Magnoliopsida; order Asterales; family Asteraceae; genus Helianthus; species Helianthus annuus. The sequence continues at coordinate 118,991,173 of NC_035439.2, forward strand.
TTTTTATATTTTAAACAGTAGGCAAATGTTTTGAACTCAGAATTCCAGAATTGACCTTTTAGGCACATGTGAAATTACCAAAATGCCCCTACGGTGCATAGTAAGGTTAAAGATAATAAATTTCACATAGATTTGCTACCCTACTGTTATAACTTAGTAAATTAAGTATATTTACTAATTTAATCAGACCTGTAACTCAGGTTATTATTTTAACCCTTTTACACCTTATAAAATGACCAAAACGCCCTTATGAGGCATAGATTTGGTTTAAAATCATTTGGGGCATAGTGGAAGGTATAATTCTGATATCACAACATATTTTAGGCATATTAACTTCAGAAACTTGTATTTAACCCTTATGGTTACTCGTTACGCACTATACGCGTTCGGATCGGCTTATGTGACTAGTTTGGCCATTTTAGCCGAAACGGGTCAAACCATATTTTTTTTTGGTCTCAAATCCAGAATGTGATTATGTTACCCATATTAAACAAGCATGCAAGCTTGTTGGGTCAAAACCACATTCTAAAACGGTCTTCGCCTTATTGTGCGTCTAAAACCGTAATCTTCCTTTTTAACTAACCGGTCTAAGCTTAAGACCCGTTAGAATTCTAATAGGTTATTAAAACCTTAATTTCCAGATCTAGGAGCCCAGTAAAAGCTACGTGCACTCGCTATATTTGGTTTATACTTGCTCAGGTAAATACGTTTAACTTATTTTCCCTATACGGGCTTGGGGTACGGTATATAAAATACCGCTTGGTCAGGGAATTGACCTTACCCAGTTGATGGCTAAGTGTTGTCAAGTTAACCCGTTTAAAAATGTTGTTTTGTTTGTTTAACGCCTTTGGTGGTTTAATGACCATGTCCCGGATATCCTTGGCATCATTCAAAGAATGGCCACGACCTTAGCACACGGGTGTAGGCGTACACCCGTTGTGCATTTTATTAAATGTATAATCGCCGGCCGAGAGAAGTCTTGCGGCGGAATTATATTAAGTGGTGTGTCTATTGAACTTTAACCCGGCATTACCCGGGCCACTGAACGCATAACGAACATGTAATTCTTTTACAAGATTATTAAGCAAATAATTATCCCAAGTTATAAAAAGTTTTATGCCATGGGCATTTAAATCAATTTTAAACATTTTCAAAATGAGTCAGTTAAATTGTATTTACCAGTGTAAACTGACGTATTTTCCAAAAAGGCTAAGTGCAGGTACTACGCGTAATAGGCTGGTCACTCCTTAAGCATCCATAGAAGTCTCGCAAGCTTAGGATGCATGAAGTCTGTTGAAATGAAGTTTCCTTTTTGTTTGGATCTGCCTGTGGATCTATTTCGACATTTTGTGATACTTGAATATTACAATAATTTAAGTTGAAATAAATCTTTCTTTGCTTCCGCTGTGCATTTATATTTTGTATGTTTGACTATGACGATATCAACTACGTCACGGAATCCCCCACCGGGCCCACCGGTGACACGTGGAAAAATAGGGGTGTGACAGGTTGGTATCAGAGCCAACGCTGAGTGAATTAAACACTAGCCTTCTATGTTTAATCTCAGTTAAATAAATGCACATTCCTCGAGTTCCGAGTCTAGACAAAGAACATAGGACAAACTCTGTTTTGTTTTATTTCATTTTGTCTTTATTTTTATTTTATATATATGTGTTGTTGTATCTTTTTGTTAACAGGTCTAAATCATGCCGCCACGTATGAGACGCGGACGAGGAAAGGCTCCTTTCACGAGCCACGACCACGAAGCCGGACCCTCACACCGGCGAACACCTTCCATTACTATGAGTACGAGCCCACAAGAGCCGTGGAGGCTCTATGTTGAACCCGGGAGGCGGTCAGTCTCCCTCAGCTCTTCACCTTCATACTTACATTCCTTTGGGCCCCAATCAGAAAATGAGCCCAATGATCAACCACCCTCTTTCATACCGTTGCAAAGGTCAAATTCTCACCATTCCTTTGACGACCCAACCCCAGTCTTCCAAAGCCGGTTCAACCCGGCCAACATCTTTCCAGAACCCGTGGGATTCAACCCACTAGGACCTGAGGATCATCTCTCAGGTGACCACGCTGATGACATGGACGAAGACACGGATCCCGTGGAGCCCGCGTCCGGAACACCCAACCACCCGATAGAGATCTCCGACGGGTCATCATTTCACGGATCACCCTACCGTGGTCCAGATAGCTTCCAGGCGAGGTTTAACCAGTATGACTGTGAAGAAACACTAGATAAATGGTCGGAACCGAGATATCTAGGGGGTTTGATTCCGCATAAAAGGGTTAGCTCTCTCTCGGTTGATTCAGTTGCTGCCAAACTTCTTCTCCGGTGATTCTGCAAAACAGAGCACCGTTAGCCTCGCCAAGGGGAGAAGAGGGTTCTCTCCTTGACCCGACTCCGGTGTGAGAATAAGTATTGGTAATGGAGAAGATAAAGTATTTGAGAGGTGAATGTGATCTGAGTTTATACCTGAATAGTTCTCGTATTTATAACCGGGAGTTTGGGAGGGAAAACCTGTTATTGAAAAGATGACGGAAGATGCTAACGCCGTAGCAGTTATATTTTCATCCGTCAAGTTCTTTAATCCCACGTTAAGTTGCCTCGATCCGATGTGAATGCACACGGATCGTGATTTGATCTATGGCTGGGGGATTGCCACGTGGAAAGTGAATAAGTGGAGATCATTCTCCAATTGCATGCTTTTGTTGTGATTTCAGGGATGCTTGTGGTAATGACACGTGTCCAGATGGTTATAACCGTCTGGGTGGTGCACGATCAAATTCTTTCTAGAAGATTACTGCTGTAATCTAGTGTGACACCTTACTGTGTGTACACAGCTGAATAAATCCCAAGTCTGGGTAAAATGATATCCAAGTTTGGATATCTAGGCGGAAGTATTGATCTTCAGGATTTTAACCCTTTGCTAATGGAAGAAGGCGCAAGGATTTTAAGCTTTCCTTTGGGCGCGCGACCATAGCTTGTTGATTACTTTCTCCCTTTTGTAAGACCAATGCGCGGTCGCGCAAGGTTAAAAGGTTGAAAGGCCAGTTTGTGGTATGGTCTCAAATCCTTTTTTTTGAGGTTTTTGGGACCTTACCCCTTCAAGTCCCCCCAGTCTAGTGTTGTACTTATGCGAATAAGTGGAGCACTGGACTTATGAGAGGGAAATGCTTTTTGGGCACGAAAAAATAAGGAATCTTCTGTGAGAAGATTGAATTTTTGTAAAGATTTTTTATGGAAAATCTTTGATTTGACAACCTGTCATTGTCAGTTGTTTTTTACTGTCCGTGTCTTACACGCGCACGTGTAAACGCGTGTGTGTTCTGACATTTTTTTTTTCTGCTGCTTGGGGAACTATGATACCCGGAACAGTCGTTGTAACGGTTACCGATGCTATTTATTGCGATAAGTATATATAACGTTTGGGTAACCTCTTTGTGTCATCATTGTTTTGTTGAAAACTTTCCCCTTCCTTTCTTCTTTAATTGAAAATCCACTATTCCCCTTCTTATGTCAACCGGAGAACACCAAGAAGGTCTTGCTGAAGAGATGTCGACTGAACTTCCTCCGTTGAAGTGGTCCAGATCGTCTTTTGATGGTTTAGTTCAGAATTTCAAGTTTCCAGAAAGCTGGGGTGCTCTGTATCCTGAAGAGGGGCAGACGGCGGCAGATGCTCCGGCTGGGTATATTACCCTCTTTTGGGATTTTTTCTGTGATGATAACTTTCGTTTGCCTGTTACCAGATTTTTTCTTGAAATCCTTGAGTTTTACAACCTGCATATCTCCCAACTTCACCCTATTGGTATGGTTAGGGTTCGACATTTTGAATTCGTGTGTCGGACGATGTATGTTGAACCAACCGTCTCCCGATTTAGGGTTTTTCATCAAATGCATTGTACCCAAGGGTTCCATTCGTTTGTTCAGAGGGTTTCTGCTAAGAAGATTTTACTGCATCCCCCAAAGTCTTTCCATGATTGGAAGCAAAAATTCTTTTTTATCAAGGCCGGAGTGATTCCGATGAAGATGGTTCTAAGGGGGAAGGATGATGTTCCGATTGAAACCCTTCAGACCCCGGTTAGTGAGAACTGGTATCAAGATTTGAAAGATGTGCCTAATATTGTGTTGCCGGAGAAAGCTCTCGTTGGAGCCGGCATGAGTTTAAACTGGAAGATGGAGCGTGACGACAAACCTGTGTATACGGAGAATGGTTATAGTAAGTTTCGGATTCTTCCCCCTCTTTTTTTTTGACCTGCTGTTTTCTTCGAATGTAGTTGTTTCTCTGTATGTTGTTGCCTTCAAGAGGGAAGGCGGTCGAATGGGTACAATCAAGAAAAAACCAGAAGAAGAGCTTTGGTACCACCGTATTGTGGGAAATTTTGTTCTTCCGCGGGATGCGGATTTATCTGTTCACCCGGCTACTGGTGCGGGTAAGTTGCATTTGTTTCTGTTTCTTGTTCTTGCGCGTTGTGGGTAAATTCTTTATTCTGTGCCTTTGCAGGTGAGTTGTCAAATTTGGGCATAGGCCCTGAGAAGAAAAGACGCGCAACGACTAGTAATGTTGCACCGAAAAAGAGTGATGCTGAGAAGACTCAATCTTCTAAAGCTAAAAATGTTGGAGAGAAGAAAGGTATGCGCCATTCTCCTGACAAGTGTGATTATGTGGTGGTTTCTGATACTTTGGAGGGTCTTGCGCCTGCAGTTACTATTAGGCGACCGAAACCAGAACCAAAAGACTCTGCTGACATTCCTCCATCTAAACCAGATGATCCAATTGATTTGGAATCCAGCCCTGAGCATTTGGTGCAAAGGGGAGCAAGCAAAAGGAAGCAAACTGATACTGACGCGGAGGGTCAACCTCCTAAAAAAGTTCAGAGGAAGAAAATTACCCGAAGAGGGAATCTTGATGCCTTTGGTACGGAATCTGTTCCTGGTAAGTAGCATCTCCCTTGTTTTCTTTATGCGGAGTAGATCCTTATGGATTTTTATTTTTACAGAAACTCCTGTTGCTCCAATTCCCACGAACCTGCAATCTGGGGTGAATGAAGATCTTCCTTCTTCCCCTCCACATGCTTCTGTAGCTGATCAGTTGAAACCTATAGAGGTTGCAGACGATGGTGTGGAGAAGACTGTTGAAGCTGAGAAGCCTGCTGATGTTGACTCAGGTGTGGTGAATGATGCTGATAATCCCCCAACCCCTAAGGTGGTTGTTCAAGACCTGGGGGAAGGGGCAACTGAGAAAACTCCTACTCCTTCCCCTAAACCTTCGGACACCATGCCGGAGCATGTTGAGAAGGTGACGGTTGAAGAGCAAGATTCGTCTGCTGGTGTTAGTAAACAATCTCCCATCCGCCCAGAGGAAACCTTGGGAGATTATTACTATCGGACCTATACGGGGAAGGATGCTGCTGACCCTCATGTCCCTGTTTGGAATTTGAAGAAAGGTGATACTTTCGCGGATTGGCATGTGTGCCAAGATTGGTTGCAGGGGATACTTCCCCCTGGGGAGGTCAAGTTGCAGGAAGATCGGTCTTATGAGCAGATCTACCAGTCTTATTTTGCTGAAACTGCTTCTCATGTCTCTACCACCCACCGTATTGTTCGTGAGTGGTACAGTATGCATAAGGAGCAGAAATCCTTTATGGCGGCTCAGAAGAAATTTACCAAAGATGAGAGACGTCTGGCTCAGTTAATGGCTAAATTAGAAGCTGACCAAGCCAAGTTTGAAACTGAGCGCAAGACTGAGGAATGGTCTGTTGCTGGTTGGAAAAGAAAGGCGGAAGCTGAAGCTGCTCTCCTCTCCGAGGAACGTAAAAATTGGAGGAAGATTTGCGAAAAAGATAATGCTGAGAAAGCAAACCTTCGAACCATTATTAATAACCTCAAGGCTGAAGTTGAAAATCTGAAGAACCAAGATGCGGAGGTGGAGAGATTGAAGAAAGAAAAAGCGGATATGGAAGCTGCGCTGGTGGAAGCACGTTCTTATAGGGAACGAAGTGAGCAACGGGAGGTACAAGCTTTAAGCACTCTTGCCGTTAGAGATAAAGAATTAGAGGAACTTACTGCTTTGGTTTCTGACCAGGAACAACTGAAGAAGGATCTGGAACTCGCGCGTTCCGAAAATACTGAAACCTCCCGCCGTTTGACTGAGGTTGAAGAGAAACTGGAAAATTCAGAAACGGGGAGGGTTACAGCGGAAAGCGAGCTTGATCCTTTAAAGAATGATATGGCCTGGTTGAAGGATCCGCGGGATTGCTTGTGTAAGTCCCTTTCCCTTTTTTGTTGCAAAGCCCTATATGCGCTTTTTATTTGATGCTTATTTTCGCTTGATTTCATAGGTTGCTGAATCTGTGTTAAATTCTGAAGAACTGGATAAAACTGTTGCTAATTTGGTGGTTGCTGCACAGCGGGATGGGTACGCGCAAGGTTATGCGGAATGCTCCCAACATGTGAATAGCGCGTTGAAGGTTACCTGGGATGATAGCAAGTCTGCTACCTTTGGCGTAGATACTGCCGCTGCGTTTGCTTCCCTGAAGACAGAGTTTAACAATTTGCAACTTCCAGTTATGGAGTTGATAAATGTGGCGCTGCAATCGGATGATCACGTGGCGCAACTTAAAGAAATCTTTCCGGATGAGGGTGAAGATTTAGAGTAGGATGAAATTGCTTTGAACAATTTGTTTTTTTTTTGTGGGATGTATATCCTTGTTTTGTCAGTGCGCTGCTGTGCAAGAATTCGAAACACTGCTGTGTTTGAATCTCTTTAGGGCGTATTTGTACGCTGAAGATAGTATGTTTCTATTTGTTTTGTTAAATAACTTTACAATATTTTGCATGAGTACAATTGCTTTTACTTGAGTAAGGCGAATGAAGTTGGTATGAAGCTCATGTGTGAGTTTATGGTCATTTGTGACGTGATCACTGACCGCGCATGGAGCTTATTTTATACTACCATAATGTTTTTGCGCTTACTAAAAAGAAATTGCATGCACTTTGTAAACACAAAAATAATAGAAACTTTGTAATCTTATTCATGGATAAAGCTCAGAGGCGTTACAAAGTTTTTTTTTATATATAATTAAATGGAACTTAACTTACTCCCTGATAGTTCCTCCGCATTTGATAAGTCATGTCTTTTCTGCGGAAAAGCTATAGAGTCCTTTAAGTTTTGGCCCGTTTGCTTGAGGTTTCTTCTCCCCGGGTAATCTGCTTAATCTCCTTGCGCATATTCTGGAGTAAATGCATAAGTTCTCCATTTTTTAGGGCTTTCTCTATTTCCGTGCGCAGAGATATGCAGTTATTCGTGGTGTGCCCGTTGTCTTTATGATATTCGCAGTATTGCGCCGGGTCTTGACCACGTTTACTCTTCATCGGAATCGGAGGTTTGAACTGGTAGTCTTCAGTACTCAGAACCTCCGCGGAGGTCTTTGTTAGGGGAGTCCACTGCCTCTCCCTATTTTCGTGCTTGTTTTCTCTTTGTGCAGAAAGCTTGTTGATTGTTGTGCGGGCGTCTTCAGAGGAACGACTTCCTGATGACTCGCGCCATGATTTTTTGAACCTTCTCTCACTGGTTGCGCTTAAGTCTGTGGGCCTGTTGTGTGGTGGTGGTGGCCTGTTTGTAGTAAGGTTTTTCTCAGTCTGCGCATAAACCTTGGCTGCCGCCATTATTTTTTCCCAACTTTCGGGAAGGCCCTCTGTTCCAGATAATACTTTGACCATGTTGTCACATCTAACCGCGTACTTAAACTGAGCACGGATTAGTTGTTCGTGAACACCACCGATCTCCAACACTTCTTTATTGTATCTGGTGATAAAATCCTCCAGATTCTCGTCATCGCGTCGCCAGATGTTCATGACGTCGGATGTATCACGCATGGAACGCCTTTGTTGGCTGAAGTGTGTTAAAAACTTTTGACGCAGATCTTTCCACGACTCGATCTGCCCCGTCGGTAAGTTATCAAACCAGATTCGCGCTGGGCCGGTTAATGTTTGTACAAACAAATGACACCATAGCGGAAGAGTCCAACCGCCAACCAACCCTGCGCTGGTGAATACTCTCAGATGATCATCGGGGTCAGTTAACCCATTGAATTTCCCAACGTTAGATGGTAATTTTGCCCTTTCCAATGGAGCCAGAGCTATCTCTAGTATGAACTTCGAGTTTTCCGCTGCTTCTGCAGGGCGGTAAACTAAGTCATGATTATGCTCTGCCTCAGGGTTATAAACCGCTCGAGGCCTAGATTTGTTATAGTTTGGCTGCAGTCTGTTAAATACGCTAGTGTTTGCACTCAAACGATATGTTTGATCGGATTCATCAGTGTGAGTGTCCCATTGGGAACCCAACCTATCATGAACCGATTGCCTTCGACGAGGGTGTGGTTCATGGTGTTTTCTCTGGTAGCTGCTTGTATCATCATAAGTTGATTCTTCTCGCTGGGAAGCATGAGCTCTAGATCCCGGCCTTCGTGATTGGGTCACGGGAGCAGTTTGGGCACACAACTGTGTGTACACTGCATTTAATGCCCCTTGGGACCGGACATACCATGATATCGGAGTTTCTCCCGGTGGTAAAATTGATTGAGCGGGATTTGTTGGTAACATTCCTGGAGTAACAAGATCATTTGCTCGATTGGATTGAACCTCATTATCGTCTGAGGCCTCTTCTATAATCCCTTCTACTAGTAAATTGTTTCCGACGTTTGGTCGAGGACCAGTTTGTCGGTGAGAAGATGAATTTTCTGCCATGTGAAAAAACAGAAAAATGGAATGAACTGAATCGAAACGAGGTAAAAACTAGGAAAACTGAGAAAACGGTGGGCGCCAATGAAGAAACACTAGATAAATGGTCGGAACCGAGATATCTAGGGGGTTTGATTCCGCATAAAAGGGTTAGCTCTCTCTCGGTTGATTCAGTTGCTGCCAAACTTCTTCTCCGGTGATTCTGCAAAACAGAGCACCGTTAGCCTCGCCAAGGGGAGAAGAGGGTTCTCTCCATGACCCGACTCCGGTGTGAGAATAAGCATTGGTAATGGAGAAGATAAAGTATTTGTGAGGTGAATGTGATCTGAGTTTATACCTGAATAGTTCTCGTATTTATAACCGGGAGTTTGGGAGGGAAAACCTGTTATTGAAAAGATGACGGAAGATGCTAACGCCGTAGCGGTTATATTTTCTTCCGTCAAGTTCTTTAATCCCACGTTAAGTTGCCTCGATCCGATGTGAATGCACACGGATCGTGATTTGATCTATTGCCACGTGGAAAGTGAATAAGTGGAGATCATTCTCCAATTGCATGCTTTTGTTGTGATTTCAGGGATGCTTGTGGTAATGACACGTGTCCAGATGGTTATAACCGTCTGGGTGGTGCACGATCAAATTCTTTCTAGAAGATTACTGCTGTAATCTAGCGTGACACCTTACTGTGTGTACACAGCTGAATAAATCCCAAGTCTGGGTAAAATGATATCCAAGTTTGGATATCTAGGCGGAAGTATTGATCTTCAGGATTTTAACCCTTTGCTAATGGAAGAAGGCGCAAGGATTTTAAGCTTTCCTTTGGGCGCGCGACCATAGCTTGTTGATTACTTTCTCCCTTTTGTAAGACCAATGCGCGGTCGCGCAAGGTTAAAAGGTTGAAAGGCCAGTTTGTGGTATGGTCTCAAATCCTTTTTTATGAGGTTTTTGGGACCTTACCCCTTCAGACTGGTATTTCACCCCGTCCGAGCACTCGTCCCCTTATCACCAGCAGCAGCAGCAGCAAGATCCTTCCGAGGATCACCATTTTGTGGCAGTCACTCCGCCACCACCACCACCAATGGAGCAACAACCGCCTCCGGAGCCACCGAGGCGGAGAAGGTCAAACGCACGGATGTCCGTGCGAGGGGGAGTCCGCATCAGCACTCCCCAACCATCGAGTGGTAGTCATTATCCGCCACTCCAGGAGGAAGAGGAAGAGGAAGAACTACAAATGGGGGGTCCATCAAACCCCATTCCAGAGGTCAACTCAGTGCCTATGGCACCTCCGTTGGGTTTTGTCAACCCAATACCTGCTTACGCCGGCTCAGCAGCGTACAACCCTTTTGAGCAGCCGGCTCATACACAGTTTGACTATGCCAACGTAGACCCATATCAGGAAGCGTGGGACTACAACGCACGTCACCCTGAGGGACCTTATGGTGGTCTTTGGACCACTGGTTACCCAACCTATGGGTACCAGCATCCACCACCTCCTCAACCATTGTACCAGCTGCCGCAGCCGCAGCTTATCCCGCCAGAACGTCAGCAGGAAGTACTCGACCGGTTGAACCGAGTCGAGCAAGAGGCCCGTGAACACCGCAAAAGCAACCGAGGCTTCTTTAAGGGCCTGTCAGACTTGCTCAAGGGAAAGTCCAAGAGGAGGGGTCACTGAAGACCTTGTTGTTTATTGTTTAGTTGTAATCAGTCCCTGCGTGGACTTGTTGTTTCTGTATTCAGCTCCTGTGCGAGCTTGTCTTTTAGTATTCTGCCCCTGCGTGGGCATGTCTTTCAGTTGACCCCTGCGTGGGTTTGTTTGTTTGTGTTTCGCCCCTGCGCGGGCATGTTATTTTGTAGAAGTCCCGTTTAGGGCAAATATTGTACTATTTAATCTTTATTAGTGAAATGTTGCATTTAAATTTTCATGATTGTTGTTATAAATAAGTATATGAATAAACTTAAAATAAAAAGGTAAAAAAAAAATGAAAATAACATTTCCTAAAATAAAGAAGACCTACCATTAATATAGAATGGCAAAATCTAAAAAGGGACAAGACCTAGCCAAATGTCATTATAAGACAAGGCCAAAATGGTATCTCTATAATTAGATTCAGGTCCATAATTAACGTCTCAACTTAGGATTGATCTGCGTTATAAAGAGAATCTTAGGGGTAAAACCTAGCCACGTGTCGTCGCAGACATAGCCAAGATGGTAGAACCTGTCTAAAAGATTCCAAATTCTGTTGACATCTGTAAGTATGTTGACATGCTGGGCAAATTGTGATGCAATATAAATCACATAAGCCATCTTTAAATTGGGTGAATTTAAAATTCCCTGTATTTAAATAACCATCCCTTGGGGATGAAGTGCCTACGGGTAATATATATATATATATATATATATATATATATATATATATATATATAAATGTCCTAGGGACTAAGAGACAGTTGAAGTCTGCAACTCACTGTCTAGAATAGGGTAATGAACTGTGATTCAAACCCTAATACCTTGATCCTGTAAGAATCCAGGTTATAGATTAACACTGTCTTCGTGACTAAGTTATATGTTAATTCTTAAATATAATAATAGGATTTTAATAAAGATCCTGAATAAATGCTTGATTAATAAATTAAACAGCAATGGTTATTTAAAACCATGGTTAATAAAATGCCGTATTAGCTTCTAAATAAAACCTTGCCTATTATCCTTTTATATAGCAATTGAAGCTACATGGCTAGGTCGGACGAGGTGAACCAGTCGTCCGGTGGAAAACCATGATAATGCAAAAATACAGTTAACTGGCGCAGAACTGAAAGCGCTTGTTGATGATGCGGTTACAAAGGCCTTAGAAAGACAGTACAGTGAGTACAGTGGGACCCATAGTAGGACCTTGTCTACACCGCATATTAGATCCAAGACTCATTCGGAGTCTCACAGCAAGCCACCTTCTGTCCAACCCAAGTCTAAAAAGGAAGAAACTAAGAAGGATGATGATAGACATTCTTCGAATGAGAATGGTGATCATTCCAAGAAGATTGTGCTTGATGATGCCCCACGTGCCAAAGGTTGCACGTATAAATACTTCGTGTCTTGTAAACCCCGGGATTTTACTGGGAGAAGGGGGCAGTGGACTGTATGACTTGGCTTGATGAAATGGACACAATGGTGGATATAAGTGGTTGTGCCGAAAAAGATATTGTGAAGTTTGTGTCACAATCTTTCAAGGGTGACGCCCTATCATGGTGGAAGTCGTTGATTCAAGCTACCGGAAAGATACCTCTGTACAACATGTCTTGGGAACAATTTGTTGCCCTGATCAAGGAAAATTACTGCCCTCAGCACGAGGTCGAAAGAATAGAGTCTGATTTCCTGTCTCTGGTGATGAAGAACCTGGACTGCCAGGCTTACCTCACAACCTTCAATACCTTGTCAAGGCTAGTTCCCTATCTTGTAACACCCGAACCAAAGAGGATAGCCCGTTTCATTGGGGGTCTGGCCCCAGAAATTAAAGCAAGCGTCAAGGCCTCTCGGCCCACAACATTTCGATCAATAGCTGACATATCTCTTTCCCTTACACTAGACGCAGTTAGACAGAGATCCCTGAGAGCTACAGATGCCGAGAAACGGAAACGCGAAGATGATGGTTCGCGACGCTCAGATAAGAAGCGTAAGGGAAATAACAACCAGAAGAAAGGGTCGGAATCTAGAAAGGGTGATCATCAGTCGAATGATAAACCCCGGTGCAAGGTTTGTAAGAAGCACCACTTTGGGAAATGTAGGCAAGATTCAAGATCGCAATCCCAGCCAAAAGCGTGTGGAATCTGTAAGTCCCCAGATCACAAGGCGATAGATTGCAAGAAACTTAAGGATGCCACATGTTTCAATTGTAATGAGAAGGGGCATATCAGACCCAACTGCCCGAAACTTGCAAAGAAAGCAGAGGAGGGAAAGAAGACTAATGCGAGGGTCTTCCGCATGGATGCGAAGGAAGCTATTCAGGATGACAATGTCATAACAGGTACTTTTCTCATTAATGATGTCTACGCAAGGATATTGTTTGATTCTGGGGCGGATAGATCCTTTGTAGATAATAAGTTCTGTGAATTATTGAAATTACCTGTTAAAATCCTAAGTATGAAATATGAAGTGGAACTAGCTGATGGAACAATAGAAACAGTTTCGACTGTATTAGATGGATGTGTCCTATCCGTTAGGAACCACTCTTTTCCTTTATCCTTGTTACCCTTTAAGCTAGCAGGCTTTGATATAGTAATAGGTATGGATTGGTTATCGCATAACCAAGCCCAGATTGTATGCAACAAGAAGCAAAATCAAGACTCCATCTGGTGAGCCACTCACTATTCAGGGAGATACTCAACATGGATTGCCTGAACAAGTGGCTATGCTCAAGGCATCCAGGTGTCTGAGTAAGGGTTGTGTCATTTATATGGCACAAGTAACCATTGACGAGAAGAAGCCCAGGATCGAAGACATACCAGTCATTTCTGATTATCCCGAGGTTTTTCCGGAAGAACTACCTGGTTTGCCACCAGATAGGCAAGTGGAATTTAGAATTGACATCATCCCCGGAGCTGCACCAATGGCCAGAGCACCGTATAGATTAGCACCAACGGAGATGAAAGAATTAAGGACACAGCTAGATGATTTACTAGCTAAAGGTTTTATTAGACCTAGTTCGTCTCCATGGGGAGCACCAATTCTGTTCGTCAAAAAGAAGGATGGATCAATGCGTCTATGCATTGATTACCGTGAGCTAAACAAGGTTACTATCAAGAACAGATATCCTTTGCCTAGAATCGACGATCTATTCGACCAGCTACAGGGAGCAAGTTACTTCTCCAAGATAGATCTCAGGTCAGGCTATCATCAATTGAAAGTCAAGGAGGAGGATGTACATAAGACCGCGTTTAGGACTCGTTATGGTCATTACGAGTTCCTAGTGATGCCTTTTGGGCTCACCAACGCACCTGCCGCATTCATGGATCTCATGAATCGCGTATGCAAGCCTTATCTGGATAAATTTGTCATTGTCTTCATCGATGACATTCTCATTTACTCGAAGAACCAAGCTGACCATGAGAAGCATCTTCGGTGCATTCTTAAGCTACTCCATCAAGAGAAGCTCTACGCCAAGTTTTCAAAGTGTGAATTTTGGCTTCGCGAAGTCCAGTTCCTTGGACATGTTGTGAGCGAACGTGGAATTCAAGTGGATCCCGCAAAGATAGAAGCTATTATGAACTGGCAAGAGCCAAAGACGCCTTCAGAGCTTCGTAGTTTCCTAGGTTTGGCTGGATACTATAGGCGTTTTATTGAAAACTTCTCAAGGATTGCTGCACCCTTAACTTCGTTAACGCGTAAGAATATTAAGTTTAACTGGGGGCCTAAGTAGCAAGAATCTTTTGATATCTTGAAGCAGAAGTTGAGTAACGCTCCAGTGCTGACTCTACCTGAAGGCATTGAAGAATTTGTGGTGTATTGTGATGCATCACACACCGGAATGGGTTGTGTGTTAATGCAAAAAGGCAAGGTCATTGCTTACGCTTCACGTCAACTAAAGGTGCACGAGAAGAATTACACCACCCATGACTTGGAATTGGGTGCCGTTGTATTTGCACTTAAGCTTTGGAGGCATTATCTGTATGGGACTAAATGTGTGATCTATTCTGACCACAAGAGCCTTCAACACCTGTTCAATCAGAAGGATTTGAACATGAGGCAGCGACGATGGATGGAAACCTTGAACGATTATGATTGTGAAATAGGATACCATCCAGGCAAGGCCAATGTAGTCGCAGATGCCTTGAGCAGGAAGGAAAAAGTGAAGCCGATAAGGATCAATGCCAAGAGCATTGAAATTAAGAATAGTTTGAATGAAAGGTTGTTAGCTGCACAAAAGGAAGCTGTGTTGGAAGCTAACTATCCTGAGGAAAAATTAGGAGTAACTGAAGAACAGTTGTCCTACGACAAGGACGGAATGTTGAGGTTAAATGGACGAATATGGGTTCCTGTATATGGAGGACTTCGGGATGTTATCCTCAAGGAAGCCCACAGTTCCAAGTATTCCGTCCATCCTGGAGCTGATAAGATGTACCAGGATTTAAAGGCAAATTATTGGTGGATAGGCTTGAAAAAGTCTATAGCTGCTTATGTAGCTAAATGCTTGACGTGTGCTAAAGTCAAAGCTGAACATCAGAAGCCGTCTGGTTTGCTACAACAGCCTAAGATCCCCACTTGGAAATGGGAAATGGTGACGATGGATTTCATCACCAAATTGCTTAAGACGCCGAAGGGAAATGATACTATATGGGTCATAGTTGATAGACTGACTAAGTCAGCACATTTTCTACCCATTAAAGAGACCTTCAGCTCTGACATGTTAGCCCAACTATACGTAGATAAGATTGTGTCCTTACATGGCGTACCAATATCTATTATCTCAGATCGGGATACTAGATACACATCTCATTTCTGGAAGAGTTTCCAACAGTCTCTGGGCACTCAATTGAATTTCAGTACGGCTTACCATCCTCAAACGGATGGGCAGAGTGAGCGTACTATTCAAACGTTGGAAGACATGCTGCGTGCATGTGTAATTGATCTAGGAGGTAGTTGGGACAGGCATTTACCATTGGTCGAGTTCTCCTACAATAATTGCTACCATACCAGCATCCAGGCTGCACCTTTTGAGGCACTATATGGCAGAAAGTGCAGAACGCCCATTTGCTGGGCAGAAGTAGGGGATACTTAATTATCAGGTCCTGACTTAGTCTTTGAGACAACGGACAAGATTGTCCAGATTCGCGACCGCCTAAAAGCTGCTCGAGACAGGCAGAAGAGCTATGCGGATGAAAGGCGAAAACCTCTCAAGTTTGAGGTTGGCGATAAAGTTTTGCTCAAAGTATCACCTTGGAAAGGGGTGATGCGATTTGGTAAGAAAGGTAAGTTAAGCCCAAGGTATATAGGACCATTCGAGATCATCGAATGTGTAGGATCAGTGGCTTATAAGTTAAACTTACATGAAGAGCTCGATGGTATTCATAATGTATTTCACGTCTGCAATCTGAAGAAATGTCTAGCTGATGAGTCACTAGTCATACCACACACAGATGTGCATATAGACGAGAGCTTAAAATTTGTGGAAAAACCTGTGTCGATTGAGGATCGACAGGTGAAGAAGCTTCGAAGAAAGCTTGTGCCTATTGTCAAGGTGAAGTGGGATGCCCGTAGAGGTCCTGAATACACGTGGGAGCTAGAATCCACAATGAAAGAGAAATACCCTCATCTGTTTCCCTAAATCTCGAGGACGAGATTTCTTTTAAGGGGGTGAGGATGTAACACCTTGAAAATTCCTGTCCAATAAAATAAAGACACGTGTCATGAGAGACAAACGTGTCAGGAAAACCGGATCAAATAGAAAGATGTATGGTAGGATTTTAAAAGAAACGGCGTCATGTTATTTAAAAAAAATACCTCTGAACGACCCAAGGGCGACATGTTATTAAAATACCTCTGAGCGACCCAAATTTATAAATCCCAAGATCCTTAAATCGTTTGACACACATCTTATATATTAACCGGTCGCTTCTAATTAAATAAAGTCCCATCTTCTATATGGAATTTGGCTTGTTAGGAAATGTTACCGCTAAAATACTGATTTAAACCTTAGTGTAAAAAGGAATTTAAAAGTGGTTAACTAACATAATTAATCTTTGTAAGAATCCAAGAATTTAAAACCTTGAAGTTTCCGTCTCTTTAGACCTTGGCAAGATGCCAAAGTTGTAAGAGCATGCTAGGCATGCAATGGCTGAGCAATCTGGCCCCCACAACTGAAAATAGTAGCATGAGATTCGGAATCCACGAAGTTGCATGGGCAAGGCTTGAAGTTTGCAAAATTTTTGTTTTCTGGCCAACGGTTACGGACCGCAAGGCCCTGGTCTTACGGTCCGTAAGATGGGTACCTGGGCGATTTCAGCAAAGGTCGGTTACGGACCGTAACTGTTTTAGCATACAGTCCGCAAGAGGAGCTTACGGACCGCAAGGCCTTAAGCTTACGGTCCGTAAGGCTGTCGCTGGCAGCAGGTTTTGGACAGCTGCCTGTTCAGCCTTTAAGAGGATGGTTTTCGAAACCAGGGACTTGCTAGGCAGTATTTAGCCACATAGGGGCACCTGGGATCATCTCATAACACTTATAGAGTCACTTGGCATGATCTTGGACCTTGTGGTTCACTATTTAAGGACTTGTGTTGTAACCATATGCACTTGCTCATTTGGAACTTTGGCTCAAGACTTCTCTGGAGCTCTTTTGGACAGCAACAAGTTCTCATTAAGTCTCTAACCCTAATTAGGACCTTTGTAAGTGTCCTTAATCCTTTTTAAGCCCTTTTAGCTTAATTAATTAGCTAAAAGTCAAACCATCGTAATTAAGGTGTGACTTCGAGATTAGTCTATAATTACTTAGTAATATCTCGAATTAAAAGTACCTTTAAGTAGGTAATTATGTGGGTAACAAACCCTTAAAAGGGTATTTCCAGATTCCCACTCTAACTATGTTATTTGTCGAGTCAAAGCTTATTATAAAAAGTCAACAGAAAGGTTATTTGCAAATTAATGCATAATTAGCAATGTAGGATACATGCAACCTGTTTGATCATTAAAATAACTTGGTAATTAATGTAAGAACATGTTCCAACATGTTCAACTCGACAATTTTCAGTTTAGGCTCGGTTTGGAACCGAAAGTCGCAAAGTTTGACTTTTGCTTTCACTATCAGTTCTGACCCGTTTAAGCCAAGATTAGGATTGCCTTTGAGCTTATTTTGGACCTATTTGCACGTTAGTATAACTCTCTGAGATTATACAACTTGGTTCACTAGACATCCTATTCACATGCATGTTCCGTTAATCGCTTATATGTTGACCATTATGCCCATTTGACCCTAAAATGTGATTTTTGAGAATGTAAAAGAGTAGACACCTTACCTACTGATTTATAAACTTGCACCCAAAATTTGAGGTCAGTTTGAGGTCTAGATTAGGAGTTATGCTCAATAGCGTAATTAAGAGCTTCTTTACTAAGTAAATGGCGTAAATTGCATATAGCCTATCAAAACCCGAATTTTTATACCAAACTTTTTACCCACTGTTATAAAATAATATTTTGGGATTTTTGGAGATTTTTATTTATTTTTAGGCTGAGCATAACTTAGTGTTCTATGATTAAGTCGGTTTATGCCGGTTTTGCCCTTTTTAGCCATAAAATGAGTTTTACAAATCCTTTCGACCTCAAACCAATTTCTACTGATTTGTTATGATAAATAAATTATTTTGAGCCTTCTGGAATATTTAAAATATCAGCTTTTTACTGAAAACCCAGAAATGGCTCCAAATCGCCTTTTTAAGCATTTTTAACGCATAAGTGTGCACTTGAACCTTATTAAGCTTAAGGGATTGAACCTACTGATGTAATCAGTGAATTTTTATATTTTAAACAGTAGGCAAATATTTTGAACTCAGAATTCCAGAATTGACCTTTTAGGCACATGTGAAATTACCAAAATGCCCCTACGGTGCATAGTAAGGTTAAAGATAATAAATTTCACATAGATTTGCTACCCTACTGTTATAACATTGTAAATTAAGTATATTTACTAATTTAATCAGACCTGTAACTCAGGTTATTATTTTAACCCTTTTACACCTTATAAAATGACCAAAACGCCCTTATGAGGCATAGATTTGGTTTAAAATCATTTGGGGCATAATGGAAGGTATCATTCTGATATCACAACATATTTTAGACATATTAACTTCAGAAACTTGTATTTAACCCTTATGGTTACTCGTTACGCACTATACGCATTCGGATCGGCTTATGTGACTAGTTTGGCCATTTTAGCCGAAACAGGTCAAACCATATTTTTTTTTTGTCTCAAATCCAGAATGTGATTATGTTACCCATATTAAACAAGCATGCAAGCTTGTTGGGTCAAAACCACATTCTAAAACGGTCTTCGCCTTATTGTGCGTCTAAAACCGTAATCTTCCTTTTTAACTAACCGGTCTAAGCTTAAGACCCGTTAGAATTCTAATAGGTTATTAAAACCTTAATTTCCAGATCTAGGAGCCTAGTAAAAGCTACGTGCACTCGCTATATTTGGTTTATACTTGCTCAGGTAAATACGTTTAACTTATTTTCCCTATACGGGCTTGGGGTACGGTATATAAAATACCGCTTGGTCGGGGAATTGACCTTAACCAGTTGATGGCTAAGTGTTGTCAAATTAACCCGTTTAAAAATGCTATTTTGTTTGTTTAACGCCTTTGGGGGTTTAATGACCATGTCCCGGATATCCTTGGCATCATTCAAAGAATGGCCACGACCTTAGCATACGGGTGTAGGCGTACACCCGTTGTGCATTTTATTAAATGTATAATCGCCGGCTGAGAGAAGTCTTGCGGCGGAATTATATTAAGTGGTGTGTCTATTGAACTTTAACCCGGCACGACCCGGGCCACTGAACGCATAACGAACATGTAATTCTTTTACAAGATTATTAAGCAAATAATTATCCCAAGTTATAAAAAGTTTTATGCCATGGGCATTTAAATCAATTTTAAACATTTTCAAAATAAGTCAGTTAAATTGTATTTACCAGTGTAAACTGACGTATTTTCCAAAAAGGCTAAGTGCAGGTACTACGCGTAATAGGCTGGTCACTCCTTAAGCATCCATAGAAGTCTCGCAAGCTTAGGATGCATGAAGTCTGTTGAAATGAAGTTTCCTTTTTGTTTGGATCTGCCTGTGGATCTATTTCGACATTTTGTGATACTTGAATATTACAATAATTTAAGTTGAAATAAATCTTTCTTTGCTTCCGCTGTGCATTTATATTTTGTATGTTTGACTATGACGATATCAACTACGTCACGGAATCCCCCACCGGGCCCACCGGTGACACGTGGAAAAATAGGGGTGTGACATATTATTTCCGTTTCGAGTTGTAAGTATACTATCGACCAAATCCATGGCAGTCTGTTTTTATTTCCATGTGGGTATTGCTGGTTGCTGATACTTCACCTTGACTTTCCCACAAGTCAACTCGTCATTCCCTTACCTAGCTAGGTGGGCCTTCATGCCCGATTACCAGTACAAGGTTTATAAATCCTAATGCCCCTCATCACAATCCAGACGACTAGAACGTCGAAGCCGGTGTGCTTTGCTCAACACGGGTATCGTCCGACCGGTCACAGGTTGCTTCTCCATGCCCCGCATGGGTTCAACTTGAACATCCTCTTCCTTTAGCTCTCCAGTTTGAACAGAGCGAGTCTGGTCAGGTAAGTTAGAGTCGATAGCGAGCTACAGATCTCGCGTACGTTCAGGTTTCACAGTCGTACTCATTCAGAAGTTCCATCCAGCGATGTCATTGCATGCTTTAGCTCTTCCAAACATCGATACACGGGAGGCCCTTGTGATCGGTCTAGGTAATGCATTTGGTACCGTCCAAGTAATGCCTCCAATTTCCATCCGAGAACCACGGTTCCCACCGCGGGTTATATGTCGTGTTGTTCCTCTCCATGATTTCATTACATAAGTCATCACCTTCTCATGTTGCATCGGCGTGTGACTGAGACTCTGATTCAAACCATCATGGTATACTACTAAGTCATCAGTACTTTCGGATAAAAAAGAAGCCCAGTGTACTGCTGAGTTGCGATTCGAAAGCTGAAAAGACGCCCCCTGTCTGTCTTCCACGAACACAGCACCCTGCTGTGCCAAAGAGATTTAAGCTGCGAGACCTTCGAAAGATCCCCATACCACACATCATACCAGATCGCACACTATCCCCTTTGCCCACCTTGACTCGAATAAAATCGCTCATGTGACAACCCGAACTTTCAAGGTTAGAAACGTGATTCTAATTCCTCAAAATTCTCTTTCTTTCACGCTTCTGGTATAGTAAACCGTTATCTAACTTCTCGTTTTCATAAACTTGTCGAATGTAAATCTTAGTGGTTATGACTGAGGGTATGGTTGGATTTGTTGATAAGGGCCGCACATGAATCTTGGGCCGTTATGTATGTTTTGGGCCGCGAGGGTATTGCGTCCACACGCACACACGCGCAGCTTATATGTGGGCCACGATCAGCCCATACATGCACATCGGACCAAACCATCTGAGCCCAATCCCCCCTTTTATCAGTATGCATATGTAATTAAAGTAGAAAGCTTAAACCTTTGTTTTTTTTTTACCTAATTTATTTGGCAGTCCAATCTATTGGACCTAGGCCCAGATCGGTCAAGGTAAACAACCGCCCTCAAGATCCTATATCTATTATATCTATTAGTACGTATCATACGGTTGCTGATATTAAGAAAAATAGGAAACTTAAAAACATAACCCTACCCTTCTCTCAAGACTACGAACGGCAGTAGCAGACCCCCCCCCCCTCAAGCTTAGCAGCCTGTCGATCAACCCTTTTGGGTTAATAGGTACATGTTCATGCTAAATTTTAATTGATGATTGCGTATTATATGTTTGATCGTACACGTGCGAAAATTATGTTATGTTCTTGCATGATTAAGGAAAGTTTTATGATTCTGTGGAATGATAATTGTTTGTATGAATAGCGTATGAACTGGGATACGATATAGGGTTCGGTTATGAGAAGGTTGATGTCGAGTTACAGTAATGATCATGAGCTTTATTTTGTAAACTAAGGTGAACCTGATCGACCATTGAATTGTTATTAAACAAATAGTGTGTTACGATAATAAAGGTTATGAGGAATAATAAAATAAACTATGTCATTATTGGCTACCACAAATTCCGAAGCAGATCATGATATTTAATCTAGGATGTAGTGTTCATGTATATGTTGTTGAGTATGATGAAGCAATAAGATAATGAATTTGATGCCTTTCTGCAGTTCGGTTGATGAAACAGTTATTCGGTCCAATTGAATATTTATTTTTGAATGCTGAATTTTTATTGATAATCATAAAAGGGGTTGACCTGGTCAACCGCATGCATGTATCACACATAGAAATTGTAATCACACATAGGTGGTATAACGGGCTGCACAAGGGAGGTGGGCCGTATAGTCCATTGGACTCATTAAGCATCTAGGCCGCACAGTTAATTTAAAGGGGTTGGATAGTAATGAGTTTGGGCTAATTAATATTAACTTGTAAACTGATTGGGCTGACTATTTGAGCTAATTAACGTATAGGGTCATTTGGGCTTCACACACTGGGCTCGTATGGGTCGCACAGGTCACGGCCCACTTGAGTCTTAGGTGGGGCTTGACTGGTTGGGCCGCGTATTATTTGTAGACATTTGGGTTAGGTATTAGGTAATGGGCCGTATATTAGTCATAATTGGCATAAAACTATCCCAGCTCATATCAAACCCAATTAAGCTATCAATTTGGTTTTGTTGCATCTACTTGTGTTGAAGATTAAAGGGTTGTATGTGTGTGAACATGAGATCGTTATGTGAATCTGCTAGAAATCGAATACATGTCGGATGAGTACTTGTTGATATTCAACTAATAGATGGATTTCTATGATTTGAACTATACGTGTGAAATACTTGCACAGTAGTTGTGGGTTATGTGAAAAAGGAAATGCGAGAATTAATTTTATATGAGATATGCAAGCTATGTGTACATAAAAACTGATCGTTACCGATAACCTTTTTAGGACGTGTTCATTCAACTGAATAACAAGTAACAAATCTTGCCGAGCAAACCAAGGTGAGTTCACACAGCCAAGGCATGGGTTCCCAGGGTGGGAATGGGTTGGATTATTTATTTGTGTTTACCTAGCACATGGAACTTAGTTATATGGTCCTCGGGTGAGGAAGGGTTATTAATAAGATACAACTAGACTAATGGTACCAAATTGAACTGATCTTCGCACACACGCCAGGGTTGGCCGCGATATTATGACTAATCTTCGCACACATGCCTGGGAAGGCCGCGAACTATACTCTAAACTTCGCATACATGCCAGGGTGGCCGCGATACAAACATACCTAGTCTAGAATACTCGGGAAACTTTCCCCTAATCTTCGCATACATGCCTAGAGGGCCGCGATACGAACTAATACGATACATGACTTAACGAACAATCACAAGGCTTACTTTACTATTACTATTACTGAATTGTTTACTGTGAACTCGCTCAACTAGTTGTTGCCTCTCTGCTGCATGCCTTGCAGGACCTTAGGTACTTATGGAGCTTGCACAAGGAGGAGCAGGTCGTTGTGGGATACGGATCGTAGATGTTATGATAAACAATTGAACTTATAACTTTACTTTGGGTTTTCATATTATGCTTCCGCTACTTAATTTACGTTTTGTTGAACATCAATCATGTCGTGATGAATTACATTAACTACTTTTAATATTAAATGCTATGTTCGATATGATTGGTGACTTGATCCTGGTCATGTCACGCCTCCAAGCGGTGGTACTCCGCGTGTGGATTTTGGGGGTGTGACAGATTGGTATCAGAGCCATTGGTTATAGTGAACTTGGTTTTAATAAAGGAAAAAGTTTTTATTAAAATCAGACTATAACCTGTTCAGTGCTCAATGATCCACAACGACGCTTCGCTCCACGTGCAAGACTCAACACTATAGATGGTATGGTCTATGTTTATGTTACCTACTTGTTAGTTACATTTGCATGGTGCGTTGTTTATGGTATGCTTAGTTAACGTAGTAGCATGATTGCCCTTATTAGCCCTAGTGTGCTTGCTTTGACACTCAACTGTTTACTTTAAACTTGACAAGTAGTGATCAAATTCTTTTCCTGTTTTCTCCTCACCCCAATACGACAACTGTTTTATGCGTTCTATTTATCCATACGACTGTCTTGACATGATGTCGCTATCTGACCCTCCGTACATGGGATTGTACGCCAACATTCACGAAGACCTCGCTCGAACGAACTCTGGTTTAGGAGAACCATACCCACACGTCCCTGTTGACGAACCTCATTATCTCCACGGGTCGTCGTTACCAGGAACGAAGCAGCCACGGTTACTCACGCTCGTTGTTTTGCAACTCGCAACCCTATCAACCAAATTCTGTTTTGGACAGGTGATATACCTCCGTGACTATGATGTAGCGAACTTCCCTTTTTGTGCCATGCCGCCCTGCACCACTACTGGAGCCTACTTCTAGACAACAGATTGGCGGGTTGACTCCTTCGGATATTGTCGGACCCCTGTTTTCGCTCGATTCTTCGTACGAACCTCATTAATTCCCTGTTTCTTTGATTGGCAACTGATAGAACTCACTTCAAGCCACTGTTTTAGAACAATTTTCGAGACGGAAATTCTTTCAAGTAGGGGATGATGTGACACCCCGCGAAAACACTCAACAAAACTAGCTTCCTCAGTGATTGTTTGCTAAATTTCGGGACGAAATTTCTTTCAACTTGGGGATGATGTGACAACCCGAACTTTCAAGGTTAGAAACGTGATTCTAATTCCTCAAAATTCTCTTTCTTTCACGCTCCTGGTATAGTAAACCGTTATCTAACTTCTCGTTTTCATAAACTTGTCGAATGTAAATCTTAGTGGTTATGACTGAGGGTATGGTTGGATTTGTTGATAAGGGCCGCACATGAATCTTGGGCCGTTATGTATGTTTTGGGCCGCGAGGGTATTGCGTCCACACGCACACACGCGCAGCTTATATGTGGGCCACGATCAGCCCATACATGCACATCGGACCAAACCATCTGAGCCCAATCCCCCCTTTTATCAGTATGCATATGTAATTAAAGTAGAAAGCTTAAACCTTTGTTTTTCTTTTACCTAATTTATTTGGCAGTCCAATCTATTGGACCTAGGCCCAGATCGGTCAAGGTAAACAACCGCCCTCAAGATCCTATATCTATTATATCTATTAGTACGTATCATACGGTTGCTGATATTAAGAAAAATAGGAAACTTAAAAACATAACCCTACCCTTCTCTCAAGACTACGAACGGCAGTAGCAGACCCCCCCCCCCTCAAGCTTAGCAGCCTGTCGATCAACCCTTTTGGGTTAATAGGTACATGTTCATGCTAAATTTTAATTGATGATTGCGTATTATATGTTTGATCGTACACGTGCGAAAATTATGTTATGTTCTTGCATGATTAAGGAAAGTTTTATGATTCTGTGGAATGATAATTGTTTGTATGAATAGCGTATGAACTGGGATACGATATAGGGTTCGGTTATGAGAAGGTTGATGTCGAGTTACAGTAATGATCATGAGCTTTATTTTGTAAACTAAGGTGAACCTGATCGACCATTGAATTGTTATTAAACAAATAGTGTGTTACGATAATAAAGGTTATGAGGAATAATAAAATAAACTATGTCATTATTGGCTACCACAAATTCCGAAGCAGATCATGATATTTAATCTAGGATGTAGTGTTCATGTATATGTTGTTGAGTATGATGAAGCAATAAGATAATGAATTTGATGCCTTTCTGCAGTTCGGTTGATGAAACAGTTATTCGGTCCAATTGAATATTTATTTTTGAATGCTGGATTTTTATTGATAATCATAAAAGGGGTTGACCTGGTCAACCGCATGCATGTATCACACATAGAAATTGTAATCACACATAGGTGGTATAACGGGCTGCACAAGGGAGGTGGGCCGTATAGTCCATTGGACTCATTAAGCATCTAGGCCGCACAGTTAATTTAAAGGGGTTGGATAGTAATGAGTTTGGGCTAATTAATATTAACTTGTAAACTGATTGGGCCGACTATTTGAGCTAATTAACGTATAGGGTCATTTGGGCTTCACACACTGGGCTCGTATGGGTCGCATAGGTCACGGCCCACTTGAGTCTTAGGTGGGGCTTGACTGGTTGGGCCGCGTATTATTTGTAGACATTTGGGTTAGGTATTAGGTAATGGGCCGTATATTAGTCATAATTGGCATAAAACTATCCCAGCTCATATCAAACCCAATTAAGCTATCAATTTGGTTTTGTTGCATCTACTTGTGTTGAAGATTAAAGGGTTGTATGTGTGTGAACATGAGATCGTTATGTGAATCTGCTAGAAATCGAATACATGTCGGATGAGTACTTGTTGATATTCAACTAATAAATGGATTTCTATGATTTGAACTATACGTGTGAAATACTTGCACAGTAGTTGTGGGTTATGTGAAAAAGGAAATGCGAGAATTAATTTTATATGAGATATGCAAGCTATGTGCACATAAAAACTGATCGTTACCGATAACCTTTTTAGGACGTGTTCATTCAACTGAATAACAAGTAACAAATCTTGCCGAGCAAACCAAGGTGAGTTCACACAGCCAAGGCATGGGTTCCCAGGGTGGGAATGGGTTGGATTATTTATTTGTGTTTACCTAGCACATGGAACTTAGTTATATGGTCCTCGGGTGAGGAAGGGTTATTAATAAGATACAACTAGACTAATGGTACCAAATTGAACTGATCTTCGCACACACGCCAGGGTTGGCCGCGATATTATGACTAATCTTCGCACACATGCCTGGGAAGGCCGCGAACTATACTCTAAACTTCGCATACATGCCAGGGTGGCCGCGATACAAACATACCTAGTCTAGAATACTCGGGAAACTTTCCCCTAATCTTCGCATACATGCCTAGAGGGCCGCGATACGAACTAATACGATACATGACTTAACGAACAATCACAAGGCTTACTTTACTATTACTATTACTGAATTGTTTACTGTGAACTCGCTCAACTAGTTGTTGCCTCTCTGCTGCATGCCTTGCAGGACCTTAGGTACTTATGGAGCTTGCACAAGGAGGAGCAGGTCGTTGTGGGATACGGATCGTAGATGTTATGATAAACAATTGAACTTATAACTTTACTTTGGGTTTTCATATTATGCTTCCGCTACTTAATTTACGTTTTGTTGAACATCAATCATGTCGTGATGAATTACATTAACTACTTTTAATATTAAATGCTATGTTCGATATGATTGGTGACTTGATCCTGGTCATGTCACGCCTCCAAGCGGTGGTACTCCGCGTGTGGATTTTGGGGGTGTGACAGCTCACCCCTTTTCCAGTAAGGCGCAAATTTAAAGGAAGGACGCTACCGATTTCCAACAACCTGGAGAGCTTCTTTTAACTGGCAAGAACTCCCACCTATTCCTGTTCCTTCCACCTTGAACGAGCACAACAACTCTCCGCCACAAACTATCTTTCTCCTTTTGAACTGCCAGGCCCATTTAGAAAGCAAAGCCGTATTTACATCGGATAACTTAGAAACTCCCAACCCTCCTAATTTTTTTGGAGTGATCACGACGTCCCAAGCGACCCAATGCATATTCCTCCCTTCATTCGATCCAGCCCAAATAAAATGTTTCATAATAATTTGGTCTAAAACCTTAACTAGAGCTTTGTATATAGGGATGGCAAAAAAGCCCAAGCCCGATGGGTTTACATGAAACCCGAAACATACGGGCTGGGTATACCCGAAGCCCGACGGGTATGGGACTAAAAATATAAAAATATTCGGGTACGGGTACGGGTATGGGATTTAGCGATACCCGCCTGATACCCGGCCCATTTACCCGAATAATACCCGAAAAGCATATTATTTTAAATTTAATTTTTCATTTATATAAACTTTAGTACATACACTAATTCATATTATTTTGCTTTGTTGTTTGTCTTCAAGACTTTAACATACAATCACAAAATTTTATGTTTAGTTATGTTGTTTCTATGCAGATTAAAAATGTGTGTTAGTTTTGGAATTTTCTAAACACATTTCAAGTTGTTAGGGAGATTACTTGGGTTCTGATTAATGCAACTATTTTTCATGTTTGGTGTTCAATTAAATGCAAATTATATAAACTGACATTATGTGTTCCAAAGTAGCAGTACAGTAATTAGTTAATTATGCATATATATGTTTCAAATATGTATTTGAATATGATATGTTTGTATGTTATTGGTCATATTTTCCTTTGTTGTAGTTATTAAAGTAGTAAATTATATACATTAGAGTAAAAAATGCACATGAGAGTTTCAATGATATTTTTAACAAATTAATGGGTATACCCGTTACCCGCGGGTATACCCGATACCCGATGGGTAAATACCCGACGGGTAACGGGCCGGGTATGGGCCAAAGAATTACAACCGGGTACGGGCTTGGGATTACTAATACCCGGCCCAAACCCGGCCCATTGCCATTCCTATTTGTAAAGGGACATTTTGATGAGAGTTTGGAGCTTTTTGAGTATATGAAAAGTAATGGGTTTAGTAAGATTGATGATAGGTCTTGTATGGTGTTTTTGCTTGCAGCGAAAAGATGTGAGACGTTTGAGTTAGTGTCGAGTTTTTTTCCGAAAAATGGTGGATTCGGGAGTTGGGATAACGGTTTATTCGTTGACTATCGCGGTCTCAGCGATGTGTAAGGTTGGGGAGAGTGTTAAGGCTAGGGAATTGATGGATGAGATGGTTGTGAAAGGGGTTAGACTGAATGCGAATAAGCATAATGCTTTGATTGATGCGCATTTGAAGAAATCGGAGTTTAGGGAAGTGGAGGTGATTCGTGATTTGATGAAGAGGGAAGGAGTTTCGTATAATGTGGTGGCTTATACCTTGTTAATCAAGTTTTATTCGCTATTGGGAAAGATTAAGGATGCACAGAAGGTGTTCGATAAAATGCTTGTGAAGGGTATAGTTGCAGATATTTATGTGTATACTTCGATGATTAGTTGCAACTGTAAGGTGGGGAACTTGAAACGGGCTTTCGAATTGTTTGATGAGTTGACGGAGCGAGGGCTTGTCTCGAACGTGCATACGTATGGCGTGTTGCTGAATGGTGTATGCAAAGCAGGGGAGATGAAAGTTGCTGAAGTTTTGTTGAGTGAAATGAAAAGTAAAGGTCTTGATGTGAATGATGTTATAATCAACACATTAATGGATGGGTATTGCAAGAAAGGGTTGATGAAGGAAGCTCATAGGATAAGAAGCGAAATGGAAGCAAAAGGGGTGATGCCTGATGTGTACACCTTCACTTGTTTAGTACATGGAGATTGTATGGCTGGTAGAGTAGATGATGCGAAGAAGCTGTTCGTTGAAATGCCTCAGACAGGTTTCGTTCGAAATGTGTTAAGTTATACAACTATGATTGCTGGCTTGTCGAAAGAGGGAAGATCAGAAGAAGCTTTTAAGTTATATGACGAGATGCAAAAGGCGGCTATTTTGCCTGATGACACCTTGTACTCTTCCCTTGTTGGGAGTCTTCATAGTGTTTAAGTGTTAATTACCCAAAAAAAAAAAAAACACACACACACACACTTACATGTGATACATTCATTCAAGTATACTAAATTATTTTTTTATATGTTTGATGATAATAACAATAACAATAATAATAATAATACATCTCGTCATCTAGACTCTAGTCATATATGAAATAAAAAATTAAGGGAATAAGTAAGTAATCATGAACTAGTTAAATAGATAGATGTAGACGATCGTCGCACCATCTTACATAACGGAGCATCCCTGTGGATTCTCTTCACTGAAGTAATCGTTATACACATAATATCCCGACGGCTCTGGTTGTGTCACAGGCATTCCACGATCCCCCCAGTAGCCTTGATATCCGTATCCAACCATAGGGTAACTTGGTGGGTACATTTGCGGATACCCTTGAACCGGTGCCTCATACACCATTCTTGCCACCTCTTGTTTGGGGGACGGGTCAGGCTTATCGTTGTCTTTGGGCTTGTCGTCATTTTTGGGCTTATCGTCGTCTTTGGGCTTCTCGGGCTCTTTGGGCTTGGACTTGGACTTGGGCTTAGCCGCAGGCTCTTTGGGTTTATCCGGAACAATATCCACCTTCTGGATGGAGTTTCCACCCTTGTAACATAGTTTATCTCGGATCCTTTCAGGGCTGCAGCATACTACAGTGATCTTCACCTTGTTTTTTTCGACATCGTACTCCTGGTCCCTTATTTCTGTCGAATTTGCTCAACTGTAAATTTTCGATTCTGGTTAAAATTAAGGAACATAGTTTGCATTTTAGAACTGACCTGGGATTTTGGACATGACTTTCTTCACCTTCTTGTAGCAGTCAGAACAATTGAGGTCAACATCCACCACCATTTTTGTTACCTTTTGTCATTCATATAGAGGAAAAATAAATAGTTGGTTTCAGAATATGTAGTCTTATATATGTAGTTTTCGTATAGAAATTTTTGGGTATATACGTTTTCGACCCCCCCCCCCCCTCCCCGGTTCTATAGAAATTTTTGAGTATATATGTTTTCAACCCCCCGTCATTCGGGTCAAGCTTCGCCACTGTACATAACCATCTTGTATAGCACAATCAATAGATACAAATGCATCATGCAATTTTCACGCTTCTTTCGGTTTTAACAAGAACGACCCTCTCTCTCACTCTTTGCAAGAACATAAATAACAGAATAAATGATTTAGATTTTCAATTTTAAAATAAAAAAAAATAATGATTGAAATGCAATATTGATTCATCTCTTCGAACTCTATAATAAAAGACATAACAAATTTGTTTATCTATAGAATTTATACATGTGTAAATTATGTGTAGGTGTAACCCTACACATAACCTACACATGTGTAAGTAAACGTTTAAAAATGAAAAAAAAAAGATATATCTAAACAAAACGTATGAATAGAGTTAAAATATAAAAAAACGAGGTGGCATTTTTGTAGTTATTTACTCATAGAGTAATTATCAACATTACTCTACAAATGATCTTGTAGGGTAATTTTGATCTTGTAGAGTAATTTTGTAAAATGTTCTTGTAGAGTAATTTTGATTTTGTAGACTATTATAATTACTCTACAAATGATCTTGTACGATAATTTTGATCTTGTAAGGTAATTTTGTGGAGTATCATAATTACTCTACAAATGATTTTGTAGAGTAGTTTTGAATTGTATGTTGTTTGATAAACTTACCGAGTAATTTTGATACACTTGTATAGTAATTTTGATGCAGAGTAATTTTAATACACTTGTAGAGTAATTTTGATAATTACCATACAAGATCAAAATTACTCTACAAAATACACTTGTATAGTAATTTTGATAATTACCCTACGAGCAAATAATTACGAAAATGCCACCGCGTTTTTTTGGCTTTTTCATGCCTTTCATACATTTTGTACGATAAGACACTTTGTGTGTGAACTTAACCTTGGTTTTGTATGTACATAACACAGACGTTTATTTGCAGTAAGTAATTTAGTTTACAACACGACTCGCTGGTAGAAAAATGTAAACGATTTAGTTTGTTCTTTTTGTTATCGCGATAACTTAGCCTCTCCTTATACGTATTACAGATGGGCGGCCCGTTGAAGATCTATACTAGTTTGTGAGAGGGAGAGGCGTCTGTGAAGAGGAAGAGAGATGGTGGATTTTAGCGAGTCATCACGCCCAGTGACCGACGTAGAGCACCCGTCACCCCAGTGTGGATGCTCTAACAATTGACAACAAAAATTATAAAGTCAAGATATACAGAAGCATACCTTCTCAGGAGCCATTGCTGTAACTTGTGAAGAAGACTACCAGATCTGGTGTGTAAATCAAGGAGAGTTGTTGATTGTACGACCAAACTAATACCTGCCCATCTCACCTAATATATAAACTCACACTATATATATTGACAGCAAAGCGGAAGATCAAGCGTCATTGTATAAACTTACATTTCACATTAAGGTTTCGTGTTTTGTGGACCAGCTTGGTTTGACTGCAAGATAAATATTTTATTTTTAATTATAGTACCTTGTGAGTTGTGTCGGTCGTTTTAGTATTTTTATTACTGCAAAATTATAATAACTAATATTATTATTTTATGTGTATGTATCTTTAGTTAAAGTTGGAATGGAATGGAATAGTGATGAGTTGTAAGTAGTAATAACTAATAATACTACTAATATTGTCTAGGTTGGATGGAATCGGAATATGTTGCATGTTCTTTCTTGTTACAACTCAACTCGTGGTTAATTAATGTTTGTTGTCGCGTCCATGTCCATATTCATTTCATTGTTATTGTTATTGTTATGATACGATTTGATTTTATATTTAATTCGTTAAAGAGTGATGCTATATTGGTTGGTTTTGCGTTCTGTAAATCTATATTAATGATTTAAATATATGGTAACTACTAGAAAACTAAATTTAGCGACAAATTATCATCTTAGGATCATAAATTAAACGAAAGAAACATTTTTATTAACATTTGTTAGGCTATAGGGTGTGGTGATGACCCTCAAGACCACCATTACCTTCATGTCAGCATTGGCAGATCCAAAAAATTTTTCACCGGGTTCATTATTTTAAATACTCTAATATCATACGACCAGATGTCAAAAAATCTGGTCGGATCGACGGTTTGGGTCGGTTCATGAAAACATATTTGATTAAACATATTTAATTTCAAAATCTTGAATATATTTATCAGAACAACCTTTAATAAAACATACATAATGAGCCCGACCCGAAACCATACAATCACACATACTAACACATATATTAAGCTAGAAGTTATTATGTACTCAGAAGTCGATTACCTACATGTTTACAGCTCATAAAATTCGATTAGACATTTAGGAATAAATCTTGATTAATTCGATTATATTTTTAAGAATAAATCTTGATATGTTTGCAACCCTATTCTTAACAAACATAACATTAGCAAAAGAAGGTGTTTGAAATCCATACGCGAGTCATATTAGTGGTACGATTAAGACCAAATTGATCAGCTAATAATCTACAGATGGAATCTCACCAGGCTCCACATTACCACCAGATGGCAACCCCTTCAGCTGATCAAGAACCTTAATGGTGTTCCTTACTTTTACTCTAATTCACTATTCTATATGGTATGGTTATGACTCAAACCACCATCCCCATTTAAAAAAAAATTATTTTGTATAAAATATATTTAACCAATTAAGGAAAGGGAGGTGAATGGTTGTCATGGTTTAATCCATACGAATCATGGTGGTTCCCTAATTGACAGTGGGGAAGCTTGAAAATTTCCACCAAGGGGTCGGTAGTCACCGAACCTAAAAATTCTATATGAGTACAATTTTTTTATAAAACCGGGGGGTCGAAAACGTATATACCTAAAAAATTATTCATTAAACGTACATACATAACACTACTGAGCGAAAAGTTCGGGGGGTCGGGTGCCCCTCCCGGCCCCCTTGAAAGCTACGCCCTTGCTAATTGGGGTGGTGTAGCACATCATCTACCATTTTTGGTAGACATGAGATCGGTACGATACAGGTACCGTGTCGGTACCGATACAATAAATACCGTTACCGAAACTGAGGAAATGTGGATACCGATTACTGTACCGTATTTGTAGATGCGGTACCGGTACGGAACCGGTATTTCGGTACTTTACCATATTGGTGTCACTTTTGTGTCATCCATTGTTTTACCTAAAAAAAAACTTATGTGTGTGACAACCCTCATGATTACATGTATCCATACGATTTATTAATGATAATTAAAGTGCTTGATGACTGTGCTGAATTACTTAACTGTTTTCTGATACTGCGCCATACTTACATGTGCTTGTTAACACACTAGTCTTGTGCAGAAAATTGACTAAATAGTTCTATATACTTTCCTAAATGTTGGGAATTAAAAGTGTTACAAATAATTACATAAAAGACACTATACGGAACAACTTAGCACTTTAACGAACCGGTATCTAACCGAACAACCAGACATTACCCGGGACACCAAAATATTGCAAGAAACATTGTTTAATTATTTCTTGACTAGTCATGATCCCCGAACACCATAACACCCGCTAGATATTTACTAACAAATACATGTAATCTTATACTTGAACATGAACTAATAATTTCCAACTTACCATTCAAAGTTTCATTTTACCCCCCCCCCCATATGAACTTACGGTCCATGGGACCCACAAAATTCACCAACATACTTCCTAGATCTCTTCTTATATTTTATTAGATATTACTTGATTTGTTGCTTGATATTGTGAACAAAATATTGGAAGGATGATGATTATAAGCATGGCTTAATCTTCTTAGATCACATCATATCTTCAACACAACTTCACCCATCTTCCTCACTCTCTATCTCTCCCTCTCGGCCCTCACTAGAACCGCCACCACCACCACTTTATCACCATAATCTTCATCCATCCCAAGCTCCATTCAAGTGTTAGAAGGTGCCTAGTGAAGCTTGAAGATTGTGGATCACTAAGGAGCTCACTTACTTGCTTTTTCTCACATCATTTTCATCATCTTTTCACTAGTGTTCTTCCCTAGCCTTTGAGCTAGTTGTAAGTCCTTGTTTAACCTTTGTTCACTTCTAGTTTGAGTAGTTAAAAGATGTAGTATGACGAGTATCACAAGAACACTAAAAGGTTTAAACAAGAAACATGAACTCAAAGCTTACATAAAGAGGAGATATGATGAAATGATGCTAGTATGATGTTGTTGGGTGTATGTTGATGCTTGCTTGTTGATTTCTAGAAATATGTTGTTGATCATTATATGAAACTTGTTAACTTATAATTAAAAACATGATTTAACAAGTAGGAGGTGATTAGGGGTTTACATAAAAGAATCACCTCCATATTTAGACATGAACTTGGTAACAAAATGATTTCTTGTAAAACAACAAACAAAGTGATCTAGTAAATTTGTAGATCTAAAACTTGTGAATGATTTTCCTAAATAAACCAAGTTTAAAATACGGTTTTTGAAAGATCATTATCCTTACACTATGTTGAAATAAAGTAAGTATATGGATACTAGTGACACATGAAAATGTTGTAAATAAATATTTTTGTAAAATATGTTCACAAGTTGTGAACGTCTAAAAATCCCGAGAATGAGATTTTAAATAAAGTAAACACACTTTGGAGGGTAACTAAACCCACTAAACGCCTTACCAAGTTACTACGTGTTTTTACAAAACATCAAGTCCTTGTTGGTTTATAAATGGAATAGTTTGCTCTTGGTAAACTGTTGTTGATTGTTTGAATGATTTTCGGAAAAGAAAATGATATGCTTATTAGCATGGACGCCTCCATTTACAGAGGAAACTCTGGCGAAATTTTCTAAAAATTCCAACACTTAGAAATTATTTTTCTAACAAGTGTTCACATATACGTTATAACTTTGCTTTTCAAAATAAACTACGCCATGAGTTTTGTTAGAAAAATACAAAGTATCGGAGGTTGATTTTTACAAGTAAAATGGTTAAATATATATTTAGAATATATATTTTATACTAGAACACTTGTGTGGATACTTGTTTAGTTTGTGAGATAGTTATATTATTTTAGGGTAAAATAATACAACTTAACAAAGTACCTTGACATTAGAATTGTGTGGTACATGATAGAAGTAATGAGTAGATAAACCGTACGTAGGATACGTGTTATGCATGAGAAACTGATTGTTATCTGTACCTTATTAGGACGTGCTTGATTTCTGATTATTAGAGTAACTAATCTAACCGAGCAAACCAAGGTGAGTTCACGCACTTTCTAAGGCATGGGATTCCCGGTGGTTGGGAATGGGTTAAAGAATTAAAACGGAACCTACATATCCTCCTTGGGTAGGATATGTACCGCCATCCTCCAAGGGTAGGATGCCAATATTAATCTTGCGTATTCTCCTTGGGTAGAATACGTACGTTCATCCTCCTTGGGTAGGACAACAACCTTAAAACTTACTAGACAAAACTCTATCATTAAGTCCCTCATTTTATATCGACTTAATCGCCGAGGCCAATGGCGAGCGGGTCATTATTTAATAGCGCTATTAGGCTTAACAAACCTCACACCGTGCCGTTCAGACGAGCGTGTACTAATGGACTATGGCAAACTGTCAATGATGATAGACATTGACGTAGGGCACAACTATTGTTCGTCAGTTGTCGATATGGTAACAGTCTAGTGGTTCACTTGGGGAAGCCCCCACTGATCATGGATATGGTTTGGGTAATAAAGAAGGAACTGGTTAATCATATTTTCAACTATGGGGTAACCCCCCCACGGCAAGTAAGCCAGCAAAAGACAAACCATGTTTTCGGAAACAACTTAAAACTAAACAACCAACCGTGAACTCACTCAACTTTGTTGTTGAATCGTTGTTACATGCCTTACAGGTCGTTAGATGCTTATGGAGCTTGCACGAGGAGGAGGTCATTGTGGGATATGGACTGTTATGTCCCGTCCTTAATATTTGAACTTTATGAACTTATTAAACTTATGTTTTGGTTTCACATCTTATGCTTCCGCTGTTTAATTTTAACTTGGTTAACTAGCTTTTGATCACCAATTATATTGTGTGGTTGGATTTTATCTATCTTAAATACATTGTTCAATATGATTGGTGGCTTAATCCTGGTCATGTCACGCCTCCAAGCGGTGATACTCCACAGGGTGGATTTTGAGGGTGTGACAGATTGGTATCAGAGCCATTGGTTATAGTGAACTTGGTTTTAAAAAGAGAAAAGCTTTTTGACAAAACCAGACTATAACCTGTATAGTGCTCAACAATCCACAACGACGCTTCCCTCCACGTGCAAGACTCGACATAATAGGTGGTATGATTTATGTTTATGTTGTCGGTTAGATAGTTCACACTATGCATTAGTTAACGTGATAATTGCTACTTGAACCTTGTGTGCTTACTCTCTCCTGTTACCCCACGCTTACGCACTTTCGCGACACTTTTCTCACTCACGTTGCTTCGTTGTGAAGATCATGAGCGGACGCGGAGGACGTGGTGGTATCAACCTGACTCAAGCCCAGTTGACGACTTTGATCAATGAACGAGTGGCTGAGGCACTCGCGGCTGTCCCTGCAGGAGGTATAACCTGCCATATCAACCCATCTTCGGACATATAGATCCTATCCTCGCGAACCAACTCTTGTGCTTAACCTTGTCTTTTATTATCGCGCCACAGGTCAAAATGCTCCGCCTCCCGTATGTACGTTCAAAACGTTCATGGATTGCCGACCTAGTACTTTCAGCGGCACAGAAGGAGCTGTAAGTCTTCTTCACTGGTTCGAGAAGATTGAGTATGTTTTTGAGATGTGTGAATGCCCTGAAGATCGTAGGGTGAAATTTGCTACTGGAACACTCGAAGGTGCTGCGTTGACCTGGTGGAAAGCACAGGTTCAACTGCTAGGGCTGGCGGTTGCTAATGCCACCCCATGGAACGACTTCAAAGAACTGATCAAGGAAGAGTACTGTAGTCGCGGCGACATCCACAAGCTAGAGGTGGAATTTTTCAATTTGAAGATGACAGGGTCTGAAATCGAGGCATACACAAAGAGATCGAACGAATTAGCTATCTTGTGTCCCATTATGGTGGATCCTCCTATCAAGCGTATCGAGCTGTACCTTAAGGGCTTGGTGCCAGAAATTCAAAGCCATGTGACCTCGGCTAATCTTGGCACCATTCAGCAAATCATTCGGTTGGCTCATCGTCTCACTAGTCAGGCAGTTGAGCAGAACAAGCTGCCCAAGCGTATTAGCGCTACTACTACTGATGCTCCCAGTGATAACAAACGGAAGTGGGATGGAAATTCGGGCAAGGGTTCTACTTCAGTTCAGTCCCAGTCCCAGCAGCGAAAGACTGATGACTACCAGAGTCCTGGTCAGCAATCTTCTGGTAGTCAAGGACAGGGTGGATACCGAGGGAACCACCCCAAGTGCAACCGGTGCAACAAGCATCATAGCGGGCAGTGCCACAAGGGTCGCTGTCTGAGATGTAACAAGCTGGGTCATGAAGCCAAGGATTGCAGGAGCCCACGTCCTGCGAATCAGAATCGTCAACAGCAACAACAAGCTCCACAAAACCACCAGCAGCAACAACAGCAGGGCAATAAAGGATGCTTTCAGTGTGGCGCTCAAGGCCACTTTAAGAGGAACTGTCCTCAGCTGAACCAGAATCAGAACAACAACAACCAAGGAAACGGGAACAACAATGGAGGCAACAATGGAGGCAACAACGGGGGTAACAATAATGGCAATGGCGCCCGAGGTCGTGCCTTCGTGATTGGTCAGGGTGATGCAAGGAACAATCCCAACGTTGTGATGGGTAAGTTTCCTCTGGACGACTTCTTTGTTACTGTTTTATTTGATTCGGGTGCCGATACTAGTTATATGTCCTTAAGAGTTAGCCAAATGCTTAAGCGCACTCCAACACTTCTGAACACCAAACACACGGTGGAACTAGCAAACGGTAAAAGTCTTGAAGCCGCACACATAGTTAAGGGCTATAACCTCATCCTAGCTGGTCAGACCTTCTCTATCGATCTTATTCCTATCGTTCTGGGTAGTTTCGACATCGTTATCGGGATGGATTGGTTATCTCATCAGCAAGCGGAAATTCTTTGCAACGAGAAGATTGTCCGCATCCCTCGTTCTGGTAAATAACCCCTCGTGATTCATGGCGACAAGAGTGGTGCTGTTGTAGGCATCATCTCTTTCCTTTAGGCCCAGAAGTGTTTGCGAAAGGGCCACACTACTATTCTAGCCCTCGTCTCTGATACATCCTCGGAAGAAAGGAAGATAGAAGACATGCCCGTTTTACGTGATTTTCCTGAGGTATTTCCTGAGGAATTACCTGGTCTTCCGCCTCATCGACAAGTCGAGTTTCAAATCGAGCTAGCTCCTGGAGCAGCGCCCATAGCTTGAGCACCTTATCGTCTAGCTCCATCAGAACTTGAAGAACTGTCCACGCAACTACAAGAACTCTTGGAAAAGGGTTTTATACGTCCTAGCTCTTCGCCTTGGGGAGCTCTAGTGTTATTCGTGAAGAAGAAAGACGGTACCTTCAGAATGTGTATTGACTACCGCGAACTCAACAAGGTGACCGTGAAGAATCGTTATCCTTTCCCACGCATTGATGACTTATTCGACCAGTTGCAATGGTCGAGTTTCTACTCAAAGATTGACCTGAGGTCAGGCTACCATCAACTGAGAGTCCGAGACGAGGATATCTCTAAGACAGCATTCAAGACTCGTTATGGGCATTACAAGTTTCTGGTTATGCCTTTCGGATTGACGAATGCACCTGCGGTCTTCATGGATCTCATGAACCGAGTGTGCAAACCTTACCTGGATAAGTTTGGCATAGTTTTCATCGACGATATCCTGATCTATTCGAAGAGTCAGGAAGAACACGAGCAACACCTGAGGCTTATTTTGGAACTTCTTCGAACAGAGCAGTTGTATGCCAAATTTTCGAAATGTGACTTCTGGCTTCGCGAAGTCCACTTTCTAGGCCATGTGGTAAACAAGGATGGAATTCATGTGGATCCATCTAAGGTTGACTCGATCAAGAACTGGCCTGCACCCCGTACACCAACAGAAATCTGCCAATTCTTGGGTTTGGCAGGATATTACAGAAGGTTCATCAAGGATTTCTCAAAGATTGCGCAACCTCTTACTTCACTAACTCAGAAGGGTGTCACCTATCGTTGGGGTGATGCACAGGAGTCCGCATTTCAGCACTTAAAAGACAGACTTTGTAGCGCGCCTATCCTCTCATTGCCCGAAGGCACAGATGATTTTGTGGTTTACTGCAACGCTTCCATCCAAGGACTTGGTTGCGTGTTGATGCAACGTGACAAGGTCATTGCCTACGCATCACGCCAACTTAAGGTTCACGAAAGGAACTACACTACACACGACTTGGAGTTTGGAGCAGTTGTTTTCGCACTTAAGATATGGAGACATTATCTGTACGGTACCAAGTGCACCATTTACACCGATCACAGGAGTCTCGAGCATATCTTCAAGCAAAAGGAGCTAAATATGCGACAACGTCGATGGGTCGAGCTCTTGAATGATTACGAATGTGCGATTAAGTACCATCCGGGCAAAGCCAATGTTGTGGCCGACGCCCTCAGTCGAAAGGATACTATACCAAAGCGTGTGCGTGCGTTACAACTTACCATCGAATCTAGTCTTCCTACTCAGATACGAGATGCTCAGGTTGAAGCATTGAAAGCAGAGAACATCAGGGCGGAGTCCCTACGAGGATCAAGAAAACGGTTAGAACAAAAGGAAGACGGCGCCTACTATGTAAACGGGCGCATCTGGGTCCCACTTTACGGAAACTTACGCGAGCTTGTGATGGATGAAGCGCACAAGTCTCGTTACTCAGTACATCCTGGTTCGGATAAGATGTACCACGACTTAAAGACTACATACTGGTGGCCTGGTATGAAAGCCAACATAGCAACCTACGTCAGTATATGCTTGACTTGTGCGAGAGTCAAGACCGAATATCAGAAACCATCAGGCCTACTTCAACAACCAGAAATCCCGAAATGGAAATGGGAGCAAATTTCCATGGATTTCGTTACTGGCCTGCCTAGATCTCAACGCGGAAATGACACTATTTGGGTGATAGTGGATCGACTGACCAAGTCTGCACATTTTCTGGCTATCAAGGAAACGGATAAGTTTTCCACTCTAGCAGACGTCTACCTAAAGGAAGTAGTATCAAGGCACGGAGTGCCAACCTCCATCATCTCTGATCCTGACTCGCGTTTTACGTCTGAATTGTGGCAAGCTATGCACAAGTCCTTTGGTTCTCGATTAGATATGAGCACGGCATATCATCCGCAGACGGATGGGCAATCTGAACGCACCATCCAAACCCTTGAAGACATGCTTAGGGCATGTGTAATCGACTTTGGTAATGGCTGGGAGAAACACCTCCCGTTAGTGGAGTTTTCGTATAACAACAGTTACCACACCAGTATCCAGGCCGCTCCGTTCGAGGCATTGTACGGACGGAAGTGTTTATCACCTATTTGTTGGGCAGAGGTTGGCGACAGTCAAATCACTGGCCCAGAACTTATAGTGGATATAACCGAGAGGATTGCTCAGATACAACAACGAATGGCGGCAGCTCGTGACCATCAGAAAAGCTACGCTGATAAGCGCAGGAAACCACTCGAGTTCCAGATTGGGGATCGAGTGCTACTCAAAGTCTCACCTTGGAAAGGTGTAGTTCGTTTTGGCAAACGAGGCAAACTGAATCCGCGTTATGTCGGACCGTTCGAAATCATTGAGAAAATTGGCAAAGTCGCTTACAAGTTAAATCTAACTGAAGAACTCAGCGGAGTTCACAACGTATTCCACGTGTCAAATCTGAAAACGTGTCTGTCAGATGAGACCCTCATAGTTCCCTTAAAGGAGCTCACAATCGACGACCAGTTGCGATTCGTCGAGGAACCAGTTGAAATCACAGACCGAGACGTTAAGATTCTCAAGCGTACCAGAATACCCCTTGTTCGAGTTCGTTGGAATTCCCGTCGTGGCCCAGAGTATACCTAGGAACGAGAAGACCAAATGAAACTCAAGGAAAATCAGGAAACCACGCAACTTAACTAACTTCCTCAGGACGAAATTCCAAACAAACGGGGGGATGATGTGACACCCCAGGAAAATCAGGAAACCACGCAACTTAACTAGCTTCCTCAGTAATCACGTGCTAAATTTCGGGACGAAATTTTCTTAACAAGGGGAGAATGTGACAACCCTCATGATTACATGTATCCCTACGATTTATTAATGATAATTAAAGTGCTTGATGACTGTGCTGAATTACTTAACTGCTTTCTGATTACTGCGTCATACTTACATGTGCTTGTTAACACACTAGTCTTGTGCATAAAGTTGACTAAATAGTTCTATATACTTTCCTAAATGTTGGGAATTAAAAGTGTTATAAATAATTACATAAAAGACACTATACGGAACAACTTAGCACTTTAACGAACCGGTATCTAACCGAACAACCGGACATTATCCGGGACACCAAAATATTGCAAGAAACATTGTTTAATTATTTCTTGACTAGTCATGATTCCCGAACACCATAACACCCACTAGATATTTACTAACTAATACATGTAATCTTATACTTGAACATGAACTAATAATTTCCAACTTACCATTCAAAGTTTCATTTTACCCCCCCCCCCATATGAACTTCGGTCCATGGGACCCACAAAATTCACCAACATACTTCCTAGATCTCTTCTCATATTTTATTAGATATTACTTGATTTGTTGCTTGATATTGTGAACAAAATATTGGAAGGATGATGATTATAAGCATGGCTCATATCTTCTTAGATCACATCATATCTTCAACACAACTTCACCCATCTTCCTCACTCTCTATCTCACCCTCTCGGCCCTCACTAGAACCGCCACCACCACCACTTTATCACCATCATCTTCATCCATTCCCAAGCTCCATTCAAGTGTTAGAAGGTTCCTTGTGAAGCTTGAAGCTTGTGGATCACTAAGGAGCTCACTTACTTGCTTTTTCTCACATCATTTTCATCATCTTTTCACTAGTGTTCTTCCCTAGCCTTTGAGCTAGTTGTAAGTCCTTGTTTAACCTTTGTTCACTTCTATTTTGAGTAGTTAAAAGATGTAGTATGAGGAGTATCACAAGAACACTAAAAGGTTTAAACAAGAAACATGAACATAAAGCTTACATAAAGAGGAGATATGATGAAATGATGCTAGTATGATGTTGTTGGGTGTATGTTGATACTTGCTTGTTGATTTCTAGAAATACGTTGTTGATCTTTATATGAAACTTGTTAACTTATAATTAAAAACATGGTTTAACAGGTAGAAGGTGATTAGGGGTTTACATAAAAGAATCACCTCCATATTTAGACATGAACTTGGTAACAAAATGATTTTTTGTAAAATAACAAACAAAGTGATCTAGTAAATTTGTAGATCTAAAACTTGTGAACGATTTTCCTAAATAAACCAAGTTTAAAAGACGGTTTTTG
This sequence comes from Helianthus annuus, assembly GCF_002127325.2. Lineage (NCBI taxonomy): Eukaryota > Viridiplantae > Streptophyta > Magnoliopsida > Asterales > Asteraceae > Helianthus > Helianthus annuus. The sequence goes on from NC_035439.2 coordinate 119,033,838, forward strand.
AAAGATCATGATCCTTACACTATGTTGAAATAAAGTAAGTATATGGATACTAGTGACACATTAAAATGTTGTAAATAAATATTTTTGTAAAATATGTTCACAAGTTGTGAACGTCTAAAAATCCCGAGAATGAGATTTTAAATAAAGTAAACACACTTTGGAGGGTAACTAAACCCACTAAACGCCTTACCAAGTTACTACACGTTTTTACGAAACATCAAGTTCATGTTGGTTTATAAATGGAATAGTTTGCTCTTGGTAAATTGTTGTTGATTGTTTGAATGATTTTCGGAAAAGAAAATGATATGCTTATTAGCATGGATGCCTCCATTTACAGAGGAAACTCTGGCGAAATTTTCTAAAAATTCCAACACTTAGAAATTATTTTTCTAACAAGTGTTCACATATACGTTATAACTTTGCTTTTCAAAATAAACTACGCCATTAGTTTTGTTACAAAAATACAAAATATCGGAGGTTGATTTTTACAAGTAAAATGGTTAAATATAGAGTAAACTGCTAAAATCATCCCTGAGGTTTGACTCAAATTGCTAGATCAGTCCAAAATCAACTTTTTTTTGCTATAACAGTCCCCGAGCCTAGTTTCTGTTGCTATTTCAGTCCGTTAAATTAACACCGTTAGAACCTCCGTTAATGAATGGGTAAAACTGCTAAATTCGTCCCTGGGGTTTGATTCAAGTTGCTAGATCAGTCCAAAATCAAGTTTTTTGAATTTGTTAATTATAAACTTATTTAGGTATATAATTTTTCTAGACTTGCATTAATTTTTTGAATTTGTTAATTATAAACTTATGTAGATTATAAACTTATTTAGGTATATAAATCATTAATATCACAAGATTATAAACTTATTTAAGACGGGTCCAGTTATATTTATGTTCGTTGAATAAATCATTAATATCACAAGAGAAAAAAAATGGTAAATGACAGGTTATTAATGCATCAATACTTGTACCAAATGCATTATATATTTTCTTAAATGTCTTAAAATTTAAGATAAATTACAAGTCTACCCTAAATATATAATTTAAATTTGTGTTTAGTTATAAAAATATAAACAGAATGTAGCTCTTTTGGATAACTTTATAATACAAATATTAAATTAAAATAATTGATAAATATTAAACATTAAATATTACAATTTAAATAAAAACAAATAAAAATTTTGTTAATTTCTTAATATTTAAATTTACATATAATGTTTGTATTTTTCATAATTAAAATATTGTTTAAATTAACTGTTGTCTTATTTAAATCCTTAAATAAATACTAAATATTTACATGGTAACAACAACAACAACAACAACAACATCAAAATAAAATCTGTATTTAAGGCTGGGCCGGTTAAATTAAGCTCTTCAAAAAAGCTACATTTATATTTTTAAAACTAATTTTATTTAAATTAAATTAAGTAATATCTTATTTAAATAGTTAAGTATATAATTAGTAAACATTTAATGATAATAATAATAATAATAATCAAAATAACTAACAAATAATTTTTCAAAATAACTAACAAAAGGATTTTTTTCTCTTGTGATATTAATGATTTATATACCTAAATAAGTTTATAATTAACAAATTCAAAAAATTAATGCAAGTCTAGAAAAATTATATACCTAAATAAGTTTATAATCTAAATAAGTTTATAATTAACAAATTCAAAAAATTAATGCAAGTCTAGAAAAATTATATACCTAAATAAGTTTATAATTAACAAATTCAAAAAACTTGATTTTGGACTGATCTAGCAACTTGAATCAAACCTCAGGGACGAATTTAGCAGTTTTACCCATTCATTAACGGAGGTTCTAACGGTGTTAATTTATTGGACTGAAATAGCAACAGAAACTAGACTTAGGGACTGTTTTAGCAAAAAAAGTTGATTTTGGACTGATCTAGCAATTTGAGTCAAACCACAGGGACGATTTTAGTAGTTTACTCATAAATATATATTTAGAATATATATTTTATACTAGAACAGTTGTGTGGATACTTGTTTAGTTTGTGAGATAGTTATATTATTTTAGGGTAAAATAATACAACTTAACAAAGTACCTTGACATTAGAATTGTGTGGTACGTGATAGAAGTAATGAGTAGATAAACCGTACGTAGGGTACGTGTTATGCATGAGAAACTGATTGTTATCTGTACCTTATTAGGACCTGCTTGATTTCTGATTATTAGAGTAACTAATCTAACCGAGCAAACCAAGGTGAGTTCACGCACTTTCTAAGGCATGGGATTCCCGATGGTTGGGAATGGGTTAAAGAATTAAAATGGAACCTACATATCCTCCTTGGATAGGATATGTACCGCCATCCTCCATGGGTAGGATGCCAATATTAATCATGCGTATTCTCCTTGGGTAGAATACGTACGTTCGTCCTCCTTGGGTAGGACAACAACCTTAAAACTTACTAGAGAAAACTCTATCATTAATTCCCTCATTTTATATCGACTTAATCGCCGAGGCCAATGGCGAGCGGGTCATTAGTTAATAGCGCTATTAGGCTTAACAAACCTCACACCGTGCCATTCGGACGGGCGTGTACTAATGGACTATGGCAAACTGTCAATGATGATAGACATTGACGTAGGGCACAACTATTGTTCGTCAGTTGTCGATATGGTAACAGTCTAGTGGTTTACTTGGGGAAGCCCCCACTGATCATGGATATGGTTTGGGTAATAAAGAAGGAACTGGATAATCATATTTTCAACTATGGGGTAACCCCCCCACGGCAAGTAAGCCAGCAAAAGACAAACCATGTTTTCGGAAACAACTTAAAACTAAACAACCAACCGTGAACTCACTCAACTTTGTTGTTGACTCGTTATTACATGCCTTACAGGTCGTTAGATGCTTATGGTGCTTGCACGAGGAGGAGGTCGTTGTGGGATATGGACTGTTATGTCCCGTGCTTAATATTTGAACTTTATGAACTTATTAAACTTATGTTTTGGTTTCACGTCTTATGCTTCCGCTGTTTAATTTGAACTTGGTTAACTAGCTTTTGATCACCAATTATATTGTGTGGTTGGATTTTATCTATCTTAAATACATTGTTCAATATGATTGGTGGCTTGATCCTGGTCATGTCACGCCTCCAAGCGGTGATACTCCGCAGGGTGGATTTTGGGGGTGTGACAATGTGCAACCCATCTATCCATTATTAATTGAACTAGAGTAATATATAGAGGAATGTAAAGAAAGGGTAAACATATTAAGTAGTCAAAAAAAATCAAAAGGTAAACATCCATGGGTTCGACTTTTAACATCTAAATTCCAACATGTCTAAAAAATCATCATAATGGATTAAAAATAACCAAACAAAAGAAATTTGATATTGGTTTTTGTAAAACAATGTTCAAGAAAATATAACTTCATATTGGGATCTAAGATAATAGCAAAATACATAAGTCGTTATTAAATTCGATATTAATACCGGTATTTACCGAAAAATACCGGTACCGTTACCGAATTTTGAAAAATCTATTACCGATACTGGTACTGTTTATGATCGGTTCGGTACCGGTATTTCAGTAAAAAAATCTTATCCCTAATTTTTAGTGGCAATTCATGACCCATCTCATGCCTCATACTGTAACATTAGTAATTAGTAATTACTAACAATTACCAATTGATCAATGAAGATAAGTCAAAACCATTAAATTGGAAACTGCATAAAATTCGTTGGTAATCCCTCAATAGTCACCGACGCATTTATTAGTGAGGGAAATGTGTGTCTGTCATTGTCATTTGCAATTGATATCCTCGATCGTAAATTATGAAGATGAAAATGCAAATGAGATTTTAATATGAAAATCAGTGCAACATTCTCAATTTGCAAGTAATATATAAAAAAGAGTTAAATGCAATTTTAGTCTCTGTGGTTTGGATTATTTTGCCAGTTTAGTCCAAAGGTTTCATTTTTAACATGTGGGTCCAAAAAGGTTTCACAGTTGCCATTTTAGTCCACTGGGTTAACTTCATCCATTTTTTCTGTTAACGAGAAGGCCAATTTGGTCATTTTGTATGTAATTCTGTTAACTAAAAGGGCAATTCAGCCATATATGACCGAATTGGCCTTCTCGTTAACAGAAAAAACGGATAAAGTTAACCCAGCGGACTAAAATGGCACCTGTGAAACCTTTTCGGACCCACAAGTTAAAAATGAAACCTTTGGACTAAACTGGCAAAATGGCCTAAACCACAGGGACTAAATTGGCATTTAACTCTATAAAAAATGTTACGACTCTAGAATATGTTTGGAAACCTTTTTCTTATAAAAGATAATTTCGATATTCTTTGTTGTATACTATCATTTTGTAAAATAGGTGAAGTTTGAAATACCTTTAATAAACTTTAAAAATAATCCATGGTAAAAGATCCACGATCAAACCGTGGTTCTTAGGGGGGACGGGGCGTAAGCGGCAACCCATTTCGGGGACTGGTTTTGCCGAGCGGTAGGGTGGCGCCGTTCAATCGGTGAGTGAGAGAGAGGGATGAAACCGGTGGCGGCTCACCGAAGGAGGAGAGGGGAAAGGTGGTGGGGCCAGCCCACTTTCAACCAATCAAAGCTTTTCTTTGTTTTTTTTTTTTTTTTTTTTGAATAAAAAAATAAGGGGAGTTAAGAGGGGAGTGGCGCCATCAAATGGGGGTGTTAGGGGAGTTTAAGAGGGGAGTTGACGTGGCACACGGGGATTGGTTTGACGTAAGAGAGGGGACTCACCTATTAGGTGAGCACCCCCTTCACCCTTAGCTACTCGATCCATTCTTATTAACCAGTTTCGCGGACTGAAATACATTGTCAGGTGTGCTTGCTGGTGGGTTCGATTTTTATGGTGTGTCTATTATTCGTATATGATTTCGCTTCCAGATTTGTGTTTGTTGTGTTCGTTTTTCTTTGTTTTTGCCCTCATTCGCCTGTATTATGGTTTGTTTTTGTTTTTGCTGCTTAGTTTGATTGTTTCGTTAAGGTATTGGATTGTTGCTGCTCGTATTTGGTATCGGGTATTGGATTATCTATTTCACCATCATTTGGATATCCTTGTTTTGGCTCTACAAATATTCAATTTTAATTCAATCTCACTTTAACAAAAGAAAAATAAGCCTAAATTATATATACAATAGTCCAATGCTACTTTAGCTGATGCAGCGTGTGTTACGAAAATGAAGATCAAACACGTTGATTCTGCGAATACCCGTGTAGTTATTCCCCAACCCCCAAGATTCCACCCAAAGGGCACAAAATTTGAAGTGAAAAATGAGTTATGTCAAAATTCAAGTCTGCATTTTCCAATTACTAGAGAAACATATAAATAGGAACAGAAATTCGAAATGGGCCTAAAAAAACAACGGGCCAAACACAAGCCAAAAAACAAAATGCCCAAAACACTTTAAAAAACATAAAAACGTAAATAATTAATAGAAATAAGTGTTTTTTGGCCCGGACGATGACCCAAACCGCCGTAGGCCGTTTGCAGCAAGATGGAGCTCGTTCTCACGTTCGTTTCGCCTGGTCGCACGCCCAAAATGGACCCCCGTAGCCCAAGTTAGAGCCATTTTAGTAAACCCCCTTTTGTTACACGATCTTGGGCCTCCAAATACAAGATAACCCGCTCCTCCACACTTGGGCCCACATCATTAGCAAATCCGTATTTTACCGTCAATGAAAAAAAAATCTTAGATACGCCACCGTGTATAACAAAAACATTTAAAAAGAGCCTTTAGTCTTTACTTTGATTTGGGCTCCCAAAATAATTGAGCCGCCCCTGTCTCTAAGCGATGGGTGGGCATCTCACAACCCCTGCTTTCCAATTGTAGGAAACAATTTTAGGGTTTTAACCCAATCAACGAAATTTTGGAAATCTAAGTTGATTCTACATTTTGATAATGTAGTTTAACTAAGAATTCGACAGAAAAAGATAATTTCTCATCATATCAACACTATCATTTCTGCAGCAGCAAGAACTACTCCTATCATGGAACTAAACATGATTTGCAACAAACTCTATATACCTTGTCACTTCATTCCACAAGTGATTGAGGGTTTCCAAGACCATAATCCAGAAAACCAAGCTGAATAATCTCCAAGTTTCCCATCATTTTCATCAGTCTTTTTGGCCCCTTCTAAAGCATCGAAAGGGACTCGAACACCAAGAGGTGACCTAGGAGTATCCGTTACCGAATCTGGTTGAGCCGCTACAAGCCGGTTAACCATTTCCAAAACCTCACTCATCTTTGGTCTTGATTTAGGGTCTCTAGACAAGCACTTGTTTGCAACCATTGACAACTTTATTGCTGACTTTAGTGAGTGCTGACCCTCAAGTCTTTTATCAACTATAAGATGGAAATTTTTGTCATCCAGGTTGGGTCTTACCCATTCTAGAAGCTTCTGCTCACCCGTGGGTCGGTTTCGATCCATTGGACGCCTGCCTGTTATTAGTTCATAAAGAAACACTCCGTAGCTATATACATCATTCTTCGATGTAAGACGCCCTGTCTGTATGTATTCTGGAGCAGAATATCCCATTGTTCCTACTACCTGCTCACATTATTTCAAAGATTTTTACAAACCTTACAATAGTTTTTAGGGGACGCGTTTATTTCAGAACCAATAATATGTTGAGAATCGCAAAAATTGCATAATGCACTTTTAGATAGTGCATATATGATAATCAAAGTAGCATAACAGAGAGAGTGTGACGATTACATTCAAAGCACTACATTAAAGTGCATTATGCAATGCTTACGGTTCTCAACGTATATACGTTCTGAAATAAATACCCCTCTAATCTTTGGTTTATATATCCATATTGTGTTTGCTTACTGCTGTTGTGACATGTGAATATCCTTCTTTAGGGCCTAACCGCGCCAATCCAAAATCCGAAAGCTTAGCATTCCATTGATCGTCTAGTAGAATATTTGAAGATTTGAAATCTCTAAAAATAATCTACCAAAAAACATGTAAAAATTTGACAACATCAGGGATCTTCAACAAGAATGGCCATAATATTATTATTATTATTTTTTTTTGCTGTAGAAAAACAGTACCTGGAAGTCCATTCCCTCATGTAGGTATGCTAAGCCGCGAGCAGTGTCTTGAGCTACTTTCAACCTCATAGACCACGAAAGTGGAGTCGGGGATCTAGTAGACAGATGATACTCTACACATTTATTAGGCATATATTCATAAACGAGAAGCCGCTGGATTTCTTTTTCATGATCTTCTGCAGAATATCCAACTAACTTAACTAGATTTGGATGTTGAACTATCCCAAGAACATTCACCTCTGCCACCCACTCCTTGTGCCCCTGTTCCATCACACAACCAATATTATGTTCAGCAGGAATTCATACCCATAAAACGATGACAAAATGAATTTATTGGCCGATAATAATCCATACTGACAATTTAACTAATAGCACTCCTAACTTTCTCTAATATATGATGATTATGTGAGTGAAATCAAGCGTGTATAGATTATTAAAATCCAATTCGCCTAAAAAAATAAAAAAAAAAACAACATTTCTTGATGGAAAAAAAAAACTCTATAAAACTTGCCTGAAATCCTCTTTTGCCAAGCTGCTTGACAGCAACTTTGAACTCTTTATTCGTTTCGCGAAGATCTTTGACGGTACCAACATAGACAGACCCGAACCCGCCCTCTCCAAGCTTTGCGGAAAGACTAAAGTTCTTGGTAGCCGATTTGAGCTCGGAAACTTTGAACACTCTAAGATTAGTTGGCATTCTAGAGAAACTAGGATAATACTTGGACTTTCTTAATTTGGCAGTTGGATCACGGACACTTTGGTATTTTGTTTCTGATGACCCAGATGCATTACAATCATTAGATCCAGAACTTAATGACTGGATTGTACTTACTTGTGTTGGACTTAATGATTCTTCATCTTTGTCTACACAGTTAGGGAACTGAAAGCACATCATAGTGTCTCTAGTTTCCCTGTCAGCTAGAACAAAATAGGTCAACGCAGGCTTTATAAATTATAGTGAACACAAATGGAAAATGAGCAAACAAATCCAAGAAGTTAGATAAAAACTTACCTAATTTAGCTGAAGATTAGTAGAGATCAAATCTGTGTTGTAGAAAAAAATAATAATGAAGAAGAAGAAGAGGATCCAAGTAGGGGATGGAAGCCAGATGAAGAAGACAAAAAATGTAACATGTACAACGTGGCATTATAATTATTAATTTTATATTAAAACACTAACCAAAGCTAGCACTAGTGTCTTTTTTTTTTTTTTTTTTTTTTTTTTTTTTTTTTTTTTTTGAAAATGAAATATTGAATGACACGATTAGAAACTAATCCACTCTAACTAGTATTAACCCTCCCTTCTCGCGTTGTGGTGGGGTATAAAACCGTGCCAAATAGCACCAATATCACATCACCGTTATCGACCATTAACACTGAAGTTGCGGCATGTTAATGCGAAAAAATTAGATCGAAATGTAAAACATAGAAAATAATACTTAAGTCGATTTAGAACCCGCGCATTGTGACGAACCTGTCAAATGGAAAAAAAATATACGATGTAAAAAACGCTAACCCACATACACACGTTGCGTCGTGTTAACTCACAAAATTTAGAACGAAAACGTAAAACAAAAAAATGCGAATTATGAAAAGTATATGAGACCAAAGTTGAAAGTAAAAAGAAAGGAATAATGGACTTTAATAATCCAAACTATTAGTCGTTGGCCGGCAACGGTCCCAACTTCAAAAATAACCAGTGGCGATCTCACATTTTCACATATTGTAAAGTAATGGACCTTTACTAACATAACCTTAATTTCTTTTTGTCCCCTAATCGTTTTCGGTTTAGTATAGGTCCATTGGTTTACAATATATGAAAAGGTGGGACCACCACTGGTGATTTTGAAGTTGGGACTGTTGCCGGCCAATGGCTAATAATTGGGATTATTAAAATTCATTATTCCTAAAAAGAATTGTGATATTAAATTGCAAAAGATGAAAGCTTCTAGGTAAAAAGTAAAAAAAAAACTCAAATAGTTTTAGGTTAAAAGCGTAATATCATTTTTTTTAAACTTCCATGAGCATTGGGTATAACCCTTCAATCGACTTTTGAATTGTTTTTATTATATATATATTTTTTTGAATTTGGAATTAAAATCGAGTTCGAATCCCTCTTTTGGATCGATGTGTGTTCAACCAAGGGATTTTAATTTATTATAGATTTCAGTATTTCACTCAAAATACTATCGACAGAAGAAAAAGAGGGTGGATGAGATGTACGATAATGGTTCTTTTGTATGGTTAATGATGAATGTTGAACACCAAACACAAAGTGATGACATCAATACTAATCATAAGACTGTGGAGTATAGGGCGGGGGTTGGAGCGTGGGTTGGCTGAAAACGTCCACGGGTTTGGGTTTGGGTTTGGACGTGGCCCAATGGGCGGGAGTTTAAAGCCAGACGTGGGGCGGGCTAGCGATCCTATGTGGCCGGCTCCTATTCGCTTATTGGCTAGGTCATAGCGGGACATTTAAATTTCAAAATCTAACCGTTTGGCCAAGCCAAGCGGTTCACCCAACCCAACAGTCAACCACCCGGCTATATATATAACCCCAACCCCACCGGCTACCCCAACCCAAACAAACTTGTTGGCCATCCACCGCTACCCCAACCCACTTGATCGAACCCGTTACCCAAACAAACTTGATCGATGGCCTCTTGAACACACGAAGAAGAGCTAGCTCTCGTCACGAGCGTCGTTGACGCAGTAAAGGGCCGACAACCCGGTGAAACGCGTTATTGGCCAGAAACTTTTGCTAGCTACTGACATAACGTCGGAAACGACCGGCACAACTTAAACGCGTGCCAACATAAATGGCGCGAGCTACGACCGAAGCTTGATCGTTTCTGATGAAACACCGATTAACACGAGGTTTATCGATGGGGTTGTTTCGTCTATGGGGTTCAACCTCTTTCCTTACTCGTATCAATGGCTCGAGATCTGCAAAACAGTAAACACCGTCAGTCTCATTAAGAGGGGGAGAAAGGGGATTTCCCTCTTAACCAGGCTCCGGCGTGAGAATAAGTACTGTTCCGAGAGAAATAAACAGTGTGTGTATAGAGTGAGTATGGAGAGTAAAGATCCTGAACCTGAATGATGAAGGGTCCTATTTATAGCCGGAGGGTGAAGAAGGAAGGGGCAACTGTGCCAGCTGTGGGCGCGTGCCAGCTGTCCGACCAAGGGGAATATCCTCTTGGTCTGCTCTGTCACGGCAGGTGTAGTGGTACACGTGGCGTTCTTACATTTGCCCACGCTGGAGACCTCGTACTAGTGTTGTCAGCTCTGCTCCCTGATTTGTCGCAGGCTTATGTGGCGTTCTGCGAGTGGTGACACGTGTTGTCCTTTATGTCGGATAGAGCATCTTTGGCGCCAGCTGTAAGTCTTCCAGAAGTTTCTAGAAGCTTCTGGATTGCTTCGCTGATGTGGACGCCTTGTGTGCTCAAAAGTGGTGTGGTCCCTGCCATGTAGGCAGGGAATTGGGACCATACCTCTTCAGTTTCAAAGCCTACTACGAAGCCGTTCCGAGCGGTGAGTTAAGCCACGAGGACCGGGTAGCGGTGGCGAACATTGAGTTTCGGGGCAAGGAGCGAAAGTCGTTCGACAAACTCACTCTTTTTTAAATTTACCTAACGCTCTAGGTTTTTTTTTGTAATTCTTTTTAGGTTTTTTTTTTGTAATTTTTTATGAATTTTGTAATTTTTAAGAATTTAATAAAATTTTAGGCTTTTTTTTTAATGTTGCGTATATTTTTTTAATTTTTTGTATTTTTTTAATAAACTGCCAAGTCACGCAGTTCACCCACGCCCCACCATACCCCACGGACACGTCACAAGACGGTGGGGAGGGGGGGGGGCTCGAACTTCACGTGTCAACTCATGCCCCCCAACTCCCGCCCCACCATACCCCATGTTCTAAAACCGAAATAGAAATGATCAAAACGTGCATCGTTTGGGAAACGCGTAGTGATATTTGACAACACTTTGGTAGGGTTAAAAGTAGGAAAAAGTTACAAGTGTAGTTGATGATTTTAAGAGACCAAAGATATAACTTTGAATATATAACTAGTTGTTTACTATGCGCGCGCGTTGCGGCGCGCTAAACCAAATCGTTCTATAAGAATGACAAAACATGTCAAATAACAAAAAGTAACTCAAACTAAAACGTCACGTATTTTCGGTACCGGTTCGGCACCGGTGAATAAAAAAAAGTAACTCAAACTAAAACGTCAACGCCCGGGCTGAAACCCCCGCCTAAGGGGCCACGCGGAAACCCAAGCCCACCCGAGGTGGTGACTTGGGCGTTTGTACCCAACCCACGCCACAACCCCCGCCCCATACCCCATATTCTAATATTTCCTAGATCTTTTTTTTTTAAACACATAGCCGTTGGCCAACAGCTAGCCTAAACGGCTACTTGTCTTGGCCAATGAGATCCCGCAATGTCATCTTGATAGCCCCGCTCAACGCCCGGGCTGAAACCCCTGCCCAAGGGGCCACGCCGAAACCCAACCCACCCGGGGTGGTGAATTGGGCATTTGTACCCAACCCACGCCACAACCCCCGCCCCATACCCCATACCTCATATTCTAATATTTCCTAAATCTTTTTTTAAACACATAGCTGTTGGCAAACGACTAACCCAAACGGCTACTTGTCTTGGCCAATGAGATCCAACCATGTCATTTTGATAGCCCCGCCCAACGCCCGGGCTGAAACCCCCGCCCAAGGGGCCACGCCGAAGCCCAAGCTCACCCGGGGTGGTGACTTGGGCGTTTGTACCCAACCCACGACACAACCCCCGCCCCATACCACATATTCTAATATTTAATAGATTTTTTTAAACATATAGTCGTTGGCAAACGGCTAGCCCAAACGGCTACTTGTCTTGGCCAATGAGATCACGCCATGTCATCTTGATAGCCCCGCCCAACGCCCGGGCTGAAACCCCCGCCTAAGGGGCCACGCCGAAACCCAAGCCCACCCGAGGTGGTGACTTTGGCGTTTATACCCAACCCACGTCACAACCTCCACCCCATACCCCATATTCTTATATTTCCTAAATCAATATTTAATTAATATATGTACTGTTCATTCCATTCAAAATTTATTAGTATATAATAATATAATTTTCAAAGTGAATTGCAAATTTTTTGTTTTAATAATTATACTATATTTTTTCTTATCAGTTCAATAATTGGTTTCATATTCTATTTTAGTGACCGAATAACAACTTGACATGACATGTTTTCTTTACAAATACGTAAAGGTTTTCACACATGATATACAAGTTTTTCCACTTTCTTGGGCGCAAGGAATATCATCTTTCTTCTCTCCATTCTCAATCATATTATTTGTTTTGGATTTTCTCAACTTTAATTCAAGAAAACGTCTGGCATTTATTGAATTCAGAATTCATTTTAGTTTATTTTTTTATATATTTATAGGATTATATTTTATTTATCTTTTATAAAAAAAAACTAAACTCAACATACGTCTATTCTTGAAGGTCACCAGAAAATTGATCTTTGCCTATTTGAACAAATTGTATAACAACCTTATTAAGGGTGTAGGGAGTGGGGCGGGATGCCACGAGGGTGAGTTCGGATGAGGTGGAAGATGACTCAGGAGTGGAAGATCAGAAGTGAAAAGAAACAAAGAAAAAGAGGATGGGGTGAGAAAGCAAGGAGGTGGGGTAATGTGTCAAGATGAATCAGTATTGAACGGAATAATAAATCGGTAAATAATAAAACTTTGCTAAGCACCCAAATTTTATTAATGTCAAGAAACTATCACAAAACTTGACTAATACAATCCCTAATACCCAAAGCATGGTATTTATAATCTAAACACACCTATTATTATAACTAGGATTGCTAAAAATCTATCTATTTTAGGACATGATAATAATAATTAATTATCCACTCCTTAATTAGTTTCTTTGCCTTGCACGCAAAGGAACCTTTAATTCGAAATTTCCAACAATCACCTCCGGAATTTCGAACTCGTATCTGACAAGTCTTCAACTCCAAGCTTTTCAGTCATCTCCTCGAACTTGATCTTCCCAAGAGCCTTCATCAAAATATCCGCCTTTTGATCAATGCCACTAACATGCTCGACCACGATATCTTCACGATCAACACATTCCCGAATGTAGTGAAAACAAGATTTAATGTGTTTGCTCCTTCCATGGAAAACCGGGTTCCTCACGAGAGCTATTGCCGATGTATACACGTAACACAGCCGCTTGAATTTTCTTGTCGAGTAATTCACCAATTAATTCTTTTAGCCAAACCGCCTGACACGCGACTGCACTAGCCGCCATATACTCCGCCTCACACGATGATAATGCAACTGTACTTTGCTTTTGAGAACACCAAGTAATTGGGGAAGACCCAAAATAAAACACGTGTCCTGTAGTACTTCTTCCATCGTCCGGATCTTTGTTGTGACTACTATCGCTATAACCGACCAACATATTTTCTCCTCGAGTATAGGTAATGCCATAACTAAAAGTACCTTTTAAATAGCGAAGAATTTGCTTGATGAGAGCTGCATGAGATTGCTTCGGGCATTGCATGTACCGACTGGCTACTCCGATCGAAAACGCCAAATCTGGCCGAGTCTGTAAAAGGTACCGGAGACACCCGACAATCTTTCGATATCTCGTTGCATCAAAATCTTCTTCATCTTCAAATTTAGAAACTTTCACATTCAGGTCTATGGGAACACTAGTAGGATTGCAGTTAATCATACTGGCTTCAGTCAGTCTTTTCTTTGCATACGCCTATTGCTTAATTTTTATCCCGTCCTTGCTCTGCGACACTTCAATTCCAAGATAATAAGTAAGCTTTCCCAAATCCGACATTTCAAAGTTTTTAGCCATCCCGCGCTTAAACTCCATAATAAGTTTCAAATTTGAACCCGTCACAATTAAATCGTCCACGTACACGCCTATTAGTAAGACGTCCGTTCCAACGGTTCTTCGGTATACGGCTTGTTCTTGCGAGCACCGGTGAAATATCATATCTAATAATATATTATTTAATTTCGTATTCCACGCACGTGGAGCTTGCCTTAACCCGTATAACGCCTTCGATAATTTATAGACTTTATGCTCCTCGCCTTTTTTAACGAACCCTTCCGGTTGAACGACATAAACTTCTTCTTTTAATTCGCCATGTAGGAATGTGGATTTAACATCTAGATGATGTAATTCCCACCCTTCATTCGCTGCGAGAGATAAAAGTAACCGAACTGTTTCAAGTCGAGCAACTAGCGCGAACACTTCGTCAAAATTGACTCCGGGTTGTTGAACATAACCCTTTGCCACGAGTCTAGCCTTGTGTTTATTTAGTGAGTCATATGTGTTTCTTTTAACCTTGTAAACCCACTTCAAACCAATATATTTTGCACCACGCGGTAACTCGGTTAACGACCACGTATTGTTTTATTATTGATTCGATTTCTGCGTGCATTGCTTTCATCCACTCCGGTTTATTTTTGGCATCATTAAAATAAGCCGGTTCGTCATCCGCAATCGTCATCCGCAAGCAATAAAAATTCTTCATCAATAGAACTTGAATTTAAAACATAATCGTTGAAACGTACCGGTGTAACCGTTGCACGATAGATCTACAAACAACCGTCTTGGGTGTCGCAAAATTATTTGATCCTGAATTATTGTTACCACACATGCTACTGTTACTGTAGCTTGCGGGATTATTACTGTTCAGTTGGGTCACCTCACGCCCAGATGGGCCTTGTTGATTATGACTAATTGAAATAGCAGCTTCTTCACAATGTATTGGGCTATGCGAGCCCACATCCTCCATATTAGCTGGGTATATAGAATTCACTAAAGTGTTGTTGACTTTCCTATCTTTTTCTTTCAACAATGGATTAGGTGGGCCACCCATGTAATTTGATGATGTTGAATTTAAATGGCTTTGACTAAATTTATTAGATGGACCTGTTGAATTTTTACTCATTGAATTTGTTGAATAAGCTCCACCATCATCATACGAACCTGACGATCCCGATCCAGAATTCGTTCCAACAATTTCGGTATTAACAATTAGGGGTGTGCAAAAAACCGAATTAACTGACAAAACCGAACCGAAAAAACCGAACCAAATAAAAAACCGGTGGGTCGGTTAATGGTTTTTTTTTTTTTGAAAACCGAAAGTAGCGGGTCGGTTATGGTTATCAATTTTTCCATACCCGCCATAACCGAACCGAACCGACACGTAATAAATTTTTTTAGGATTTAGGTCATTTCACCATATTTTTAATATTTGATGTTGTTTATTGAAGATTTTTTGTATTTATAGGTTTTTCATATAGTTTTGTGGTTTTGGTTGGATATTTATTTGAATTTATAGAGTGTATCATATCACTTTATTTCGATATGCGATAATAATTGGTATTAATATTATAGATTATATGTATTTTTTATACTATGTAATATACTAATATATACAAATATGCAATAAAAATTTATTCCATGTTAAAAAATTAAGTTATTTTTAGCTAAGCTAAATACACGGTTAACCACCCATAACCGACCCGCTAAAACCATCAAAACCGAATAACCATAACCACCATAACCGATCGGTTATGGTTATGGTTATCCATTAACCGTCATTGCGGTTATGGTTTTAGGTCAAAACCGACCCAAATCGACCCATGCACACCCCTATTAACAGTTCCATCTCCGGTGTCAATCACGCCATTAAAATCTACCCAAAACATACCCGGACTGCGAGACTCTTCGGTATTAAAAACAATATTTTTTCCCCAATTCCAACCACGCGTTTCATCAAACTCCGTATCTCCATCTCGACCCACAACAATTCTTCGAGTCGTTGGATTGTATAAACGCTACGCCCCCGAACCTTTTTCGCTTCCAAGATAAACTAGACGAGTCGAACGATCGTCTAATTTTGGAAGATGCCCACCAACAATTTTCAAATAAGCGGCACATTCGAAAACCTTAAGAAATTGAAAATCCGGTTTATTTCCTTTTAACATCTTGTACGGTGTTTTGTCTTCATGTAACGCTCATGTTGGAGTTTTTTTATTAAATTGGTTGAGTGCCTCACCGCTCCCCCCCTGACATAAAATTAGGAACTTGTCGCGCTTTTAATATACTTCGAGTCATCTCCATTAAGGTACGGTTTCGCCTCTCCACCACCCTGTTTTGTTGAGGTGAATATGGAGCGGTTAAGTGTCGAATTGTAACACCTCATAAAATCACGACCAATATAATCAAGATATGTCATGAGCTTTAAACGTGTAATGGATTGAATATGAGGGACTAAAGTTGACAAACGAAGAAAGTATGTGAGTAAAAGGATTCAAAGTGTCAACATTGGATAATTATACCTTTCAACGACCCTACACGTTGTTTATACTCTTAAACGAATGAATTATGAATCATATGAAGCCGTTTGTGGAAGAAAGTGAAAGTTTACAAACCGCAAGGGTTAAATGTGTCAACATGTTTAATTTATACCTCTGAGTGACCTTTTAACGAACCCGAAGCTTTGTAACGATTAATTATGCTCACTAGAATAAGTGATAAAAATTTCACAAGGTTTCGATAACGTATGAGAAAGATACGCTGATATTCGTAAGTGAGGGGTTAAAAGCATCAACGTTGAAATTTAGGACTTTTCGGTGATCGTATAACTAACCGGGGACTTAATAAAGTTTGTTTATGATTTAGAGTCCTTAAAAGTCAAGTTTGAGGGTCAAAAGTGCAATAAACAATAGTTAAAATGAGTTTTAGAGGACCAGGGACCAAAATTGCAAATCTGACAAACTTATGACCGGAGTCTGGGCCTCATACCGGCCGCGTAGACCTTCCCCCAACCCTTACGCGGGCCGCCTGAGGCCTGCAGATGCAAAAAACATGCACAGGTGCCTGTTTCAGCCTGTTACACCGCCTTACAAAGCCTGTTTTCGATCCCAGGGGCTGCACCAACGGTTTTTCATGCATAGGGACACTTGTAATGCATCAGGGATCATGTGTATACTTTGTTGTAAGGATTTTATGCAATTTAGAGTCCTATATAAGAACTCTTGGTTGCAACATTTTTGCATGCACTTAGAAATTATTTAAACTGAACTTCTGGAGCTCTCTGGACCTCAAGCAAGATTCACTAAGCTTCTAAATCGTGCTAAGTACTTCATTAAGCTTCCTTAACCTCCCTAATTCGTGTTTTATTAGTTTAATGGCCTAAAGTCAAAACCGTCGTAATTAAGGTTTGACTTAGTAATTAATCACTAATGGTCCAGTCATTTCTCGAATTGAAAGTGGCTATGAGTTGGTAATTATGTGGGTAAAAAATCCTTAAAAGGGCACCCTCTGATTCCCACTCTAACTAGGTCAAATATCGGGTCAAACTTAATTGTAAAAAGTCAACAGAAAGTTAATTTTCAAATAAACACATAATTATCAATTTAGAAGCCATGAAAACTGTTTTATCACTCATATAACTTGGTAATTAATGTAAGAACATGTCTAAGCATGTTCAACCCGACAATTTTGAGTTTAGGCTCGGTTCGGAACCGAAAGCCGCAAAAGTAGACTTTTGCTTTGACTTTCAGTTCTGACCCGATTTAGCTTAGTTTAGACATGCCTTAGAGTTCCATTAGGACCAGGTTATATGTTAGTATAACCCTCTGTGATTATACAACTTGGTTCCTAATTTATCCGATTCATTTGCATGTTTCCGTTATATGCCTAAAAGTTGACCATTATGCCCTTTTGACCTTAAAATGAGATTTTGAAAATATGAGAGGACAAAAACCTTTGTTACTGATTTATAAACTTGTTCTAAAAATTTGACATCAGTTTGAGGTCAAGATTAGGAGTTATGCTCAATATCGTAATTAAGAAGCTTTTTATTAATTAAACGGCATAATTAGCATAAAGCCTATCTAAACCCAAATTTTGACATCAAACTTTTTACCTACTGATGTAATCTAATATTTTGGGATTTTTGAAGATTTTTATTTATTTTTAAACTGAGCATAACATAGAGTTCTAGCTTTGATTCGGTAATTGTCGGTTATACCATTTTCTTGAATAAAATGAGTTTTACATAACATTTTGATACCAAACCTTTTTGCTACTGATTTTATATAATAAATAAAATATTTTGAACCTTATAAACTGATCAAAAACTCAGATTTCCTATTATGACACGAAAATCGCTTAAAACCGACTTTTATGCGTTTTAAACGCATAGTATGGGTTAAAATATTTTTGGCATATAAAACTTAATACCTACTGATGTTTTAAGTAAATTTTTATAATTAAATAGTAAGCCAAAGTTTTAAACTCAGATTTCTAATTTTGACCTTTAAGGCTTATGTGAAATTACCAAAATGCCCCTACGGTGCATAGTTTGGTTATAAAAGAAAATTTCACATATAGGCAATACCCTACTATTATGACTTATAAAAATAAATATTTTTACTGATCATATCAGACCTGAACCTCAGATTTATATTTAATCTCTTTTATAAGCTTTAAAATGACCAAAACACCCCTACGGGGCTTAGCTTGAGTTTAAATTCGTTTTGGGCATAATGGAAGGTATCCTACTGATATCACAACATATTTAAGGCATATTAACTTAGGAAACCTGTTCATGACTCATTTGTTTACCCGTTATGCATTATTCGCGTTCGGTACGTTTTATGTAACTAGTTTGCATAAATTGACCGAAACGGGTCAAACCTTATCATTTTTATCTCAAAATCCAGAATGTGTTTAGTTTACCCATATTATACAAGTTTTTAAACTTGTCGGGTCTAAACCACATTCTAATCCGGTCTCCGCTTAATCTTGCGTATTGAACCGTATATCTTCCTTTAAAACTAACCGGTCTAAGTTTAGGCTTAATTAAGACCCGTTAGGAATCTAATTGGTTATTAAAACCTTCGTTCCAGATTTAGGAGACCAGTAAAAGATACTTTGCACTTCCTGATTTGTACGGCTGGGATAAATTTGAATAATTTGCTCAGGTAAATACTTTTAACTTATTTTCCGTTATACGGGCTTGGGATACGGTATTATAATAATACCGCTTGGTCGGGTGTGTAGTTATTTAAATCGGATTGTGATTAATATATTTACATAACCCGTTTTAATCTGTTTTGTTTGGTATATGCCCTTTGGGGGTGTTAATGACCATGTCCTGGATATCCTCGGCTCATTCATTGAAATGGCCACGACTTAAGCACGGGGTGTAGGCATACACCTGACAGTTGCGTATGTAAAAAGGTACTCCACAATAAGGAAATTCCTTGTGGGTATTATACCTGTGGTGTGTCAGTTAATCTTGTCCGGCTCTTCTAACCGGCCCTGACGGACGGCAAACATATAAATCTGTATACAAGATTATTTTAAAATAATTGTCCCAAGTTATAAAAAATATTTTGTGCCTTGTGCATTCAAATAAATTTTCTTAAACTTTTTCAAAATGAGTCGGTTAATTGTATTTACCAGTGTAAACTGACGTATTTTCCAAAAAGGCTAAGTGCAGGTACTAGACGGAATAGGCTGGCTACTCCTAGCATCAATAAAGAGTTTTGCAAGCTTAGATGTTTATCAATCTGTTGAACAATGTTCCTTTTTATCTTTGATCTGCCTGTGGATCCTTTACAACCGTTTTGTAATAACTGATATTACTTTCATTCGGTTTGTAATGATTTTATCTTTCGACTTCCGTTGTGTATTAAACTGTGATAATTTGTCTATGATGATATCAATAACGTCATGATACTCCCCACCGGGCCCACCGGTAATACGTGGAAATATCGGGGTGTGACACGAATAATCCCTTCGTTTTCACAGAACCGATTGAACTCATGAGATGTAAATTCTCCCCCTCGATCGGTTCGAAACGTCTTGATTTTTCTACTAACTTCCACTTCCACCATGACTTTAAACTTTTTGAAGGTTTCAAACGCATCACTTTTTTCCTTCAAAAGAAAAGTCCACATGAAACGTGAAAAATCATCAATTAAGACAAATACATACCTATTTCCCGCTACTGTCTCGGAGAAATCGGACCGCATAAGTCTCCGTGAATAAGTTCCAAGGCACGCATTGCCCGAAACGACGCAGTCTTCGGAAAAGATTGTCTCGTATGCTTCCCGACTAAGCACAAATCACATATTTGATTTTCATGATTGATTTTTGGCATCCCCACGACCATATATTTATTCACTGTTTGTTTCATGGACTCGAAATTTAGGTGACCAAGTCTCGCGTGCCATAACCAATTTTCATTATCAATCTGAGCTTTCAAACAAACGGGTTTTCCAACTTTTAATTTAATCGTATAAAGACGATTTTTAGATCGAGTAACATTCATTAATACCTTGCCTTGAGCGTCACACATTAATAAATAATCGTCTTTCATACGAATATCACATCCACACTCCGTTGCTTGACCAAGACTAATTATATTACTACGTAAACTAGGGATATAATAAATATCGGTCATTAACCTTTGCTCTCCCGTTTTACCCAATAGTAATATAGACCCTTTCCCGCATATTTCGACTTGAGAACCATCCCCGAATTTAACTTTGCCACCAATACGCTTATTTAATTTAGAGAAAAAAGATATATTACCCGTCATATGGTTACTCGTGCCATTATCCAAATACCACAAGTCTTTTTCTTCCGAACCGTTCTCGTAATTTTTTGGAATGACCTTTTCTTCATTCAAGTAAACGATTTCTTGAACATCTTGCACCATAAACAAAGACGGGTCAATTTCTTCCGCATCGATCAAGTTTGCTTGTTTCTCTTTCTTTCGCTCTGGACACCTCGAAACAAATTGACCGAACTTGTCGCATCGAAAACATTGAACCTTCGAATAATCCTTCTTTCCTTGTTGTTTATCTCCTTCGTTGGACCCGCCTTGTGACCCACGGTTTTGACCAGATTGGTTTCGACCGCGTCCACCACCACCACGTCCACGGTTCGAGCCTTTCCCGCGTCCCCTACTCGAATCGCGTGAAGTCTCTCTAGAACTTGAAGAGGCATTAGAATTATTAAACAATAGTTTCATTTGAGTACCTTGATTATCCGACTGCAATTCTTCATCTTTTATGCGTTCTTCATACGTCTTTATTCGACCAACAACATCGTCGAATGCAACTGTTTTTAGATCCATAAGGTGCTCAACTGAGGCTACCATATGGATGAACCGCCTTGGTAAACCACTGAGAAACTTTTTCACGATCCTTTGTTCCTCTATTATAGAACCGAGAGACGCCGCTTTTGAAAACATTCCTGTTAACTGGCTAGAAAACTCATCAACTGTACTAGAATCCTTCATCTTTAATGCCTCAAATTCTGATATGAGTGTCTGTAGTCTTGCTTCACGTACCCGACCCGCTCCCAGATGGCGCGCTTTCAGTGCATCCCACATCTCTTTTGCCGTCTTCAGATTACCAACTTGCAAGATCTGTTCTTCCAGTATGGATTGAAACAACAAAGCAATCGCCATATTGTTTTTCTTTACATCGGTTTCAGTTCCGGGTTCAATGGCCTTCCATACACCATGAACGTTAAAAATCGTGCGAATACGCACCGCCCAAATAGTATAATTAACCTTATTCAACATGGGGCATTGAAGCGCTGTTGAATTTGGAACCGATTTCTCGGTATTCGAGCCGCTACCGCTATCTCTTCCAACCATATTTTTCTTTCGTCGACTATACGTATGAGAAAACGAACCCGGTGTAACTGGTTCAGTTTCTTCCAGTCTACACGACTAATTCCCGAGTTTCAATACGAACGTAAACCCGAAAAATAAAGCAAAGCTATATTTATCTTGAACTTAAAAAAAATCCAAAACAAAAAAACTTTGTTTATGTACTACTTTCGTAGAACCACCAGTAGCAATTTCCAAAGCAATAGGTAATTGGACTTTAAAGTTTTGACTTGGGCCTAAACGTTTGATCCAATAGCAACAAAACCTTTTGATCCAATACGACCCTACTGCGTCTTTTGTTCTTCTCGAGACAAAAGAAACAAACGTAGATGCAGTAGCTTGTCTCGTCTCTGCACCTTTCTTTGATATCTGATTAAAATTCTGGTCACACACAATACAACAGCAGCCAATTTCACGCTACTGTTACCTCTGTTTGACCGAATTACAAACCTTGCTGACTTCTCCTTTGGCTCTGGCCGATATCAAAGACAACAGCACCTTCCACGCACTGTCTCCTTCTTTTTCTTCGATCTAAGCACTCCAACACGAGTTTCAGCTCCAATTTCTATCTCAATCGTAGGTTACTTTTATCTCAGGTACGCTCTGATACCAATTCAAGATGAATCGGTATTAAACGGAATAATAAATCGGTAAATAATAGAACTTGGCTAAGCACCCAAATATTATTAATGTCAAGAAACTATCACAAAACTTGACTCATACAATCCCTAATACCCAAAGTATGGTATTTATAATCTAAACACACCTATTAGATTATAACTAGGATTGCTAAAAATCTATCTATTTTAGGACATGATAATAATAATTAATTATCTACTCCTTAATTAGTTTCCTTGCCTTGCATGCAAAGGAACCTTTAGTTCGAAATTTCCAACAATGTGGCAATTCAAGGTGAGTTGGTACATCACCACATCCACTTTGGTATGGTGCGGGATTTCCTCCTTGCCATGTCGCTCCTTATCCATTCCCAACATCCTAACACCAACTTACTTTAGATCAGAAGAGTAAAGTAAGATAAATTTTTTTAAAAATATGAATTATTTATTAAGGAATATATATATAGGATGAGAATCAACACAGAACATACACTAATTATTGCGAGAACAAGAATAACGACTCTAAATCACTAAATTTTGGAATTTAAGGTTTTTATATTTTTTTTAAATTTTATGTTTCTTACTTCATATGTGTATTATATATACATAAAACCATATATTTTTACCTACACATAGCCTACATACATGTAGGTAATTTAACATGCACATAACCTACACATGTGTAGGTTATATAAAAAATGAAAAACCATATTTTGTTTTGAATTGTAGTGTGAGAAACAATAAATCTTAAATTTGTAATATTTTCATTTACTTTTTAGATTTTTAGAACTAAAAAAATGGGTTTCATTTGTTTTGTGTGTTCTTGCAACATTTAGTATTATGCATAGAAGTTTCTCATGTGTATATATAATTAAATCTTTAAAAACTGAAAATGACAACCAAGAAGTGAAATTTAATAACTAAATGAACGTAAATTAATGAAATTCACGATTCATAGTGTTTACAATTAAAGTAAAATCAATCAAAACAACGGAATATGCCCGAACAAAAAAAAGAACATAAAAGTGGTCTAGATGAATGCATTTGGGTCTGAAAGTCAGGAGTTAAATCAACCTACGTTCTTACGTCATTTTCCTTCATAATTTGTGGGTCGCATTATCGCACAACTCCATATGCATCAATAGTTATGTGACTTTAAGTTGTTTTTTTTCTAGCCCACTTGTCTATGTCCATGATATAAAGTACCACAAATATATCGTAAAATATGTTTGAGATCTTTGAAATGTCCTTAACAGCTCATGGATATATAAACATTGATATTTTCATAAGACAATAACTTAATAATATAAATTAAGATACTCATTAGTTAGCCAAATTTGCATTATTATACATTATCTAAAAGTTTTGTCTACTCATAAGACTAAAAAGTCGGGAGACAAAACAAAATAAAGAATAAAATATATTGTAGTTACATGACTATTTTCAAGCACCACTTTTGCTAATGACATATGACATTTAAACGAGTGTAGTATTTTTCCCTTTATAAGGCCCACATCTACATTCTTTTAAATCAGATTTACATTTTTCACTTTCATCTCAATTCTATAGAATACTCCAACAAGATACATACACTAATACACATATGCATTACATACACCAATACAGATACTCATGTTGATCAGTTCTGTTTTAGGAATAATGGAAAACATGAATAACATACCTTTGATTGCATCAGACAGGCCAGCAAAGAATCCATATGGAGACGCAACAATAAGGTTTGACATGATTGTCAGCTTGATCTGGTTCCTCCTTAGGGTGCAATCTAATGATGGTGATGAAGAAACCGAATAGGGTGTTTGGTTATGGAGAGAGGGGGCGATTTCATAATGATGTTATTGTGATTAGAGTCTAACCCTTTAACCCTCTAATTATCTCCTTATATATGCACCCAAGAGGAAACCCTAATTAGTTAATAATGGTAATAAGACCCATCAACAATTACCAACTAATTATTTAATAGGTTGTTATATATTTTGATCTATTATTATATAAATGATTATAATGGCCATATATAAATAAATACATTATTTATTCTTACATTCTCCCACTTTGCCGAGTAATCATTTATTAGTAGCATTACATAAGCCTGATCAGGAGTTAACACTCATTTTAGCCTTAAACAAGAACTATAGCAGAGAAATACAGCCGTTGAATCATTATGCGACTCAGGACCCCCATTAGTCATACTATAACCTTAATTTAAAACCTAATCCTTGTGATCAAAATACGCATAAGCCCTTTGTTTGATTTGTAACTTTATTTGTCTATATGCCATTATACCGGTTTAACATATTTTTAGAGACATACAAAATCAAACTGATGAGGAAAATTAACTAATACTTAGTCATTCATAGTACGATATGCAGTTGCGCATGGCCATCAATTAAAACCCGTCTATGAGCTCTCTTAATAAGACTTATGGGTAATAGCCCTTCAGTTATAGGATCCTTAAGCATATCATGAATCTATTAGATACAAAGACTTAGTTTCCTCAATTTGTCCATAAACGAATAATTAATTGTGTATCGAAACTTAATGCAACACCTCTTGAACTGTTACTGTTCAAGGATTCATGGTAGCTGACTTTATCACACTAAAACTTCAAAATAATAATTATATGGAGTTAATAAACTTATGAGTCCACTGATAAATTTCCAACAACATTTAGTGACTATATTATGTCGTTATAACTTAGGTTGTTGATATCAGTCCATTATGACTCCTCCATGAGATAGGTTTTGTCTGCTGACATAAAGATATACCCGAAATAACATTTTGTCATCTTTGAACATTACAAAGTTAAAGTAATAAACCGGTTAGAGTTCTCACTTCTTCTTTAAGTTATAGCCTCTCGTTTCTTTTAAAGATATTGTAATACTCCATTAGATGCTTCACATTAATCTAGACATATCTAGTGTGTTGCAATGTGTGTAATATCTAAACGAGTATAGACTTGAACTTACATAAAGCTTCTAATTAATGAAGCGTAAGGAAATAATCTCATTTATCATATTATCCTCTAAAGGAGAACAACATTGTTTGTTACATATGTAAGGACCCATTTAAGTTAAACTTATGGAACAGAACTAACGCCCCATTGGATCTATCTCAGTATGTTATGATATCTATCACGTAAGAGATATCACTGAGATCTATTATATCAAAGTTTGTGTTAACAATGCTTTGACTTATGTAACATATATCTGTCAAAAGAATATCATCTATATAGACAAGTTTAATTTAGTTGCTCCCACTCATTTTGAGGTAGGTACATTAATCCACTTGGTTCTTGATAAAAATAATTACTCTAAGTTTTCATCGCATTATGATGTTTGCATTAACCCGTACATGGATTTTATTAGCCTACAAATAAAGTGTTCTTTAACCTTCAGTTTGGAATTTTCAGGTTGTTTTATGAACATGTAAATATGTCAGCCATTTGTTAGGGAAAATTATTTTTGATGTTCATCTAATGTAGCTTTAAACTATTATAAGCTACTAGAACAGTGATGATTCTTAAAGAAATCTTTTGTAAGATAGGTAAGAAAGACTCTTTGATAATTCATCTCTTCCTGGGTATAACCTTTGACAATCAATCATGCTTCTTCGTGTCTTAACGCTTATATCAGGATTTGGTTTAGTTATGAACACTCTTAGGTAATTCAATCAAATCCCAAACGTTATACGAACACATAAAATTAGTTTTACTAGAAAACTGTTTTATTCCATTTAGAAGATTAATTGACGCTAATGGCTTAATTAAAAGAGATAGGATCAGTAAACATTTCCAAAATCCATTTCAACTTCAGTTAGGGAGGTTATGTAATCATCAAAGTTAGTAGGTTTTTAAACCTAGATGACCTCCTAAGTTGATTATTGGGTTTATTAGAAGTTTCAGTTTTATGGATTAGCTCTTGGTTAGGTTGCTATCATTTTCAAGATTCTAAGTTTGTAAGAGTTGGTGCAGTATGGTGTACAAGAGGTGTAATTGGAGTTAAATTCGGAGTGAAATTTAATGACACTCTTCCCCCCGCCTCTTGTATTCCGTGCAAGTCATGATAAGGACTTTGACTGCTCCCACTTACCTTAGAAAGCTTTAGGAACTCAGCATGCTTAGGGCCAATATTTAACGACCTACAAATTCTAATAGAGAAACAAGTTAATGACGTTAGTTTAGGTAAGAAATCTAAGTGTGCCCACAATTAAGCAACAAT
The DNA here is from genome assembly GCF_002127325.2 of Helianthus annuus. Taxonomy (NCBI): domain Eukaryota; kingdom Viridiplantae; phylum Streptophyta; class Magnoliopsida; order Asterales; family Asteraceae; genus Helianthus; species Helianthus annuus. The sequence continues at coordinate 119,060,522 of NC_035439.2, forward strand.
TAAATTTTTGTAAGTGTTGCATTAGATTTTAAGGAGACAAGTTATGATAAAACAGTGTCAAGATGGAGCAGTGTCTTGTACAAGAGGTGTAAATTTAGGTAATGTAAAATTTTCACTCCCCCACCTCTTGCAACTATTGCAAGTTATTATTAAGACACTTAATGCTCCCACTGATCTTTAATATCTCTAGAATGCTACAAGAGAAGTTTCAATGAGCTACGTGACGTGGGAACCTATCACATATACGTTAGACTTTATTTGATTTCTTTAGTGTCTAGATGTCATAAGAAAACTCAGAGACATATCTAATAGAAATCTTATAAAGCATATATATATGAATAGATTTCTTCTAAGACCGTGGGCCATATACGACAAAATTTAGATACAAGTTGATAGCCTTTTAAATGATAAATGATAAATGAATTATGTCTGAATATTCCATTTGGAATAAGTTCCACGAATGTCAATGAATGACTTATGATGGACCCACACTTATTCTCATTTGCATGATAACAAAAGTTGTGAAAATGTAAGGTATCATCTAGTTTTATCTTATTAATGTTTCTATCCAGATATGAGAGTTTAAGGTAAGTGTGACTTTATGTTGACTATGCAACCCTCACATCCTTCATAACATAGCTTAATTATGATACTATATTCTGACTAATCTTCAGAATATGTAAGGTATCGAAAAGCTTTGTTAGAATACTGCTCATTATGGTTCTTATAGCCTTAACGTTTAATTTTGTCACTAACTCTCATGTTAGTTATTAGTTTAATTCTGGTAAGGAAACGTATGGAACTAGAGTCAACTAGTCATGAGTTAATTGGAATATTAAAATTAGCAGACTTAAATATAATTAGTAAGTGACTACCTAATTAATTTATCCAACTGTTCTTTTGAATAATGGATAGTCTCGTTGCTTATGCTTAGTCTAATGGCATAATTATGCAGTGAGATTTTCCCTTGAAGAACCTTAGAGGTGGAATTAGCACTTGTAATTTGTCTATGGACCTTATAACAATACTCTTTTAAAGTTTAAGTGGTTGTAAGGTGAGTAACAACTTATTTTCCAGCTTCAAACATTTATTTCTTTATACATATGTTGCTTACCAACACACTCATTATACTTTGGTACTTTTGAGTGTTATAGTTGATTTATAAGGCATCAAATTTTACAAGTAAAAATCTTAGTATGTAATGTACTAGAAAAATTGTACTTATTTCTATGCGTAAGCCCTTAACTTTATGGGTCATGGTATTGTACATTATAATGTATTCATGAATGCCACTTAACCTTATAGTTTAAAATTTTAAATGAAGGCATGCATCTTAGGAGTTCTGGTGATTATTCCACATATAATAGATTAGTCTTAGGAAAGACTTATTCTGGAATAACTTTAGTGATAGCATTTTGTGTTAGAGAGTTCTTGATTATCATAAGAGACATCATGTTTGATTTATCCTAATCATCATGCTCTACTTTTCTTCTGTAGTGCTTTATCAGAAGAGAGCAATAGGATTATTGTGTCTTAAGATATAATCAAGGATTTAATTTAAGAGCTAATTCTTATAGAAACTTTAAATAAAGCAAAACATTTTAGGTTTAAGAATTAGAGTGGATGAGATATAGATTTATAGAAGAAAATTACAGTCGGTAAAGTTATGGGTACTTAAAAATAAGGCAGACGAAATGATCATAAGATTAATGAAGGATCATTAATATGAGGATCATTATGTGAAGAGGTTGTGATATGTCTATTACTAACATCAAAATAATAGACTTAGTCAAAATTCTACTTAAACGAAGACAAATCAACTTTGGCCAGAAGTGTAATCATTTAAGCATGTGTGCAAAGTAAACGTGACAAATCAGCTTTGGCCAAAAATGGGACAATCACTTTAGTTATGCACTTGTTAAGTATGCTAGACATGAGTGAATTAAATCAGCTTTGGCCAGAAATTAAGACATTCATGTTTGTAATGCATACTCAACATAGCTTTCATAATACTTGAACAATAAACAGATGTATCAAATCAGCTTTGGCCAGAAGTGATACATCAGAAGCTTATTCAAGTAAAGCCATTTTGGTTTTGTAAAACATTATCTGATTCTGATTAATTTCCTAAGTATTTACAAAAACCAATTATTTAATATCAAACCACCTGTTGCCAAATTTTAGCTCACATTAAACAGCCTAATAAAGTAATGAGTTGAGATTTCGAGTTAGTCTTAGGTTTCGAGTGAGATCTCGACTGAGGTCTCGAGTGAGGTCTCGGCTTAGTTATGAGATCTTGAGTAAGTTATGAGGTCTCGAGTCGCAACCTTGGTCTCGAGTTGTATCCTTATGGTCTCGAGTTGCAACCTTATGATCTCGAGTTGTAATCTTAGTCGAAACCACCTAATTTCGAAACTTATCCTCTAAAACTCAAAATCTACTGATTAAAAGCTGTTAGTTTTGATAAGTTTGAAATTCGAATTTTTAAGGATTATGGGATTTAGATTCCTATTTTAATGCTAATCTAAATTTATCAAAATATTTCAAAATAATATCCATTTAATTTTTTTTATAACAGATTTCGAAATTTTAGGAGATAAAATTTAGATCAAAACTAGGAAAACACCCAATAATCTAAATTTCATTCCAAAATAAGGGAATTTATTCAAATTTCACTAAGAACATGAAAAACTCTAATATTAATAAAATCAAAATTCTGGAACCCAAAACCTGAATATTAAGGTTTTCAAACAGATTTCGGAACATTAAGGTTACTATTTGAGTTCGAGACAATTATAAAACATTCTTTTTCCCAAAAATAGTGATTTCGAGATACTTGGTCTCGAACAGGCTTTTAAATTTTATTAAGTTTTCAAAACTCTGTTTTGCAGATTTCAATCCCAGAATAATGGATACGAATAGAACTGATTTATCAACATATGCTCTGATACCACGTGTTGATCAGTTCTGTTTTAGGAATAATGGAAAACATGAATAACATACCTTTGATTGCATCAGACAGGCCATCAAAGAATCCAGATAGAGACGCATCAATAAGGTTTGACATAATTGTTAGCTTGATCTGGTTCCTCCTTAGGGCGCAATCTAATGATGGTGATGAAGAAACCGAATATGGTGTTCGGTTATGGAGAGAGGGGGTGATTTCATAATGATGTTATTGTGATTAGAGTCTAACCCTTTAACCCTCTAATTATCTCCTTATATATGCACCCAAGAGGAAACCCTAATTAGTTAATAATGGTAATAAGACCCATCAACAATTACCAACTAATTATTTAATATGTTGTTATATATTTTGATCTATTATTATATAAATGATTATAATGGCCATATATAAATAAATACATTATTTATTTATTCTTACAACTCATACATGAATACCCCTGTACATATACATATATTTATAGATGTACGCATAAAGTGAGTACATACATACATATATACATATGTACATACATACAAACACATAAAACACCCATAAACACATTTTGTATACACACATGCATTCATATATACACTCAATAACATATACATACACACTACAAGAAACTTAAGCAATGGTTAGCGGTTTGACTGTCAACGTCACGCTAATATATAAGGGTTCGTTTGTTCATGGAACTAAGAGGAATTAGAATCACAATTGGAAAACATTCCTTCCAAAATTGTGTTTTTTTGGTAAAGAAATGAATTTGAATTGAAAAATATTCACCCACTTGTTGGAATTCAACTTTCCTTAATCTAATCCAAGGAATTTAAAACATTCCATTTGAATGTTAAAACATTAAAAGAAGCCCTTAGAAAGTTTTTTTTTTCGTGTTAATGGTAATGCATAATGGTGAAACCAAATCATTTTTTATTTTGGTTTTTCTCATTGATTAATGTATGGAATCATTTTTTATTGTAAGCCAAAAGGCATATTGTCACACCCCTATTTTTCACGTGTTACCGGTGAGCCCGGTGGGGGTATCGTGACGTAGTTGATATCGTCATAGTCAAACAACACAATATTTAAATGCACAGCGGAAGCAAAAAGATAGATTTATTTCAACCAAATAAAATTGTAATATTAAGTATCACAACAGTTGAAACAGATCCACAGGCGGATCAAAAGAAAACGGAAACTTGTTCAACAGATTTAATTGCATCCAAGCTTGCGAGACTCTAAATGATGCTAAGGAGAGGCCAGCCTATTACGCGTAGTACCTGCACTTAACCTTTCTGGGAAAATACGTCAGTTTACACAGGTAAATACAATTTAACTGACTCATTTTAAAAAGGTTTAAATTGATTTGAATGCACATGGCACAAAAGATTTTTTATAACTTGGGATAATTATTTGAATATAAACTTGTAAAAGATTTACATGTTTCTTATGCGTTCAGTAGCCCGGGTCTACACCGGGTTAAAGATCAATAGACACACCACATGATATAATCCCGCAGCGGTTTAACCCAAAACCAGCGGTTATACCTTAATATTTATGCACAACGGGTGTACGCCTACACCCTGTCACACCCCAACCGATGGCGGAATCATCGGGGCATGGCACTGAGCGAAACAGATTGTCCAGAAGTTTCCATAACAACTATCATCACTATTTAGTTTAAATAACACGTCCCATACCGTGTCCCAAATAATAAAACAAATTATTACAGATAAAACCAGTCAAATATTCTGTTCCGACAACTCAGATTTAAATGAATTATATAAATATTGTTCAAATGCTCCTAAAGACCTGGTCGGACAAGATCTACAGATAACTATGCTCTAGACGCTTGTTCCTGACAGACAACTATTTGTTGGGGGGGCTCTAGAGCTTTATTCTAGCCTCGCTTTCCTAGCAAGCAAACATCTTAAACACCTGTCACATACGTTAAAAATAAAGTCAATACATATAATGTAAAGGTGAGCATACAAGTTTGATAATAGCATAGTAGAGTTCGAATAGTTTACGCATAACCAGCACGTACACAAAGGAAAACGATGCATGTTAATTATCGACATGGATCTATCGATACCAATGACTGCGGGTTGACTGTCCAAGACAGTTCGCAATACATGATTACCACCGTAATCCATGCAAGTAATTGTCCTTAACAACCCCCGTGTGAACGGGTGCTGAGTCCAAACTATAGTACTACGTCGTTAAGGCAGGTAGACAGCATTCCACGTGTAAACTTAACAACAAGCATTCATTTAGTCACGTAATACATGCGAATCGGTTAGCGTTCAAATAATTGAGTAGTGTGATCTATTGTGTTTTGATATAAGTAACGTATGTAACACCTAAAAGTGCTAAAAGCAAAAAGGGATCGAGTATACTCACAGCGATTGGTTGATGGATTGAAGGGAGCGCTTGAGAGGAGGGTTAGCCTGAATAGTTTGATATCATAACAATGAGTAACATGTAGAATGGAAACAAATGATGAAGGGTCGAACAGCCTGGTCGATCGAACATCAGGTTCGATCGGACGGGTTGTTCGTTCGGTTAGATAGTCCGTTCGGGCAGTCTGTTCGATCGGCCGGTAGGCTCGATCGGCTGGACTGTTCGAGTGGATTGTTTCTTCCTTTGAGTAGCATGTGTTTGTGTATGATGGTTTGTCCTTTTGAAGTTTTCGTTGTAGTATTTGAGAACACTGAAGTGTCCTTACCTTTCAGGTCGATCGATCGAACGGTCTGTTCGATCGGCCGGCTTAACCGATAGGTTAGACACTTCGATTGTGAGTCCTCAGCTGGATGTCACCTGATCGATCGAACAGCATGTTCGATCGGGTGGCACTCCAATACGTCGAACGAGCTGAAAATCGATTAAGTGTTGAAGCATAGTATCTCATGATCCGAAGAGTAATGTTTACCAATCAGTCGTTCGATCGGACATTACTTCGTTCAATACCATACCTCATGAAATTGTCAAATTGTGGGGCCATATGCTAGCCGATCGGCTGGCCTGGTCGATCGGCTGACATGTCCGATCGGTTGGGCTGTCCATTCGGACAGCCTAACCGTTTGGTCAGAATCCTGACCTGGTCGGCCTGTTCGTCTAACACTTGGCTGTTTTGATTATTTGACGTTATATCGAGGTAGTTTGACAACAAGCTGAACCATGGAACTTCCGTTCTTACTGGTTTCCCCTGCTCGGACAGGAATCACCCAAGTCCGGCCGGTGAACTGTTTCGAACGGTAGTTTGATGTTTAACCCGGAATCGGTGAACCTCGTAGATAGGATCCGAATCTTGAACCACTCGTCCATTAGAATGATTGGTGAGTTGACTCAAGCTCCGTTTCTATCGGTTTGAAGGCATTAAGTGTAAAAGAGTTGAAAGAAAGTTGGAAATCCTTCCTTCAATCCTTCACACCATGTAAATGTGTAGATCTATGAGAGATCGTAATTTGTTTATGTGGAAATCCGTTAGATTCAAGCTATTCATGGTGGAATGAGGCCAAAACATGATGTTCTTGAAGAACACCATGATGACATCATCCTAGAATGCTTAGATCTTGATGATTTCACGGTTAGAAATCAAGATTCGAAAGATAGAAAGGTGTAGGAGTGTGTATTGATCAAGAAAGTACAAGATTTAGGATGAAAACTTACCGGAATCGGAAGAAATCTGAGAAAAGATGAGGAGCACGAGCTGGTCGGTCAGAGAGTTTTCAAAAGTGGAAAGAATGACAATGACAGCCCTATTTATAAGCTCCAAAAGAGGAAAGGGCTGGCCGATCGGCCAGGCATCCCGATCGGACAGCCTGCTCGATCGGAAAGTCCGTCCGATCGGCTGGGTTGTTCGATTGGCTGACAGCCTGATTGATCAACAGTCTGGTTCGAGTGTTCGGTGCGACGATTTCTGATATTTCGATTTCGATTGAAGATGATACGAATACGATAGGATTCAAATTACTTTCAGTCCCAATCACTATATCTAACATACAATCATCTACATCTAGCATAGTCTCTTCCCTGCCAATTATCTCAACTTGATTTCGATTGAGTTCGGTTGGGTTTCGAGTTTCGATTCGATTGATTCGACTGATCACCACACAATACATAAAGTAAACATGCACAAGTAACACATAAGGCACACACACATGTATAACAACAACCAAAGTTCGCGTAATTCGAGATTCGAGTTCGATGATGGTTCGATTGGTTTGATTACTGATTAGTTAACTTTATCGCATTGTTACTTCCTACTATTCACAGTCGTAAATCGGTTCGCGTCGATAAACGTTCGATTACTTCGATTCTTGATTAACAACACTTACTCCACATAATATAAATAAAACATAAATTAAACTAATTACAGTCAAAGAATTCAAAGTTGACTTTGACTTTGACTTTGACTTTGACATTCGAAAACACGGGGTGTTACACACCCGCATGCTTAGGTCGTGGTCATTTCGTAAAATGATGCCAAGGATATCCGGGACATGGTCATTAACCCCCCAAAGGCTTTAAGCAAACAAAACAATTTTAACGGGTCATTTCAATGATTTAACCTTCATTTTGATTAAAGATTCAATGCCCGACCAAGCGGTATTTTATATACCGTACCCCAAGCCCGTATAGGGAAAATAAGTTAAAAGTATTTACCTAAGCAAGTATAGTCACAATAACCAAGTGCAAATAGCTTTTACATAATCTCCTATTCTGGAATGAAGGTTTATAATAACCTATTAGAATCCTAACGGGTCTTTTAATTTAGCCTAAGCTTAGACCGGTTAGTTTTAAAGAAAGAATACGGTTTAAACGCATGATTGAGCGAAGATCGTTTTAGAATGTGGTTTTGACCCGACAAGCTTGTATGCTTGTTTAATATGGGTAACTTAAACACATTCTGGATTTTGAGACAAAAATGATATGGTTTGACCCGTTTCGGCTAATATGTGCAAACTAGTTACATAAGCCGATCCGAACGCGAAAAGTGCGTAACGAGTAACCATAAGAGTCATATACAAGTTTCCTAAGTTAATATGCCTTAAATATGTTGTGACATCAGTAAGATGTCTTCTATTATGCCCAAAATGATTTTAAACCCAAATTATTCCCCGTAAGGGCATTTTGGTCATTTTAAAGGTTGTAAAAGAGTTTAAATAATAACCTGAGTTACAGGTCTGATTAAATCAGTACATATACTTAATTTGATAAGCCATATCAGTAGGGTATCATATATGTATGAAATTTATTAAATTTAACCATACTATGCACCGTAGGGGCATTTTGGTAATTTCACATAAGTCTAAAAGGCCAAAACTGGAATCTGAGTTTTAGACTTTTGTTACCCACATAATTACCTACTTAGAGGTAACTTTAATTTGAGATTTGACTGGATAATTATTGCTTAATCTCGAAGTCAAACCTTAATTACGACGGTTTGACTTTTAGCTAATTAACTAAGCTAAACTGAATTAGAAAGGATAAAGGACACTTACAAGAGTCCTAAGTATGATTAGGGACCTTAAGAAGACTTGTTGCTGATCAGAGGAGCTCCAGAAAGGTCTTGAATAAATTTCTAAGTGAGCAAGTGAGAAGTTGCAACTTGGTTTTCTTTATATAGTGAACTAAAACTCATAAGATCAATCCATGTAACTCTACTGATGTTATGGGATCCTCCCAGGTGTCCCTATGATGCCAAAAATCAGATACAAGACCCCTGATTTTTGAAAACCACTCAACTAAGGCGGTGGAACTGGCTGAACAGGTAGCTGTCCTTTTCTGCTGCCAGCGATAGCTTTACGGACCGTAAAGCGAATCCCTTGCGGTCCGTAAGCACCTCCTTGCGGACCTAAGCCTTGGCTCTTACGGTCCGTAACCGATGACCAGAGACAAAATTTTTGTAATTTCTTAGGCCTTGTCCATGCAACTAAAATCCGAATTTTTCATGCTTTCTTTTCAGTAGAGGGGCCAAGTGCTCAGACCTTGCATGCTTTGCATGCTCTTACACAACTTTGGATTTTTGTGGGAGGTTTTACATGTCGGAAATACCAAGAATTTACATTGGATCCTTTTGGAGTTTTGGCCATGCATTCTAATTCAAGTTCAATTCTTTTATATCAAGAATTTTAACTTCCTGAATGTAGTAGTAACATTTTAAAGAGCTTAATTCCTTATAAAAATGGAATTTATTTATTTAGGAACAACCGGCTAATATATCAGATGTTTATCAAAACGATTTAAGGTCTTGGGATTTATACCTTGGGTTGTTCAGAGGTATTTTAATAACATGACACCCTTTTTAAATCCTACCATACATCCTTTATTTGATCCGGGTTCCTGACACTTTTGTCTTACATGACACGTGTCTTTATTTTATTGGGTATGATTTTACGAGGTGTTACACATATGGACTTATTTTTGCAGTAATTTAGTTTGTTGTTTAATGAGAAAAGGGAATCAAGTTCTCTGTACTTTATTTTCGATATAAAAAACATTGCATGTGTTAAGAATCCAACATTTTTAGGTTATCTCTATGATTGCTCTCTAGTGGTGAATAAAGAAAAGACCAACCTGTGATTTTACTAAGGGACTGATTTTGTGAATGAAGACGAAGACTAATATGTTATTTATCGATACCTTTGTGTAGCCCTTTTTGAATTTTCTCTATAACTTATGTGAATAGAAACCAAAATCAATCAGAAGGCATTTTGAAGCTGTTGTTATTTGTAAGGAGAATGAATAGGGCTTGGAGGGAGAAGATGATTGAATGAATGGTAGAAGAAGAAGGTCATTAAGGGTAATTATGTCATTTTGACTTTTGACACTCTAATTCCTTTCAAGAAAGGGTTATTGGATTTTAATAATCCTAAGTTTCGTCTATTGGCCGATAATAATTCCAACTTGAAAAATTCCCTCCAGCAATCCCAACTTGTAAGAATTTGGCCTCGATCGATCCTTTTCTAACCTAGATAGTTATACGCTGACATGGCAGCTTATTTGGCATAACCCTAAGTAATTTGATGACATAGCTGCTTATGTGGCACCATCACCACATCCACCTCCACCACCCATCACCATCTTCAGCCACCGCCACCTACAACCACTACATCCACCTCCACCACCATCTTCAGCCACCGCCACCTTCAACCTTCAACCACCACCACCACCCACCGCCACCACCCACAACTACCACCATCAACCACCACAACCACTTGAGTCCCTAAAATTCAATGAATCATGGGTGAGATCATGCTCTGTTCCAAACCACTTGAGTCCCTCTCATGATATATTTTTTTTTTTGAAATTAAAAATCATTTAAGCTTGTAAAAGGATTAAGAATTATTCTATAACTTTGGGTTTGAAATACATATCTTGTAAACATGAGAGATTAAATTGGATTAATGACCATAAAATCGTGGGTGAGTTCATGCTTTGTTCTAAAAAAACAAACAACGAATCGTGCGTGTGTGTGCGTGGATCGTCATCAACCAGGAAAAATCAACAAAACGTTACCAATCTATTGATGAAATCATCACCCACATGAAGGTTGTTTGATGTGCACAAAATGCAACATATAAATTACATCAATTGTGGCATAAAACAAACCCTTTTTTAGTACTAATGTTGGAAAAAGTGTGCTTTTGTCTTCCTTTTGTATTTTCAGGATTAAATGAGCTCAAATAAACAAAAGAAGCAAAAAGCAGCTAAATCTAACATAAATACAAGAAAAGGAACAAACGTGGCTTGCCCGGCCTCCCGACAGCATCTTCCCAAGCAAAACAAGGAAACAGAGGGCTGAACACGCCCCGTGCTCAATGAGCACGGGGGCGTGCCCAAGTGTCAGCAGAAAAGACAAAGTTGTAGAAGCTTCCATCGCCCACCACGGGGCCGTGCTTAGCGGACACGGGGCCGTGGTCAACCATAAGATTCGCGGAATCCAGGCAAATCTTGATAGTACATATATGCTTCTTCACACGGGGTCGTGCTCAGCGGACACGGGGGCGTGGTCAACTAATGAAGACAAACTGCATTTAATGAAGAAAGAGAGGAGGATGGACACGGGGCCGTGCCCGAGCTTCTGTTCAGCCTATAAATAGGAGTGCTTGGAGCTCTTGCAACTCATCCCTTGGCACACCACCTCTCTCACACTTCACCCACCACCATCACAACACCATCATCCATTGTCCATCATAGAGTGTGTGAGTCGTCTCGGGATCCAAGATTGATCATAAGAGTTCTTGACAATCAAAGGCCATGTTTGCCTAAGTCTCTTACATCACTTGGTGAAGACAAGTGTTTAGCGTAATACTTTTTATTTTTAATCTTTTGCACTTTTTAATTGGTTTTGTATTAATGACTTTAAAAACTAGTTTCTTATGTTGAAGGTGATTCTTCCTTATCGTTTGTCCGTGGTGTCTTGGCATTATTTTACTGTCTATATAAAATAAAAGATTTTCACCATTCATATCTCCACGGCCTATATGGAGGTATGTTGGCTACCTGGTCGGGGGTTAAGGGAACGGTTTGGTAAGAGTCTTGCCATTGTTCAGTGTATAGATCCTGCAAAGGACCTGGGTCAAATTTAGTAGGACCTCCTTCAATACCCAACGGTATTGGATGGCGGGGGTCCGAACTCTTTGACCCCCTCATAAGTTAAACTACTATTAAAACTTTAATCCGGCTACTTAGGACTGTATCCCTGCTGACTCAGACTACTTAGCCGAGGGTAACGTCGCCCTCAAAAGAGGGCCTACCACATTATGCATTAATAACTTAATTAATTATCTTTCAATAATCCGACCCTTTAGGATTGTATCCTTGCTGACTCAAACTACTGGGTTGAGGGTAACGTCGCCTTCAAAAGAGGGGCCTACTACAATAACTAAGATAATCTCTTAAACAAGTGCAAAAGTGCGAAAATAATCAAAGGTTACAGTACACACGAGTCGGATCCAAGTGATTCATCTTGTCTATCTGTTTTTACTTTTATTTTACTTTTCAGCATTTTAGTTAGTTTTATTTTTCTAGTTTAAAAATCTTTTTCTAACTTTTTGATTTGATTAGACGCTGAGGATAAACCGGTACTAAAAGCTCTTGTGTCCTTGGACGACCTCGGTATCTTACCAACACTATACTACGTCCACGATGGGTGCACTTGCCCACATGTGTGTTTAGTGTTAGTAAATATCGTGTTTATAAATTTAAAACTTGGCTAAAAAGTGTAAAAAGGGCTTAAAATATACACCTAAAATATATACACACTGACACGTATCAAGTTTTTGGCGCCGTTGCCGGGGACACAAGGATTTTAAGAAAGTTAGGAATCAGCGGCCTAATCAATTTTTTTATTTATCTTTATTTTTTAGGATTTTCTTAATTTTCCAGCTTCTGCAGAACTCAGCACGGGCCGTGCCCGCTGAACACGCCCCGTGCCCAATCATTGGAACTGGCAATCCTGTTTTAAGTCAGACAGTAAGCTGAACACGGGGTCGTGCCCACTCAACATGCCCCCGTGCCCAAGATTCAGTTACTGAAAACAAAACCGTAAGATCCCGACGGTTGGTAATTTCTGACACAAACATGAGTGATACTGATACTTTTTACTTTCGGCACTCTTATGGTACGTGGTGTCAAATATGTGGAGGCTCTCATGAAGAATTAGAATGTTTTTTTCTGAATTATAAGCCCCAATATATAGACCCATTGTTTCCCTGTATCCTTAAGAGGGGCGAAAGTAAAAATAATCCCTATCTCTCCCTTGAATGCACCCAACCGGACATTCTAGGAGAAATGCTTCTTGATGAACTATTTCAACTAGAAGATCTAATTCTTAATTGGTTAAAACAACTCTAATATTCCTGATGATACCTCCAACTCTAGCGAGGACTTGATCGATAGTCGTCCCTATGCCGATTGTGCCGTGAAGGCCTCTCCATCGACTTCGTTCAGTGCATACATAGACCTGAGCGATTCGGCATACACCTTCTTTAACGAGAGCCTGGTAAAGGGTTGGACTTGTCCACCTACATTTAGCATAGGAATCACCCTCACCGACAACCTCTTGCGTTCTCGTCTTAATCTAGAGCAATTAAGGTATCTTGGGCACTTTGGGGTTGTTCCATCCAGTAAGGAACCGCCCGATCTGGATAAGTTCCTTGAAAATAAGCCAACTCCATAAGACAGCTTCCAGAGACGGGGCCATGCCCAGGTCAACACGCCCCCGTGTCCACCAAAAAGATTCTCTTCTGATTTCATCAGAATACGGACAAAATGTGTCAGGACTCTTTCTGCACACGGGGCCATGTCCAGCCAACACGGGGCCGTGTCCAGCGTGCTGTCGTTTTCTATGAATGCAGCAAGATTCCTGCTCATTTGGACCACTCCAAAAGACAGAGATTTCTGGGATCTTCACTCATACCATCCTAGGTATGTTCTAAAAGAAGGTTCTCAACAAACATCTTGTCTTTTCCACTTTTGTTCATTGCCTTCTTCTTCAATTTCCAATCACTACCTCCATTAAAGCTTGGGAGCTTCATGATTCCAACCTTTATTGTGATGTTTGTAAGGTTATTATTCAAGGAATCTTTCTCAAAATAAGTTATACAACTTTGTTTTGAATTATTTATGCTTAAAATTAACCTACAAATTGAAAAAAATAATTTAAAACTCCAAGATTCCTTGCTTTAAAACCCTGCAGACGATTGGACACGGGGCCTTGTTCATTGAACACGGGGTCGTGTCCGAGGTACTGTTTCATATAAATTGAGCTCTTTTCGGTCTGTTTTCCCAGAATGGCGAGCAGAACAAGCGGAACGTCTTCATCGCACTCAAGGAACAACCGACAGGGGAGGAGGTCATCAACGGCGGAAGACTCTCTTGTAAACTATGTTTACGCCTTAAGAGAGGCTATTGATGAAATGACGGGGGTGGAAGAAGCATTGGTCGACCGTATAAATCACTTAACGGTGGGACTGGAAGGGTGTCTCCGGGAGGTCAACCTCTTGCACCAGAGGTTGAACATTCTCGCCTCTCCTCCTTTGGTACCGATAGTGACCCAAAGGGCATGGAACGTGGTGCCTGAAGTCATCACACCAGCCGAGTGGTACACCATACACCCGGGACCTCCTCGCGATATATTACAAGGGGTCCCAGTTGGTGTTTCTCCTTCTCCACAAGATGTTGAGGAAAATGAAGCCGCCTTCTTCCTCCCAAGAGAGATAGAAGAATGGCTTTAACAACATCTAGGAAATAACCCTCGGCCGAGAGTCCTACTACACTTCTCAATACCGGAAAACTATTTCCGGGATTTTGGTTCTTAATGAAAAGGAAGAACTCCTTATGATAATTTTATGTATCACTTGACCTATCTAGTTTAGGACTTTTAACTTTTATTTTTCTTCTTTATTTTCGATTTTCTAGGAACATTATGTAATTCTCTCTATGACTTTAATGGAATGATGGTTTTAGTGTTTGGATGATGTTGTAATGAATAAAACACACTCGGAATGGTGAAGGATAACAAGGGAAATGAGAAACAACACCCCATGCACGAAAACAGGGCCATCCGACAAAAATTTCTTCATTACAGCAAGTTCAGCACGGGCCGTGGCCACCTGACACGGCCCCGTGCTGCACAATCTGCAGAAAACGCCCAGTTCAGGTAACTAGACACGGGCCGTGTTCACTTAACACGCCCCCGTGTCCAGGCTTCTGTTTCTTTTTACAAACTTTTATTACTGGCACTTAAACACGGGGCCGTGCCCGGACACCACGGGGCCGTGTCCAGGGTACCAGTAACATAAAATTTTGCTTTTTAACACCCTTTTACACATTCAATCAACCTAAAATCTTATTTTTTTGGGACACATTGAGGACAATGTGTAATTTAAGTTTGGGGGGGGGGATACTAAAACTTTGAATCTTGCAAGTCCTAATTAACAAGCCTTACACAAAACTCTATTGGAACCGCTAATCACCCCAAATTTTTTCAAGTTGGGATTGCTGGAGGGAATTTTTTAAGTTGGGATATTATCGGCCAATAGTCGAAACTTAGAATTATTAAAATCCAATAACCCTTCAACAAATTTACCAACCAAACACAAATTTTATTTCATTGGAATTAATTCCAGTACCCACGCATTCCAGCTCTTTTTAAACATTCCAATTCCTTCACAAATTTTCTTCGAACTAAATGCGCCCTTAGATTCAGACGTGGGTTTCATGCTTTAAATCTGATCGTTCATATGGTGTTTGATCCAACAACCTATGTTTTATCGTATAGAATGACTTATTAGTGGCGACATATGTCGTCGCTAAAACCCTAAAACACACAGATTTAACCCGATAATCTTTCCCTCATCGTGACACATCTGATTCAGCTTCCCCCCAAAATCACAGATCTACCCAACCCCTCCCACGAACTCGCACACCTTCAATGACTTCGAACCCTCCGGTGACCTCGCACCACCACCAGAGCACCTCATGTTCGGCCGTGTCTCAAATCCAGCTAGCTTATCTGAAATCTGGCTACCCTGTCTCAATTCTGACCACCACCACTAGAGCACCTCACCGCCACCACCACCTGAACACGGTTATGGTTTGTTTAAATTGTTTATATTGCTTAATTTTATCTGTATGTATGTATATTTAATGTAGTGTGAATGGTTTCTACACCACCGGAGCCTCCCCCCCCCCATCGGTTAGTCTTCTTGTAATTTTTTCAAGTTTGTTTAATTTGTGTGTATGTATGTATATTAATGTGTGTATGAAAGTATATGCATGTATGCGTGTGTGTGTAGGTTATGTATGTGTGTGTTTGTAGGCATATGTAGGTATGTGTATGTATAGTTATAGGTGTATTTATAATTATGTATGGGTGTATGTAGTGTCACAGCCCCCGACCCCACCCCGGGAGCGGGAGCCGCGAACCAGTCAGATGGTATCGGTGTTTATTAATTTGGCAGCAGAAATTTTCATCAGGACCGTAGTTAGGAAATATGTTTATCAGAGTTAAACACCAAAATGTTTAAAATAGATAAATGGGATAAAAACCCAAGTTTTTACTAATAATACATTTATAATAACCAAGTGGGACAAATCTCGATTTTCATTTGTAATATATTTATAGGGTAAACCCTAATTATTGAAAACATGATCTCCTTTTTATTTATGTAACTTTTATAGCCACTTTTCTAACCCTTCAGTGCTCTCCAGCTGACTTTTATTGGCTTCCCACTAAGTTACCTGAAACATGTGTTTAAAAGATTTTATCAGCAAGAAATACTGGTGAGTGAATCCCAGTTTAATCAAAATAGTTTTATGACTTCACAGTATTGAGAGCGATTACAATGTTTATATCTACTTTAATTACCACCCATGTAGGACCGGTTTTCGACTCCGAAACGATTGCGAACCGAAAGTGTGACGTGCGGAATCCGTACACAAACGTGACCGAACACAAGATCGTACAATTAACATGATTCTATTGATCAATATAACGAGTACAAGCACCACGAATCACCTTTCTCTCTCTAGACTTTCTCTCTCTAGATCTAAATCTCCAAAGCTTCCAAAATGGCAAAAGTATCTAATGAAAACCCTAAGGCTCCAATTTATAAGCACAAGGTATAAGGATTTCTCCTTATTTACAAGATTGCCACCATGCCCATTTTATCTAAATATTACAATAAAAGCTCTAGTTTTCTTCTGTTTCTGCTACGGACTGGATTGACGGAGGCGATAGACATAAATGTACTAACAACTCACGGTACTGTCAATCCTGACTGGTGGTCATGCTACTACTCACAGTGTAGTAACAAGTAATGTATACAAAACCCCAACATATCGGCAATAATTGTAGAATACATAGACTCAATCACTGTTAATTACAATTAAAAGCAATTGAGGTTTTGTAAAAACAGTTTACAAAAAGGGGAATTACTCACTTTTGTAGGCTTAGGTATTTCTACAGGCTTCCTGGTAATATTATAGCTTCCTGATAATATTATTGCTTCCTGTTGTTTTTCCTAGTTATTATTTATTAAAATTAAATAATGCACATGTGTTAGTAAAATAACCCAATTTACATTAGTTATACCCCCGAGACAGAGTTCAAACGACTGAGTCAGGCAGAGCCTTGACATGCGTTACGGAGCTCTAGATCAACCGAGTAGAGTAACTAATACGTAACCGGGGTTATAATACTTACAATGAGGTAGAGTTTTGCTTATTAGGGGGGTATTTGGCTATAATTTCCGCCTACAGAAATTGAGAGAAATTCAGAGAAAATAAACGAGAACAAATGGTAGCTGAACGTCCAATTTATAGGCTGATCGTAGGCGGGTCGCGACCCGCGACGTCCTTTCCTTCAGCTCTCGCGGCCCACGAGGAACCATAGGGAGGTTTAGCGTTTGCTGAGTCACCGGAGTCTTGACGCGTGTCCTGACATGTGGCTTGTTTGTGTGCCCGGCAAGGAATGGGGCCTCGCGCCCCGCGACGTATTTTGTTAACTGGGGTCGCGGCCCGTGAGCGACCCATGTTACTTGTTTTATTTGTTATTTATTAATATAAAGGTTATTCGGGTCTGTTTCTCGCATACGGGATGTATTTTAGGACGTTAGGGGTGTTTTTAAGGGTTGTTATATGTAGGGTGTTTTTATGTGTGTGTGTGTATGTATGTATGGGTGTTTTTATGTGTGTATGTGTATGTATGTATGTATGTATGTATGTATGTATGTATGTATGTATGAATGTATGTATGTATGTATGTATGTATGTATGTATGTATGTATGTATGTATGTATGTATGTATGTATGTATGTATGTATGTATGTATGTATGTATGTATGTATGTATGTATGTATGTATGTATGTATGTATGTATGTATGTATGTATGTATGTATGTATGTATGTATGTATGTATGTATGTATGTATGTATGTATGTATGTATGTATGTATGTATGTATGTATGTATGTATGTATGTATGTATGTATGTATGTATGTATGTATGTATGTATGTATGTATGTATGTATGTATGTATGTATGTATGTATGGGTGTGTTGTGTATATATAGGTATATGCATGTGTGTGTATGTAAGTATGTATGTGTATGCAGGTATATGTATGTATGTGTGTGTTTAAATGGGTCAAAATGACCCGAACACACTTAATACACTTAAAATGTCCAACTTTAAGTTTTAATATACCAAAATGTTATGGATGAACTTTAATAGACTAAAATTTGGATGTGTTAAGTGTATCAAAGTATGTTCGGGTCATTTTGGTCAGTTGGTAAATGTTGTAGACTAGTAAATGTTTTAGACAAGTTTAAAAATGAAAAAATGATTTAGCTTTTAGTTTACATGGGTCAAAATGACCTAAACACACTTAATACACTTAAAACATCTAACTTTTAATATGAACAAGTCAAAATGTTATGGATGAACTTTAATAGACTAAAAGTTGGATGTGTTAAGTGTATCAAAGTGACCTCGGGTCATTTTGGCCATTTGGTAAATGTTGTAGATTGATAAGTATTTTACACAAGTTTAAAAGTGTTAAATGATGTAGTTTTTAGTATAAATTGGTCAAAATGACTATAACACATTTAATACACATATAACATCCAACTTTCAGTTTGAACGGGTCAAAATGGACCGAATAAACTTTAATAGACTAAAGTTGGATTTGGTGAGTGTATCAAAGTGGATTCGGGTTAAAATGACTCATTTGGTAAATATTGTAGCCTGGTAAGTTGATGTGCACAAAAT
Source organism: Helianthus annuus (assembly GCF_002127325.2). NCBI lineage: Eukaryota > Viridiplantae > Streptophyta > Magnoliopsida > Asterales > Asteraceae > Helianthus > Helianthus annuus. Next base: position 119,079,249 of record NC_035439.2, read on the forward strand.
GCAACATATAAATTACATCAATTGTGGCATAAAACTAACTCTTTTTTAGTACTAATGTTGGAAAAAGTGTGCTTTTGTCTTCCTTTTGTATTTTCAGGATTAAATGAGCTCAAATGAACAAAAGAAGCAAAAAAGACAACTAAATCTAACATAAATACAAGAAAAGGAACAAAACGTGGCATGCCCGACCTCCCGACAGCATCTTCCCAAGCAAAACAAGAAGATAGAAGCCTGAACACGCCCCGTGCTCAGTGAGCACGGGGGCGTGCCCAAGTGTCAGCAGAAAAGACAAAGTGGTAGAAGCTTCCATCGCCCACCACGGGCCGTGCTCAGCGGGCACGGGGCCGTGGTCAACTATAAGATTCGCGGAATCAAGGCAAATCTTGATAGTACAGATATGCTTCTGCACACGGGGTCGTGCTCAGTGGACACGGGGGCGTGGTCAACTAATGCAGACAAACTGCATTTAATGAAGAAAGAGAGGAGGATGGACACGGGGCCGTGCCCGAGTTTCTGTTCAGCCTATAAATAGGAGTGCTTGGAGCTCTTGCAACTCATCCCATGGCACACCACCTCTCTCACACTTCAGCCACCACCCACCACCATCACAACACCATCGTCCACCACCATCATCCATTTTCCATCATAGAGTGTGTGTGAGTCGTCTCGGGATCCAAGATTGATCGTAAGAGTTCTTGACAATCAAAGGCCATGTTTGCCTAAGTCTCTTACATCACTTGGTGAAGACAAGTGTTTAGTGTAATACTTTTTATTTTTAATCTTTTGCACTTCTTAATTGGTTTTGTATTAATGACTTTAATTACTAGTTTCTTATGTTGAAGGTGATTCTTCCTTATCGTTTGTCCGTGGTGTCTTGGCATTATTTTACTGTCTATATAAAATAAAAGATTTTCACCATTCATATCTCCACGGTCTATATGGGGGTATGTTGGCTACCTGGTCGGGGGTTAAGGGAATGGTTTGGTAAGAGTCTTGCCATTGTTCAGTGTATAGATCCTACAAAGGACCTGGGTCAAATTTAGTTGGACCTCCTTCAATACCCAACGGTATTGGATGGCGGGGGTCCAAACTCTTTGATCCCCTCATAAGTTAAACTACTATTAAAACTTTAACCCGGCTACTTAGGACTGTATCCTTGCTGACTCAGACTACTTAGCCGAGGGTAACGTCACCTTCAAAAGAGGGGCCTACCACATTATGCATTAATAACTTAATTAATTATCTTTTAATAATCCGACCCATTAGGATTGTATCCTTGCTGACTCAAACTACTGGGTTGAGGGTAACGTCGCCTTCAAAAGAGGGGCCTACTACAATAACTAAGATAATCTCTTAAACAAGTGCAAAAGTGCGAAAATAATCAAAGGTTACACTACACACGAGTGGGATCCAAGTGATTCATCTTGTCTATGTGTTTTTATTTTTATTTTACTTTTTAGCATTTTAGTTAGTTTTATTTTCCTAGTTTAAAAACCTTTTTTCTAACATTTTGATTTGAATAGACGTTGAGGATAAACCGGTACTAAAAGCTCTTGTGTCCTTGGACGACCTCGGTATCTTACCAACATTATACTACGTCCACGATGGGTGCACTTGCCCACATGTGTGTTTAGTTTTAGTGAATATCGTGTTTATAAATTTAAAACTTGGCTAAAAAGTGTAAAAAGGGTTTAAAATATACACCTAAAACATATATACACTGAAACGCATCAAGTTTTTCGCGCCGTTCCCGGGGATAGAAGGATTTTAAGAAAGTTAGGAATCAGCGGCCTATTCATTTTTTCTATTTTATTTTTATTTTTTTAGGATTTTCTAAATTTTTCAGCTTCTGCAGAGCTCAGCACGGGTCGTGCCTGATCGGACACGGGCCGTGCCCAGCAGTGTCATTGGCAGTTTTTATTTTCTGAGTTACAGAGAGCTGAGCACGGGGCCGTGTCAGTGCAACACGGGGCCGTGTCCAAACTCCCAGTAACAGGGATCCGGAAAACAATCACTGTATCTCCGACCACGGGCCGTGTTCACTGAGCACGGGGCCGTGGTGAACTTTCTGACCAACATTCTTTTCTGTTTTTATTGCAGGACTTGGAACCCAGGCACCACATCTGAACTTTCTACGTAGTGTATGAGCTCCAGTTCTAGTAGAGACATAAAAGAACCTTTAGAAGAACCCGAACGCTTTCTCAGAAAAAGACTTAAAGCTAGAAACCAAGAGAAAGTTTCGGGGGACCCATTTCCCAATGGCGGACAACGTACCCTCATGGATTACCTACGACCCACCGCAGGTAATCTCGGCACCGCTATCAATGCCCCGAATGTCGAAGCTAACAACTTCGAACTTCGGCCGCATTTGATACAGATGCTTCAAAACTCCGCAACCTTCCATGGGCTTGCGGACGAAGATCCCCATCTACATATTACTAATTTCTTAGAAATATGTGATACCTTCCGGATCAATGGAGCATCAAACGACGTCATCCGCCTTCGGATGTTTCCATTTTCGTTAAAGGACCGAGCAAAGGCTTGGCTCAACGCCCTCCCAGTTGGCTCGGTAAACACCTGGGATGAACTAGCCCAAAAGTTTCTATATAAGTATTTCCCTCCTGCTAAAACGGCTAAATTAATGACTGAAATTAATATATATTCATAAGAGGATGGGAAATCCTTATATGAAACTTGGGAAAGGTTCAAGGTGCTATTGCGAAAGTGTCCTCATCACGGTCTTGCGGTATGGCAACAAGTATCCACTTTCTACAATGGGTTGTTGCCACACACAAGACAAACACTTGACTCTAGCTCCGGGGGACTTTTAGGTAATCGCCGCCCACATGAAATATACAATCAAATTGAGGAAATTGCTCAAACCAATTTTCAGTGGCACACTCCCCGAGGCAATAAATCTATTGCCCCGGGCGCCCATAAGGTTGATGAAAGCACTTCTTTACAAGACCAAATCCAGGCCCTTTCTTCAAAAATCAAGAAGTTAGAAATGACAAAAACGGTCTCGGTTATGGCTTGTGAAGGGTGTGGTGGGCCACATGAAAGTTGGAGTTGTATGAAAGAAACAGATGATCAACAAGAGTCGGTAAACTACATTGATAACAGACCAAGGCCGTCGGGTCCTCCAACGGGTACCTACAACCAAGGATGGCGTAACCACCCTAACCTTGGTTGGAGAGAACCCGGCAATAGTAGTAACCAACAAAACCTAAACCAACGAACAAACATTCAATAACCAAGAAACGAATCACAAAATTTCCCTCAACAACAAGGTGGACGAGAAAGGCTTGAAGATACTGTATCTCGCCTTATCTCCGACACTGAAAAGAAAAACTCGGATCGATTTCAACAATTGGAATCGAATTTTAGAAATCAACAAGCTAGTATACAAAATATTGAAAAACAAATAAATCAGTTAGCTCAAAATTTCTCCGAGAGACCACAAGGCGCGTTAGCAAGTAATACCGAAACAAACCCAAAAGCACAAGTCCATCTCATAACATTGAGAAATCGTATCGTGGGTTCCGAAGAAGCTCCACCACCGCCAACTGGGGGAAGCACAACACCGCCCCAACAAGAGAAGGCTTCTCCTCTAATTCAAGAGCCTACCAAGGCTCCTCCGGTTCCATACCCCGGTAGGTTAATTCGCCAAAAGACCAATGAGCAATTCGCAAAATTCGAAAATTTACTAAAACAATTGCATGTCAATATTCCATTTATCGAAGTCCTAACTCAAATGCCTAAATACTCGAAATTCATGAGGGACTTCCTCACCCATAAAAGGAAAATTGAATCTTTGCAATTAGTTAACTTAGGCGAAGAGTGCTCCGCCCTTGTACTCAACAAACTCCCACAAAAGAAAATTGATCCTGGAAGCTTCACGATTCCTTGCTCGATCGGGGAATCCCCCGTTCGTAATGCACTAGCCGACCTTGGGGCTAGCATTAACCTCATGCCTGCATCAATGTTCAAACGACTCGACCTAGGAAAAACAAGTCCTACCAAGATGAGTATACAACTTGCCGACAGATCCGACAAGTACCCGCAAGGTGTCGCTGAAAATCTATTGGTCAAATTCGACAATTTCGTCTACCCGGCCGACTTTGTCATACTAGATATGGAAGAGGACACCGAAGTCCCCTTCATACTAGGGAGGCCATTTCTAGCCACTGCACAAGCAGTGGTAGACATGAATGACGGAACACTTACTTTGAAGTTTGGGATAAGGAAGTGAAGTTTGGAGTTGGGAAGAGAGTAGAGGACGATGACCTGGTCAATTACATGAAGGTCATTGATTCGAGTTTGGATGATGCTCTCTGACGGTGCAACATGGGATGCAAAACATCCCGCTCGGATAACATATAACCTAACTTTGGGTCTAGCCAAGGACCCTTATAAACGTGGCGCACCACTGAGGCATTCCGCGGAACTATCCTTAGTTTAGCTTAGATTAATTTTTAGTTTGATTTTAATTTGCAGGAATAAAACATACTCGGGATGGTAAAGGATAACAAGGGAAACGAGAAACATAAACCCATGCACGAAAACAGGGCCATCTGACAAAAATTTCTTCATTATAGCAAGTTCAGCACGGGCCGTGTCCGCCCGACACGGCCCCGAGCTGCACAATCTGCAGAAAACGCCCAGTTCAGGTAACTGGACACGGGCCGTGTTCACTGAACACGCCCCCGTGTCTAGGCTTCTGTTTCTCTTTACTAAATTTTGTCACTGGCAACTGAACACGGGGCCGTGCCCGGTCACCACGGGGCCGTGTCCGGAGTGCCAGTAACATAAAATTTTGCATTTAACACCCTTTTACACATTCAATCAACCTATAAACTTGTTTTTGGGACACATTGAGGACAATGTGTAATTTAAGTATGGGGGGATGCTAAAACTTTGAATCTTGCAAGTCCTAATTAACAAGCCTTACACAAAACTCTATTGGAACCGCTAATCACCCCAAATTTTTTCAAAAATTTTAATTTTTTTACTTGTCTAAGTTTAAGTTGGGAATTTCAAGTTCTAAAAAAGGTTATATATTTACAAATTTACAACCGATAGCATTGTGATAAAAAAGAACAAAATAAGAAAATTATGAAACGACATGACAAGCTTAGTTAAAATTTGATTATAAATACTTGATCACATAAAAACCCATTCCCACAAAAGTGAGTTTTGAGCCTTTATTGAGCATACAAATACATATCTTTACACTAAATGCTCATTTTTTCGTTTCTTGTGTGAATAGCCGCTTGGTTCTTACGACTCCAGAACTCGCCACGACAATGCATTCCCGGTCCTTACCAACTTAAACCCGAGTAAGTAAATGATGGAGGCATTAGGACTAACCCTTTTTCTTTATACACCATTATTTTTCATTTTTTTTACCACCTACCCAAAATCCCCCTAGTTAACCCCTTTGAGCTTAAACCTTTTCATTTCTTAACCCAAAAAAATCACCCTTTTTACCCACCTAAACCTTTTTATTTTAACCCTTTCTTTTAGCAACAAAGCTCGGTTTTTCTTATGACTATATATATATATATATATATATATATATATATATATATAATGCCAAATACACAAACAAGTTCATCAAAAATAACTTTGTTTGAAAGAAATGGTTCATCAAAATAAAATAAAATTGTGAAAAATAAAAAAAAAGTCTTTCAAAAACCGATGTTTTTTACGCTTTTCGCCCTTTTACTAACCGCTAACCCAACCACCCACCTTTAGCCCAAGTCTAACCCTTCACCCAAAAAGTCCTCTTGATATTTACAAAGGTATATAGTTAAAAAGGAGGAGGATTGATTGCTTGGCAAGCTTATGGTAGGAGTAAGTTCCATGCCGCTCTCGAGTAATTCACTAAAAATACACCTTCGGCCGAGTGTTGAGTGATCCCCCGTGAGGTATGTGAACTTGTATATAAATAGAATTTTAAAAGGGCATGTTATGCCCTAATAAGTAATTTATCTTATGAAACGTTTTTAAATCATGACGAATAGGATTGTAAATAAATAAAAATAAAACTTGATAAAGAATCTTGGAAATCCTGACACTCTATGAAAAGCCCAAAAACCTTCTCTTCTACCCATTCCATTTGGGAGTGAAAAGCCACATTATAAAGAATTTTGCTTGAGGACAAGCAAAGATTCAAGTGTTGGGGTATTTGATGTGCACAAAATGCAACATATAAATTATATCAATTGTGGCATAAAACTAACCCTTTTTTAGTACTAATGTTGGAAAAAGTGTGCTTTTGTCTTCCTTTTGTATTTTCAGGATTAAATGAGCTCAAATGAACAAAAGAAGCAAAAAGACAGCTAAATCTAACATAAATACAAGAAAAGGAACAAAACGTGGCATGCCCGACCTCCCGACAGCATCTTCCCAAGCAAAACAAGAAGACAGAAGCCTGAACAAGTGTCAGCAGAAAAGACAAAGTGGTAGAAGCTTCCATCGCCCACCACGGGGCCATGCTCAGCGGGCACGGGGCCGTGGTCAACTATAAGATTCACGGAATCAAGGCAAATCTTGATAGTACAGATATGTTTCTGCACACGGGGTCGTGCTCAGCGGACACGGGGGCGTGGTCAACTAATGCAGACAAACTGCATTTAATGAAGAAAGAGAGGAGGATGGACACGGGGCTGTGTCCAGCGGACACGGGGCCGTGCCCGAGCTTTTGTTCAGCCTATAAATAGGATTGCTTGGAGCTCTTGCAACTCATCCCTTGGCACACCACCTCTCTCACACTTCACCCACCACCCACCACCATCACAACACCATCGTCCACCACCATCATCCATTGTCCATCATAGAGTGTGTGAGTCGTCTCGGGATCCAAGATTGATCGTAAGAGTTATTGACAATCAAAGGCCATGTTTGCCTAAGTCTCTTACATCACTTGGTGAAGACAAGTGTTTAGTGTAATACTTTTTATTTTTAATCTTCTGCACCTTTTAATTGGTTTTGTATTAATGACTTTAATTACTAGTTTCTTATGTTGAAGGTGATTCTTCCTTATCGTTTGTCCGTGGTGTCTTGGCATTATTTTACTGTCTATATAAAATAAAGGATTTTCACCATTCATATCTCCACGGTCTATATGGAGGTATGTTGGCTACCTGGTCGGGGATTATGGGAACGGTTTGGTAAGAGTCTTGTCATTGTTCAGTGTATAGATCCTGCAAAGGACCTGGGTCAAATTTAGTAGGACCTCCTTCAATACCCAACAGTATTGGATGGCGGGGGTCCAAATTCTTTGATTCCCTCATAAGTTAAACTACTATTAAAACTTTAACCCGGCTAATTAGGACTGTATCCTTGTTGACTCAGACTATTTAGCCGAGGGTAACGTCGCCTTCAAAAGAGGGGCCTACCACATTATGCATTAATAACTTAATTATCTTTCAATAATCCGACCCTTTAGGATTGTATCCTTGCTGACTCAAACTACTGGGTTGAGGGTAACGTCGCCTTCAAAAGAGGGGCCTACTACAATAACTAAAATAATCTCTTAAACAAGTGCAAAAGTGCGAAAATAATCAAAGGTTACACTACACACGAGTCGGATCCAAGTGAATCATCTTGTCTATCTGTTTTTATTTTTATTTTACTTTTCAGCATTTTAGTTAGTTTTATTTTCCTAGTTTAAAAACATTTTTTCTAACTTTTTGATTTGATTAGACGTTGAGGATAAACCGGTACTAAAAGCTCTTGTGTCCTTGGACGACCTCGGTATCTTACCAACACTATACTACGTCTACGATGGGTGCACTTGCCGATATGTGTGTTTAGTGTTAGTGAATATCGTGTTTATAAATTTAAAACTTGGCTAAAAAGTGTAAAAATGGCTTAAAATATACACCTAAAACATATATACACTGACACGCATCATAAGTATTTTACACGAGTTTAAAGGTGTTTGTATTGATAATATGTAGTTTCGTTTGAACTTATAATGTATACCTGATTTTTTAGGCTCAACCAAATGATATGTTTCAAGACCCCAGGCTTTCTAGAATGACTTACAATTTTTTTATTCAAATAAGACTTCAAACAAAGGCAACGAAGATGATACGGACGAGGGGGTGAATGATGATACAGACTAGCTACTTGGACTATGTGGTTTTTTTTTTATGTTTGAAGTATTTGTATTCGTATATAACTTAATTAGACAAGACACTTGTGTGTTTGTAGCATTTTTATGTTTTAAACTTGATATTTATGTTTAAAGTATTGTATGTTTGGGGAAAAGTGGAAATGTTGAAGTACTGTATGTTTAGGTAGAACTGGAAATAACACAAAAAGCAAAAAAAAAAAAAAAACCAGTTCACGAGTTTTTCACTTTTAGCAGCGACATGAGTCTTCGCTAATAACTGATGAATTGTTGCTATTAGAAAAAGGATGTCGTGGCATTTTGGACTCTTAGCGGCGACAACCTTTAGCTGCGATAAGCTTTTTCCATTACATCTTTAACTATCCTTCACATTCTTGTTATTCTCTCTAATCTACATAAGCTTTTTTTATTATATCTCTAACCATCCTTAAAGTAGTATCTTTCGAATCCTTACTCATCCCTCAACTGTTTTAATTTTTTAATAAAACATTTAAAAGAAATAAAACAATTAAATATAAAAACATTAAATAAAAAATCATATTAAATAAAAATATTACAAGTAAATAAAAAAAAAACTAGATTTCATTAATAAAAAAACCTTACAATATTGGGATTTCATTAAATAAAAAACTAGTCATTGATGTTGGGTATGTTGATTCCTAAAATTTGTTCCATGAGATCCGCTCATAGATTGTGGAGGGTATTTTGAGACATGTCGGCGTTTGTGGGAGGAGGTAGTCGTTGGCGAGTGGTTTATTTATATATTATATTATTTTTTAAATAAAGGATTTTTGTTTATTAATTTTCATTTTTCTAAACTTAAATTTCCATTAAAAAAACAGCCCATGCAAAAATTAGCAGAGAACTACACCAATACAACCAATCAAACCAACATATACATGGGGTATTTATACCATTCAACCGAAATTATGTCTACAACTGTGTTTTAACCAAAGAAAACCTAAGGATTTTATATCACCCAATCACGCTCTCAGCAGAGAATTGTTTCTTGGAAAAGACTTTGTTGTTTCTTGCCTTCCACACACAGTAGCACACAGTGATAATGATACCTTGAACCACCTCCGCCTCTTTCTTCCCTAGGTTCAATGTTTCATAAATCTCCAAATGGTCCCTAAATGTGAAAATAATGAAAGGAGGTAACATGAACCAATTGCTGATGAAGTTCCAGATTCGTGAAGCAACCACACACCCCGAAAAAAGATGTTCGCCGTCTCTGATTCAACTTTGCATAAACCATCTGATTCAAGGTTGATGTTTCTCTTTAACAATTTTGTTCTGGTAGAAATTCTATTTGTTAGCCCCCAAACAAATATATTATACTTAGCTGGGGTCTATTTATACCAATCAACCACGTAGTTACGACTGAAATTAGTTTCAAGAATTATCATTCTCTTCACTGCACCAACCGAAAAACTCCCAGAGCCTTCTCCCGTCCATACCCAGAAGTCGTTGTTCTCTGATAAGTCCACTGTGGAATACTCTCAGAAAGATCCATCTATTCCCGAATTTTTTTACTAGTTCCCAATTGTCTCTTCCATCTCCAAACCCAAGTGATCTCTTGTAGAGATTTAATCGCACAATCCACAACCTTACACAATTTGTCACTTTCTAATCTAAAAAGATCCGGCCATGCTTCCTTTAAGGGAATGTCTTTCAACAACGAGTCTATCCAAAAATTCGTCTCCTTCTCATTGCCAACCTTATCCTTAATGAATTTATGAATGCAAAAGCCACCAATTTTTCTTCTTATTCCATCCGAACAATTGCGTTCTAACATCACGCCAATGACTTTTTGGTCGGGAGGAAGGACCACCTATTAACCGTTTTATGACAAGCGTCCACCACCTTCTTCCAAAGACTATCGATTTCCACCCTTTACCTCCAAACCCACTTAGCAAGTAAGGCATTGTTAACATCCCTTAACTTACTAATACCCAACCCTCCCATTTTTTTCGGAGTGGCGACCATCTCCCACGCCACCCAATGTATTTTCTTCACAACACTAACCTCGGACCAAGGAAATCTTCTCATTTTTGCCACCCATTGGATTGGACGTACGTGTACAATCCCTATCCCCATATTAAATAATGTTAATGTTACGACTTATTGTAGGTGTTAATGTTAATCTTATGTTAATTTTATGACTTTTCGTATGTAATATAACTATTGTAGATTAACGTTAATGTTTTGAGCTTGTCTTAATGTTAATCTTACATTATTATTCATGAACTGCGCATTTTAAATACAATTTATATACTTCATGAAACCATAGGGTCAGATTTTGCTATGTATTAAATACTATATTAACGCAGAATGAAAGTATTTTATTTGAATTTGGCGGGTAAAAAACTCATACGCTCAAGGACTCAAAGAACAATATATTTTAAACCATAGGAACGCTGGTTGATATGGGAAAATAGGTAATCTGAACATTGAATTAACTTAACTAAAGAGCTGGTTTTAAGAACTCATAATGTAGCGGTTTTTAAAAGTTGAAGACTCAGGCATACAAAAAATTCATCCGGGAACTCAATGAGACCCCACCCTTATTAGGCTAAAGGGTGTGGGGGTCATGGTTGGGACATGATTCGCCACCTAGGAACATGAATGGAAGGCTACACCACCCCTTTGCTTGATCCACCATGGTTTGCATGGATTAAATCATGGCAACCATGGTCCTCCTTTCCATTTTTCAAGAAATCATTTCCTTTTTATTTAGATAAAGATAAATTAAAATAAATAAGGGGCTAGTGGTTTGGGTCATGACCACACCCTTATGGTAGTGATTTTGGACCTTTTTCTTTAGATAAAGATAAATTAAAATAAATAAGGGGCTAGTGGTTTGGGTCATGACAACACCCTTATAGTAGTGATTTTGGATAGTGGATTAAAGGTGGGTTACATGACACTGACGTGGAGGGTCATGGTGGTCATAAAGGTCATGACCACATCCTATGACCTTACTCTAAAACATGTTTACATGACAACCTTCTATAAACGAATTTAGTCCTGATGAAAAATGCAATATCAATCTGTGAACTATTATAAATTTCTTTCCTAAATATATAAAATATATCCATGCCTATTTAAGATTTGAAATTGAATGTTTTCTTTAAATGGCAACATTTTGCTCCAACTCTATTACTCAAATAATCCTAAATTTGTTATAAACCAGACATTTTAGGCCCAACCCATTACTTATGGGCTTTCGGGTTTACAGTTAGGTTTTGTAATGTTGAATAGAATGAAGAGATGAATTCAGTTTTATCTCTATTTCTCTTCGGTTTTATCACGTTATCAGCACGAGACTCTCCGCTGAGATTTACCCGCCATCATATCAAATCGTTGCTGTAACATGCAACGGGTAGCAGTGCCACAATCCGCAGACCGCAATCCCTCATAATCCTGGTACACATCATCACAATCTCTCATATATGTTGATTATATGTTATCGTCCTTGATATAGTACCATGTATGCATCTTAGTACCATGTATGCATCTGCATCTCAAAAAGTAGATACACCAACTTTAAGTTTTTGGAACATTTGCATATATACAAAACGTGGATACACAAAATTTATGAAAAAGCTTTGTTGAGATATAAAATGACCTTTTCGTATAAGAAGAAAAAAAATAACAACACCATATGATTTCCTAATATTAATTAGCATCATCCTACTGAGCATATATTTATTTGTAACATAATATATGATCACGATCCGTAATCATATATTATGTTACAGATAAGTTAGTCACATGCATGTATTAGTTTTATCCAAACTCGATAATATATTTGTAAAAACTAATATGAGCTTTGTTAGGTTCTGAAACATTTGCTTTGTTAGGAATCCAAAACTATATGATTACTGCAATGCATATTCTAGAGTTTTAAATCAAATATATTTCTCAGTGAACAAAAGTTTTGTTGTCTGATGCCTAATTTACGTTTCTTGACTTATCACCCTACTGAAGTGGCATCATCATTGATAACGGATTTTTTTAGTAAAAAAAATTAAAAAAAAATTCCTTCTTCGTTGCCTAATTTTTCCACAGTCACAATGCCAGTTGATATTTGTATCCGCGTTTAGAATGCCTAAATTAGAATTTTTCTCTGGGAATATTAGAAATCAACATAGGGTTTTTCATACTAACCTGAAAACTTTTCTCCGGTGATTGTCCTTAACCGCCAACCGTTCCGGTGATGCCGTTTACATCGGCGTTTAACCGGTTAAGTTTCTACTTGTCTCCGGTTTCGAGTCAAGTCTACAGCCGTTCGTCATCTTCGACATGTGTGAACCTTCACGGACTCGCTCCGGTGACGTCATCATCGGTGAATGTTTTCGTTAGCTAGCGAATAAATCTATGGCGGTGTAGGGTTTAGATTTTGAAACTGTTGCCATTCTCATGGTCATTGGCTGATAAGGGAATCTGAATCAGAGATTTCATGGAGGAAGATGGGTTTCAAGAGTTTTGACCACCAGAAGTTGGTCTTACTCCCCAAAGCCCGCTATGAATGGTTCATTTACGACTACAGGATTTTAAGACTGTCCGTGAGTATAATCTGCCATGTTCCGCATTACCTCTGAACTTAAATTATGTGGTGAGAAAATTACCGATGAAGACATGCTTGAAAAAACTTTCTCAACGTTCCATGCCTCAAATATGCTCCTGTCGCAGCAATACATGGAACGTCAATTTACTAAGTATTCTGAATTGATATCATGTCTTCTGGTCGCGGAGCAAAACAACAAGCTCCTACTACAAAATCATCAATCGCGACCTGCCGGTGCAAGCCCATTCCCTGAAGCGAATGTGGCCAATTATCAAAACGGACGAGATAGAGGTAGAGGTCACGACCCCAGCAGAGGTCGTGGTCGTGGTCGAGGACGGGGATATACATGGCATCGAGAGTCCCAGAACACTAAAAATAGCGGTGAATCGAGTCGACACAATACAGGGCAACCTTCGAAAGGGAAAAGTAGCGGGAACCAAAGCAACATTTGCTATAAATGTGGGATGTCTAATCATTGGTCCCGCACAAGTCGCACCCCTAAACACCTCGTTGAGGCATATCAACGCATGATGAAAGAAAAAGGAAAGAATGCTGAAACTAATCTGATTGAGGATGCACCTTCAACCACGATATCAGACGTTCATTTGGATGCATGTGATTTCATTGAAAATAAACATGCATGCTAGCTCCAGTAGAGCTATTATTGGTGATGAATGTCTGGTAGATAGCGGTAGTACTAACACTATTCTCAAAGATATGAAATTTTTCTCTGAGTTGTCTCCGGCAGAGTCACCGATTAGTACTATATATGGTGTCAGTAACCTTATCGAAGGCTCCGGTTGAGCACACATAACATTACCTTCGGGTACCCAATTAACTATTGATAATGCATTATATTCTAGTAAATTTAGAAGAAATTTACTTAGCTTTAAAGATATTCGAAAAAACGGTTACCACCTAAAAACAATATCTGAAAATAATATTGAATATCTTCAAATTACTTTAAACAAAAATGGCCAAGAAACAATTGTCAAACAATTAGAAGTCTTATCCTCTGGATTATATTGTACTAATATCAATCCTATCGAATCATACATGGTGAGTAACCAAAAGCTATTAGATAAAGACACATTCAATATATGGCATGACCGTCTAGGTCACCCTGGTAGCATAATGATGAGACGAATAATCAAAAGTGCAACTGGGCACCTTCTCAAAAACTTAAAAGTTTTGCTACCACAAGACTTATTATGTGCAGCATGCTCTCTGGGCAAACTTATAACTCGGCCCTCACAAACTAAATTGACACATGAAACCCCATCGTTTTTAGAAAGAATCCAAGGGGATATTTGTGGGCCTATTCATCCTCCGTGTGGACCATTCCGCTATTTTTTGGTCTTAATTGACGCATCCTCAAGGTGGTCACATGTGAGCCTTTTAGCTACTCGAAATGTAGCATTTGCCCGACTTTTAGCTCAAATCATACAATTGAGAGCCAATTTTTCGGATAATCAAATTAAAAACATCCGAATGGATAATGCGGGGGAGTTCACATCTCAAGCTTTTAATGACTTTTGTATGTTAATTGGGATCAATATTGAACATTCAGTACCTCATGTTCACACACAAAACGGTTTAGCTGAATCTCTGATTAAACGATTACAAATAATCGCTAGACCACTCTTAATGAGATGTAAATTACCATCTTCTGCATGGGATCATGCTATTTTGCATGCCGCTACACTGATTAGATTGAGACCAACTGCTGATCACGAATAGTCCCCATTGCAACTGGTCTCCGGACGAGAACCAAGTTTGTCCCACCTTAGAATTTTTGGTTGTCCGATATATGTACCAATACCGCCACCACAACGTACTAAAATGGGACCCCAAAGAAGACTGGGTATCTATATTGGTTTTAACTCCCCGTCTATAATTAAATATTTAGAACCAACGACGGGAGACATGTTTACAGCACGGTATGCAGACTGTCATTTTGATGAAACAATGTTCCCAGTCTTAGGGGGAGATAAGGACAAAGAAAGATTGGTAACACAAGAAGTAACATGGAATGCACCATCGCTATCAAATCTCGACCCCCGAAATGGTCAATGTGAATATGAAGTCCAAAAGATCATACATTTGCAAAGAATAGCGAATGAATTACCAGATGCATTCACAGACATGAATAGAGTGACAAAGTCACATGTACCAGCATCAAATTCACCTGCTCGAATTGAAGCAATCCCAGAAGCGATTACTATACAACGAAAGCGTGGGAGACCAATCGGTTCCAAAGACAAAAACCCACGAAAACGAAAAGAGCAAAGTAACGCAGTTGGTGAAAACTCACAAAAGATTATAAGTGAAACCCAGGTAGAGGTAAATGTCCCAGAAGAGGCAACTATGAATCTAGAGGAAAATAAAGTTTTAGAAGAAACACCGATACCGAACGAAAATGAGATCTCTAATAATTATGTATAAGATAGTACAATGTGGAACCGGAATAAAACACATGTTGATGATATATTCGCATATGCTATAGCAACTGATGTAATCAATGAAAATGATTGCGTACTTAAAACTTTTGAAGAGTGCATGCACAGAAATGATTGGCCAAGATGGCAAGAAGCCATAAACGCCGAATTAAATTCGCTCGAAAAGCGACATGTTTTCGGACCTGTAGTCCGAACGCCCATAGACGTCAAACCAGTAGGTTATAAATGGGTGTTTTCAATAAAGAGAAATGAAAAGAATGAGATTGTATGATATAAGGCTCGACTTGTAGCACAAGGGTTTTCCCAAATCCCAGGAGTTGATTATGAGGAAACGTATTCCCCTGTAGTGGATGCGATAACCCTTAGGTTCCTAATCGGCCTCACAATCTCTGAAGGACTTCATATGAGATTAATGGATGTCGTCACCGCATACTTATACAGGACACTTGAAAATGACATCTACGTGAAAATCCCTAAAGGATTAAAATTGCCTGAAGCATTAAAATCAACACCTCAAGAAATGTGTTCTATAAAGCTCCAGAGATCTCTATATGGTCTCAAACAATCTGGTCATATGTGGTACAATCGACTTAATGAATATCTCGAAAAGGAAGGATACAAGTCTGATGTAATCAGTCCACGTGTCTTTATAAAACGATCACTCTAAAATTTCACTATAATAGCAGTCTATGTTGACGATATCAATATCATCGGATCTACTGAAAAGATAGAGAAAGTTGCTCAGTTGTTAAAGAAGGAATTTGAAATGAAAGATCTTGGTATGACGAAATTATGTATCGGACTACAATTTGAGTATCTGTGCAATGGCACATTTGTCCATCAATCAAACTACATCCAGAAGATGTTAGTACGTTTCAATATGGATAAAGCACATCTGTTTCGCGTACCTATGGTTGTCCGACCGCTGGATCCACACAAGATCCTTATCGCCCTCAAGAAGAAGGCGAAGAAGTACTTAGTCCAGAAGTACCGTACTTAAGCGCGATCGGTGCCCTTATGTATCTCGCAAATAACACAAGACCTGACATTGCATTTGCAGTACATGTACTAGCGAGATACCGTTCGGATCCAACACGTAGACACTGGAATGGTGTAAAACATATATTCCGGTATATTTGCGGGACACAGGACTTAGGTCTTTTCTATCAGAAAGATCAAAAGTCCTAGCTTGTTGGGTATGCTGATGCCGGATATCTATCAGATCTTCACAAAGCAAAATCTCAAACAGGTTATGTATTCACATACGGTGGCACAGCAATTTCTTGGAAGTCAACTAAGCAAACACTTACAGCAACATCATCAAATCATGCTGAATTAATAGCACTATATGATGCTGGTTGAGAATGTGTGTGGTTGAGATCAATGATTAATCACATACAAGAAGCATGCGGTTTAGAACAGATCAAGAAGGAGCCGACAATTATTTATGAAGACAATGCTGCTTGCATAGCTCAGATAAGAGAAGGTTACATCAAGGGTGATCGAACAAAGCACATCTCACCAAAGTTCTTCTCAACATATGACTTGCAGAAAGAAGGGGAAATTGATGTTCGCCATATCAAGTCAAGTGAAAATTTGCCTGACCTGTTCACAAAATCTTTACTAAGAAGCAGTTTCGAGCAACTATCACACAAAATCGGTCTCCGCAGATTGAAAGATGTTTGTTGAATTCAGGGGGAGAATTATACACACTGTACTCTTTTTCCTTTAACTAAGTTTTGTCCCAACGGGTTTTCTTAGTAAGGTTTTTAATGAGGCAGTACAACTGATCCAGTAGTATCAGTTCATTTATTCAGGTCCTGAAGTACCTATTTAACATCATCCTGAAGTATGTTGTTAAACTGTGTATAATTCTAAATGTCTGAGGGGGAGTGTTATAAACCAGACATTTTAGCCCCAACCCATTACTTATGGGCTTTAGGGTTTACAGTTAGGTTTATCTATATATTGTAATGTTGAATAGAATGAAGAGATGAATTCAGTTTTATCTTTATTTCTCTTTTGGTTTTTATCAAAATTGAATATTTGATCATGTTTTTGTATCAAATTATTGTTCAAAAAGGTTTTTAAAAATGAGAGTGGAGATATAATAGGAAGTTTATTTGGCTAGGAAGGATAGGAAGTGATCTTGACCATCCATTAAGTTAATCAAGGGCTAAGATTAAATCAGGGAAATTGAAAGAAAGAAAATAGGCGCGTGGGTTTGTTCAAGGGCATTCTAGTCAATCCAAACCAATAGTTTCTCTCTCCTCCAATCCCCCCCCCCATTTTTCAAAACGTTAATAACTCTTTCATACGACATTATTTTTTTTATAAAAACTGCACCAAAAAAACGAGCGTTTTTTATCTTTAAAACGAGTATACTATTGCTATATTTAAAAAAAAAAAAATTTAAACCCAGTTGCGTAAAACGCAATAGAAAGACCACGTAAAACGCAATGAAAAAAAACCTAAAAAATGACATTTTTCTAAAACGCAATGCACCAAAACACAAAGAAATGACTTATTTGTAAAACGCAATGGCCAGAAAACACATAGAAATGTCTTATTTGTAAAACGCAATGGCCAGAAAACACATAAAAAGGTGTTTTACCTAAAACGCAATGCATCAAAAACACAAAGAAATGACTTATTTGTAAAACGCAATGGCCAGAATACACTTAAAATGTCTGTTTTCTAAAACGCAATGGACTGAAAACACATAAAAAAGTGTTTTACCTAAAACGCAATGCACCAAAAACACAAATAAATGTCTTACATGTAAAACGCAATGGCCAGAAAACACTTAAAAATGACTCATTCTAAAACGCAATGGACTGAAAACACCTAAAAAATGTGTTTTACCTAAAACGCAATGACTAAAAACACTTAAAAATGTGTTTTTTTTTTTCTAAAACGCAATAGCCAGAAACCACATAAAACTCTCTTATTTCTAAAACGCAATGGACACATAAAACTGTCTGTCACTGTGAACTGTCTGAATTGTCTACGAATTACTGTCTTCGAAATGAGCCAATTTCTGGAAAATTAATTTTTCTGATGCGTTTTTAGGTCAACTCAACCCCAGCCAGGGGCTCTGCCCCTTGGA
This sequence comes from Helianthus annuus, assembly GCF_002127325.2. Lineage (NCBI taxonomy): Eukaryota > Viridiplantae > Streptophyta > Magnoliopsida > Asterales > Asteraceae > Helianthus > Helianthus annuus. The sequence continues at coordinate 119,097,533 of NC_035439.2, forward strand.
CCCCGCCAGGGGCTGCCGCCCCTGGGACCCCGCTACCGGGGGCTGCCGCCCCCGGACCCCCGCAAAGATCGTAAAACGCAATGAATAAATCAAAAACCCAGATCATGAAAATGAAATTAAAGAATTTCTTACATGGATTGAAGCCGATTCCTTCATCAATTGACGAAATTTGAATGATAGAAACACTTATCAACACTCGAATCGAACGAATCGAGTGATTATCTCCAAAATCACCGGAAAAACGAGATTTTTTTTTATGAAATTAAACTGGGTTTTCTTCAAAAAAAACTAAAGAACACGTTGATCGGGTTCTGAATCATTGATTGGTGATGAAAATCGCACTATAATGTAGTGATTATTGAGATAGAAAGTGAAGAAATAGTTGAAGATGGTGAGTTTTGAAAATGGTGGGTTTTTGAATTTACTGGGTTTTGAAAAAGGAAGAAGAAGGAGTTGGATTGACTAAAATATCCTTTCTCTTTATTTTAAAATTTGCCACATGTCATAATCCTATGGCTTCCTATCCTTTTTAGCGAAAATTAACTTCCTATTTGATCTTTTCCCTTACTCATCATTGAAATATGATCATGTGACATGGCCATAATTCTCTACCTTCTTCCCGTGTGAGATCTTGTCCAGTAAATTATGAAACCGCTATTAGCGGCAAATGTGTCGTGCAGGATGACAAAACGAGAGCTTTCAAAATATCTTTCATATGGAATGAGAACAAATCTTTCGTTAGGTGAGAGTTCATGCAGATATAAATTATTTGCATACATAAATTAATATATTTTCTCTTATAAGAAAATCATTTCTTTCTATAAAAAGTCACTAGGTTAGAACCTCGTGCATTACACGGGTTGAATAAATATAATTTTATATACCAAACAATATAAAAATATATTTATATCTTTAAAAAAATCTCGTTTATTACACGAGTTGAATAAATGTAATTTTATATATCAAATAATAAAACAATATATATTTAAAAATCTCGTTTATTACATGGGTTGAATAAATGTAGTTTTATATATTAGAAAATAAAAAAATGTTATATTTTTAAGAACCCCGTGTATTGTACAGTTTGAATAAATTTAGTTTTATATATTAAATAATGAAAAAAGTTACATTTTTAAGAACCTTATGTATTATACGAGTTGTGCACATGTAATTTTATATACCAAACAATAAAAAATAATATTTTTATAAACCCTATGTATTATATAGATTGAATAACTCTAATTATATATACTACATAAAAAAGTTATATTTTTAAAAACCACGTGTATTACACGAGTTGCGTAAATGTAATTTTGTATAGTAAAAAATAAAAATGTTATATTTTTAAAAATCTCGTTTATCACACAGGTTGAATAAATCTAATAAAATTTATATCTTTAAAAAAAACTAACGGATATACTCGATATATGATGGAGGGGGTGATTGCGGTGATGATTCTTATAAATGTTACGTAAACATAGTGATTACCGTATTTTAGTTGAGAGTTGAACACGGAAATAAAAGTATAGAACCAATAAACATTGATTAATATTTTTGTTTACCTCTTATAAACATTTTTGAAATAGGTTCTACCCTTAACTACTTTAGTTTAATAAAGAGTTAATTACACTGTTAGTCCCTGTGGTTTGTAGAAAGTAACAACATTAGGTACTAATAGTTTAAAGTAACAATATAAGGTTTTAACTTTTGATTTTGTAACATGGGGTACTAAGACTAACATATGTTAGTTTTTTCGTTAGGTTTAAGAGCATTTCAGTCATTTCTTATCTAAAGGACTGATTGTGTAACTTTATAGTTAATGAGGGACTCTTTTTGTAATTTACTCAAAAAATATCATTATGTTCCTCTCCATCAACATAAAAATCAAGCATATTCTCATCATAGCATCAAAATTGGAAAAGCCTTAAAAAGAAGATCGAACTGCAATATCCACAATTGGTTGTTATTTTAAAATATTATATTATCTCCTATATGAATTGTTTAAATTTATATTAAATTTAATGTTGATAGCCGAAAGACAAGGGAGTACATGCACTAATCGGCCTTTGTCTTAATTGCTGAGTGTTATGTGCCTTATGTCCAAGGCTTGATGCAAAACTATTATCGAGCAGGGGGTCTCATTGTAAGCAGCCTCTCTATTCATACGGGGTAGAGGTAACGATGTCTACATCTTACTCTCATCAAACCCTACGTTAGTTGTGCTATTGGTGGGATTTACTGAGTATGATAATGATGATAATGATGATGATCTACTTAAGTATGATATATAATTGCAAAGTATAAAAAATAAAAATAAAATCATGATTTTACTATACTAGAGTAATTGTAACTTTGACCATGTACAAACCCCTACTAGAGTTATTGTAAGTTTGACCATGTACAAACCCCTACTAGAGTTATTATTTGACCATGTACAAACCCCAGTTATTATTTCTTGTTTCGTTCATTAACGTTTCTCTATGTCAAGAAAAAAAGTATTGCAAACAACTATGTGGTACAAATGTTACATGATATCATTAACAATAGTCCCAAAACTAATAAGGCTGAAACTCTATGTCAAGAAAAAAAAGTATTGCAAACAAGTATGTGGTACAAATGTTACATGATATCATTAACAACGGTCCCAAAACTAATAAGGCGCAAAGCGTTAGAAATATACGGTGCTTAGATTTGTATGCTATCAATATTTCATCACGGTACAGGGTAAAAACAACATTTGGTCACAAGTCACATCTCTACTCTCTCTATGATGTAGTGTTTTAGAGGCATTAAGAAGCCTATTTAACCGCATAATAAGAAAATGAGTAAGAAACACCAGTATATAAATAATCAAAAAATGTTATGGGTATTTCTAAAAGATGTGATTCACCTCTCTAATCCGTATCTTATGTATGTTTAAAATATATATATATATATATATATATATATATATATATATATATATATGAGCCCGAAGATATGATTCTTATATAACCACATCTTATAAAGAATGATAAGTCAAAAGAGGTAGTTCTAAAATCGCATCTTTTGGATATAACAATAACAATAATATTTAAAAAGGGTTAATTGCCAAAATCGTCCCTAAAGTTTGGACACGTTTGCCATTTTCGTCCAAAATGATACTTTTGTACCAAATTGCCCTCAACGTTTGTAACTTTTTGCCATTTTCATCCAAACCACTAACTTAGTTCATTTTTTCTGTTAAGTTGACGATATTTGGATGAAACTATCAAATATAAAACCACAGGGATGATTTTGGCAATTTACTCAAACCCTTTTTAATTTCTTTTATTTAACTATTTTTGTTACATATATAATAAATTTTTAGAAAAAAATTAATAGTTTTGACTTTTTAGAAAAAAAAATAATAGTTTTGTCACATAATTTTTATAAATTTTCATCCAAATCACTAACTCAGCTTATTTTTTCTGTTAAGGTAAAGAATGTTTTAAATTTTATAAATTAAGACATAAATTAATTTACAGCTTCTTTATATACATCAGTTTTATAAAGAGAAAACGTCATTGGTGTGCAACACATAATAATCGATTACAACTTTTAGTATTTATCAGTTGTAGAGATAGAAAAAAATTGTAAAACGTTACATATTTTTTAAATGTGTTGAGCACCTAGGAAATATGTTTGTAGAAATAAAATATATATTTAACTAAGATTATGAGGGTAACTAACTAATACTTATTCTGAGTGGCTTGACTAAAGAAACTTTTGGTTCATAGCATTATAATAATTACAATTTGGTGGGTAATTTTAAGGTTTGGTAACGATACGTTGTTTGATAGAGAGGAGGGGGGCACTGACTTCTGTTTTTCTTTAGGAGCGAATTTAAAAGAGTAGAAGATGAATTACAAACTTGGTATATATGATAAGATTTTTTTATTTGTCATTTTTCAATAAGGTCACCAACATTTTAGTTTTATAAAATTTAGAGGTTTAAATAGATTTTATTTTTATAAAACTGATCTATATAACAAAAATAGAAATTAATTTCTATCTTAGTTTATAAACATCCTCCGCCTTAATAGAAAAATTAACTTAGTTAGTGGTTGGACAAAAATTTATAAAAATTATGTGATAAAGATATTATTTTTTTCATATAAAAATTGCATGTATATTCTTTTTTATTATATATGTAACAAAATTAATGAAATAAAAGAAATTTAAAAGAGTTTGAGTAAATTGCCAAAATCGTCCCTATGGTTTTATATTTGCCAGTTTCATCAAAATATCCTTAATTTAACAGAAAAAATAAACTAAGTTAGTGGTTTGAATGAAAATGGCAAAAAGTTACAAACGTTGGGGGCAATTTGGTACAAAAGTGTCATTTTAGACGAAAAGAGCAAACCTGCCCAAACCTCAGGGACGATTTTGACAATTAACTCTATTTAAAAATTTAATCTTCTTCTTCCTTTAATACACACAAAGTTTTCATAAGGCGTCACAAAAAAACACCGCTAAACGGATGATAACATTACAAAACACCGTACCCACTTGTTTTTCGATATGTTTGAATATCTTTATTGATGAAATACCACCAATGTTTAACGTTAAATCACATGCATTATATAGGAAAATAAAAGACAAACATAAAGCGATGAAATAGCTAACTTTTTCACTAATCACGCGCTAAATCAAATTATGTCTATACTTTATCAAACATCTACAGGCATAACTAACAATCAGATCTTTTAATTAACGTTCAATATTTCTTATTTTAAGAAATTTAGTAAATTGATTTACCTTTTTTTGACAATTTATCTTCAATATGCCAAACACCTTCTGGTGCAGCCGCATGGGGGAGATGGGCTTAAGACTTTGAGCTTTAAGGTCTTGAGTTTGATTCCTGGAAGGAGCAAAATGCTCCCCAGGTTGGAGACGGAGATTTTCCAGATTATTCGGGTTTCCTCTGAAACTGGGGTCAATCTTGAACCTCAAATTAACAATGAACGATTGCAATTCTGTCTAAGATTGAGGGTATATGAAGAGGCAAAACCACTGAGCCCAAAAGTTCGCCATTCAAAAAAGAATTTATCTTTTGTATTGATTAATGAGAGAAGATCAAATATGGAGTTTATTTTGGCTAGGAATAATAGAAAGCAATAGAATTATGACATGTGCCAAAATTTAAAAATAAAGAGGAAGTGTATTTTAGTCAATTTTATCCAATCTTCTCCATTCTTCTTTCTCTGTAACTTCGAAACCCATCATTTTCAAAACCCACCATTTTCAAAACCCACTATCTTTAACCTTTTCTTCACTTTCTATCTCAATAACCACTATATTATAGTGCGATTTTCGTCACCAATCAATGATTCAAACACCCAATCAACGTGTTCTTCAACTTTTTTTTTAAGAAACCTACTTTAATTTCATACAATATCTCATTTTTTCTCGTGATTTTGAAACGAATCACTCGATTCGTTCCATTCGATCGCGAATAAGTGTTTCTAGTATTCAAATTTCGTCAAATCGTTGAAGAAATCTGAAGAAACCGGCTTCGATCTATTTAAGAAAATTTTGAATTGCATTTTTACGATCAGACTTTTTGAATGGAGTCATTACGTTTTACAAAGAAATGGAAAAACATTTTTTTATTTTTATTTTTAGTCCATTGCGTTTTATAAATAACACATTTTATTGTGTTTTTAGTTAATTTCTTTTTAGGAAAAAACACATTTTATGTGTTTTTAGTCCATTGCGTTTTAGAAAAAAAAAACACTTTTTTTTATGTTTTTGTCTATTGCGTTTAGGAAAACACATTTTTATGTGGTTTTTTTTGTCCAATGCGTTTTAGAAAAACACATTTTGAAATGTTTTTAATCCATTGCGTTTTAGGTAAAAACACATTTTTATATGTTTTTAGTCCATTGCATTTAAAAAAACACTTTCTTTTGTGTTTTTTATCTATTGCGTTTTAGGAAAAACACATTTTTAAGTATTTTTTGTCCATTGCGTTTTAGAAAAACCCACTTTGAAATGTTTTTAGTTCATTGCGTTTTAGGTAAAACACATTTTTATGTGTGTAGGTCCCTTTTGTCGGAGGATGACGAACCTCAAACCTTGTTATACTAACCCACTAGCGAGTGCGGAATCCAAGCTAGCAAGCAAACCGGGATGAGACAAGTAAAAGAACAAACACACACGGGTTCACCGATTAACACAACTTGTATTAATGCAAATGAAGGTTTCGGTTACAAGCACAATGTTTACAAATCTAACATGTAAACTCTCAAAGTGTGTGTGAGTGTTTCGGACAGAATGCTCTCAAAGCTCTCTCTCTTTCGGGTGTATGTTTTCTGTCTAAGTGTCTATGTGCATCTCACTTATCCGAAACACAGTGCATGGGTATATATACCCAGCACAGGTTGTCATGGTCGAAGGATTCGATAGATGGTCCGAAGGATCATCTTTCGAATATAATGCTTTCGAAGGATCAGCAAGGACCTCGAAAGATTGTCTTTCGAGGTCTATCTATCGAAGCATATCTTTCGAGGTGATCGAAGGATCTACATTATCCTTCGATCACTCATCCTTCGAGCCAGACAAATGACAACCAATAACTAACTGTTGACTGAGTCAAACCAGGAGGATGGTTGACTTGGTCAACTTACAAGACTGACAAGGACATCGTTTACATCGAGACCGAATACAGACAAAGTACAGACACAAGTGCACCAACAAACTCCCCCTTGGCTGTAGCTTTGTCTATATCTTCTATAGTTGTAGACTCGTCTCGAACTTCGACGGTCTTTGGTCTTCGAGTTACCAAAACTCTGATGTCCTTTCAAGTCTTCAATGTCGGAGGATCTTCAAAGTCTTCACGTCTTGAAAGCAGAGAGTGTATCAACAAACTACCCGTATCATGTAGGAAGTGTGTTGACAAACTTCCCCTTAACATAAGCTCCCCCTTGAGTTATGCTCGTTAAAAGACTTTATCTTTATGAAGTGAGATCCTTGTGGTGTTGATGATGGCCAGCGGCAACTCGATCATCTTCATTATTGAGCGCCTTCTCGTCGTGTCTTCATTCCAAAGCTTGTCATCGACCATGTTCTCCTAGCCTTTAGAATCTGCACATGCAAGAAATCTAAACGCGTAATGAGAACAACTGCATGGAATATAGTATAAACAAATGACACACGAGTGACCATGTCACAATCAAACACCGTCCGACAGTTTGAAAGTTTAACAAATTTGTCAATTTTAGTCTTTAACTTTCAAAACATGCAAACTTCGACCGTTTATGAAGATTTAGTCAGTTCGGTTTTCAGTCAGGTTTCAGGTAACGAAGACTCGAGCTCCAACATCGTACGATCGAAAATAAAGTAAGAAATAAAATCTTTTTGGCTTTTATAAAGTTTATATTAAAACACGGATTTTAGGCGTGTTTTTGAAATTAAAAGACAACAATTTAAAATCCTTTGAGTGTTATCAAACGACATCACCGCTAATGTCGTGCTGATATGCACCAAACGACGAAACTGTTTAAAAGAAGACAATAAAAGTTAAGCAGTAAATAAATATATACAGACATTCTTTTTGCGAGTTTCGAGGGTAAGAGAATCATATCAGTGTACGGTCATGCCAAAACACTCTTGTTGTTCAGTTAGTTAACATTAAGATAAGCATCCTATAACAATTATCGGTATTGTTGTCCACTTAAGCTCAACTTATCAGATGTAATCATGGCGAGGGGATACGTTAAGGTATGATTTATACTTACCGACCGGTGTTCATCCACATCACGACACATTCCCGTATCAAGGTATGCACGAGAGTTCATCTTACCGGTGAGTATACCGATTATCATCTGTTTGACCGTATAAGCTGTGAGATACTCACTTATTTTGATTTGAAAACAAGCCCTATGTGATATAATCACTTATTGATGAGGAACTTGATTTTCGTATGCATGAGGGCACAGGAGCAAGTCCGTGAACAGGTCAGTACTTCCGTACAGCAGAGAGACGAACTTGACACCCGGATAAATGTGATATTTTTATCACTTATTTGAATTGGACATGTGATTGTTTATCACTTATTGAGGTCGAATGCAGTATGTAATATGTACACGTATGTATAGTATCATGGAGGATCTAGACTTGCGTCCCCGTTATTTTTCGGTAAAAGATACAACCATGATACCCAGATGATAAGCAGCATAAAGACCGAATATCTCAGAACCTCGGCAATCTATCAAACGAAATTTCGGTACTAAGACCATATGCCAATGAATGGTTCCCACCTGATCTTCAGTCGATTAAGATTTGTATCACCCTGCACACTTTAAAATGATTGTGAGCCTACCGATACATCTTATATAGAGCTGCTTATCGTTTTTCATTTAAGGTTTAAAGAGGTTTGGATAGACCACTGATGTACTATCATTTTCTCTTTTGCACTCCAGGAAACTCATTTTTGTTTTTCTATTGTTTTTGTGTTTTTGAAATTTTTCGATGTTTTTGGATTTTCAGATTTTTGGATTTACTCCCCCTAAATTCAATAAACTAAGATAAATTTAAAAACACACAAAGATATTTACAAAAATGATTTTCCGATGTTGGTTTACTCTTGCTTGACCTTAATGCTGTTTACCAAGATTAAGTTTTATCAGAAAAGACTTAACAAATTTTGGAAAAGTGAGTTGGAATATCGGTAAGCGGTGAGGACCATGACAACATTGATGAGTTTCATATTGAAACAATCACGTGTGAGGTGATATCCGAGATCAACGTGTCAGGTCAAAGAGTGCTGTTCGAGATAATAATAATTCACAAAGTAGCTTAAATATCGACAAGCATAGGAGAGATTTAGAAATTCAAAAACCGTATCCTGCAACTGTTTCATGCATTGCAAGGAATCTAAGTGTTCTCCCAAACTTGATATCCACCCGGTGTGGACTTCAAGGTCGAATCTGCAGCTACTGAATAATCTCTTGACAGCAACAAGATCATAAACCTCCGGGTCCGGCTGGTCTTCCACATTGCACCAGCGAAGGTCTTAGTCTTCCTCTTGAGAAGTAGTGTGTGGTTGTTCAATCCACGCCAAGACATTTGCACATCCGGTGTAGTTAGTTCAACAAACACATTTTCTTCAGTCACACCGCGAAGAAATGTACACTACACATCCATTTTGTTGATTATAAACTTCAGACATTCTTCAGGTGCATACATTTCATTGGAATCTTTCCTGAGGACCCGATCAAAAACCATAATGACCAAAATTTTGTCACGTTCTCCATTTGGTCGAATTTTTGCACCATCATTCAAACACATTCTTTCATCAGATTTTTTTTTTTGTGTTCTTTTCTTCTTCCCTCTCCATCAAAAGGCAACAATTTCTTCTGTCGCCTATCTTGTGCAAGGACATTCCACTATCAATAATCCTAAGACTATCAATAGTTCCTCCTGGAACTTCCTGCACACTCACTCAGAGATTAGTTGGAGAGTGGGACCCAAGCCTTCACAGACTTGGGTCGTCCGTCATCATCGAGAATTGTAACATCCATTTCCCGATGATTCGGAATTGATGCAGCTCCCCCTGAAACAGTTACCGGTTTTGGTATCCAAATCTGTTTCTGTTTTTCATGTTTAACATCCGATTTAACAGATTTTATTTGGATGACCTCCGGTTTTAAAACCTTTTCAACTTCTTTTCTTTGTTTCTTTTTCTGTTTCTTTTCTCGTTGTTTAACAAGACGAGGGTCCTGTTTTGGTGAAACAGATCTTTTAAGGTAATTGTTACCATGGGGGGCATCAATTTTTGACTTTCTCTTGGTGAGATATGGACAATTCTTAATGATGTGTCCATACTCACAGCATTCAAAGCATGATCTCCGCTCAACAAACCTCGGAGTATCATAACTACAATAGCCGGATGATGAACTTCGTGATCTTGAGGTACTTGGTCCTACATCACAACCGTTTGTGTGTTGTGTATAGTTGTTTTGACTGTTTCTTTTCAAAATTTTACTTTGTTTAACAAAATCCTTATTGGATTTGTTTTTTGAAGTATCAATTTTATCAGTCCCTCTAGATTTCACGAGGTTTATCTTCCGAACCTTTTTCTTGTTTTCGCCCTGTTTGCCTTTTCTATTCTCTTGGGCGGCATGATTTTGTTCACGGGGATCATCAACCTTTGCTTTCAACTTATGAAGATATGGACAATTTCGAATGATATGTCCAATTGTTCCACACTCAAAACAATATCTTCGTTCAACAATCCCCGAAGCATCATGTGATCGTCTAGCCGACGATGATGAACTTTGTGAACCCGAGGTACTAGGCTTTGAACTGCTTGGTTCATTTCTTTTCTCGACAATTGTTTTCTTGACAAAATCTAAGTTAGATTGATTTTCAAACTTTTCAATTTTGTCTGTTCCCGTCGATTTCACAAAGTTCACATTCTTGTTTTTCTTTTGGGTCTGTTTCCTCTGACCCTGAGTCGGTGCTTTTCCTTTAGGTTTGGCATGATTTGGCTGCCTTTTCTCTGTTGGTAATTTCTTATTCCCAAATTGTTTTCGAATTTCGGCCTTTGGAATAGGAGGACACTGTGTAACTGTAACACGTGGTCCTGTCTTTCCCAAAAACTTACTTGTCGAATCTTCAAAGACTTTACTTATTAAAGATTGATTAACATTTTTAATAGGGAAATCTTTGTCAGAGTAGATTTTATCATCACCAACGAGAGTGTACAGCAAGTTCACACCCTCCGACTCTTTTGCAGACGAGGACTCGATTGCAACAGTCTTAGCGGGTTTTGCAGGAGGATCACATAGAATGTAATTCTCGAGAGGTATGTCCCCATCTTTGACTTCCGCATCAGACTTTGCTGGGATGGTATCATCAGATTCATCATCAGATGAATCAGCATCCTCAATGATGACTGGAGGATCCTGATTCAGTTCAGCAGAAGACACACATGCATCTGCTGAAGTATCTGAGTCTGGTGATACATCTTTCTTGTATCCGAGTCCTGCTGCAAACTCCTTTACATCTAGAGGAACAGATGGTTCAAAGAACACTCTATCCTCCTCGTCAGGCACGCATCATAATTGTGTCTCACAGGTGGTGGACATTTCTTATATCCTATGCATGTGACATCCCGTTTTTCTTTCTGAACATCAATGATGTGATCCAACACATAGCTAGAACTCAAATAGCTATCTAGCTTGAGTTGGATTGCCTCACTTTCCGTTTTTACACAGACCATTTCTTTTTGCATTGTCTCAAGACGTGAGATATACAAATTAATTTCCGTTTGTTTTCTGGAAACCATTTTAGTCAATTCAGTTTTATCTTTCTTTAACGTCTCAATCATTGACTTAAATTCTTTTTCATGGTTTTCATAAAACATATTGGCTTATGTGCATTTTGAAAGATCCACGGTCAACTTCTGGTTGTGGATAAATGTCACATCATATTTCTCTTGCAAAGCTTCGTGTTTGCTTTGCAATTCACACCACTTGGCATTCAATGAAACATGTTTGTCTTGCAAGTCAAACAAACTAGCTTGTAAAGCATCATGTTTGCCTTGCAACTCAGACATGTTTGCCTTTAATCTAGCACAATTATCACAATCTACAGCAGTTGGTTCATCAACACATACCTGACTGGAATTACTCTCAGGTGTTGGCCTTTCTGCATCAGAATCAACAATCTCCCTTGATGATTCACATTCAGATCCATCCTCACTTGAACTTGAAGTTGTAACACCCTCAACTGAAGTTGAAACATCTTCATCTGAACTTCTAACATGTTCAGAACTGTTATCATTCCCCGAGGATCCACCCTTGCTGATATCTTTGACAATTTTAGCATACAACGCCGTTTTTGTCTGACTACTGTTCTTGGGATTAAGAAATGACGATTCTACAGTAGAATAATGGTGTTGTACGGCAACTGGGGGTAATGGATTTCCATACATGTCTGTGGTTGGAGCTGGCTTTACAGGAACTTGTATTGGATTGCCAAAACAATCTGTTGTTGTTATCGTTTCACTTTGCCTTTGATTGGTAACTGATGCCCACATTTCTGCAGTAATTCGAGGTGGTGTGGGAGATTCGGCCCATAATGGAGATGACCTTGTATTCGTGTATTTTCCATCGTCTGGAGCCGGTGTACCCCACCATGAGGGAGTGACACCAGAACTGGTATATTTTCCACTGTCTGGGGCAGGATTCCACCAACTCGGATTCATCTTTGACAAGAAAAATAAATTCTAAGTCAAGGTCACGAAGGATGATGGCCACCCGAAAGATCACACAGCCGAAGGATCCTGGTCGAAAGATCTGAAATCACAGAAACTAGTTAACAATAAACTGACCACAATCGAAAGATCAACTATTGTTCGAAGGATCAACAGTGCTCGAAAGATTACTGTTGAATCTTGAACAATAATTTCGAAAGATTCAAGAACTCGAAGGATTCCCTTTTGAAAGATCCTTATCTTTCGAGTTTAATCCTTATCTTTCGGACACTGTCTTTCGAATAGATTCCTTGGTCGAAAGATATGTTTCGGACTTCGAAGGATGGGTCGAAGGATGATGATCTTTCGAGCCTTCCTTGATCGAAAGATGGTCTTTCGATGTCGAAGGATATCTTTCGAAGTCGAAGGATATCTTTCGAATGTGCACTGACACACTGACACAGATGTGACGGGTAGGTGAAAAGGTGATGGGTAGGTAAGTCAACTTTCGGCAGAAAGGATGTGCAGACTGTACCTTTCCCACCAACTTTGAAAGGTTGCCCAAAAAGGTAACCTTATCTCCAAACCAGTCACCGGAATATTGACCGGAATATGGCCGGAAATTACCAACACACTCAAAAACAAGTTTTTAAGTTACCCAACCCAAACTTGAACACTCCCGGTAAGTTTAAAACACGTTTTCCAGTTTAAAAGTGTAGAAAAACCAACAAAAACGGGTGTTAAACCAAGTGTTCAAACACACACCAAGAACTTGAAAAACCCGGTTTTAAACAAGGTAAAGAGCCAAGCTCTGATACCACTTATAGGTCCCTTTTGTCGGAGGATGACGAACCTCAAACCTTGTTATACTAACCCACTAGCGAGTGCGGAATCCAAGCTAGCAAGCAAACCGGGATGAGACAAGTAAAAGAACAAACACACACGGGTTCACCGATTAACACAACTTGTATTAATGCAAATGAAGGTTTCGGTTACAAGCACAATGTTTACAAATCTAACATGTAAACTCTCAAAGTGTGTGTGAGTGTTTCGGACAGAATGCTCTCAAAGCTCTCTCTCTTTCGGGTGTATGTTTTCTGTCTAAGTGTCTATGTGCATCTCACTTATCCGAAACACAGTGCATGGGTATATATACCCAGCACAGGTTGTCATGGTCGAAGGATTCGATAGATGGTCCGAAGGATCATCTTTCGAATATAATGCTTTCGAAGGATCAGCAAGGACCTCGAAAGATTGTCTTTCGAGGTCTATCTATCGAAGCATATCTTTCGAGGTGATCGAAGGATCTACATTATCCTTCGATCACTCATCCTTCGAGCCAGACAAATGACAACCAATAACTAACTGTTGACTGAGTCAAACCAGGAGGATGGTTGACTTGGTCAACTTACAAGACTGACAAGGACATCGTTTACATCGAGACCGAATACAGACAAAGTACAGACACAAGTGCACCAACAATGTGTTTTTAGTCCATTGCGTTTTAGAAGTAACACTTTCTTTTGTGTTTTTAATCCATTGCGTTTTAGAAAAAAAAAATCATTCTTTAGTGTTTTTCAGCCATTGCGCTTTAGAAATAACATATTTCTTTTGTGTTTTTTGTCCGTTGCGTTTTAGAAACAAGATATTTCTTTGTGTTTTTTGTCAATTATGTTTTAGAAAAAAAGTCATTTTTTATGGTTTTTGTCCATTGAGTTTTATCCAACTGATATTTTGAAAAAAAAATCGAAAATATAGCAATAGTATACTCGTTTTAAAGATAAAAAACGCTCGTTTTTTGGTGCAATTTTTATAAAAAACAATGTGGTATGAAAGAGTTATTGACGTTTAAAAATATGGGGGAATTGGAGGAGAGAGAAACTATTGCCTTTGATCGACTAGAATGCCTCTAGACAAACCCACGCGACTCATTTTTTTCTTCAATTTCACTCATTTAATTTTAGCCCTTAATTAATAAATAGTTGGTCAAGATTACTTTCTAGCCTTTCTACCCAAATAAACTTCCTATTATATCCTGACCCTTGATTTGTTCCCTACCATTCCCAGGAGTGGAATACATGCAAAGGACCCGTGTTATAGTAACATCACCTCCCCTTTTCAAACATCTGGTGTTCGAATAGCGTCTCCTGAAATTAACTAAGGAGGGTTACGTGTATATTGTAAACGAGCCCAGTTGAGCTTGAGCCCAGCTGAGCTTGAGCCCGAGCCCGTTAAATTATATGAGCTCGAGCTCAAGCTCGGTTCGAGCTTCGTTTCTAAAGCTCGAGCTCGGCTCGTGAGTAGTCTGTCAAGCTCGGGTTCGGCTTGTTTATTATTTATTAATTAATTTTTATTAGTTACAATTATTATTCTTTTTATCTATTATAAGTGTATAGTTAATTTTATTAAAAAATAAATAACAATTATATTATCTAAGTTTAGGTTCTTGTAGAAAGGATATTTTTTTTCGTAAGAAATGTAAGAAACATAGAAATTGACATGTATGTATCATATTTTGAACTTAGGCATGATGTTTTGGGTTGTTTTAGTAAGAAAAACACCAAACATAACAATTTAAAACACAATGCAATGTATCATAAGTATGAAATTTAAAACACAACTAAAATACATTGCTTAACACATAAAACACACTATTTAACATCGGACAGTGCCATAAGGCTATGGGGTGTGGGATAAAGCCCCTAGGGGCTTTATCACGCCACGTCAGATCCATGTCAGCCAGGGGGTGTGATAATGGTAAAACCTTGATAAATTGCTTACAACTTTTACAACTATAAATACATGAAGAATTGGTACAACAGTGAAAGAGAGAATATCTCTCATTTACTAAAATATACAAATCGCACTTAATGAGGAGGATATGATCGATTGACTAGGAGGAATTCAAGGTAGTGAGATGATTTGAAGGCTTGACTTATGGGATATGTTGGCACCCCCCGTCAATGCGAGATGGCGGTTGACCGAGTCGAAGCATTGTGCGAAATCGTTCAAATAACGGTCTTGGAAGACTTTTTGTGAAGATATCGGCAACTTGTTTGTCGGTAGAGATAAACTTGGTGTGAAGACGACCGGCGGCAACATGTTCTCGAACAAAATGGTAGTCTATGTCAATGTGCTTGGCTCTTTTGTGAGAGATAGGATTTTGAGTTAAGAACAAAGCACTCTTGTTGTCACACAATAAGGTTGGACGTCCCGGTGGTAATGCTTTAAGTTCCCGTAGAAGATTTGTGAGCCAAATAATTTCTGCCGCCGTATTTGGCATGGGGCGATATTCAGACTCACAACTAGACCGTGAGACGGTAGGCTGCTTCTTTGCACTCCAGGAGACCAAGTTTCCACCAAAGTAGATATAGTAGCCATAGGTGGATCTTCTGGTGTCGAGCCCAATCAGCATCAGAAAAACCTAGTAAAGTAGTGTTAGGAGGTCTGTCAAAATGTAAGCCATGAGATAAAGTGCCTTTAACATATCTAAGAATTCGCTTGACCAATTGAAAGTGAGTGGTGGTGGGTTGTTGAAGGTATTGACTGGCTTGATTTACAGCATATGAGAGATCGGGTCGAGTGATTGTAAGATATTGAAGAGCGCCTACGAGAGAACGATAAAGAGTAGGATCATGAAAAAGTTGCCCGTTGGAATTGAAAACATCTTTGGATATGAGAGGAGTAGCAACGGATTTGGATTCAAGAAGACCGGCTCGGGTTAAAATGTCATGTGCATATTTAGATTGATTGAGAAACAAACCCGACTTTGTGTGAGTAACTTCCAAGCCTAGGAAAAAATGTAGCAATCCAAGGTCTTTAATTTTGAACTACTTGTGAAGCTCTTTGGTGAAGTTGGTAATGAACGTATCATTATTACCGGTTATAATGATATCGTCAACGTAAACTAGGAGATAAAGCAAAGTGCCATGGCGTTGGTAGGTAAACAGAGAGGGGTCGGATCTATTGTTTTCAAAACCGAGATTGATTAAAAAGGTGCTTAGGCGTTGAAACCAAGCACGAGGGGCGTGTTTTAGGCCATAGAGAGCACGGTTGAGTTTGCACACGTGGTTGGGTTTGTTTGGATCTTCAAAACCGGGAGGTTGTTCCATAAAAATTGTCTCGGTTAGATGTCCATTTAGAAAGGCATTATTGACATCTAGTTGTCGTAATTTCCACTTGTTGATTGTGGCAAGACTTAGGACAACGCGTATGGTGGCGGTTTTGATAACCGGACTAAAGGTGTGTGAGAAATCAAGTCCCGGTATTTGAGTAAAGCCTTGGGCTACAAGACGAGCTTTGTATCGATCAAGAGAGCCGTCAGATTTATATTTAATTCTATAAATCCAATTTGAGCCAATAATGTTGGTGGTTGAGGGTCGAGGAACGAGATGCCATGTGTTATTAGTGTGCAAAGCATGTAGTTCCTCATGCATGGCTTGAACGCATTTGGGATGTTTGAGAGCCGTTTTTATTCCCTTAGTAATATGTGACGAGTAAAAGGAATGACAATTTTTGGGTTTGAAAATACCATATTTTGCTCGAGTAATCATGGAATGAGTGTTTTGAGGTGGACTTGAGTTAGATGAAGATGAAGACTCGGATCTTAAACCCAAAGAATGTGGTGAAGGCGGAATGGCGGTGGTGTAGTTTGAAGATTGAGATGGGCTGTTTTGTGGAAGGGAGCTTGTAGAGTGATTTGAGCTTTGATTTTGAGATGGAGGTGGGCTTGGAAAATGTAAAGGTGAGTGTGGGCTAGATGGGCCGGGTTGGGTAGGGGAGGGAGAATCAGGTTATGGGTTAGATGCTGGTGGGCCGGGATTAACCATTGGGTCGTGAGGAGTATTTGGGCCGTTAGATTGTGGAAGGGATGGGATTGGGTCATCGAATAGAGATGGATGGGTTTGGTTGTCTGGTGTAGTAGGGTTAGGTGGAGAGTTGGTTGCTGGTTGAGTTGGTGGGGGTAAATGGTTATCAAAGTTTGTTATTGGTAAGGTTGCAACATCCGAAGATGTTGAGTTGGTTTGGAATGGCAAGTTGTCTTCATCAAATCTAGCGTGTCTTGTGGTGTAGATTCGACCAGTTGTGGTGTCAAGACATCGAAAACCTTTGTATCGTGGACTATAGCCTATGAATATGCAAGGTGTACTTCTAGGAAGTAGTTATAGTCACGAAGGTATGGGTACACACGACAACCAAAAACACGAAGATTTGAGTAGTTGGGAGGTTGATGAAAAAGTATTTCAAAGGGTGATTTATTTTTTAGAAGGGTTGTGGGAAGGCGATTTATGATGTAAGTGGCAGATGAAAAAGCATCAAACCAAAAATTTGATGGAGCATGTGCATTGAACATCATGGCTAACCCGATTTCCGTTATGTGACGGTGTTTGCGTTCTGCCCGTACATTTGTTCGGGTGTGTGGGGACATGAAAGCCTATGATGTATGCCATTTTGTTTGAAAAAAAATTGCACTTGGTGATCTG
Organism: Helianthus annuus; assembly: GCF_002127325.2. Classification (NCBI taxonomy): domain Eukaryota; kingdom Viridiplantae; phylum Streptophyta; class Magnoliopsida; order Asterales; family Asteraceae; genus Helianthus; species Helianthus annuus. The sequence continues at coordinate 119,115,239 of NC_035439.2, forward strand.
TAAATTTGGTTCCACCGTCGCTTTGAAAAACTTTGATGGTGGTTGAAAATTGATTTTGCACAAAAGGTAAAAAGGTAGTGAGAATGTTGTAAAAATCCAATTTAGCCTTTAATGGATAAAACCAAGTGAATCGAGAATAATCATCGATAAATAGGACATAGTACCGATAACCATCAGTGGATGGTACAGGAGCGGGTCCCCATAGATCGCAATGAATGAGATCTAAAACATGTTGTGCACGTTTAGTATTTTCAATAAATGGTAAATGTTTAGCTTTTGATAATTCGCAAGAATTACATAATCCCGGTTTGGGTAACAAGGATGTAACAAAAACATGTCCAAGTTTATTTAAACTAGAAACTGTATCAAAAGAAACATGGCCAAGTCAACTGTGCCATTTATTGAAAGAAGCACGAAGGTGCGTAGTGGAAAGCGCAGCAACAAGGGACTTGTGACTTTGAGTGAGGACATAGAAGCCGTTTTCACATGTGCCTCTAGCTAGAACTTTCGCTGTTTTTTGATCCTGAATATGAAAATAAATTTTAGAAAACAAAACATCAACCGGCGAGTCATTTGTTAATCTACTAATTGAAAGTAGATTTTTTGTGAGATTTGGAACCACTAGCACATTTTTTAAAGAAATGGAATTGTTTAAATTAGTGTTTCCAATGTGGGTAACGGGTAATGTGTTCCCGTTACCAAATGTTACTCGAATGTTTTTGGTTTGAGGTTTTGAATAAGTTAGACCAAGTTTTGTAGGAAGCATGTGTGTGGTAGCACCTGAATCGGCAGTCCAATCTGGAGTGTCGGTTGCAACATTGCATTGAGCATAAAAAGCATCGGCTAGATTAGCATTTAGAGGTTGAGATTTTTTAGCAACATAACTGAGATTTGGGCAAGTGGTTGCATAATGTCCCTCCTTTCTACATAATTGACATTGGGGAGGGCGTTTGGTATAGGAACCTCCACGACCACGAGAGGTATTTGAGTGTCGTCCTCTGCCACGGGATGATCCGGTACGATGATATTGGTTTTTCGATTGATTGGCATAGAAAGTGGCTTATGGAGGTTGTGACCCGTGAAGTTTTTGGATGAACATTTCTTGATTTTCGGCATTGGGTAAGAGGTCACGAAAAAAAGGTGCAGGGCGAATAGTTCTCTGAGAAGTAGAGAAGTTTTCAAAGGAGGCGCCTAGTCCACAGAGGAACCAATGGCGTTTGTCCTCGTCACTTACGGGATGCCCGATAACAGCGAGTTGATTGGTTAAAGACTTGAATTTACGGCCAAAATCGGACATGGATGAGTCACCTTTTTGAATAGTTCAGAGAGTGTCCTTTAGATTGTGAATACGTTCTATCGAACAATGGCTATAGGCATCGGCAAAAGCCTTCCACATGCTAAAAGTCGTGGTATGGCCGATGGTTTCAGCCATTGCCTCTTCAGTTAGGGTGGAGTTGATCAAAAGGATGACTTTTTGATCAGCGATTTTCCAAGAAAGGTATTCGGGATTGGCAGAGGTTTTGTTTTCGGAAGTGATGTTTTCAGATGGGGAAGGGGTTGAACCATTAATATGGCCGAGTAACTTGAGGTAGTCGATAACCGGTGTGTTTTGTTTCTCCCATGGGAGAGAGTTTGTGGAGTTCAATTTGATATTTATGAGATGGCTAAGAGAGTGCAGCGATATGGTGGAGAGATTGGATGTGGTGTTGGTAGCCATGAAGAGGGATCGGCGGAAAAGAAAAAGAAGAAAAACGGAGATGGTCAGCGAATTTTAGAAGAAGAAAAGGGCTTGATCTTGGCTGGCTGATACCATGTGATAATGGTAAAACCTTGATAAATTGCATACAACTTTTACAACTATAAATACATAAAGAATTGGTACAACAGTGAAAGAGAGAATATCTCATTTTCTCTATATTAATTAACAAAATTTTAATGTGAGGATTTAGAGAATTTTATTTATCCATATGTAACTCTATCATCTTTTCGCCCTATAATATAAAACAATACCAAAAGAATTTCTATAGTGCATGTTTTATTGCTTTTCAAACTAAGTGATGATTATTGTTGTATATTGTGCTTTATGATTAGTATCATATCTCATAATTTTTATACTTTTTAAAAACTTTAGTATTTATTTAATTTCTTTACTTAGATTATTAATAAGTTTACTTTTATTCACTTAAAATATTACTAAATGAGCTAAGGTTTTTTTCTCTTTTCCATATTTTAGATGAGTATTTTTTTTTATTTCGACTTAATTTTTACGAGTGTAGTTCAACATTTTGACGTCTATTTTTTGTTTGGTTTAACAATCTCGCAGCAATGCATGGGACTTAAATACTAGTTTACTAAAATATACAAACCACATTTAATGAGGAGGATATGATCGATTGACTAGGAGGAAATCAAGGTAGTGAGATGATAACTTATGGGATATGTTGACAGAGAGCTTTATCACGCCTTCTCTTAACTTGCAGGGTGTGGGATAATACCCCCTATTAAACAAAATTAATTGGATGAAATAATATGGGCCCCACCTGCAACTCACCTTTTTCCTCGTGACCATGGTGAAGCCTCTTCATTGGCACCCCTTGTTAAACGGCGGGGTATGGGCGATGGCCCCCCTATGACGCTATCGGAGATGAGATGGCAGAGGTGGCGTCCTCCACACCCTCCGGCCTAATAATGGGACTTTCATATGGTTCAAAGATATTTAAAAAATACTTGTTAAATGGAGACTCTATTAATCATTTGAATTCCTTGCATGTTCGTACAGCTTCGTATCAACGCATTTATAAATATAATACAAAGTACAAACCCCATCACACCAAATTGAACTTGACACCACTTAAAGAAAAAAGCAGTCAACCAGTAGCACACTCTATAGCTTCCTAACATCAATACAATCTCACTCTCAGGGAATTGATAAATAAGTGTATATATATGTAAAGATGATGAATTTGAAGGCATGGGTACTAAAGAGGTGTAGAAAAAAGAATAACACTTCATCTGTTGAGTGTGACAAGTGCTGGCAATGGGCATTGAGATGGGCCTCATCGTTCGCGCGTCAAGGAGAGAAGGAAGTTAGTATTCCAAGCGACGTCCCAAAGGGTCACTTGGCGGTGTATGTAGGTGAAAACTATAGGAGGTTTGTGATCAAGGTGAAGTTACTAAAACATCCTTTATTCAATGCATTGTTGGATGAATATGAGTTCAATTCTGATTCTAGATTCTATATACCATGTGATGAGGAGGTTTTTCTTGATGTAGTTGGGTGTGCCACGACCCCAACCGATCGAAGCATCTTGTGTTATTGAGTCTTGTTGTTTGTTCGTGCTAGATTATTTAATTTGGTGTATAAAAAGTCTTAATTTGAATCTTTTATCATTTGGTGTTGCTAGTTACCAAAGATGCATATTGTTTATGAACTGCCTTTTGAACAATATTTGAGACTGATCATGCAGATATTTATTTCATCCTAACACTAATTATGTTCTCAAATTATCATATATAAACAAATAAATGAGCAGATAGATGTTATCTTCTTTCTAAAACAAAAGTAGTTCTAATTATGAAATTAAATATCTCACTTGCTGAGACCGAATCATATTAGATAGAAGACGGTTGCTACAGTATATTGATGGCTACTTTGCTCAGGAAAAATGTGTGCATGGTAATAATTGGAGATCCTTTTTCCAAGCAGCATACATTTTATTTCATGTTTACTACTCAATTAATGCGTCAATACAACTACTAAATATACTACTTTTATTATTATTGGTTTTTCTATTTTGTAGGTTATATATAGAACGAGCTTAAAATGACGTAGTTAAGTTTAACTGGTTACTTTTTTAACTGGTCTGGTTAATTACTTTACCCGGTTATTTTCGGTTAATAACCTTTTTTTTTCCTTTTTTTTGAATTTTTCGGGTTTTTTTTTCAGTTAACCGGTTAATATACTAAATATCTATAACCAGTTACTAACCTACGATTAAAAATAATCACTAACCGGTTATTCTTCAAGCGGTTATTAACCGGTTATTTTGTGCACCTCTAGTTAACGGCAAAGGGTTAATTTTAATTACTATGTTTGTTTAATTCTATGATTTGGAGTGATAACGGCAATATCTTTGGTATTTACGGCTCAGTAACTCTTTTCTTGTGATCACCACCTGGGTTACGGTTTGGTTATTTTTTTTGTTTTAACTTTGAAATGTAGTATTTGTATTCCACAATTAATGTTTTATCGAATTGTGGCCTATGTGTTCGTATATATTCAGTGTTTGTGTTAATTTTGGAAGGGTTATTGTATGCCACTCAATGACTAATTCAACCATAGCCAGCTAAGTTAGAGAAACAACTGAGAATTTATACTAATAAATTGTGTCAAAAGTTAGTCAATCGAACAATATATATTATGTCTATGTAACGAGACAAATATTTATGTCAAACATATTTGTTAAGAGGTTGCAACCCTACTTGCATGATAGTATTGGTAAAGCATTTGAATGGGTGGGTATCAACCATATGCATGTGATTTGTATTTGTTTTGGTGTGATTGATTTCCGTGTTGATTCGACATATGGTTTTTAGTACGCCAACCGATGGCGTTCATTACATCCTAGTTAGTTTAGTTAAAGAGCGGATGATAAGCCTGTAAATACATGGATCCTGCTCTAGTTCAGTGATATGATGAAGATAAGCTATGTCTAATAGCCTATTAAACATTGTTATCACCGATTAAGTTATATAGGTTATGTAGTTTTTGCATGACGTACTGATGATCATCAGTTTCTTCATGGTGATTTGCTTGAAAATGTACATATGAAGGCTGACATTAAGGTGCATATTCAACCTCACACCGAATCAGTTAGAAATTCAAATTTGGTGTGCATGCTCAGAAAATCTTTGTATTGCCTAAAACAAATTTAAGTTTTGGGTGTGCATATATGCTCGGAAATATTGGTATCGAAACTTATGGGTTCCCAGGACCATTGTGAGCGGGCACGAGAACGTGTGTGTTGACAATTAAACGAAATCGTAACATACTTCACACCATGTTGTCTTCATGATAATAATTGAATACTAAACAAACTGAAATATGCAGAATTGAAACTAACCGTAACCGAACTTGTAATTGAAACTTAAACCAAACAGAACTTGATAAATACAAACTTCCAGTACATACAACTTTGATGTTTGGAACCCTATTTATACATGATGAAGGGTTGCGTATGAAGGGATGTGTCGATCACAGGAGATGTGTCGATTCCCTGATAACCGTTTGTACGGTTATATCATACTCGCACCCAACAAGCCCAAACTAAACATTAACCTTATGGACTCTAAACATTCGACCCATATCAACTAGATGGCCTACGGCCCAAATCAGAAAATAATAACTAAACACATTGTTCGACCCAATAAGAAAACAATAAAAACATAACATAACTTGCGGCCCATAACTTGGATTCGGATGGACTTGGTTATCGTCTTCAATCACCACCCTAAGCGAGAACATCCGAATTCTTCAAACTTGATCACTTGTTGTTGTTGTTGTTGGCGACCTCGACCACGATCACCAAATCATCATCACTTGAGTCGTCTTCAATCCAACCGTTGCTCTTTTCTTCGATCACCTTGCTTGCTTCCTTAGCTGCATCACTTGCAATCTTTTCTTTCTTGCGCATCATGAAATCGAAATACCATTCCACTAATTCCAAGTAGTAGATATAAGCAATCTTGACCACTTGTGCATCATCCGGATCATAACCGCATTTGAATGCTATTTCATCCCACGTATCATTTTCCATTACCTTCTTGAATCACCGTCACCTTTCAAAATGTGGTGTAATAAGATCAAACTAACATCATGTCCATCGAGTAGAGTAGGAGGCATAACACGCTCCTTAATGATACCGAGAAAACACGGTATAAACCAAATGATTATATCTTTCAAACGTGGCGTCATAGAACTTAGGATGGTTCGCTAACTCCTCGTGAAGTGTAATAAGATCAATCGTTTCTAGGCAACTTTCGATTATGATATCATCTTCGACGACATCATCTTCGGATTGTGAAAGTATCACCGCCCTTTCTCGTAACGCCTCTTTCGATTCGGACGGGTTATCCTTTAAACCCTCATAATAAACCATGAAACCCGCTTTCATCTTCTTCGAATACACAACTGCTTTCTTGTTCGTCCCCGACGAACCTTCATCGTATGCCTTCTTTTTCTTCTCCTTCTTGAATTCTTTCTCGTAGTAATCTTCGATTGTTTCACGTAATTTTTCCTTTTCAACCTTATGACCGTTATCAACGTCGAGATTTTCGTAAAACTTATCGAGATACTCTTGTTCGAGATCAACTTCCGACTTATCTTCGAAGAAATCATAACCCTTTGCTTTTCCACAAAACATCTTTTTCAAAACACACGTATCACCGAATGTGTGCATCTTGATTCCTTGGTATAGTAATTGTTCTAGACTCAAAACATTCTTATCGAGGCTAGGCACATAACTAACACAAGAAATCGTCTTGTACTTTCCATCCACCGGGATTTTTACTTCACCGATCCCGTGCACATACGAGAAATCTTTCCTATTTCCATTTGTAACCAACCCGAAGTGCCTTTTAAAACACTTAAACACTTTCTTGTTTCCGGTCATGTGCGTTTTGTAACTTGGTTCTACCACCCACATTGAATCCCAATCCCCATCGCAAGTGTCGTTAACTAAATAATCTCTTTCAGCGGGCAAACTGACGCGATATGACCAAATTGATGACACTTGAAACAACGGATCCCCGCTTTCCTTGGTCTTCCAACTTTTGCATTACCCTTGAAACCGGACTTCTTCACGAAACCCTTGGGAATTGTTTTCTTGGAAAATTTCTTCGTGGGTGATTTCCAAGAACGTGTGGATGGCTTCCCTTGCGCGTACTTATAACCGACCCTTCCGCTGCCCGGCCGCTCTTTCCACCACTTCTTGCGACATCAACGAAACCGGTTTCCACCGATTTACCCTTATCTCCCCTCAAACAACTTCCGTTGCCCTCATCCACGTTCTCCGCCTTCACAGAACCTTCCGGCTCTGATACCAATGTTGGTATCGAAACTTACGGGTTCCCAGGACCATTGTGAGCGGGCACGAGAACGTGTGTGTTGACAATCATAAACGAAATCGTAACATGCTTCACACCATGTTGTCTTCATGATAATAATTGAATACTAAACAAACTGAAATATGCAGAATCGAAACTAACCATAACCGAACTTGTAATTGAAACTTGAACCAAAACAGAACTTGTCAACCACCACCCCAAGGGTTGTGAAACCCCTTGGGAGACACCCATTCGCGATCGGCAGCCACAAGGGAAAGACAAGGGACGCGACTTTTGGAATCAAGGGACGCCCCTCTTCATGTTTATATCACATCCACATATTTAAGAGACGCACCCGTTCATGAAGAGACACGTCTATTCGTTCGCACCTTTTAGAAACTATAAATAGGGATAGATTTCATTTGTAGAATTCGTTCATTACATTCATTCACATTCAAATTCAATTACACTCATTGTATTCAGATTCATGTTATATTCAAGTTAGTTTATCATTTGCGATCTAGAGATCAAAGATCATTTTGGGCAACAGGAAAATCTTTGTATCGACAAAAAAAATTCAAGTTTGGTGTGCTAGCGGAAAATCTTTGTTATGGTCTAAAACAAATCTAAGTTTGATGTGCTGCTCGGAAAATCTTTGTATGGTCTAAAATAATATCAAAGTTTGGTGTGCACATATACTCGGAAAATCTATCGTCATTCAAGTTTGTTGTTCGAGCGGAAAATCTTTGTATGGTCTAAAACAAAATCTTAGTTTGATGAGCATGCTCAGAAAATCTTTGTATAGTCAGTCTAAAGCATATTACTCTCATCCTATCAAACAAGGCTATACCCACTTCACACTTGTTTTAGCTAGTTAATGTAGATGACATGTTACAATAATAGCACTGATAAAATTCTCTCAAATAACTAAAAAGATCAGTCAACTCTGAGTTTCACATGAAAGACCTTGGCTCTTTAGCAGTGGCGGACCCAGGATTTTATTTCAATGGGGTCCATTTTCGGGTCGGTCCTCATTCGGGTCGAGTTAAAGTGAGGTTTGAACTAGATTTTTTAAAAAAATAAGAAAAATGGGCTTATCAAGGATTGAACCCATGACCTCTTGGTGGAAAAGAGGGAGATTTACCACTACAACAACTTTCTTTTTATATCTATGGTGTCCACCTAATTGTATTTATGGGGTCCATATACAATTTAATGTACCGAATCTACTATTTTTTTTAAAAGATTGGGGTCCGGGGACCCCGGTGGCACCAATGTGGGTCCGCCCCTGCTCTTTAGGTTACTTTCTGTGATTACAGAACATATTAAGGTAGACTGTCACTAGCTATGTACATGATCAACTTAAAAAATAAATTGTTAGAATATGTATATATCAACAAAGGACCAACTAGCATATGATTTTACAAAACCATTTCCATGTTGAATGAACATCATATATAAGCTTCTTACCAGGTTGGGAGTTTCACAAGGTTCTTACACTCAACTTAAGAGACAGTACTGTTAACGAAACTTAATGGGCTAACAAACCTGAACCTAAATATAGGTATACCAACCCACATGAAACAATAACCACCTTTTACAACTACTAAATACTGGGTCAAGTTATTCTACAAATTCTTCTAATTGTAAGAAGTGTAAGAAGGATTTATAGAGTGACAAGTGTCTAATAACCTAAAACTAAACCCACTACATCACCACCAAAAACCTAAACACCCACCCCCACCCCCCCCCCCCCCACCACCACCCAAAAACCTAACCCCCCCCCCCCCCCCGCCCCCGCTGCAAAAAAAAAAAAAAAACAAAAAAAAAACTATACCTCACAAAAAACCCCCAAAAAACCTAAACCCCCACCCCACCCCCCCCCCCCCCCAAAACCTAAAAAAACCTAACCCCCCCCCCACCCCCCAAAATCCTAAAAAAAAAATCTAAAAAAAACTAAACACCCACACCCACCCCCCACACCCCCCACCCCCACCCAAAAACCTAAACCCCCACCCCCTCGGCAAAAAAAAAAAATAAAATAAAATAATAATAATATATATATTTTTTTTTTAGGGTGGGTGATGTGTGTGTGTGGGGGGGGGTTAGGTTTTTGGTGGTGGTGGATGTTTAAGGTTTTTTTTTTTTTTTTTTTGTAGTGGGTTTTTTTTGTGTAATGGTTTTTTTAGGTTATTGGACACTTGCACTTGTTACTCTATAAATCCTTCTTACACTTCTTACAATTAGAATCCTTTGTATTTGATCCTAATCCACTAAATACTCATGTAACTTTTGAACTCTTTCAGCGGTCTTTCATCTAAAACAAATAACAACATATCTTGTTTGACCAGGGTTTTCCAGCTGTTCATAACTGTTAAAGAAACAGGTACAATGATACAATATTAAGAAAGATTTAACAAAACAACATCTAAAATACAACTAACAAATTGGAAGAGGAGCACCACTCCATCCTTTAAGACATTCCAACAACGGATCGATCACTCGTCCTTTGCATATCGCGGTAAACACCTTGTCAAACTCCTCACCAGGCGATATAACATTCTCGCCAGTCAAATACCCAGCTCCCAGTTCTTCCCTGACAAATCGGTACAGCGGGTATGACCGACACGCCTTGATCCTGTTAGGGATTGCCAAGCTACCGTTGTCGAAACCGCTTCTTACATTCTCCACTTCTTTTGGCAAAATATCTTTTAGTTCCTCTTCGAAAACCTCGATCTTTTGGAAGATGGAAGTGCCTGCATCCTTCTCTTTCTCTCCGTTGTTTAAGGCGTGCTCGACAAGGACTTGTCGAAGCTTTTGCATCAAAGGGTAGGTGCTGCTGCAAGGGTCGTCAACGTATGCAAACACATACTCCCTGTCTACTACTCGAAGCAAGTCCTTCTCACAGAATCTCGACGGGTGGAGCTCACCGTTGACGCCCATTGTTAGGACCTTTTTGGCTACATGGTCCACGGTGTTCTTCACGGTGGCTTTCAAGTTCTCCTCCAAGTGTCGGAGGTCGATGGCTTGGCAAAGCGCCACCAGGTATGTAGATGACATGAGTTTTAATATCTCTACAGCTTCGGCGGTTTTACGCGAAGAAATCAAACCCAAAGAGTTAACATCCTGGTTGTGTTGTTCCGCACTTTGTACATGGTTAGTGACCGGGTTTGCAAGAAACTGGAGCTCCGAACAATAAGATGCCATTGCGATTTCCGCACCTTTAAAACCATAATCCAAGCTCGGGTTACGTCCGCCAGTAAGATTTGAAGGTAACCCGTTATTGTAAAAGTCATTTACAAGCTCGGAGAATTGGGCGAACATGAGTTTTCCAATCGCAGCGATTGCCAATCGTGTGTTATCCATGGAAACCCCGATTGGGGTTCCTTGGAAGTTACCACCATGCAACGCCTTGTTCCGAGAAACATCGATCAACGGGTTGTCGTTCACCGAGTTGATCTCTCTTTCAATCATTTTAGTCGATGAACGGATGACTTCAATCTGCGGGCCGAGCCATTGAGGCGATGTCCTTAGAGCGTATCGGTCTTGTTTCGGTTTCTGCAAAGGGTCCATTTCATGAACCTTCTGTGCAGCCTTAACATAATCACTTCCATCTAAAATGTATTCCATGATCGCGGCAGCCTCTATTTGGCCCGGGTGGTGCTTCAGTTTGTGCGTTAGGTGGTCTGTAAACTCCGGCTTTCCTTGCATAACCTCTGCGAAAATCGCGGACAACACTTCGGATAACAATGCAAGTACATTGGCATCAAAAAGAACCATGGAGGCCATCCCGGATCCCACTGCGGTACCATTAACAAGTGCTAGACCTTCTTTCGGCTGTAGCTCGAAAAACCCACCGTCTACACCGGCTACATTAAACGCCTTTTCGGCATTGAGTATCTCTCCATTGGGGCCAACCGCTTTTGAGTTGGGTCGGCCGGTGAGAAGTCCCGCAATGTAGGAAAGCGGAACGAGGTCACCAGACGCGGTGATGGTGCCACGGAGGGGCAAACACGGGGTGACATCCGCGTTGAGGAACTTTGTAATGGCTTCCAAGATCTCGAAGCGGATTCCGGAGTAACCCTGGAGGAGGGTATTGATCCTTACGAGCATGGCGGCTCTTGTTGCCGTATGTGGAAGAGTATGGCATGATTCCGTGCCATTGCCAAATATTCCGGCGTTCAAGAATCTGCCAAAAACATAAGAAGTTCATTTTAGTATATTGTTCTATACCGATCATATGACTTTGCTAGTGGTCATGTATGAGACATCATACGATCAATATAGTTAGGCGATACCATATAAAATCATACAAGCTGTATAATACATAAGGGCTCGTACGGTCGTATGATGCATCATTTTCTCTATATTATAGGGCATGTATGTCCATTTTCTTCTATAGTCCGTATTAAACAAAAGTGATGTCTAATGTCTAGTCAGTTGCGGAGCTTGACCAAAAGTTTCGGAGGGGCGGAAAGTCATGGGACCTAATTTATATATTATATAAGTATTCAGGCAAAATAATTGGAAGGCGATCCTTTATAATTTTAAAAATTTAGGAAGAAAAATCGGAAATTTTACACTTTTAACCGAAACATTGGGGAGCGGATGCACCCTCGGGTATCAACTAAGCTACGCCCCTGTGTATAGTATGCAAGTGGTGATCTTTTAGATGCAACCATTAACATTAAAATTCTCTTTTATGGGGTGTCAATATGTAAATGTCCATAACTAGAATAAGTAACTTGTTTTTTTTTTTTTTGAACGGCAAATTACAATAAGTAACTTCTTGGTTTTTTTTTGGTCTGGTCTATTCGCACACGCTCTTGGTCTATTTAAACACCCCAAAGCGCTCCGCTATGGCCAAAGTGGGGCGCTTTGGTGTAAAGTCAACAGACAAGGTCTGACAGGTTCAGTCCTTGTTTGTTGACTTTAAATCAAAGCGCCCCGCTTTGGCCTAAGCTGGGCGCTTTGGTTTTTTTTTTTTTTTCAAAACGCCCCGCTTTGGCCTAAGCTGGGCGCTTTGGGTTTTTTTTTTTTTTTTTTTTTTTTTTTTTTTACATTTTGGGCGTATTTTTGACTGGTGACTGGTCTACGTTTAAGTTCAAATTTTACATTTTTGGTCCAAATTTTACAATATTTAATTTGTTTGTGCACATATATCTAAAGGTGAAGTCTCATCTCAATATTTAATTTGTTGAGGCATCTCACTGTCATGTACAACCCTTTCCAACTCTTTGACTAGTCTCATCCGTGCTATAGTATACATTTAGCAGTTCTTGTGGGCTCCACAATGCCACTTGCCACAATGAAATATAGTATACATTAGGGTGTAGGGAGTGGTTAGACACTTGAAAGTGGTAAACTTCAAAATTAACCAATGAGAGTGTGCCACGTCATTCAGTCATAAGTGTTTAAACTATGGTAGCGTTTGGTATGAAGGAATAGATGATGGAATGGAATGGATCATTCTGATGGAATAAAAAGAAACAATTTCTATTCCTTGTCTTTTTTTGTCTATCAAATTGTACAAAGTAATGATTCATTTTATTATACGTAACCAAACATCATTCTATTCACGTATAAGTAACCAAACATCACAATGGAATGGAATGATCCATTTCATTCCATTGTCCATTCCATTACCTCGTTCATTCCATTCCCTCATTCATTCCATTACCACATACCAAACAGACCCTATGTTGAAAAGGGTTGGCAATGGTTAGACACTTGGTGAAGTGGTAAACTTTTTTTTAAAAAAAAGGTGTGATTGGTTAAAGATGGCATGGACCCCACTACCGACGGAGCTTAAATGAGTTCTTGTTAACATTTTTTGAAAAACAAAATTCATCTATAATGCCGACACGAAAAATTAATATGTTTGAAATATAACTGCTAGCTATATTTGACTAATATAGTAAGATGATAGCTAGATAGTAGAGGTGAGGGTCCATGAATGACACTAAAAGAAATTTTGTCTGACAAGTCGACTTTTTTCGACGGCTGAAGCTACTCTACCTTTTTAATGTATTAGATCCCAACATTATTTAGTGAAATCTTCTAGTTTATATAATGGTTAAGTGCTTTTAGTGGCGAAGCTTGAGATTTCTAACTGGGGGACGGAAGTCACCGTACCTAAAATTTCTATAAAACTAGGGGGTCGGAAACGTATATACCCAAAAATTTCTATACGAAATACATACTCTCCACTACTGAACGAAAAGTTAAATGTGTTTAATAATATTGACGTTAATTCTTTTACAATCCTAAAGTACGTTTGTGTTTGTTCAATATATGTGTTACATCACGTTAAAAACCGAATGTCACCCACACGACCCAATCAGATTCAATACGCACTTGTACGACCCAAAATGACAATATACATCATAATACTACAATTAATGAAAAAATACGTCATATACATGTACGGTAGGCGGCTGATACACATAAAACTACTCATAGGAGTACTTGTGCTTTCAAATCAAAATGATACGATATAATGGAATACGACATCACACGTAACCGATTTGATTCGGAACTTGCAGTATAGTCCATATATATTAAAAAATGATGTATAATGGAAAAAGCGTAAAATTTAGGCTATTATCGACGCGTTTGTGAATTAAAAACAATTTTAAAAAATTAAAAAAAGACCTTAGGCGCTGCGCTTTGACCTAAGAGGGGCGCTTTGCCCCAAAATGTAAAAAAAAAAAAAAAAAAAAAAAAAAAAAAAAAAAAAAAAACCAAAGCGCCCAGCTTAGGCCAAAGCGGGGCGCTTTGATGTAAAGCAACAGACAAGGTCTGACCGGTTCAGACCTTGTCTGTTGACTTTACACCAAAGCGCCCCTCTTTGGCCATAGCGGGACGCTTTGGGGTGTGAAAATAATTTTGGCCGTGTGTGATTAGCATGATCCTTTTTTTTTTCTTTTTTTGGTAACATGCTAAGGAACTCATAGTTGATTCTATTTTTAGGTGTTAGGTGCACTGTAGTTACTGTTGTTTGAATATGGTTGTCATATGGGTCCAGATCTGAACTCGTCTCATAGGGATCCGATCTACCGTTATTAATGAGATCATGTGAGCCACCGTTCAACGCCACTCATCTTTCCTCGTGGTAGGTGGCAAAACACTAATCTCTCACCTTTGACACGTCTCAACAACAAATGTATGATATTTCTTTTTCATTACTTTAGATTTTTCTTTTTTTTTTCATTAGCTTCTGAATTCGATTATGGGTTTTCTTAAATTTATTAGGTTTCTTATAAATTAGTGTATAAATATTTTTTTTCATTACTTAAGATGGATATGATTGAATGATTCTGCTGTTAGTACGATAATACTTCAATAGTTAATAAATGATCCAAATTTATCGTTAAAAAAAAATAGTTACTATTAGATTTTTATGGGTTATATTTTTGTTTGTTTGTCTTGAAAATTCGCTAAACGAAAACTTGTTTAATACCTATAGAAGTAACAACTCATTTATTAAAATTTTATTTTTGTTTGTTTGTCCAGAAAAGTTGTTAAACGAAAACTTGTTTAATACCTATAGAAGTAACAACTCATTTACTTAATACCTACAGAAGTAACAACTCATTTATTAAATTAATTATGTGAAGTTTATGTATTCAATTTTGTATAATTTTACTTAATAAAAAAGTTTTGAGATTTTATGTAATCTTAACATCAAACATAATTTACTATAATCCAAATTCTGTAAATGTTATATACATAATATAAGAAAAGTTACTCGCGTTAGTTATTCTAAATAATATAGAGATCACCTCATCAAATATTAACCCGTTTAAACTGTAATAAAAATTATTTTCTTAAATAAGTTTATAAATATACAGGTTTAAAAGTAATGATTTTTTAAATAAGTTGATAAATATACAGGTTTAAAAGTTTCAATATATAATAAAATTGGATTGAGTGAGTTTCTGTGTAAAACATTTTTAGATTGTTTGTGAAATATAATTTGCTCAGAAACTTTATATTTATCACAAAATCTTTTTCACAAATATTTTTTAGTAAATCGAACTCTAGTGATTTAACCAAGAAAGTTTGGCAAACTACAAGTAGTATGTACTTTGTTTATTATGGTAAAATACAAATGTTTATAATTAATTAGTAAATATTGTCGATTATATCTTCACAACCTGACAACACTTTAATGTGCTTTAGTTTAGTAATAAAAAAATGTTCCATTTTTGTTTTACGATTGAATTGAAACGTTTAAGAAATATATAATACTTTCAGTGCAATTAATTAAATAGTAAACATACAACACTTTATTAAGTTTCCTTTAATATTTTTTATAATTTAATTACAAAGTACATTGTTAAAAAAAGTACTAATACTGTAATTTCCATCCAATGTAAAGCTTTACGTCATTTCAAATTTGGCTAACATACGGTAGATTAGGTATAATTTGGTGTAATTTAAAAGCAGTGTCATTGTAATATTCGTCGTTAAAAAAAGTCTAAAAAGCGTTAAAACTTGATACATTATTTCATACCATCTAGTAAGTTAGGCCAAAATATTTACTAGATGAGAAAATCATAAATGTATTAACACCAAAAAAATCCTGAAAAACATTTGTATAATTCACTAATAATAAAAATAATCACCTGATAAGTTCTTTTTGAAGTGCACCACCTTGCTTAGTCCTCCTATGAGACGTGGCTCCAAACCCAGTAGTAACACCATAACTATCAGTCCCTTTATTCATGCTCTCCATAACCCAATCACTACTCGCCTTTACCCCGGCCCTCGCGGCCTCTGAGAGCTCCAC
Source organism: Helianthus annuus (assembly GCF_002127325.2). Lineage (NCBI taxonomy): Eukaryota > Viridiplantae > Streptophyta > Magnoliopsida > Asterales > Asteraceae > Helianthus > Helianthus annuus. Next base: position 119,131,137 of record NC_035439.2, read on the forward strand.
TTTCACGCTGGAGCTCTCGCAGGCCGCGATCCCCGCAACCTGGGAGACTGTCAGTGTCTCTCCCCCAATTCTCACCACCGGGTTGCGGAACTCGGACACCATCCGTTTAACCTCATCAAGGTGGCTCCCCGTTAACGCCTCCGCAGCCGCACCCCAGTTTAATGGATCACCGTTTACGCATAAGTTGGTTCCAACACCGTTTGAATGCACCATTTCTACGGTTAAACTCCCCATTTTAATTTCAAGAGTATGAAATTAAACACCCAACGCTTTTTTTTTTGTGTGTTTGTTTGTTGTGGAGAGAGAGAGAGAACGAGGAGGGATGCTTGCCGAGGTTGGGGGGATGTGGCTTATATAGATGTATTTTCGGTTTAGTTTAATTTTGGTGCATGTTTTTGGTAGGTATGGCTTTTGCATTTTTCTCTTGTGTAATAATAATAACTAGGGTTAAGACCCGTCTGCGTTGCGGCGCGAGTACATCGTAAACATTGAATGGATTAGTCCAAACGTTATATGATGCATTAACCATATGAAAACACACATTTCGACGTATCCAGTTGAACTCAGTGTAACCTGTATAAGCATTGTGATTGGATCAAACGTAAAGTAAATGGACTTCATATCGAACAATCATAACGTATTATATGTGACCCAACTCATACATAGAAAATGTAACGGGTATTAAAGAAAATATGCACATGTAATCGAAAGGGATTAATTAGAGATTTCGGAAAAAAAGGAGAAAAAGAAACCATAATTTGACTCCACTTGGTTCGAAAAAAAACTTTACGAAACATACATAAAATAAACACGAAAACATGTTATTTTTGACCTGAATCATTTCCCAAAAAAAATTACTTCGAAACGTAGAACAACTTCAATTTATACCAAAACGTACATAAAATATGCACGTAAAAATGGGTTCTTTAAACGAAAACATGTTATATTTGACCTGACTCGTCTATAAAAAAAGTTTACATCGGAATATAGAACAAATCATATTTATACATACCCGTACATAAAATATGCACATAAAAAATAGTTTTTAAGTAAAGGAAGTATAGGGGTAAACCGAAACAAAATATTAGTAAAAAAATTAATAGGTTAAAAACGTTCGTAAAACCGTGCCAAGTAGCACCAATGCCACAACGACATTGACTCTCAACATCGTAAAAATAAAATAGATAACATGGTAAAAATTACACTGAACGAAAAAGAGACTAAAATTGTTGAACCATGCACACCCGTTACAGTGTCTTAATGCAAAGAAATTAACCAGAAACGTAAAACGTACAAAATAATAACTTAGTCGATCTAGGACCCACCCGTTGCAGGGAAATTTTCAAAGGGGAAAAAATAGAGCAAAAACGTTGAACCTCAAATGCACGCTACGACATGTTAACTCGCAAAATTTAGAACGAAACGTAAAACGAAAAACGTGCGAAAGATAAAAGGTATGGGGGACGAAAGTTATAAATAATAAAGTGTTGTGTTAAATTATAAAAGATGAAAAAGTTTGAGTTAAAAGTAAAAATTTCAAATGTGTTAAAATGTAAAAGAGAAAACTTTAAGGTTAAAAGTGAAAAATCAATTTTTTTTTTTTTTTTTGAAAAAGTCCCCAAACATGGGGTACAAGTGATGATGCAAAATAATAATAATAATAATAATAATAATAATAATAATAATAATAATAATAATAATAATAATAATAATAATAATAATAATAATAATCACTAAAAAGGTAGTTTGACCCAAGAAATTAAATAAAATGTACACTAACTTTTGTAAAGTTATAATAATAATAATAATAATAATAATAATAATAATAATAATAATAATAATAATAATCACTAAAAAGGTAGTTTGACCCAAGAAATTAAATAAAATGTACATCAACTTTTGTAAAGTTATTGGAGTTAAAAGGTAGTTTGACCTAAGAAATTAAATAAAATGTACACCAACTTTTGTAAAGTTATTGGAGTTAAAAGTCGAAGGTTAAAGGTTCAACTTTTTCCAACATCTTTGTAAAAAGACGCAAAGTCGACTAATGGAGCTGAAATTTAGTATGCACTAAAAAAATTAAAATAGTGTCGGCTCTTTTAGCAGTTAGCCCCCTCTTGTGACAAGAAAAACACAAAATACCCAAATCAAGTATTATTGAAAACCCTAAACAAGATCTGAATGTTTACAGAATAATGATTACAATCAATAAGGAAATCTCAATACCTCACAAGATTTATCAACACGATAATCTAACTACAAAGAACAGGTTTACTCACTAACAAACACACAGATGCAAGATGAATCTGTGTAAACTAACAAGTGAAAACTCTAGTCGCCTATTGAGGTGAGAGAAAGATATGTTGTGACTAAATAAGAGTTCTAGACTAACAAGTGAAAACTCTAGTCGCCTATTGAGGTGAGAGAAAGATATGTTGTGACTAAATAAGAGTTCTAGACAACTCTATCCTTTTTATGTCAAATACATAATACTCCGTATGCAAGATTTAGACGAGTGTATAATACGCAAAGGCATAGGCCAAGGCCGGCCTTAGCCAACCCAATGCATAAGTCTTCTAACAACTTCATTCCAACACAGCTAACAGCCCACGACATCAGCCCAATAGAACATCAAGTCCACTTGCACAGGTCTTTTAGTCCAGTCCATGCTTCCTTAATGCATATTGTACCTGACACAAAAGCAAACATACCTTAAACATCAATTAAACATTAATACAAAAATCATATATAAATTATAATATATGTGTAACAACATAAGTGTGACTCATTTCATGTTAGTCATTGAGATAAATTTGATATTATCAATTTCAATACCCCTCTCAGATCAATGACTAAGAAATCTTGCATCTTTAACTGTATACACAGAAGAGCATGTTGAGTAGCCAACATACCTCTTGTAAAAAAATATGCGATTTGATCATTTGACTGTACACCAACAATTTTAATAACATCTTTGGATATCTTTTCTCTCGAGAAGAAAAGATCAAGTTCAAAGTGTTTGGTTCGATCATGAAACACATGATTTGAAGCAATCGATAAGGCTGCAGTGCTATCACAAGCTAAACACATAAGAAGTTTCACAGTTATACCAAGCTCACTCAACACATTTATAAGCCACAAAACTTCACAAGCAGCAACACACAAAGCTCTATATTCAACTTCTGTTGAAGATCTAGAGACGGTGCTCTACTTCTTACTTTTCCAAGATACTAAAGCATCTCCTAAAAAAACACAAAATCCAGCGACAGGTTTTCGAGACTCTGTCGCATACTTTCCCCAATCAGAATCTGCAAATGCCTTTAATTCAAGACATTCACTTTTCATGATCACAATCCCATTTCCAAGGGATTTATTCCAATATCTTAAAAGTTTGTAAGCAATCTCCAAACGTCCCACAGTAGGACTGTGCATATCATCATTATCATGCTCAGTAAATCCCACCAATAGCAAAGCAAAAGTAGGGTCTGAGAGGGTAAGATGTAGACAGCCTAACCTCTACCCCGTAGGAATAGAGAGGTTGCTTCCAGTGAGACCCCCAGCTCGATAGTAGTTTTGCATCAAGCCTTGGACATAAGGCACATAACACTCAGCACTCGAGACAAAGACCGATTAGTGAATGTACCCTTTAGTCTTTCAGCTATCAACGCCACCACATGATGCATGATTAACCGTCCTCAGCTTTTAACGTTATTTTCACAAAATTAGTAAAATAACATTAAAATTAGTGCAATAGTAGGACTATGCATATACTAACTAAAAAAATGCACACTATATGCAATATCAGGTCTTGTATGAGACATATAAATAAGCTTGCCTACCAACTGGTGTGTGTAAGGTGTAATATGTTTTTATTAATATTTTAAGCCAATTTTACACATTAGTCAAGTTTTAAATTTATAAAACACGATATTCTACTAACACTAAACACACACATGGGCAAGTACACCCATCGTGAGCGTAGTATAGCGTTGGTGAGATACCGAGGTCGTCCAAGGACACAAGAGCTTTTAGTACCGGTTTATCCTCAACGTCTAATCAAACCAAAATTTTTGAGAAAAGATTTTAAACATGAAAAATAAAAACTAAAAATGCTGAAATAAAAATAAAAACAGATAGACAAGATGAATGACTTGGATCCGACTCGCCTTTAATGTATCCTTTGATGATTTCCGCACTTTTGAACTTTTTAAGAGATTATCTTAGTTATAGTAGTAGGCCCCTCTTTTGAAGGTGACGTTACCCTCAACCCAGTGGTTTGAGTCAGCAAGGAGACAATCCCAAAGGGTCGGAATATTGGAAGATAATTAATTAAGTTATTAATGCGAAAAGTGGTAGGCCCCTCTTTTGAAGGTGACGTTACCCTCGGCTAAGTGGTTTGAGTTAGCAGGGATACAATCCCAAGTAGCCGGTTTAATGTATTAATAATAATTTACATATGAGGGGATCAAGCCATTCGCACCCCCGCCATCCAATACCAGTGGGTATTGAAGGAGGTCCTAGTAAGTTTGACCCAGGTTCTTGCAGGATCTATACACTGAACAAGATAAGAACCTTACTAAACCATTCCCTTAACCGCCGACCAGGTAGCAAACATATCTCTATATAGACCCTAGAGATATGAATGATGTAAATCTTTTACTTTATATAGACAGTAAAGTAATGCCAAGACACCACGGATAAATGATAAAGAAGTTTCACCTTCAACATAAGAAACTAGTTATTAAAGTCATTAATACAAAACCAAATAAAAAAAATAAAAAGTGTGAAAAGATTAAAAATCAAAAGTAATACATTAAATGCTTGTCTTCACCAAGTGATGTAAGAGACTTAGCCAAACATGGCCTTTGATTGACAAGAACTCTTACTATCAATCTTGGATCGCGAGACTACTACACACACTCTAAGGTGGATGATGGATGATGGTGGTGGAGGTGGGTGTTGTAGTTGTGGTGGAGTGGTGGCAAAGTGGGAGAGAGGTGGTTTGCCAAGGGATGCCTTTAAAGTGAACCAAGCACCTCTATTTATAGCCTGAACAGAAGCCCGGCCACGGCCTCATGTCCGCTGGACTCGCCCCCGTGGCCATCCCTTTTCTCTTCCTTCATTAATTGCATTTGTCTACTTGATATGACCCGTGTTCGCTGGGCAAGGCCCCGTGTGCAGAAGCGTATCTGTACTACCAAGATTTGCAAGATTATGCAAATCTTAGCGATGACCACGCACCGTGTTGAGCTGGGCACGCCCCCGTGGTGGGCGTAGAAGCTTCCACAACTTTGTACATTTCTGTAGACATCTGACCATGCCCCCGTGTCCAGTGGGCACGGGCATTGGTCAGCCTCCTGTTTCTTGTTTTTACTCATGGAGATGTTGTCGAGGGGTCGGGCATGTCACGTTTATTCCTTTTATTTGTATCTATGTTAGTTTTTGCTGCAAATTTGTTCCTTTTGTTTGTTTAAGCTCATTTGGTCGTGAAAATACAAAAAGAAGACAAAAGCACAATTTTTCCAACATTAGTACTAAAAAAATGGTTAGTTTTATTCCTCATTTGATGTAATTTATATGTTGCATTTTACACACATCAAATACCCCCACACTTGAATCTTTGCTTGTCCTCAAGCAAAACTCTTTATTATGTGGCTTACACACCCAAATGGAATGGGTAGAAGAGAAGTTTTGGGCTTGTCTTGAGTGTCAGGAATCCAAGATCTTTTATTGGGATTTATTTTTATACTATTTACAATCCTATTCGTTATGATTTATTTAGAACGTTTCATAAGAGAAATTACTTATTTGGGCATAACATGCCTCTTTAAAATTCCATTTATATACAAGTTCACATACCTCACGGGAGACACTCAACACTCGGCCGAAGATGTATTTTTGTGAAACACTCGAGACCGACATGGAACTTACTTCTACCATATGCTTGCCAAGCAATCAAACCTCCTCCTTTTTAACTATAAACCTTTGTAAATATCAAGAGGACTTGGGAAAAGGGTTAGGCTTGGGCCAAATGTAGGTGGTTTTGGTTAGTGGTTAGTAAAAAGGGCTAAAAGCGTAAAAAGCGTCGGTCGTCGTAAAACTTTTCGTTTTTGTGACTTTTATTCAAACTAAGCATTTTCAAACAAAGTTGCTTTGAGGAACTTGTTTGTTTATTGCTAGACTTTCATTTTTTTTTTTTTTTGATAAAGAAGTGTCAATAGAAAACCGAGCTTTTTACTAAAATAAAGGGTTAAAGAGAAGAAAGGGTTTTTGGTGAGTAAAGGGTGTTTGTTTTGTGGGTTTAGAAATGAAAAAGTTTAGGCTCAAAGGGGTTAACTAGGGGTATTTTGGGTAGGTGATAAAGAAAATGAAAAATAATGGTGTTGAAAGGAAAATGGGTTAGTCCTAATGTCTCTATCATTTACTTACTTGGGTTCAAGTTGATAAGGACCGGGAATGTATCGTCGTGGCAAGTTCTAGAGTCGTAAGAACCAAGCGGCTATTCACACAAGAAACGAAAAATGAGCATTTAGTTTAAAGATATATGCATGTATGCTCAATAAAGGCTCACAACTCACTTGTTGTGGGAATGGGTTTATAATGTGATCAAATATATATATAATCAAATTTTAATTAGATTTGTCATGCCGTTTCATAATTTTCTTATATTGGTTCTTTTTATCACGACGCTATCTGTTGTAAATTTGTAAAAATATAACCTTTTTAGAACTTGTTATTCCCAAATTAATCCAAGACAAGTAAAAAATGAATTTTTTTTTTAAATTTGGGATGATTAGCGGTTTCAATAGAGTTTTGTGTAAGGCTTGTTATTAGGACTTGCAAAATTCAAGGTTTTGGCATCCCCCCCCCCCCACACACACACACTTAAATTACACATTGTCCTCAATGTGTCCCAAAAATAATTTTTAGGTTGATTGAATGTGAAAAAGGGTGTTAAAAACAAGTTTTTATGTTACTAAGAAGCTGAACACGGGGTGTGGTGGGCTGAGCACGGCCCCGTGGTCAGACTGCTAGTAACAAAAAGTTATAGAAAGTTGACCACGGGGCGTGCCCAGTGGACACGGGGTCGTGGTCAGTTACCTGTTAGATTTTTTTTTTTTGTAGAGCCCTGGACACGGTGGCGTGTTGGGTGGCCACGACCCCGTGCTGCACATGCTGAAATGATGGAAAAATTGACGGAAGGCTATGTTTTCATGCATGGGGTGCGGTTTTAACGTCCCTTTGGCAATATCCACCTTTTCGAGTGTGATTTATTCCTGAAAAGTAATACTAAACTAGAAAACATAAAAGTTAAACTAATCTAAAACTAAGGATAGTTCCGCGGAATGCCTCCGTGGTGCGCCACGTTTATAAGGGTCCTTGGCTAGACCCACCTTATCGGGTGGTTCTGGCTCATCTTCAATTAGGGGATCGTCATTGCCAATTGGATATTTCATTGATTGTTCAAGATCGACATACCTTTTATAGGCCCCTAATTGAATGGGTAGGTTATTTTGCTTCCGATTAATCAAAGCTTTATGGGTTTTCACAAAAGGTCGTCCCAACACAAGTGGAGCGTCATCGAGGATGACGAAGTTAGTTGGGACTACCGTTTGATTAGTTTGGACCAACACATCTTCAACTACTCCCATTGATTTTATTATTTTCCGATTAGATAGAAAATTGGGTATTTGAAGTGGAGAAAAATCACCAATACTTATTTTTTCGAAAATGTAGTTTGGCATTATATTAACACAAAGATCTTTATCGATTGTAATATTACTAATAATGGAATTTTGAAAGAAACATGGAACCGCTGTAATGTTAATTTCAAATGGATCATCTTTTATTAGCGTAGTTTGATCACTTGTTAACTTAATGCTCACCACTTCGTCAATTTTAGTGTTAGTGTTTAACTCTTTTAAAAACTTAGCATGAGTAGGTACCAAACAATGGTTTTTGAAAGAAGGTGACAAGATGTTAATTTCTTGAAAATTAGACTCTTTTTGAATGTTGTCGGACTCACCTTTTTCGTTGTTTAGTTCATGTGTCGGTTTTTCACTTACTTGTTCTTCCATTTTTACCTCTTCTACTATCACTTCTTTAGTACAAGTTACCTCTTCCCTTGCGCAGGATTCCTCTTCCCTTGCGCGGGCTTCTTTTATATAACGCTCGATAGTTTTAAGGTGTTCTATTATCTTCTCGGATACGGGAGAGATAGTTGGTGGTTCATCAAAGCGATCGGAATAAATATCCCCACTGCTTGAGTTCGGAAGTTCGATCCTTGGTTCCTCATAATACTCATATGAGGTAGATGGTTCATACCATTGTTCCTCATTGTAAGTATATGTTGGATAAAGGTCGTAACTTGGTTCTTCATAATACTCATATGAGGTGGGTTGTTCACGCCATGGCTCCTCATAGTAAGTATATGAAGGAGATGACTCATAACTTGGTTCTTCAAAGTATGAGTATGGAGGCTCATACCTTGGTTCATCAAGATAGGAGTATGAGGGAGAAGGTTCATACCTTGGCTCTTCATAATATGTGTATGAAGTGGTTGGCTCGTACCTGGGCTCCTCATAGTATGTGTACGAAGGGGATGGTTCAAAGAGGTCACAATATTGTACCGAATGAGGATTACCACAAATGGTACAATACTCTTCTTCATAATCATCCTCCTCATAGTGGTAGTTGTAATCTCCTGAGTATTGATCTATAAGAATCACTCAGCAGACCACAACAGAGTCTCGGGACCAGAAAACAAAAATAAAAACGGAAACAAAGGCTCACCACGGCCTCGTGTTCAATGAGCACGGCCCGTGTTCAGATCCTGTATCTGGGCATTTTGATAAATGTGAGTGGTTTTGTTCAGCACGGGGGCGTGTTCAGTGAACACGACCCTGTGTTCAGACTCTGTAACTGGGTGTTTTGTTAATTTTGTGCAGCACGGGGGCGTGTTCAGTGAGCACGGCCCCGTGTTCAGACTACTATAATGCAAAAATTTAAGAAAAATGCAGAAATGTGCGCACAGTTTTAAAAAAGTTTTGAAAAACGATTAGGCCATCGATTCTAAGCTTTCTTAAAATCCTTGTGTCCCAGGCAGCGACGCCAAAAACTTGGTGTGTGTAAGGTTTAATATGTTTTTATTAATATTTTAAGACAATTTTACACATTAGTCAAGTTTTAAATTTATAAAACACGATATTCTACTAACACTAAACACACACATGGGCAAGTGCACCCATCGTGAGCGTAGTATAGCGTTGGTAAGATACCGAGGTCGTCCAAGGACACAAGAGATTTTAGTACCAATTTATCCTCAATGTCTAATTAAACCAAAATTTTTGAGAAAAGATTTTAAACATGAAAAATAAAAACTAAAAATGCTGAAATAAAAATAAAAATAAAAACAGGTGGACAAGATGAATCACTTGGATCCGACTCGCCTTTAACGTATCCTTTGATGATTTCCGCACTTTTGCACTTTTTAAGAGATTATCTTAGTTATAGTAGTAGGCCCCTCTTTTGAAGGTGACGTTACTCTCAACCCAGTGGTTTGAGTCAGTAAGGATACAATCCCAAAGGGTCGGAATATTGGAAGATAATTAATTAAGTTATTAATGCGAAAAGTGGTAGGCCCCTCTTTTGAATGTGACGTTACCCTCGGCTAAGTGGCTTGAGTTAGCAGGGATACAATCCCAAGTAGCCGGTTTAATGTATTAATAGTAGTTTACATATGAGGGGATCAAGCCATTCGCACCCCCGCCATCCAATACCAGTGGGTATTGAAGGAGGTCCTAGTAAGCTTGACCTAGGTCCTTGCAGTATCTATACACTGAATAAGGCAAGAACCTTACTAAACCATTCCCTTAACCCCCGACCAGGTAGCCAACATATCTCTATATAGACCGTAGAGATATGAATGGTGTAAATCTTTTACTTTATATAGACATTAAAGTAATACCAAGACACCACGGACAAATGATAAAGAAGTTTCACCTTCAACATAAGAAACTAGTTATTAAAGTCATTAATACAAAACCAAATAAAAAGTGCGAAAAGATTAAAAATCAAAAGTAATACATTAAATGCTTGTCTTCACCAAGTGGTGTAAGAGACTTAGCCAAACATGGCCTTTGATTGACAAGAACTCTTACTATCAATCTTTTATCCCGAGACTACTACACACACTCTAAGGTGGATGATGGATGATGGTGGTGGATGTGGGTATTGTAGTGGTGGTGGAGTGGTGGCAAAGTGGGAGAGAGGTAGTTTGCCAAGGGATGCCTTTGAAAAGAACCAAGCACCTCTATTTATAGCCTGAACACAAGTGTAACACCCCGTGTTTCGAAAGTCAAAGTCAAAGTCAACATTTAAGTCAAAGGAAGAAAAGATTGCTAATTGCGATCTGTCACTCCTTGCGCAACTGCTGTTTTGACTTCTTTGACTTGTTGTTAGTCTATTTACGTTGTTACGTTAGTTGTGTTATGTGGAGTACTTGTTATAATCGATGTTTATCGCATGTTTTATCGCTTTATCGCTTATCGTAATCGCAATCGCATTCGCAGCTCGAGTTATGTGTTCTGAATATTGCTTTATGTGTGTCTGTGCTACTTATGTGTTACTTGTGCATGTTTATTTATGTATATGTTGTGGTGATTAATCGAAACGCAATCGCAACGCTATCGTAATTGAATCGCAGACGCTAAACGCAAGTTAATTATGATGATTGTATGTTAGATATAGTAGTTGGGAATAAAAGTAATTTAAAGGGGAAACTCTATCGCTCAACACGCGAATCGATACAGTAAAACTCGTCGCGCCGAACACTTGAATCGAGTGGTCGGCCGATCGAGTGGCCAACCGATCGAGTTGCCACCCGATCGAGCTGCCACCCGATCGGGCTGCCACCCGATCAACCAGCCACTTTCCCTACTTTCCATTTTGGGAAACCCTATAAATACCCCTCATATGTCACATCACTTGATGTGACAGCTCTCACTCCACCAAGCTCACTCCAGCCTACTTTTCTTCTGATTTCTTGCGAATCTTGTAAGTTTCCAACCTAAATCTTTTACTTTCTTGATCTACACGCACTCCTACACCTTTCTATCTTTTGAATCTTAACTTTTAACTGTGAAATCACTAGATTTGAGGTGTTCTATGATGATGTCATCGTGGAGTTCTTATGAACTTCATGTTTTGGCTTCGATCCACCAAGAACAACCTAGATCTGAATGATTTCCACATAAATGAACAAAGATCTTGCATAGATCTGAACATATTCATGGTGAAAAGGATTGAAAGATGGTTTTCTAACTTTCTTCAACTCTTTTACACTCAATGTACTCAAAACTGATAGAATCGGAGCTTGTTCTGACCTTCTACTCCCTCTTAGTGATGTGTTGGTTCAAGATCTGGATTCTATCCAAGAGATTACTGATTTCAGGTTAAACATGAAACACCGTCTTGAACAAGTTAACTGGTCGGACTAGGGTGGTTCCTACCCGATCGGATTACTTAAGTCTGGATGAGGTTTCTGTTGTTTGACACGTTATCGTACCATCTCGAGAAAATCGCAAAACTATCAAAACGACCAAGTATCAAGACGATCAGGCTACCGGGATGGATTGTCGTCCGATCGGATTGCCACCCGATCGGACAGCCACCCGATCGGACAGCCACCCGATCGGCTTGCACCTTGGTCCCACACTTAACTTTTATTTCAACTTTTGAGGTTTTGAACATCGATCGGATTACCACCCGACCATGTGATGTTTGGACTTCAACACTTAAACAATTTTCAACATGTTCAATGCATTACTAGTTCCAACGGATTGCCACCCGATCGGTAGACTACCTGATCGAGTGACAACACTGCTGTGAACTTGTTCTCTGAGAAATACCTCGCCGAACGGATCGTCGCCCGTTCGGACCGCCGATCGATCGACCGACCTGAAAGGTAGAGATACTTCTCTGTTTTCAAAATGCTACAACGAAAACTTCAAAACACAAACCATCATACACAAACATGTCCTCACCAAACGAGGTGACCATCCAACTGAATGGCCATCCGATCGGATGACCATCTGAACGGATTGCCACCCGATCGACTGGCCATTCGATCGGATTGCCATCCGATCGGATTACCGTCCGATCCATTGACACTTTACACCATTTTACGCGCCGCTTATCGTTTATGCTATCGTTCTGATCAGGCTAAACTCATTCTAGCGCTCCCTTCAATCCATCATCGTAGTGAGTATACTCGAACCCTTTTTGCTTTGCGCACTTTTGGGTATTACATACGTTACTTATTCTAAATCACATCGAACACACTACGCAATACTTTAATGCTAACTGTTACTGCATGTTATATGTGACTCAATGAATGCTTGTTTGTTATGTTTACACATGGATTGCTGTCTACCTGCCTTAGCAATGATAGTACTATAGTTTGGACTCAGCACCTGTTCACTCAGGGGTTGTTAAGGATAATTAATCACATGGTTCACATTGCTGAATATGTATTATGAACTGCCTTGCGCAGTCAACCCGCAGTCATTGGTATTGATAGGATCATGTCGATAACTTACGTGCTTCATTTAACACATTGTACGTGCTGGTTATGCGTAATCGATTTCGAACTCTATTATATCTATTAAACTTGTATGCTCACCTTTATACTATGTGTATTGACTTTTACTTTAATGTATGTGGCAGGTGCTTAAGATATTAAAATGCTTGGCTTGCTGTGAAATCGAGGCTATGAAAGAGTCTAGAAACCAAGACAATTTATTATTATTTGGAATCTGAGTTGTCGAAATAGAACTATTTGTCTTGATTTTGTCTGTAATAACTATGTTACTTGTTATGTCATGGTATGGGACGTGATGCTTTAAATAATTAGTAATCGTAGTTGTTATGGAAACTTCTGGACAATCTGTTTCGCTCAGTGCCGCACCCCGATGTTTCCGCCATCGGTTGGGGTGTGACAAGAAGCCCGGCCAAGGCCCCGTGTCCGCTGGACACACCCCCGTGGCCATCCCTTTTCTCTTCCTTCATTAATTGCATTTGTCTGCATAGGGCTTGACACGGCCCGTGTTCGCTGGGCACATCCCCGTGTGCAGAAGCGTATCTGTACTACCAAGATTTGCAAGATTCTGCAAATCTTAGCGTTGACCACGCCCCGTGCTGAGCTGGGCACGCCCCCGTGGTGGGCTCCATTTCTGCAGACATCTGACCATGCCCCCGTGTCCAGTGAGCACGGGCCGTGGTCAGCCTCCTGTTTCTTGTTTTTGCTCTTGGAGATGCTGTCGAGGGGTCGGGCATGTCACGTTTATTCCTTTTCTTTGTATTTATGTTAGTTTTTGCTGCATATTTGTTCCTTTTATTTGTTTAAGCTCATTTGGTCATGAAAATACAAAAGGAAGACAAAAGCACACTTTTTCCAACATTGGTACTAAAAAAGGGTTAGTTTTATACCTCATTTGATGTAATTTATATGTTGCAGTTTACACACATCAATAACCCTTAGCAACTAACCTAGCCTTAAATCTCTCAATTTTTCCTGAAGACTTGTATTTGATCTTATAGATCTACTTACACCCAACATGGCTTCTACCCTTAGGCAAATCTACAAGATCACAAGTTTCATTTCTATTAAGAGTTTCTATCTCATTAGTCATGTCTAAAATCTAATTAGGATCCTTAAGATTCTCACTAAAATACCTAGGTTCAATGCTTTTATTCAGACAAGTAGTAAAACACTTATTTTCAATAGAGAAATTTGAATAATTTACAACCTTTTCAATTCCATACTTTAGTTTCCCTTTAACCACATAATCATTGAATTTCCTAAACATATTAGCAATTCTACTAGAGCTCCTATTCATAGTTTGAACATTAATTTCAGAACTTGTCCCCTTAGAACTTAAAGTATCTACCTTTCTTTCACTCACACACTCAACCCTGCCAGACTCGCCATCACTATCTCTAGGCTGCTAAGACTCAGCAATGCCTCTAGAAGGGTCAACATGAGTCTCTAGTTGTTGAAATCCTTGTGGTAAAGGAATATTAATAGTTGTATCCCTTTCATCATCATCGGGGACTTCTGATTGTTTGGTTTCTACGTTATCATACATGTTAGGGCCTAGTTTTAACTTGTTATGGATCAGATATCCTGATTCATATTCTGGATCACGTATCTTTGATGTGTATTAAGGGAGCTCAGAGGATCAAGGATCCTTAATGTTTGCCATGCTTTCTAATAATTACTGTCGATTTTATTATGTTTATATGCAGGTAAACTGAGTGATGGACTGAGACTAAGCTATAATCTCGCTGGAAATGATTGAGGAGTTTCACGTGCTCATTCTACAACGGTCATGGGACGAGAAGGTGGGTTTAGCATGATTATCGCATACTTAGTTATTTTGTGTTATCTTTCTTTTATTAGAGGGGTCGATCAAGTGATAACCATACATACACAACACAACAACTAAACACACAACACACTACTGCCATACGAGCTCTGCTTAATATATTGTATCAAGCTTGATTGATTTCCGAAGTTGTATTACACATTGTTGCTTAATAGAAATCGGTGGTAGATAGTTTTCACCACCCGAGGTTTTTATGCTGGCGATCTACTGGTGATCAAGGGCTTTTCGTCATATAAATTCTGGTGTTCAACTTACATTTCAAGCCTTGCAATCATTTTGTTCATATAAGCACTCTATCTCACAACACAAATTTGGTTACATTATCCTTAAACCGATTTTTGACCAAAACAATACAAATCAAAGAAACTAAAAGTATTAACTTCAGCTTGTGTGTTCATATCAAATGAATGAAAAGCAGTTTTTTTTTCTTTGAAAGGAAACAAAATTTTAAAAAATTTTACATCTCTGGAGTAAAACACAGTTCTACCATCTAGACTAAACACTTTGTATCCTTTCTTTTCATTTGAATAACCTATAAACACACATTTTCAGCCCTACTACTTACTCTGTGTGATTCACTTAAAATAGTACCAAAAACAAAGACAACCAAACAATCTCAAATGTTCAAGAAAATGTTCAAAACCATAAAGCATTTCATATGGTGTTTTTCCATCTAGCACAAAAGCAGAAGTTCTATTAATCAAATATGCAGTATTTAGAACACATTCATCCCAAAACCTAACAGGTAAGGTACTCTGAAAAAGTAAAGCCCTAGCAATATTAAGAAGATGCCTATGTTTTCTCTCCACAACTCCATTTTGTTGTGGAGGATAGGCAATAGTTGTTTGATGAAGAATACCATTACACTTAAAAAATTCATTCATTTTATTAGTAACAAATTCTAACTCATTATCACTTCTTACACATTTTACAATTTTACTGAATTGGGTTTTAATAATGTTTACAATAGTTTGAAAATGTTCAAAAACCTCATTTTGTCTTTCATCAAACAAACCAAACAACCCTTGTGTAATCATCAACAATGGAAAGAAAGATTTAATCCCTCTTTACTAATTGTGTTGTTTTATGATTACTCAAAGGAAATGGTTCTCTATATTGCTTTTCTTTATGACATATCTCATAAGGATTACCACGTTCTACCAATTTAACATTAAGTCTACCATGTAAAGGTTTAATTGCTTAATCAGAAGGATGACCTAGCCTAGCATGTCACAAATTATACAAATTAACATTGCTATTACACACCTTGAAAGTAGCATAATAATTTCCACAAAAGTACAGACCATCTAATTGTTTACCAGTCACCAAGACTTTCTTTGTTGATAAGTCCTAAATATAACAAGTATTCTCGTCAAAACCAACATAAGCTTATTATCCTTAGTTAATTTTTGTACAGAAATCAAGTTAATACAATAATTAAGAACAACAAATACATCTTGCAAAACTAACACCTTGTGTAAGTTTTACACTGCCTATTTTAGTTACCAAAGCAGCATCGTTTCCATTAGGATGTTTAACCTTTATATTTAAATTTGACACATTTACAAAATTAGTTAACATGTCATGAATTTTAACCATATATTGGTTTGCACCTGAATATATTATCCAACCAATTTCCTTCCCACTACCAAACAAGTTTGCAAAACAAAACACAGGTTTAGAATACATGTTAGCACAGAAAGAACTTGTAAAACTACTTGAAACATTACAGCCATGAATAGCAGCACCTTCATCATTTCTATTAGCCAACAAACTTAATAACCTAGTCACTTGTTCAGAAGTTAAAAAGGCATGAACATAACCAGCAGTATCACTCGCAGAACTACTACTATTTACAATTGTCTTCTTCCCCTGTCCCCCTTTTGGTTTCATCCAAGATGGATAACCAATGATTTCAAGACACTTATCCACATAATGACTTATTTTATTAAAATTAGCACACTTTAAAATTGATTTGAACCTTTATTACTTCTTTTATTAAAATCATTTTGACTTATTTTTGAAACAAAACCAACAATTTAACCCTTTTTATCACTACCAGAATTTCTATGGGACTCTTCCCTAGAAACTATAGCAAATGCTTCTTTTACAGTTGGTAGTGTTTCTTTAATCAATAAATTTGTTCTAACAATTTGATAAATAGTATCCAATCACATCAAAAATTGCATAAGTTTAGCCATTTAACTAAAGTTATTAAACTCTTTTGACGCTTGACATGTACAAGAAGGTAATTGCAAAATCTGATCTAATTGCCTCCACATGATGTTGAGTTTGTGATAATATTCAGAGACACAGTGGTTTAAACCACCTTGATTAAATAAGTTAATTTTCTGATACATGTTAAACACAACAGAACCGTTCTTTGTCATATGTTTCTTTTTAACTCTTTCCATACTTCATAAACAAATTTAGAACAAACCTAACCCAAATATAACTCTTCAGAAACAAAATTCAATATCGAAGTTAAAACAACAGAGTTACATCTTTCCCGTTGAGCACCAAGAACTTCATCATCTTCAGATTTTATAAAAGTTCCATCAATAAAACCATATTTACTTTTAACTCTAATTTGCTAATCAAAGTGGCAAAAGCATTTCCCTCACCGTTTTTACAATCAATCAAAGATAGCAACAAGTGCACATGAAACAACCAAGAAACAAAGCAGATTTCAACAAATAGCAACTAATGTTCATAAGAAACAGCTAAGACAGAAGCAGAAGCTAACTTAACACACACAAGGAGAAGCCAAGACAAAGAGCCCGATCAGAGGAGCCAAGACAAAGAGCCCGATCAGAGGTTCGTCACTCAATAGGTGCCGCCGCAGACCATGTCAAGGGAGCCTCCTAGACCTAGACGAAATCACAGACACTAAGATACTGACAAAGAAACTAACAAGCAAGTAATACACAACTAAACAAATTTCAAACAATTAATCAACAGACATATTGCAACAATAAAGAAAACCACAGATGCAACAGAGTGAACCCTCCACGTGTCTCAATCAATTAATCCGGTCTGACTAACCAGGAAATAAAATGTCTAGACACAACTTATGCAAATGTGACACCAAATTAAAAGATACGTATGGAATAGACTCACAACGGGTGTCACATCCTGATTTCCCGGTGGGTCCAGACTTGGGGTTTATGCGTGACGATTGATATCAATAATCATATAGCACATTGGAAGATGGGATTTTAGATTAAATTATTACAAAGTACAGTGTCCGGAAAGTTCAAAAAAATATTAGGGTAAATTACACTTTTCGTCCTTTATGTTTGTACCAGATTGCAACGGATAGCCTTTAACTTCAATAATTACAGTCACAATCTTTTATTTGCAAAACCTGTTACACTCTACATCTTTTAGCACTAACTAGGTTAAAATATTTGGTTAAGTATGGCATGTGACTTGCACATGAGGGTATTATTGTCTTTTCCCATTACAATACAATAAAAAAAGAGAATTTTTGAAACATATAAAATCTATTCTGCAGATATATCTTTTTCACTCCCCCCCCCCCCCCTCTCTCCTTTCCACCATCCATCACCGCCTCATCCACCACCGCAACCACAATCCCCCTGCAGCCGCCACCCCCTGCAAATCATCCACCACCGTAACCAACAACCCCCTACAACCACTGCCCTCTACAAGCCATCCACCACCGCAGCCACAATCCCCCTGCAACCCGCCACCTTTAACCACCATCACCCACCAGAAACACCCACCACCACCTGTTAAACACCACTTGTGATCGGAACCCTAGATACCCATGTCACTGCTTAGAAACATCCACCGTCGTCAGAACCCTAGAACCCCCCCACCCCGTCGCCTAACTTCCAGCCATCACATTAAGTTTCTGGTTGAATTCATCAGACTTTGTTTTACAAAGCGACATTATCAACCCATTTTCCACCTGCTTTTTCTTTCCTCTGCGACTCCATTTTCTCTGGTAACACCTCCGGTCACTTTTTTCTCACCATTAATCTCTCCTAATAACCATCATTAACTCAGATTCATCTCTCAGTTCTCTTATTGATCTATTTTTTTACCCAAATGCTTGCATTCAAAACCCTGGTTAGGGTTTTTAGTTTAATTCCATTGAAACTAGATAAACTTCGTATAAATTACGGAGGATGATCTAACATTTAATTTGTTAACTCCTGAATGTTATGTTAATTTGTTGTGTTTTTTGTTTTTGATTATAATTATTCGTTAGGGTTTATCAAGTGCGACAAGAAAAGAATATTGGTTTGAAATTATTTCTTGGTTTTGTGGTTGATCTTGGTGTCTAGTTAGAAATTGAGTTTATGGCGGTGATGATGGTGGTGGAACTTGGTGGGTGGTGGCTAGGATATAGAGGCTAAGAGGGAGAGAGACTTTAGAGAGAGAAAGAGTAGTTTAGGGAGAGAGAGAAAGAGAGAGAGAGAGAGAGAAAGAGAGAAAGTCTTTCAATAAATAGAGAAGTAAACTTACTTATCTACCCTCATATGCAAGTCGCATGTCATTCTTAACCAAAAATTTTAACTTGGTTAGTGCTACAGGACGTAAAATGTAAAGGGTTTTTGCAAATAAAGGATTGTGACTATAAATATTGAAGAGACTATCTGTTGCAATCTGGTACAAACATAAAGGACGGAAAGTGTAATTTACCCAAAATATTATACAGACTGAATGGTATTTAAAAGATCCATGAGTGGACCGAATGTAATAAACTAAGACTTGAGACTAATAGGTCTTTCATGGAGTCACAACTTCCATAACGCCTAGATCGAGTAACTCCAGCCTATTCCGTGTTTGCTTATTTAACCTGCGCTTAGTCTTTTGAAAATACGTCAGTTTTCACTAGTAAATACAATTAACCGAAAAATTTTGAAAATCTTTTCAAAAATGTTTGAATACCAATTGGTATATCATGTTATAAATAACTTGGGACAAGATAATGTTTCTTGTTACCAATTTTACATGCTTGTCAATATGGGGACCAAAGATGAAAATCGATACATGATTAACCGACGCGTCACATTTTCAATAAAATATATATAATGGCATTAGCGTCTATCGGGTGTACTACACCCCGTGCTTAGGTCATGGCCACTTGCGATTAAGTGAGCCATGGGTATCCAGGACATGGTCATATTAACCCCTGATGTTTAAGTTATCAAACAAAACAGATTATTTAAATTTTAGACATCATTCATCATTGATCTAATCTCAGACCAAGCGGCTTAAAGCCATATTCCAAGCCCGTATAAGAAAATAGGCTAAAAGTATTTACCTGCGCTTATCTTTATAAATCAAAGATACTTAAGCACAACCGTAATCAAAACAACCTAAACACATGAGGAATTTACTGGAGGCTCCTAGTCTAGAATGAACGGAACTATGATCCGTTAGAACGTTAACAGGTCTTATGCAAGACATTTGACTTTGACCGGTTAACTTTAATAAATAAGTACGGTTCGCTAGATTAAGCGGAGACCGGATAGAATGTGGTTTATGCCCTTCTGAGTATAAAGACTCGTATAATATGGGTCAAACAACCATACATTCCGATTAGAACTGATTTGGAAAGGTTTAGACCCTTGGCTAGCTTATATAAATTATGCTATATACGTCAACCGTACGCGCATATGCAGCACCTGGTGGTCGAATAGGTCTATGATAAGTCCAATATGCCAAAACATAATTTATTATGTTACTATATTTGTTTCAAACTCAGATTATATGTTCTTTTAGTTTTAAAACCCATTTTACAACATAAGGATATTCTAGGCATTTATAGGCGGCATAATGTATGGACTTTGCAATAAACCCGACAAATGATATGATCAGAAAGTATAACCCCTGAGGGTTATTCCTTACAACAATATGATCATATTACAACCCTTAATCAGTATCTAAACTATCTTAAACGGGTCAGAATCCGAAGTCAAAGCAGAAGTCGAACTGTTTGACTTTCGGTTGCGAACCGAGCTCTAAGATGAAAATGACGAGTTGTACATGATCTAACATGTCCTAATATGTTAGATAAATTGTTATGATGTCAAAATTTAAGGTTTCGATACTTAGAAGTTCATTTAACGTAAATTACTAAATTCTGCGTTTGTTACTTTTATTTAATAAAACTTTGACTCGTCATTTCACTAACTTAACGTGATCTTCATTAGGTGCCCTTATAGGGGATTAATACCTTCCTTATTACGATCACGTAGCCATGTTCGATTTGAACTTTGACTTGACCGAAATGGTTATAACCGAAAGTCAAAGCAAAAGTTAATTTGCTTGACTTTCAGCTAATAATTAGCCTATAAATGAAACAAGACTGAATGAGAACACTTACAAGTGTTCAAAGAAAATTTAGACTTTAGGTAGGAGGCCTCTTTCAAGCAAAAGCAACTCCAATGAGAAGTGAGAGTGAGATTTTGAGAGGTGTAAGTTGGAATGGTGCATAAACACCTCTATTTATAGTTGATCAAAGCTCACAAGATGACGCCAAGTGTTCACAAGGCTTCCCTGGAGTTGATTAGTGTCTAATGAGATGGGAGAAGCAGAAAAGTGGTGGCATTTTGCGAGCTATGTGTCAAAAAGACAGTTGCTGCACTGCTAGCTGCTTCTGCTGCTCTGCAGACCCCTTACGGACTGTAAGGACCTGGATACGGTCTGCAAGGGACCTCTGGCGCCCATAGTATTTTAAATATCCTTACGGACCGTAAGGCATAGCTTGCGGTCTGTAAGGGACCTTCAGAATCCATTAATTTGGCATTTTATCATGTTTGATCCCTCAACTTCTCAACATCCATAGTTTAACGTATTTGGTCCCCCTCGTCCAACTTACCAGGAGTATTTGAGAGTTAATGGACACGTGTTGCCATATTATTTGCCAAAATTTTCGGAGGTGTCACAGCGGGTGCGTTTAACTCCTAGCATGATCTATCTTGTAACCTTTACTTAGGGTTACAAAATAAGATCTGAAAACACACGCAATGATCTGTTAGGAGAAAGGGATTTTTCAAAACACCACGACACAAACTCCAAGATCATCTAATCTTTCAGATCTGGAATCGACAGAAGAGACAACTACCAAGATTCCACAGATCTGACTCAAGAATGCTTAGATCTATTAAGAACACGTAGTGGACAGATGATCGAAACCCTAATACTCTGATTTCACCCCAATGGCTACTATAGCCCTAATACCATGTTATGAAACATGGATTTAAACTCAGATCTTCAAGAATCACAAAATACCCAAACCAAGTATTATTGAAAACCCTAAACAAGATCTGAATGTTTACATATCAATGATTACAATCAACCAACAACTCTCAATACCTCACAAGATTATCAACGCGATAATCTAACTACGAAGAACATATTTACTCACTAAGAAACACACAGATCAAGATGAGTCTGTGTAAACTAACAAGTGAAAATCCTAATCGCCTATGATGTGAGAGAGAGATATTGGCAAAGGCATGGGCCAAGGCTTTAGCTCACCCAATGCACAAGTCTTCTAATATCTTTATTCCAACACAGCTAATACCCCACAACGTCAACCCAGTACAACATCAAGTCTACTTGCACATGTCCTTTAGTCTAGCCCATGAATCCTTAATGCATATTATACCTCACACATAACCAAACCTCAATTAAACATTAATACAATGTTAGGATCTGAGTTTGGTTTTGATTGTGTTTTATGTTTGAATTAAGATGAACAATGAAAAAGTAGTGCAGCGGAATATATATGGAAACAAACTTTTCACAATCAAACAGGAGAATTGCTTTCAACACACATTTTCAACAATGAACCGAATGCTTAAATTTATTCCAAACACTGGTTACAATTGCATGTATGCAACAAACTCCCCGTCAACCTGAGCTCACAATGATTTGTTCGTACAGGAAGAAAGATGGTGAAGAGATAATAGAACAGTACAGGGTACTGTTCTATTTATAGGCACGGATAAACCACTGAAGCATCTAAGCTG
This sequence comes from Helianthus annuus, assembly GCF_002127325.2. NCBI lineage: Eukaryota > Viridiplantae > Streptophyta > Magnoliopsida > Asterales > Asteraceae > Helianthus > Helianthus annuus. Next base: position 119,153,599 of record NC_035439.2, read on the forward strand.
ACGTCACCATGAAAGTGACATCTGACCTCCTAACAAACTCTAACATCTAATCTATACAACCACTGCTATGCTAACAACTGTTAGACATTACATTTCATAAAGACAAACTAAACTACTGCTGAATCTTTCCACTGATGTAAACCCAACAGTACTTGATATAAACCAGCAGTGCTTGACTCAAGGCAGCAGATTGAACAGCATGGCTTTAGTCTTCATTATTCTTTGACTTGATTAGCAGTTGTAAGTCAGCAGTTGCGCCGATCAGTGAATAGGAGGTCAGCAGATGTTGAAACCACTTTCAAGGGGAGAGACTTGATTACATAACATCTGTTTATTCTGGATCCACTGCTCTGATCCAGTTTTGGCTTTAATTATCTGTTCCTTTGATAGGGTTCAATCCCAACAATCTCCCCCTGGAACAGATAATGCCAAAACTCTTCATTATTGGTAGATCTTTATTGCCTCATCAACAGTTCCCTTATTTGCCCTTTGAGTTATAACTCAAAGGCTAAGGCATCTGTGTCATCTTCATCCCTGCACAGTGGAAGATCAAGGAGATCCTACAAATCTTCAAGACTTAGGCCATGTGCTTGTTCCCTTGTTATTTTCTTCACTTCTCCACTAGACTTGATCACTGTCAGTACATGGTTCTGTTTGTCAGTTTTCCACTTTAGTACTTTTGAGTCTGGCGGGTTTCTTGGGAGATTTTTATTAGATGAGGTGTTTGGTGATGCTGGCCTATTGATGACTGATTGAGCAGTACTTGCAGGTTGATCCAATCCAAGAGTTTCTGCAATCATCTTCTTAATGCCTTCTTTTACAAGGTCATCACTTGCCATTAACTCTTGCACTGTTTCAGCATCCAACTGTTTTTGTTGCCTTCTTTTAAAGATGGCTGCACCAGTTGGAGCAGTGGCTCTCCTGATTTGCAGCTTTGGTGGTCTTGTTGAAACCTCTGCTTCAGGGTAATCAGGTTTTTGTGGAACTTTAGGATCTTTCTTCCTTAATTCATCCAACCTTTTGTAGGTGGTCCTGACTTTATCTTCTCTCCATCTCATCACTTGATTTTCAGACCCATAATCAGCAGCAATTAATTCCTCTTTCATTCTCCTCAGCTCTACCTTTTTATCAGGTACATTCCTTTTGTACTTTGCCCAATCAGGAGGAGTATGTTTGACTTTGTTTTTGATCATGTCTTGAATCCTGGCTGCTTCACTTTCCAGCTCAGGAATGGTCCAGTCTTTATACATGTGTCTTTCTCCCTTGTGTTTCTTGTGAGTCATGATATATTCAACATAATCTTTTCTCAGGGATTCATCTGCTTTTTCTGATATCTGCTGGCACACATTCTTTGCAAATTGTTCCAAAGATCTGACTTATGTAAGCAAAAATTGGTAGTTATGTTGAATTTCTCTGTCAGAATTCCCTTGTGAATTTCTTTTAGAGATATCCTCTGCTTGCTTAGCTTTTACTTTCAAATATTCTTCAACATTATTGGGCCTGGGATATCCTTCAACAGATGGTAATCTCCTTTTTGCAGGTTCATCCTCATAATAGAAGGACTTAATTTCTTCTCTGACTGCTATAAGCTCAAGAGGAAATTGAACACCTGCAGGAGCTATTAGCTTTTGAATCTGAGCTGACGAGAGAGGAACAGAGTTTGGTATGGTAACAAGTGATAGAGATTTTGAAGATTTTGGTGATGGTGAAGCATCATCATCTTTCAGAATTAGCCTTCTCCTTTTTGGTTGAGGAGAGACTGATGATATTTTGGGTGGATCAGTGGTGGTGATTTGAGTGGTAGAAGGTGGCTGACTAACAGTTGTTGAAACAACTGGTGTTTCAACCACTGTTGTCATTACAACAGATGTTGTAACATCTGATGTCTTCTACTTTTTAGCAGGAGGTGGTGGTGGTAAGGCTGTTTTTGGTGATGAAGTGATTTTTGGTGGTGATGGTGGTAAGGCAGTGGTTGTGGTGTGTGTTGAAGTGGTGACAGGTGTTTGGCTGACAGTTGTTGAAACTACTGAAGTATCAGCAGTTGTTGATACAACAGGTGTTATAACAGCTGTTTGGGTGGAAGATTGATGTTGGGGGCTTTTGGACAGTGGTTTGAGAGTATGCTTTGTGAGTCTGGATGGTATGGATTTGGGTTCCCTCACTTTTTTAGTGGGATTTCTTTTTGGCTCAGGATTTTTAACATCCTTTGGCTCAGAACAATCCTGCGCATTCAGCTCCATATAAGCTCTTTTCTCCTTATTCCACCTGGACATGTCCTTTGCCTCTCTGTCCCTTTTTACACTTGCTTTTGCTTCATCAAGTGCATTTGTGGTAACATCAATATTTTTGCTACCATCTGGCGGGAATCTTTTTAGTCATGCCATCTTTTTCTGGTTCAATATAAAGACCATCATCTATTCCCTTCTTCTTCCACTCCTTGATTTTCTCCCCCTTTTTGGAATTATCTGGGGGTAGTTGATCAATGAAGAGAACAGTGGGAGGAGCAGTGCCAGTGGTGTTCAAGATGTGGGCCTTTATAGCCTTGATGTCTGCTTGGGTGTTTCTAAACCTGGACTCCATTATGTTTTTCAGCTCTTGTACATGTATTGCATGTTGCTGATCAGCAATTTGTCTTTGTTGTTGGAGCAGGGGTTGAAATAGACTCCATAACTCATTTGCAGCAGGTGCTTGTGGTGGAGCAGGTGCTTGAGTTGGAACAACAGTGGGTTGCACCTTTTGAACTTTCAACAACTGGTGCAGCATTTCTTTGATTTCTGCAACAGAGGTATCCAGTTTTTCAACTCTATCCGTCAATTCTAGGTACTTTAAACCATCACCCAACTTAATGGGATCATCTGATTTCCCACTAGTGGTTGGAACAGTGGTTGATGCAGGGAGTATACTCCAAATATCATCCAATGATGCCCCTTTTTCTTGGTTCTGGGGACTTCTTCCTTCAACACTTGATAACCTTTTGATGGTACCAGTAGTCAAAACAAACTCACTAGTGGTTATCAGAGGTGCTATAGAAGGAATTGCCTCCAAGGAAGTCTTATTGTTGTAACCATTGTCCAAATGTAAACCAGTGGGTCCAACACTTGTAGTGGCTGCTTCACTTGGACTACCACCAAGAGTTACTTGTAACTCAAGGGATGTAACCTCCTCAGGTTGTGTTGGTGGGTTAGCAATGATTGATACATCAGACCCAATCATTTATTGAGGTATGTTCTCAGTGACAGGTGATTGAGAAGGACTGGTTTGTGCCTGGTTCAAATCAAGAGCATCCAACAGTATTTTTGTTTGTGGGGGAATTGTGGAGGTGAGGTTGGGTGTAGAAAGAGAATTGGCCCCGGGCATTGGGCTGTGGATGATGGAAGCAAGTGATTCCAGAGCATCATATTGTGGTGTCCCTATTTGTACAGCCTGTTCTTTTTGAGAAGAAGCAGAAGGAGTTTCAGCCATGGGTTGAAATATTTCTACCAACTGTTGTGAGGAAGTAGCAGCAGTGGTTTCTTGTGACTTTTGTGTTGTCACTGGCAGTTGCTCTGGTATCTCATCCTCCAGAGTTGCCTTTTTGATAGGTTTGGGGGCTTTTATATTTTCTTTTGTTTTGGCTTTTTGAGGATTGTAGGTGTGGGTTTCAAAGCAGTTGTTTTGCTGCTATGATCACCTTGAGCAGTAGGCTCAGCAGCAGATACCTGAGGAGCAGTGGTAGCTGCAAAATTCTGCTCAGGCACCTCTGCTTGTGTTTTGCAAGGTGTTGACATTCTTGTAAAAGTTTCAGCAGTTAAGTTGTTTATTTGAAAAGAGTCACCTTGTTTTATTACATGAGCACTTACCAAATTTCTTTTCAAAATAGTAACTTAAAAATCTTGGAAAGAGTAAGAATGGCTTTTTATCAACATTTTTAACCAAATCATTAAAGATTTCCTGGGAATAATTGAAATTTTCATCTTGAAGAATAGCATACCCCAGGTTTTGAATCTTTAATGGTATCTCATTAAAAGAAGTGGTTTTGTTTGAAACACGCATTAACAGGGTATGAAATAAAAATCTTGTTGCAGGAGGGAAATAACCTTTTTGTAAGGTATCCCTCTTCATCATTGAATCTGCATACCCTCTTTCAAGGAAATCAATTTTTAACTCATTTTTGGGAAAAGAAATTTTACCTTCCTGATCATCGAGTTCAAAGACTTCCGAGATGGATTGTGGTGTGATTTTAACAGCTTTACCCATGAGAGAAGAATTAATGGCTATGACATTTCCTCCTTGTTTTTCAAGGCTAGTATTTTTCCAAAACTCTCTCTGGGTTTTCAAGTATATTGGAGAATCTGCGGTTAACAAAGTTTTGTACTTTGATGCAGACATGATGTCGATGATGGAATCGAAAGCATCAGTGGTGTCGGGTTTTGTAAGAAGACCCAGAATGTTGTGAGAAGCTTTGTGTGGAATTTCAATGGGTGTTGAAGCCATTTGAGTGGCCTCTTTGGACGATGATTTTGAAGAGGATTTTGCAGATGACTTCGATTTTGTCATTTTGGAGAAGATGATCGAAGTAGGTTGTGAAGAAATTTGAGGAAATGAGATGAAAACTGCTTTGAGAAAGGAGTTTTTAAGAATTCAATTCGACAGTAAAACCCTGTTTGGGGTTTTGAAGGGGGGTTTTATAGAGAAAAAGTGAATGCTGACGTGGCAGCGGTTACAAAAGGTCTGACCACTATGTACTGTCCAAGTGCCAACCCCTGATGAAATGAAGGACAAGTACTTTTATGAAAACCACTGATTGAAAGAAGATCAGTGGTTGTAACGGTAACAAATGAAGGCAGTGGGTGATTTTTACTATCAGTGGATAGCACATTAGTGGATAAAACACTGATTTTAAACATCAGTGCTTATCAAGAGAATGAGAAAATAGGGTTTGACTTTCAGCAGTGGACAGACTTTGAAGTAGAGCAGACTTTTTAACAAAGCAGTGGTTATGGCAGACTTTTAAAGATTTTAATGAAAACTTCATTTTTAGCTATTTTTAAGGATGGATTTTTGATTTTCTGAAAACATTTTGATGCTTTTATTCATAGAAAAACAAGATTTTGCCTGTTATTCCATGTTTAGCATCCCAATCCTAGAGATCAAGTTTTCAAAGGTGGATGTGTCTAATGCTTTGGTTAGCACATCTGCCAGCTGATCTTTAGTTGGAACATGGTGCAGAGAAATCAAACCTTTTTCATAGCAATCCCTCACAAAGTGATGTCTGATATCAATGTGCTTGGTGGTAGAGTGGGAAACTAGATTTTTGATGATATTTTCTGCTGCCTGACTATCCAACATGAGTGGTGTCTTTAAGGCAGTGATACCAAAATCCAGCAACTGATTTTTAAGCCAAAGCAGTTGGGCTGTACAGCTTGCAGCAGCTATATACTATGCCTCAACAGTGGATGTGGAAATAGCTGCTTGCTTTTTGCTTTGCCAAGACACTAAACAACTGCCTAGGAATTGGCACCCTCCTAAAGTGGACTTCCTTGTCTTGTCACATCCAGCAAAGTCACTATCTGAGAAACCTGAAAGCTCAATTTTACCATCAGCTGGAAACCAGATACCAAGTGTGGGAGCACCTTTTAGGTATCTGAATATCCTTTTTACAGCAATAAGGTTTGATTTTCTAGGGGCTGATTGGGATCTTGCACAAACACATGTTGCAAACATGATGTCTGGCCTAGATGCAGTTAGGTATAATAAAGACCCAATCATGCTTCTATATAAAGTCTGATCAACCAAATCATCCTTCTCATCAGACATGCCTAATTTATTGGTTGCAATGGGTGTACTACATGGCTTACAATCATTCATCTCAAATTTCTTTAAGAGTTCTTTGGCATATTTGCCTTGATGGATAAAAGTGCCATTTTGCAGTTGCCTTACTTGGAGACCAAGAAAGCACTGGAGTTCACCCATTGCACTCATTTCAAACTCAGTTGTCATGAGTTGTCTAAACTCTTCACACATTTTATTACATGTGTTTCCAAAGATGATGTCATCCACATAAATCTGGACAATCATCAAATCCTTCCCTCTCCATTTTAGAAACAATGTTTTGTCTATCTTACCTCTTGTGAAACCAATGGAAAGTAGAAAGGTGGAAAGAGTTTCATACCAGGCCCTTGGTGCTTGTTTCAGGCCATACAAAGTTTTATTCAGCTTGTAGACATGATTTGGATTAAATTGATCCTCAAAGACTGGAGGTTGACAAACATAAACCTCCTCTTGAATCTTACCATAGAGGAATGCACATTTGATATCAATTTGGTACACCTTGATGTTGTGGTTGACAGCAAAGGCTAGAAATAGTCTGGTAGCTTCAAGTCTTGCTACAGGGGCAAATGTTTCATCATAATCAATGCCCTCTTCTTGTCTGAATCCTTGAACCACAAGCCTGGCTTTATTCTTGACAACAATACCCCTTTCATCAGTTTTATTTTTGAAGACCCATTTTGTGCCAATAGGACTTACACCCTCTGGCAATGGTACAAGCTCCCAAACTTGTTGTCTTCCAAACTGTTGGAGCTCCTCTTGCATGGCTTCTACCCAGCTGTTGTCTTTTAGTGCCTCTTGGTACTTGACTGGCTGATGGAGAGATAGAAAACCAGCAAAAAGACAAATGTTTTGGGATTGACTTTCTGTGAGCACCCCTTCATTGATGTTGCCAATAATTTGGTCTGGTGGATGAGCTTTCAAGAAGATGAGCTATCCTTGGTATGGAACAATGGCATTGAATGGGGATGGCTGCAGATGTGAATCATCTGAGCTAACCACTGCTGGTGACTTTGATGATCCAGCAGTGGTTTCAAAAGGTGGTGGAATAGGAGGTAATGGTGTAGACACATGCTGACTTTGATCCACTATTTGAGGACTTTTATCAACAGTGTTTGATGATGTGGAAGCAGGTGTTAAGGGGCTACTTTGGTCAACAACTGTTGAGGTAGCAGTGGTTGAGCTTTGACAGCTGTTTTGAACATCTGCTGCTCTGCCCATTGTGACAGACTTTTGTTGAGGAATGATGATTTTATACCCATAGTCTGGTGATGATTCTTTTGATGGACTTGCACTGTTAGTCTTGACAGCAGTATTTTCAAAAGTAAATTTATCAAGATCAAACAATTCTGCAGGGTTTGCTGGGATTTTCATTGATGAAAGTTCATTGAACTTTACATTCAAAGTCTCCTCCACTGTTTTGGTCCTCGTGTTACTTTGTAGGCCTTAGCAGTGGTTGAGTATCCCAGATGATAACCACAATCAATTTTGGCTGCAAACTTTGAGATAGAATCTTTTAAGTTTAAAATGAAGCATGGGCAGCCAAAAACTTTGAAATATGAAATCAATGGCTTAATTTTATACAGCAGTTCATAGGCAGTCTTTTGATGACTGGGATTGATTAAAACTCTGTTTTGGACATAGCAAGCAGTGTTTACTGCCTCTGCCCAAAAAGTTAATGGCAAACCTGAATCAACAAGCATGGTTCTGGTAGCCTCAATCAAAGTTCTGTTCTTTCTTTCAACAACCCCATTTTGTTCTGGTGTTCTTGGAATGCTGTATTGCCTCACAATTCCTTTTGACACACAGAAATCATCTAACTCCTTGTTCCTGAACTCTGTGCCATTATCACTTCTGAAGATTTTTACTGGAAGGTCAAACTGCTTTTCAAACTGTTTCACAAAGTCTTACAGAATGCCTGCAGTCTCATCTTTTGAGTGTAAAAAGTATGTCCATGTAAACCTAGAAAAGTCATCAACAATAACCAAACAATACCTCTTTTTCTTAAGACTCATGACTTTAACTGGGTCAAACAAATCCATATGAAGCATTTGCAAACATTTGGTTATTTTGGACTCATCAATAGATTTGTAGGAGTTTTTATGTTGTTTTCCTTTTAGGTAGGAAACACAATGCTCAGGCAGTGATTGTCTTAAGATTTGTGTGCCCCAATCTTCTGTGCCATAATTCTGTCTCTTTGTTTGATGCAGCTGAGAACAGGCAGGCATCAGTTCCGGGGCTCTCTTTTGACATATCCATCACATAAACATTGCCACTTCTTTGAGCAACAAGTTGGTTTTTCCAGTTTTTATTATTGCTTCAATCTTTTCAACCATTTCTGGTCCAACAATCCTACAACACTCCTTTGTGAAGAATGATCCATACCCCTTATCACTCATTTGTGAAACACTCAGGAGGTTGAATTTTAGATTGTCTATTAGATTGACATTTTCAAATTTTATAGTACCAGACTGTATTGTACCAGACCCCAGAACTTTCCCTTTACTATTATTACCAAAGGATATATCACCCCCTCCATGGATTTTGAAATCTTTGAGAAAGGCTTTACATCCTGTCATGTGCCTGGAGCCTCCACTATCTACATACCAAAGGCTATCTAAGCATGCAGAAGCTCCCTGCACATGAAGTAAAAGAATTAGTTCATTAAGGTCTCCAAATCCGATAAGGCTTTGGATGGGGTCTCAACAATGTCTGGGATGAGTTTAGATGGATGGACAGTGGTTAGGTCAGTGATTTGGACAGTTTTAGGACTGTTTTTCTCTAACCACTGTTGTGGGTCTTGGCCAATTACTTGTTGATAACTAAAAGGATGCCTGTTCACTCTTGGTTTAGGAGGCCTTTTGTAAGCCTCATAAACATGTGGAATCCTTTGGTATGATGGTTGTCCCTTACCTCTTCTGAATTGATTGGCAGGGGGTGCATCAGTCACTTGAACATCTCTTTGGACAGATGTTTGGTTCAGCTGTTGTGTAACAGCTGTTTGGACTGGCACAAACAGTGGTTGGTTCTTTGTGAACTTGACATATGATGTTGATGAACTTAAGGATGTTTTTGCAGTGTACTCATTCTTTTTTACATCAAAGTTTTTGAGATACACACATTCTTAAGTTTTGTGGTTTGTTTTATCACAGATGGTGCAGCTTTCAGCAGCTACAATGACACGTGTTTTGTTTAGATCATATGCTTTTAGATGAAAACAGTCTTTTGTTAGATGATTCCTCTTTTCACAAAAATCACAAAATAGGTTTTTGATCTTTTCTCTTTTTTTCCTTTTCTCAGACTCCTTAGCAACAGAGTTTTGAACCACTGTTGGGATGTCTTTGATAGGAATGACCTTTGCTTTTGGAGCTTTTACACCATCAGTAGTTGTGAAATCCATTAGTTTGAAGTTTTCAAGGATGTCGCACTCATCAGACCATGTGGGTTTAAATTGGTATTTCTCGATTTCCTCAAAAGTTGAGGACCCCACAAATTAGGGTAATTTTGTTACCAAGTTTGTCAGTTATTTTAACCTCTTGGCGATCCTAGTTTGTGGGAATAACTTCAACAATGGTTTGAACAGATTCTTTAGGAGCATTGTTTTCAATTTCATCATGTTTTCTAAAACCAACACCAAATTTCACATTGCTTTTAATCTGTTTTTCAAGTATGACCTCATAACCTTTGCAAGACTCCACCCATTTTTCACAAGTGATTTGGGTGGATTCCAATTCCTTTTTATGAACTTGGTATTTTTCTACCATAGTTTGGAGTTGAGTCTTGGTTATGCTTTGCTCTTCTTTGAGACTGCTGATTTCTTTGTCTTTTTCAGCTAATTTGTTTTTAAGTCCTTTGAATGACTTTTCAAATTTGACTTCATCAGATAAGACTTTATCCCTAAGGTTTTCATTTACCTCTTTAATGTTAGCAAATGCAATAATACATTTGTCGGAACACAGTTTTTCAAGAACTTGAGGTGATACCTTAGCAGCAGCCATCATGGCACAATCACATTGATGATCACCTTCTTCCTCACCTGCTTTCTTCTCTTCCTCACCTGCTTTCTTCTCTTCCTCTTCTTCTTTGTCTTCTTTGGACCAGGGGTCAGACAGTGGTTCAATCAGGGTTTCTGAATTTTCTCCCAGCAGTAGTTCACCAGCAACTGCAGTAACCACTACTTCAGCCACTTCATCCACTGTTTTAGCACTTAGCTGTTCACTTTCAGTTCATTAAGAGTATCACTAGAAGCATAGAGTGCAAAATTTTCATCACCAAGCTCATCAGGCATGCTGCTCCAGTCAACAAAGCCTTGGGTGAAAAAACTTTGTTGATCTGGTTGTACCACTGTTGGAGCAGCTTGTTGAGGTGCAACAGGTGCATTTGTGCCTGAGGGACAGGGGCTTGAATATACTGAATTTGTGGAACAGTGGCTTGAACATAATGCATAGGCACAGGGGTTGCAGCATAGTGAGCAGTGTTAACATGTGCTGCAGGGGTATATTGGGTATATTGCACAGTGCTTTGATGTTGTGGTCTAGGCTTTGAGCTGGGATGAGTTATTATTGGACCAGTGGTTTGACTCCTGCATTCCCTAGCAAAATGACCTAGCCTATTACACTTGTAGCACTTCAGTTTTGATTTATCCAACCCCACTCTTAAATTCCCATGTAACCCTGGGAATTTTCTCCCTGTTCTTTTATAGAATTTGCTTGTTCTTACACTAAGCAAAGCCAATTGATGCAAAATGTCCATCTCTTCTAAGTCAGTGGGATCAAAGTGTTGTAAATCATTTAGTTCAAAACACAAGTTATCTGACATCTGGTTTTTACAATTTGCAGCAAAAGCATAATTTGCAGAGTGAGAATCAGAGTTGTTAAAATTTCCACCAGCAGTTATATCAATAAAGTGATCAAAACTCTGATCCTTACTACTGCTACCAGATTCTTCCTGACCAAAAAGAGTTGTGCTGCCAAATGAATAGTCATCAGCAACTTTGCCAAACTCTTGCAATTTCTTTTTCTGGTTTAACTCCCTTTCATAGGTCAGGAGTCTACCATGAAGTTGGGTCAGCGTCAGATCTTTGAATTCAGCTGAATTTCTTGTTACAAAAGCAATTGTATCCCATTTTTCAGGTAGTGATGTAAGAAACCTGCTATTTTGTGTTGAATTAGGAAATGTAACTTTAACAAGTGTTAGCTCACTAATGAGACAGCTAAATCGCTCAAACTGTTGGGTCAATGATTCACCCTTGATGTGACAAAAGGTTTCATACTGCTGATTCAGAATTTCCCTATTATTTTCAATAACTTCTTCTGTTCCCCCAAACTGTTCCTTTAGTGCATCCCATAACTCTTTGGCACTGTTACAATGTAACAGTCCAGCATAGATTTCATTGGGTAATGCAGACGCAATGATGCTAAATGTTTTGGCATCGAGTTCGAACTTTTGGAAATCAGTTTCAGTATAATTTTCAGGTTTTTTTTTGTTCGAACTTCTTTGTATCCTCAGCACTTGGCACCATAGGAACATGTGGTCCAAAAACAACAGATCTCCAACATCCAGTATTCTGTTGAGCAAGGATGTGACCCATCCTTCTCTCCCAGATGTTGTATTCATTACATTTAAGCACGGGTTGTTTGAAAAGAGAGCCAATGTTATTCTTATTATCTTGTGATTGTGACGTCATCCTGGTTGTTTTACAAGCACTGATTAATCAACTTTGATGGTGATTAAACCTTACATTGTTTTTCAACAAAACGAACAAACTATCAGTATCAACGATTTTGAGCTGAACTATTTATGTTAAAATGATTGTTAAATCAAATTTGACTGTCCAAGCTCTGATACCAATTGTTAGGATCTGAGTTTGGTTTTGATTGTGTTTTATATTTGAATTAAGATGAACAATGAAAAAATAGTGCAGCGGAATATAAATGGAAACAAACTTTTCACAATCAAACAGGAGAATTGCTTTCAACACACATTTTCAACAATGAACCGAATGCTTAAATTTATTCCAAACACCGATTACAATTGCATGTATGCAACAAAATCCCCCTCAGCCTGAGCTCACAATGATTTGTTCATACAGGAAGAAAGATGGTGAAGAGCTAATAGAACAGTACAGGGTACTGTTCTATTTATAGGCACGGACAAACCACTGAAGCATCTAAGCTGACGTCACCATGAAAGTGACATCTAACCTCCTAACAAACTCTAACATCTGATCCATACAACCACTGCTATGCTAACAACTGTTATACATTATATTTCATAAACACAAACTAAACTACTGCTGAATCTTTCCACTGATGTAAACCCAGCAGTACTTGATATAAAGCAGCAGTGCTTGACCCAAGGCATCAGATTGAACAGCAGGGCTTTAGTCTTCATTATTCTTTGACTTGATTAGCAGTTGTAAGTCAGCAGTTGTGCCGATCAGTTAATAGAAGGTCAGCAGATATTGAAACCACTTTCAAGGGGAGAGACTTGATTACATAACATCTGTTTATTCTGGATCTACTGCTCTGATCCAGTTTTGGCTTTAATTATCTGTTTCTTTAATAGGGTTAAATCCCAACATACAAAAATCATATAAAAATTATAATGCATGTGTAACAACATAAGTGTAACACATTTCATTTTAGTCATTGAGATGAACTTGATGTTATCAATTTCAACAATATGATACGGATGTTCCTTTACCCGGTAATTAAGATTTACTCATCACTTTACACATAGAATTATTAGATTGGTTGTTTTTTAGTCTCATCAATTTTTGTGTCAGCTAAATTCTAACATTTTTAGCTGACTTTGATTAACACTAGTATTTTCTAGTTATTGGTTTTAGATATTTCTACTTTTGTTGAAAAAATAAAACTCAATGTCTCTTTTATTAATTTATTAGGTAAATATGTACATACAATTCTTGATTAACAATATTTGTTATGTACATGTAACATGGTTTGAGTTAAGTAATTATTGTTTTATAAAGGGTTGTAGCAAAGGTGGACTGGTGGTAGGAAAATGATGGCTGAGACCAAGTTGGTTGACTGGATTATAAGCCGTCGATCTTGATATCAACGGACGGTTTAGGTGTTCAGACGTGGAGTTGTTACGCAACATCAATTTTTATATATAAAAAGAGAAAGATATTTAATATTTATATTATATAAACTTATAAATTAGTGTTGGGTACATGCATATTCTTATTCACACTTTAGTTTATTACGTGTTGGGCTTACTGAAGTCAACTGAATCACTTTGTAAACGTGATATATATTAGTTAAGTACATACTATTCACACTTTAGTTTTTAACGTGTTGGACTTGTTGAAGTCAAATGAATCATTTTGAAAACCTGATTCTTGTAATGTTTCGTAGAGGATTTTATTTTATTTGTTTTCTTTAAACTTCTTTTTTATCATTTTTAATTAATGAAATATATTCCGCCGTTTTAACTTTAAATAAGATACTTGATTTAAAATATCATTTTCGGTTTTAATATAATCTTAGATGAAATGCAGGGGCGCAGGACGCGGGGGGGGGGGGGGGGGGGGGGCGAGCAACCTCGCGAACTTTTCGCTCAGTAGTGTTCAGTATGTAGTTTTCGTATAAAATTTTTTAGTTATATACATTTTCGACCCCCGTTTTATAATTTTTTTTAGATATATATGTTTTCGACCCCTCAATTGGAAATCTCAATTTTCATCACCGATGAAATGTGTAGGTAATTTGAAATATACATGATTTTGAACTTGAAATTTACTTTATTGAATTATTGAATTGATTTTATTATTGGGTTGTCACATCCTATACGTTGGCCCATGAATGCCCATGGGTGGGTATCTATGTTGAAGATGCCCTAATTAACATTTTAATTTAGAGGTGTATTGTAAAAAAAAAATTTGAACCAAAACCGATAATCTGACTTGATACAATTGTTCTAAAGCGTTACTCCCTCGAACCGGTCCTGACCCATTTCAAACCAGTACCAGTTCCTCTGTCCCATCATATGAGCCGGCCCGAACATATTTCAAACTCAGATCAGTTCCAAACCGAATTAGTCCAAACCTACATACACACACATATAAATACATACACTAACTAACACATACATATACATATACACACACATCACAAATACATGCACATAACATCACATACACATACACATATACATACACACATAAAACTACGTTTTTTTGTTTGGATTTTCTATTTTTTTTTTGTTTCTAGAACTTTTTAAAAGTTGAATTTTACATAGTTAATTTAATTTTAATTCTTTTTTTAATGTCCGTACATGAAATGGCTTACGAACCCATACCGGTCTATAGGTTTGTGTTTCAAGCCTGCCTAAACCGGTTAGGAATTGAACCAGTATCTCCCCCAAACTAGTTTCACCAAGAACCGGCCCAAGCCCAAACCGATCTGGCTCGATTTGATTCGGTAGCCCACACAGGATTCTTTTCAAACGGTGGTGGAGTTTGAGCGGAAACTCGGTGGAGGCCGAACTCTAAAAATCCAAATCGGTAGAGGCTGGACTCTTAAAAATCTAATATTCTACACCGAAAAAAAAACAAATTTTCGAAAATATTCGGTAAAATTAACAATACACATGAAAATTCGGTGGGGCTGGGCACCCCAGGCCTCTATTATCCTCCGCCTTTGTTTTCAAATATTTATATAGTTATATCATACATATAATCACACGGACGTATTCAATATAAATTTAATTTCAAATAGAGAATCACAATAAATGTATGATGCAAAATATGATATAATGTTGACAAATATAAAAAAAAGGGTAAACTATACTATGTATCACGTGTCAATATCATTTTGGAAATATCACAGCTTTATTTTTTGAGTTTTCTATTTCGGTTGTTATATCAAGTGTCGTTACCATGCTGATCCATAACTAATCGAACTGATCCCAACCAAATTTCCCCACACAATAAACAAACTGAATTCGTGTCGCATCGCGTGAGGGAATCCACTGGTTGTATTTAACTAAATATGTCACAATCATAGGAGAAAAGGCAACGAACTAGTGTGGGCCGAGCCATTGAGGCATTAAACTATAAGCATAAATAATCGACACAACCTTACATAATGTGGTCTTCAAATTCATTAATAACCATAAATATACATCATAGTCAAATGGTACAATTTTGAACCTTTAAACTCCAACCAAAGCATGTAACATATTCAAAAAAGGAAAACAGAAACCAAATGGTTACAACTAAGAGATTGGAAGAGGAACACCATTCCAACCCTCAACACACTCTAGTAATGGATCAATGATTTGGCCTTTGCACATTGCTGTAAACACCTTATCAAACTCCTCACCAGGTGATGTCACCTTTTCCCCGGTCAAGAAACCCGCTCCAAGCTCCTCCCTCACAAATTTGTATAATGGGTATGATCTACAAGCTTTGATCCTGTTAGGAATGGCCAATGTACCATCTTCATACGCGAGGCGAACACCCTCGACTTCCTTAGGCAAAAGGGCTTTTAGTTCCTCTTCGAAAGCGCTGATCTTATGGAAGATGGAAGTGCTAGTGTTCTTCTCGTGTTCGCCGTTGTTTAAGGCGTGATCGACCAAGACTTGTCGAAGCTTTTGCATTAACGGGTATGTGGCGCTGCAAGGGTCGTCGATGTATGCGAAAACATACTCTCTATCGACGACTCGAAGTAACTCCTTTTCGCAGAATCTTGAGGGGTGGAGCTCGCCGTTGGCGCCCATGGTTAGGACCTTTTTCGCTACTTGGCTTACGGTGTTCTTTACCGTTGACTTCATGTTTTCTTCTAAATGCCTTAAGTCAATGGATTGGCATAGAGCCACCAAGTATGTAGAGGACATTAGCTTCAAGATTTCAACAGCTTCAGCTGTTTTTCTAGCTGAAATCAATCCCAATGAGTTCACATCTTGATTGTGTTGTTCCGCGCTTTGGACATGGTTTGTCACTGGGTTAGCAAGAAACTGGAGCTCAGAACAATACGAAGCCATCGCGATTTCCCCTCCTTTAAACCCGTAATCCAAGCTAGGGTTCCGTCCGCCAGACAGATTCGAAGGTAACCCGTTGTTGTAGAAATCGTTTACAAGCTCCGAGAATTGCGCAAACATGAGCTTCCCAATAGAAGCAATAGCCAAACGTGTGTTGTCCATAGAAACTCCAATGGGAGTCCCTTGGAAGTTGCCACCATGTAAAGCTTTGTTCCGAGAAACATCGATCAACGGGTTGTCGTTGACCGAGTTAATCTCTCTCTCGATCATCTTATTCGATGATCGAATGACCTCAATGTGTGGGCCGAGCCATTGAGGCGAGGTTCTTAACGCGTAACGGTCTTGTTTAGGTTTTTGCAAAGGGTCCATTTCATGGACCTTTTGCGCGGCCTTAACGTAATCACTTCCATCTAAAATGTACTCCATTATCGCGGCCGCCTCAATCTGGCCGGGATGGTGCTTTAGTTTATGCGTTAAATGGTCCGTAAACTCGGGCTTTCCTTGCATAACCTCCGCGAAAATCGCAGACAACACTTCGGACAACAATGCAAGAACATTGGCTTCAAAAAGAACCATGGAAGCCATCCCGGACCCCACCGCGGTACCATTAACAAGTGCTAGCCCTTCTTTTGGCTGTAGCTCGAAAAAACCACCGTCCACACCGGCTACCTTAAACGCCTTTTCGGCGTTTAGGGTTTCACCATTGGGGCCGACGGCTTTGGAGTTCGGGCGACCAGTGAGAAGTCCCGCGATGTAGGAAAGCGGGACCAGGTCGCCCGAGGCGGTGATGGTGCCGCGGAGGGGCAAACATGGGGTGACATTGGTGTTGAGTAACTTGGTGATGGCTTCCAAGATCTCGAATCGGATGCCGGAGTAACCCTGGAGGAGGGTGTTGATCCTTACTAGCATGGCAGCTCTTGTTGCTGAATGTGGTAGTGTGTGGCTTGATTCTGTACCGTTGCCGAATATTCCAGCGTTCAAAAATCTGAAATGTAACAAACAGAATTTTAGTCATGATGTTTTAAACTTATTAACTTGTTACAATTATGGTTATACTAACTTTATATTATACAAGTTGTTGGTGTATACGATTATTTAAATATTTTGCTTATGTCCATTTGCTAGAAAAGTTGGCAACCAAATTTTGATGGCTCATTGGACTTTTCTCGCTTTTTATTGCCTGTGATATCTATATCTATATATTATTATTTTTATTTAACTAATATCATACAGATCCACCTAACTCCTCGTTTTAATATTTTTATTGATATTTATATATATGTTACTGTTTTAATTTAATTCGATTAATAGTCTTTACATGTGTTTTTTAAATATTTTCAATTTCAATCGTTATACTATAAATAATATATACATCTTTACGTTATTAAACTTTTATATGTAATTTTGTTGTTTTTTAATAACTTAAGAAGTTGTTATTTATGTTCCTTTTAAACATTTTGACATAAAATTTCTTCCTAATGTAGTTGTATTCGAAATTTTCTATTTATGTTATTAATGTTATGCTTCAATACAAAAAAAGTAATAAACTTGAATATAATTTAGTAAAAAAAATAGCATGCATTAATTATGAGTTGCAGGAACTATAAATGGAAAGATGATTTTTTAATCAATCGTTTAGCATTTTAAGTAAACGATTTTAATTACCTGATGAGCTCCTTCTGAAGAGCACCACCATTCTTAGTCCGGCGGTGTGAAGTGGCTCCAAAACCAGTGGTAACACCATAACTATCAGTCCCTTTATTCATACTCTCCATAACCCAATCACTACTCGCCTTTACACCGGCCCTCGCGGCCTCTGAGAGCTCCACTTTTACACTGGAGCTCTCGCTGGCCGCGATCCCCGCAACCTGAGACACTGTAAGTGTCTCTCCCCCAATTCTCACCACCGGCCTCCTGAACTCCGCCACCATTCTCTTCACCTCATCAAGGTGGCTCCCGGTCAACGCCTCGGCCGCCACCCCCCAGTTCAACGGATCCTTAATGCAGAACTCCGCAGCCACCCCATTTACGTGTCCGTTGTTCTCCATTTGAACGTACTAGTTAACTTGTACACGTCTAATAATGTGGTGAAAGATAAAAAAACAACTAACAGTTATATATTTATATATATAACTGTTAAGTAAATTTTACAAATAGCAAAGCTATCAGTAGACTAGAGTGTAGGTGGGATGTGTTAATAAATATGAAGGTGTTATATATGTGTCAGTATATATATAGAAGGAGGAGAGATGGATTGAATGGCTGAAAAATGTGTTGAGTGGTGGGTAGATGAAGGTTGTGGTTTATATAGAAAGAATGTGGAGACATGTTAAGGCAAAGCAAGTGGTGGTGGGTTGGGTGAGGATTAATCACAACCCTTCATTATTATTATATTATATGTGAATATAAGTTAATCAATGGTGGAGATTATGGCCATGGAGAAGTGGGACACGATGAAAGCAAAGAGAAGTAGTTGGGGTTGGGGCTGCTAATGTGAACAAGAGTGGTAGTTGGTGTATGTGTAATGTGTTTTATATTCATGGTCTTTGATATATACGTGTAAACTTATAAAGTATCTATACATAATGATTTAAGTCTTTAGGATAACGTTATACCGAATTATGGTAGGCATAACAATCTACAAATAAAGAAACAAAATCCGAGTTTAACATCAGAATTAGTTAGTTTTTAAAGATCAAAGATGCACGTTTGAAACGTTTATTTATTATTACATAGAACAGACAGGCTTCTTGGATCTGACTTTACTACAAATATGATTAAAAAAAATGGGTGGCGATAATGTTCATGATCATCCATATTAACTAGTTTAATACCCGTCCGTTGGACGGGTTACGCTAAGGTAACAAACAAAGACAATGTATATTCATGGTTTTTCGGTTTACTTCTCCTTTTCCTCGTTTCCATCTCCTATTTGAAAATAGTACAACAATCGAACTTTTTTTTTAATTTTAAAACCAGTGAAACATATTTTGCAAAAACATTATCCAAACACTACAGAAATGACATATTAAATTTTAAGAAGCCAAAAACTTAAAAGCAGGTCAAAATAAAAATTACAAACGCACACATTAAGTGAACACAAAACTAAAGTGGGGATGAGCGAATACCGATCCCGTCCCGATCCCACCCCGACACCGATAATTCCTATCCGAAATTTCATGAATACATGATACAAATACAGAAACATGTCGGTTCGGTTAGATATCAGAATTTTAAGGGAAAATATCGGTATTTTACCGGTACAACACCATACCGATAACGAAAAAACCAAAATGTGGATACCAGTTCCAATACCGAAACATGTCAGGATCAGAATTATCGATATCAGGATCGGGATGACATCAATATTTTATACCATTTGTTCATGGCCGGTCTAAAGAATATTATAAACAAAAAATAACAATTTTAATTTATATACAAAAACAATATTTACCCTTATGGATAAACATCACGTTCACCATTTATAATCTACCCACCGTTTGGGTTTCTCCATGCACCTCAATAGTCAATAGGCTATTATAACAGCCACCCACTACTTCCATTTCTCGATACACATCAAACCCCCTCAATCCATCAGATCAAAACACAGAGAGAGAGAGAGAGAGAGAGAGAGAGAGGAAGAGAAGAAGCACAGACACCACGACACAGAGAAGACGGTGAACTTCCGATCGGCGAGACCACTCCGGCAAATGCACATCTTCAACTGCTAAATCGCGGAAAGCTGCAAAGGTCAGATTCGTATATGGCATAATTAGGGTTTCGTGGTTGGGTTGTGATCAGAAAAAACAATGAACCTTCATTTACTTTTGTTTTGTGTTCATCTAGGTTCTTCAATACACAAAGAGAAACCTGTTTGTTGGGTTTCTTTCTTTTTTTTCTTTTTATGCTTATTATTACTATTATTTGTTGGATGCAAATCTGCGATTAAAGTCTGAAAAAGTATTAGTACGATTCATAGATTTGATATTTGTTCCTGTTGTACGCCTTTCTGAGCATACTCAACTTTCAGAATCGTTTATATCTTGTGTTTTTACATGAAGAATGTTAGATGTAACATATGGACTACTATTTGTGAGGCAGGCGTTTATGTGATGAAAGAACATGAACTATTCTGTTGATTTTGATTATATTGAACTTATGACTAATTTTAAATAGTTGTTTAATTTTTAACTAAATACATGTTAGTAATCTCCTGTTGATACATTATATATGAGTGTTCTAATACTTATGGGCTTATTCAATAGTTGAACTTGCTTCTTTTGACATCGGTGCATAGTTAGTAAGCTTGTTTTTTTTTTCAGGTGCATAAATGTGTTTTAAGTGTGTCTACATGGTTAAGTATTATGCCTCTGTGTCTACTTTACTTTCATCTTTGTTTTTAATGTTGTTTAACAACACACCTTGTTGAGGGGTTTGAAGCCGATAACACACCTTCACAAGATTCTGGACAAAGGCTGTTGTTTAACTTATTCTAAACCCACAAAGATTTTACCTTGATGCATACTACTATACTAATAGTTGTAATGAACTGAAAAAAGTTTACACAGGAAATAAAAAAATAAACTAAAGTTTAACTTATTAACTTAAGAACAAAAAATAAGTAGTTTTAATATTTGATCAACGGTGAAAAAAAATAACATCAGCCATTAAAATAAAAGGTTCATTCGTTCATTTCGTCATCACAGTCGGTATGAAAATTTATACCAGCACATGAATTTCGGTTCGTCTTACTATGGATGTTTTTATTGTACAGAATGGCTGCGGATGTAAAGATACGCAAAAACAAACTACGAAGGCGAGAACACTTGACAACCTCCTAGAAGATTGTGCGGTGCACATAAGGAAGTGATCGATGAGAACGATCAATTGCAGCTGAATGAATATAACCCTAGTGGTGGCAGCTACGTAATTAGCGAGCTCTGGAATTTCAAGGAAAACCGAAAAGCTACACTAAAGGGGTTATCAGCTACATTCTGAAGTGCACCAATCAATAAAGATCCACAATTTTGTTACACCAGTACAGCGCCTTGTTTACGTTGTATGTTACGGTGTATGTTACGGTGTATGTTACAGTGTATGTTACGGTGTATGTTACGGTGTATGTTACGGTGTATGTTACGGTGTATGTTACGGTGTATGTTACGGTTTTTTGATATCAAGTCTGAAAGTTCTGTCAAGATTACCAAGTTTTACTTAGTAATATGTTCTGTCCATGTTTGATGCTTGACTATTTAACTTTTAGTCTTGAGCTCGTTTAAGCTCGATTGGAACGCACCGTGAGTTAGTTTTCTTGAAGCATTTCAAAGGAGTGGTCTTTGCATTTAAGTAACTTATAACAACCTGGTATTAGTTGATTAAATTTGATTAAAGTAAAAAAAAATTCGTCTTATATCTTACCTTAATGTAGAAGAAACTTAAAATAGTAAACCCATTCTCTTCGAATCCAACTGAGGTTATTTTACCATGTGATTATCGTTGAAACTGAACTAATTAAGCTTCTTTGAATGTTTATTTACTTACATTTGATGAATTGGAGTGTTTAAAGTTTTTCATGTAAAACTAATAAAGGGGTATCATATAAAAATAGGGTAACATGGAAATGACAATTATGTCACTACAATGGATTTTCTGAAAATAATTTTTTTAATAACAGAGGACTCAAACTGTTATGAATCTATAAGCTCAGCGGCTAAAAAAACCAAATAATAAATTTACGAGCTTAGGTTGATGTTTCACACATATCAAAAGGACGCAAATTGCATTTTGCTCTAATTTATAAAAGGAAAACTTACGTGAACGATGTACAACCAGAAACAATATAAAATAAAACTGATAGAGAGATAAAACTTGAAATATTGTCGTTTTAATGCAAAAGTAAATGTTAAACAACACGGTGGAAAAGTGTTATAACAATCAAACGTAGTTTACTGCTTCAATTTTCTCGGCTTTTGGATCGTCCTCTTTAACCTCGAAGATAGCCTCTTTTCGACTTGTTGAGTTGATGCACGATGCTCATTTGTCAAAGATGGGATATTTTTGGCATCGTCTACTGACACATCCTGATCGTTCACATCAACAACCACTTGAAAGTTAAGTATGAAAGCAAGGAATAGAAAGTATAAATATGAAGTTTGTTTACATGTAAAAACAACTACCAATTCTTCTTGACTTGTTGCATTGTGAACATCTGATGAAGTTGGTGTACATCTAGCATCATCTACCCGGGAACATTTAGAATTGCCAGTGTCGACCTCATGTTCCACATTATCAACCACCTAAAGTTGTTACACAAATCTGAATGTAAGCAATATAAAGTATATGCACAAAGGTTTTTAGATATAAAAAACATTACCGATGACGTATTTTCTTCTTGTTGAGTTGTCGTCTGCTCCGCATCTGAAAAATTTGGCGTATTTTTGGGATCATTTGTTGGGGCAAACTGAGAATTAGCATAACCAACCTCATGTTCCGTATCAACAATCGCCTAAAGGTATTACACACGCATTAAGAATAAACAAAAAAAGTATATATAGGAAGTTGATTTACACGTGAAATGAATTACCGATGACAACGACGTTTTAGATTCTGTCGGCAAAATACGTGGTCCCCATAATGACTCGTGTATCATGTCCCATTCATCATCATTGATCCGACATAAAAACTCGCTAGCTTCGTCATGGAGAAGATCACCAGAAGGACATGTTGAAGGAAGTAAAGTGGTAGCAAGATTATTAATATCGTCACCCAAGTATTTTGATACGGTGAAGCGTGGACTGTAAGTAGGTGCCAAATTGTAATCATCAACTCTTATCCTAAAAATCACATGCCGAGCACATAAAGCGTCCATCAGAAATTCATATATCCAATACGGATCATTAGCACCCTATAAAAACACCAAGACACAGTATTATAAATTAGAAAAAAAGATAACATAAGCATGAAAAAAAAATCATGAATGAGTATATAGATATGGCCATTTTTAAGTATAAAGATCCGAAGACATATATGTCATAATTAGTACATGATAATATATAAAAATATACCTCTGATAAGGTCTTTATAATCAATTGTTCAGCCGTAAGTCCGAGAAGAAGATTTGCAGCATCGTCAAAGAGAACACATGTAATCTCTTTTTCTTGGTTCCATAATTGAACAGCCAGTTTATACCTAAATAAAGAAAACGATAACAATATATAACAATAAAAAAGTCAGATCCACGAATAACAGTCAAAACCCTTTGTGTGTAACACCACAGTATTAAAGTATCAACCGGAACCGGTACCGAATGTCCGAATCAACCGAACGGGTACTTTACCGGTACCAATTCAATACAAAGGGACGACACTTTTCCGATGCCGCCCACGTTATTGGTCGAAACCGGTTTTACCAATTTATGTCGACAAATATATGTGCCGATCAGGAACTGAAACGTACCGTACCAAGTACATTAGGTATCGGTACCGCTACCCAGTTGTGGGGCTTTTAGGTACTGTTTGTTACCGAGGTGATCCCTAGTTGTAAAATCCTACAGAAACTTACGAATGACGGGGATTGACGACATATCTATTGCATTTCAAACAAAGGTAGCGTGCATCTGAAAAAGTCGTCTTCTTACGACATATGGTACACCGAACGTACTTCCAATCCTCCTCCAAATCAACACCAATTATTGTGCCCTCAACATTGTACATTTTTCCCTTTAAAAAGATATGAAGAAATTTAGGCGTGACCATGGTAAAAGCTGCTGGTTGTAGACTAAAAAGCACTAACAATACCTTAGCAAGACCATCTTTAATATAATTATAGATGTCAAATACACTAACAACAGACATGTCCTCGTTGCTTTGATCATCCAATGTGAACATAACAGGCGGCACTACACTGTTAACATAAATAAATAAATAAAGTTAGTATTTACAAGTAGACTAATCATTTGTTACAATGAACAGAAAATTAGGAAAGAATTGTTGTACATGTTTTTGAAGGCCTCAATGACAATAGGGAAATCCAGATTGAGATAAAGTTCAGTCGCAACCGTTGACACTAAACACGGACCCCCTGGTAAAATTTGACACAATTATATATAGGTTGAAATATTAACTGATGAAAATACATAGTATTTTAGAAAAAACATACCGTCGAACATTCGGACCTTGCAACCGGTCAAAATAACCAAAATTTGATTATTTCCATAACTGCGGATAGCCTCGTCAGTAAACTTGAGAGCAGCTTTGCCCCATAACGTAACATTAAGTTTGTTGCCACTATATTGTTTAAAGAAACAATGAAAAAAAAAACATAGTCACATTATATAACTAACATATACAAAGACAAATTACAATAAAATTTACCGCTCATCAGATAAAACTATGTGACGAATCTCCCGATTACATGATTGAACGTTTGAAGATTCAGTGTTAACAGGACCCCATGCGCGTAGTGCACCAAAAACATCTACATTTAAAAGAAAGTTACACATAATGATGTAGATTAAAACAAATGATAGCGTCGTCGGTAAAACCTGTCAGATAATGATCATCATTTATGCGTTTGGTGAGATCCTCAAATGGAGCCAAATCAAAAACATAGCGTTTAAACAACCACGGTTCAATAGACGAAGCAGCGACTCTCGTCCACCGCGAAAATTCAAGATACTTACAACGTCGCAAAGGACGGTACAACATATCATAGGGATGAACAAAAAAGTTATCAATCATATACACACAGCCCTCTTCCAAACGGTTCTTGAAAATGTAAATCAAATTAGCAGGTATCCTTGCATGAATTGTAAAACCCTAAAAAGAAACAATGTTAAGTCTTAGAAAAAAAATGTTATACCGCTATCTATGCACCTAAATATTAGAAGGGGCAATCTTTACACAAAGGCTTCCAAGTGGGTCAATTTCGGTTACGTTTAATATTATATTGGTTCACTTGGGTAAAGATATAATATCATTCGGCCCAAAACTCATACTGACCCGAAACGTTCCCATCCAAAAAACGTTCGGTCCCAAACCCGTTCCATCCCGAACCAAAAACAACCCTTTAGGTAGTTGTAAACTACCCTGTAGTTAGTGGACTCATGGGTTGGGTTATCGGTTATCTTAAGAAAATAACTACTTGCAGGGAACAGTAATCAAAACATAACTTATGTTATCAACTACCCTATAGTTAGCGAAGTCATGGGGTTAGTGGAGTGATGGGTTGGTTAGTCGGTTATATTACAAGAAAATAAAAATGTTTACCAAACAGCCAATTACTTTCTTTGTAAAGACCAAGTCAACCCAAATTAGACATTTGGACCAAAACTGCCAGATCAAAGGTCTACATTTGGTTTTTTTTTTATTTTTTTTATTTTAACAACTCAAAATAGAACAAAGGGCTAATAATACACTGGAAGTCTGGGACAGTAACAAACAAACGGGTAATATATTAGATAGCATAATCTTAAAACTTTTGGAAGCTAGGTTGCATATTCTCAATTCTTTAAACTGTGATGGAAGGGTGTTAAACTAATAACATTTTTTTACAATTTGCTATTTTTTTTTGTCTAATTTGACTATTTTATTTCTTCTGTTGTAATTCCAATAGAACAAAGGGCTAGTATAGCTGATATCTATTCAATATAACCTAGGAAAACTTTATTTAAAGAAACACAACAATTAAAGACGTATGCAATATTAAGTACATGAATACTGGGTCAAACATAAATGTTATCCAAAAGATTGTACAGTAGTATATAATAAATAATATAATCTAATTGCTTACAACAGTTGAAACACGAGCCGAATTCTGATCCATTGCATAGCAATCTGATTGTGATCCCATTAATTAGTTGACTCAAGCTTTTAAATACCAAATTACGATAACATAATTACTTTTTACTCAATCAAATAGAAGGAATTCTCCATATAATGTAAACAAATGCCACTAAATCGAAATAACACCTTCCTATATAGCACAAAGGCTAGTGTTACAAAGTCAATCCAATAAATGTTAAACGAATTAACCAAATTAGACAAAAGTGCTAAAAGAGAGGTTAACTTAAAACAGGAATACCAAATTACGATAACATAATTACTTTTTACTCAATCAAATAGAAGGAATTCTCCATATAATGTAAACAAATGCCACTAAATCGAAATAACACCTTCCTATATAGCACAAAGGCTAGTGTTACAAAGTCAATCCAATAAATGTTAAACGAATTAACCAAATTAGACAAAAGTGCTAAAAGAGAGGTTAACTTAAAACAGGTTGAACCTTTAAAAGAGGCATTTCATTCAATACAATAAAAGATACAGCCACATGGTCCAGCCTAGGAAAGGAAAAACACAAAAACAACAACGTACAATTTCTAACACCACTACAAGACCCATTAAAAACATTTCTGTTTCTACCCAACAACTTTTGATTCAACAACAAAAGCATGCTTAGCTCTTTTTATCACAGGTGTAACATCCTCTTCTTCATCTTCGGTTTCACTATCAATTTGTATCACTTCATCCCACTTCCATGTCTTTAAAGCATTTGCCCTTTTGTCCAATCTCTTAAACTTGCTAACCTAAAAAAACATTCAAGTAATGAGAATAATAGAATATTAATACGTGTACAAAAGTATAATTTAGTATAATGTATATACTTTTGCCAATTCATAGAAAGATTCACAGATGCTTGCTTGCTGGCTATCCTCGAAACTGGATGAAATGTCTTTGTGACCACCATTCGATGCCTCAAACTCCACGTCATCAATTTCCTGTTTTTTAGACAATAATATATCACTTGAATGATAAATTATAACAATAAAATAACAGGTATAAAAAACCTATCAAATTGATTATAAAACTCCTACTTACCTTATCCGATTCATTTGTAGGTTTACACACGATTGGGCTAAAGAAGGAGTTGTCCATTGATGCAACCTGAAAGAAACAAAAAAGTGGAGATTACAACCAGCAGAAATAAACAGGTATGTCTGAAGCTTACTTTAACAGCTTTATCCATTGTTGCATCTTCAACCTGCTGCTCCATGTTCAGCAACAAAAACCCAGGATGCTGCTCCATGTTCAGCGACATAAACCCAGCGACAGAAGGTAAAGAAAGAAAGCAGGATGTACTGTTGATCGGCAAGGTTTCAATATTTATAAGCACATGTATAACTGCAACGGAGCTAAAATATAGGAAGGTGGAGAACATGGCCATTTTTTTAGGAAAAATAAAAACCATTAATAACACAGGTTTCGGAGGTAACTTCCAGCTAAACAAAACTGTGATTTCCTGAACATAACTTCCACATTTATCGTGGCTTTAATTATTTTGAAAATCCTCCACATTTATCGGTTGCAGGTAGATAATGGGACAAAAATCATGGAGCAAAACCACCAGATCATGGGCCAGAAATATATGGAACGAAACCACCACCGGAAACTACCAGGTAACTTCTCTGAACCGCCGGTGGTAGCGGTTATTTATGCTAGTTTAAACGGACAGGATTTAATCTCAGCAAGTTTAAACGGCCAGGATCGATTTCAAAAACGGTTAGACTTAATGGGTTTAATATATATATATATAATACTACATATAATATAATCTTTGGAACGTTTTTTTATTATTATCTAGAACAGACAGGCTTCTTGGTTCAAGATTTGCCTTTACCACAAATATAATAAAAAACGGATGACAATACACCATCCATATTAATATATAATATAGTGTAATGTAATATTTATAGCTCAATCTAGCATTTAGAAGTTATTTGATATATTAACATACAAGATATATAAAGATATATAACATTTTTTAATATATAATGGGGAGATATAAAATGGTTGTTGTAAGATATTTGTATATTGTATAATATGACAATGCAAGTAAAAGATGGCGCATTTTCTAGTCTAAGTCAAAGTTTTCACAATATGATTTCTTGCTCACATTATACAAGCTAGTATTTAAGATATGTAACATTTTTTAATAATATTATGAGGGGGAGATATAAAATGGTTGTTGTAAGATATTTGTATATTGTATGATATGACAACGCAAGTAAAAGATGGCGCATTTTCTAGTCCAAGTCAAAGTTTTCACAATATGATTTCTTGCTCACATTATTGGTGGGTGAATTTCCTAGCGACTTCTTTGCATTTCTGCGTTGAATAGTCCCGGTCATCTTAATATATAATAAACTAGGTTAGTTACCCATGTGAAACTACATAACTTTACCACAAATATAAATATAACTTTTAAGTGAAACTACATAGAACATTGAATAAAAACAGAACTTTGAATAAAAAATAGTCTTGATTGAAACCTAGCAGCTGATAGTAAGTTATAATGCGCGAAAAATTGTCAGCTTTGTCAAGTCTTGCATTACTAGAGCTTGATGTCTTCCCCGTTGCATTTGGAGATGCAGCAGCTACTTAGGATGTATCCTCTGTTAAGAAAGATGACATCCCTGATATCTCCTAAAAAATATATCAATTACCCAAAGAACCTGTCAACATTTGCACTAAAAACAAGTTTTGCTTAAAAAGCACACACGTTGGGTGACATTTTAAATCAACAAGAACGTATAAAGGCCAGCTGAAGGGGTATGGTCCCAGATCTCGCGTCAGCACGACCACGAGTGACCATTACCCTTATCAAAAACCCCCACCAGCAAGAACTTATCTGTGTCCCGTGCGGGCACGCGCGAACACAGATGTCGAATCCAATCTGTCAAAAGATGGGAAAATAAAGATAGGCATAAGCGATGCGCCCTGGCACCGCACCCTATGAATATCTCCTTACCTGGTGTATGAAAATGGGTGTACGCATAGCGATGCGGCCTCGCACCGCATCCTGTGAACGTTTTCATCAATACAAAGGATCTGAACAACAGCAACAGTCACCACAAGTGGCGATGCGGTCTGGCACCGTATCCCGCAATCTTAGCCAGGGTGAGAACGCGGAAACAACGGTAGTTACCACAGGCAGCGAGGCGGCGCGGCACCGCATCCTGCCCACGAGGCAAGTGGGACTGATATCACAGAGCAAGTGGCACCACTGGCAGTCGCCTGCCAGTCCATACGTAAGCAACAGACTGACACTGCAGTAGGACGTGGCTTCACCCCCACAACCGACAAGCCTGACACACCTGCATAAGGGCGGCGCGTCGTCAGTCTGTCAACTCAACCACCTCCTTCACTCCTCGGCTATAAATACCCATCCCAAGCCAGGTTTGAGGTATCTCTTCACAATTCTCTCAATACTACTACTATCACACTTTGCTTCTCAAGCAAATTACTGATTCTCACGCCGGAGAGTGGTAACAAGAAGCACCCCCCACCCCATCCTCCTTGTTACGAGTTACGGCTTGTTTCCTTGTGCAGGAGATCAATCAGCGGACGATCCGGCCAGCGATCCTCGGAAAGAAGGGATTAACCCTACTTGACGAGACTAGTGAGTTAATCCTACCCGGTTAACCATTGTTTCATCATCAAAAGTGTGTTTTAAAGCACTGTTTGGAAATGGTTGCACACAATTTTTTAACTGCTGGTAGTAGTTTACAAACTAAAAAAATAAATTGACCAGAGACGAGCAAGAATAACATTAATGTAATGTACATTCATCAAATGAAATCACATGTTACAAGGTCGAGTTTGAAGTCCAACCCATGCCATTAAAAATTCAAATATTGAAACATAACATCTGCAGCAAAAAAACTACCTTTCGACCTGTTACCCAACCTAGCCCGTTTTAACCATTTTGCTACCTCTAATTTCTAGTACCACACCAGAGTGTAACTAAATAGCAAATAATGAAAGTATGTTACTATTCTTTGTCATTTATATATGAGTAAATTTCAAAGTTCGTCCTTTATGTATGTCTAATATATCAAAGTATGTTCTTTATCTTCAATAAGCTCAGAAAACATCCTTAATGTTTGAAAAACCAATCAGGTTATGTCCTTTACCCTAAACCTTGTTTGTTTTCCCAGTTAAGTCAGGTCACATGTGAAACACATGAGGGCATTAATGTCATTCTACCTACCAATATATATATACACCCACACATACATACAGAACACACACTCTCATCTTTCTCTCTGCTCTCTCTCTCTCTACTACCACCACCACCACCACCACCCCACCACCACCACCACCACCACCGCAAAACACAACCTGCAACAATACACCTCCGACTAACACCACTTCAGCCACACCTCAGCCACCACCACACTTCAGCCACCGACCACACCACATCAGTCCCCCGTCGGTGACCATCACCTCCACCTCCACAAACAAAAACAAAATCAAATCCAAATTAACGAAAGAATCAAATCAAATCAAATCCAAACAAACCTACAAACAAAATCAAACACACAGGCCGCTGCCACCGCGCCACCTGACCACCGCCGCTGCCACCGCGCCACCTGACCACCGCCGCTGCCACCGCTCCCCCTACACAACCCTTTTCCACCCGAACCTACACCGTCTGAGTCATCAAACTCGCCACCACCACCGCCGCGTAAACCACCAGCCACCACCAATTTCAACCGCCGATCTGCCAACACCACCTCCACTTGCAATATCCATCACGAACAAAACCTGCAACCATCTTCCAAAAGCCCGATTCCTTTGATTAGGTGATGAATCAGTAGGGTGGCTGAAGTGTGGTGGTGGCTGAGGTGTGGCTGAAGTGGTGTTAGTCGGAGGTGTATTGTTGCAGGTTGTGTTTTGCGGTGGTGGTGGTGGTGGTGGTGGTGGTGGTGGGGTGGTGGTGGTGGTGGTGGTAGTAGAGAGAGAGAGAGCAGAGAGAAAGATGAGAGTGTGTGTTATGTATGTATGTGTGGGTGTATATATATATTGGTAGGTAGAATGACATTAATGCCCTCATGTGCTTCACATGTGACCTGACTTAACTGGGAAAACAAACAAGGTTTAGGGTAAAGGACATAACCTGATTGGTTTTTCAAACATTAAGGATGTTTTCTGAGCTTATTAAAGATAAAGAACATACTTTGATATATTAGACATACATAAAGGACGAACTTTGAAATTTACTCTTTATATATCCTCTAATATATAACATTCTTAGGCATTGCTACTTGTACTTTGTCTTTTAAAATTTGTTTGGTGGTTTCTAAGAAACCATGGGTGGGTTTCTTTGCACGTGTTCAACCCAAAAATGATTGGAACCCTAAGTAGGCTAAGTGTTTACATTCTTAGGCATTGCTACTTGTACTTGCGGTGAAGTAAACAAACATTAGAGAGAAAAGGAAGGCTGCTGAGGGAGGATCGAGAACAGAGACCGGTAAGCGTGGCAGGGGAGGTTGACCGATGATGGTCGTTCAACTGGTGGTAGTCCTTCTCACTATAAATTGGGCTACGGTTTTCCCCGGAGCCTATCACTGTGTGATGATGAAGGTGGGCCGGCAATTCTGCTCCGGCGAAAAAGGCTAATCGAGACAACCACGTCGGTAGTTTGATTACGTGGTAGTGTTTTCGGCGGCTAGAGTTCCAATGACTACACTTCGATCACAATAATCGAACCATTTCAAGCTCTTTTTCACACACTGCTTCACCTAATTAATCTGAATCTCACACCTGCATTCATCAGGTTAAATCCCCCAATTTTATGCGGCGATGCTTCTTCCCTGATTTTAGGGTTTTTAGAGACCCTGTTTCCTTAATCACGTGGTAAATATTGTTCATGTGTTAACTTATTACTGAAATTTGTTTGAAAACTGTATTTGTTTTTAGGTTTTTGATGTATAGTTTTGATATTTGTGTGTTTATGATGTTGTAATATTGCTTCTGTGTTTGTCTGGAAGATATTGTTGTTAAAATTTGTGTTGTAATGTATTGTGATGTGATGTTATGTGTAGTGAAGTTGTTGTGGATGATTGTGTGGTTTATCGAACATGAGGTTTTCTTAGGTGATAAAAATATTAGTCTTAATGTTTGTTTTATGGCTCTCAACATTTATTAAAATGAGAAACAAAAAGTATTTCAAATATGAATTAACATTATGTCTATATACAAATTAATGTTTGTTTCGATTTTAATTCGTAAATTGATTAACTAAGTTGTTTTTACGCTTCTGATCAGGCTGACGGCAACAAAATTTGCAGCCATTGGCAATACAAAGGCTTCTATTTCTTTTCGTGTTTTCTTTCTTTGTGACGTTGTATCGTGCTTCGTTTTTCTGCATTCTGTTTCTGCCATCTATTCTATTTCAGGTTTGTTTGTCGGTACTTTGATTTGTGCAATCTGTTAATTTGCTCATATACCATGTATGTAACTTGCTTGAAAATTGTGATAATTTGTATTGGTTGTTTTAAGTGATGTAATAGAATTAGTAACATGAGAGAATGTAACACATTACAAATTCAAGTTATAATCCAGATGCAAATTATAAAAACATTTAGGGTTATTAAAGAACATGGTCGTGGTTTATGCTTCATAGAGTCTAGGAATACTTTTGATTATTATAGATGTTATGGCCTTGCATTTGGTAACAATAAAATAAGAATAAATAAACAAAAGAAATGCCAAGTGCTTATATATGTTTAAGCAATACAAGATGCACACATAAGTTATCTCTTTGAGTTAAATTGATCAGATGACATACTTTGGTAGCAAATCCTTTCAATTTTGAAGTCATTTTTTGAAATCTTATAGTTTCCATGTTATTGCTTAAATGATAGTAAGTTTTGAAGTCATTTTTTGAATCTTATAGTATTTCCATGTTATAACTTAAATAATAGTAAGTTATCTGCTTCTGAATTACACACATTTGTTTGTCTTTTATTGATATGCTATATCAAGTGTATATTGATTAAGGCATTGTAATTTCTAAGTTTGTGGAATCCTTATATAATGGAAACTGGCTTTTGTAATGTTGGAGTATGAGAAAATAGTCGAAGGGTCACAGGAAAAAGCAAACATCCTAAAGTAGATCAATGACATAAGGAATCATCGTTCCCATTTGGATAGTAGTGTAGATGCGATCGGGGTGCAAGTATTTGGCTCGAGCAATGGTTTTATGATCGTCAACTCTCTTAGGGCTCAAGGAAGTCAACAGTAGATGATTAGGGATGCCTAAAGTCCATGGTAAGTACCATTAATTTGTCTCTTTAGGTGAGATCTAAAATACTTTTTAAAAAAGTTGAAATTTATGATGTTGGTTTTATATCATTAGGATCGTGTGTTTGAGACGCATTGTGGTGCACTGACAGAATACAGGATGAAATACATGCGGGCATTTGCCAACATTTGTAACAATAATGTTACAGAGGCCGCCATGGCATCGGCCTTGGCAGATGTTTCTGGCGAGCATGATGATGGGCAGTGGAGTCCTTTGAAGATGGGATGTAGTGCTTGATTAAGACGATTGTGATCTAAAAAAAGCACAGTTATCTAAAGCACGAGGTGATATTCATAAAATTACTACTCAAAAGTTTTACATCGTCAAAAAAGAATGGAAGTTTCTTCTCGGGGGTAACCATGTAAAGGAATCCATTTTCCCTTTTTCTGTTAAGTGCTTAATAGGCTTCGACTGAAGTCGCTGAACCAGAGGTTAAGGAGGATGGATATGCAAGTTTGGGAATGGGCTAAGTAAGGTGAGGCCTTTTAGCTATATGTTGTAAATTGTTCATGTGATGCATTCATGAATCTACAAATTATACGTGATCTTTTTGCTGGCTATCTAGAAGCCTTGGAATCGGAGAAATGAGAGTTTCCAAAACTATTGGAAGACATCAAGGAGTGCTCTTACAGATGGATGGTGTATAGGGTCAAATGTACTATAGTAACTTTGTTGTTCAAGTAATCTGTTGTTTTTTTTTTTTTTTTTTGCTTTGTTTTTTTTTTGTCTTGGGGCTTGTTTGTTAAAAGATAAAGAATAGATGTTGACCTCACATTATTTAGCCTATCTCAGTTTTAAGTTGAGTTCTTGGGGTAGATCTAGTCGATACGCTACCTTGCCAATCCTTTCGAGAATCTTGAAAGGACCTATGAAGCTAGGAGCGAGTTTGCCTTTTTTACCAAATCGAACTACTCCTTTCCAAGGGGATACCTTGAGGAGTACATGATCACCAAGATTAAATTCCAAGGGCTTGCGTCTCTTGCCGGTGTAACTCTTTTGTCGGCTTCTAGCTTTGTGTAGGTTGTCACGAATCTGCAAGATCTTGTACGTCGTTTCTTGTATGAGCTCGGGACCAGTGATTTGAGCTTCTCCGATCTCATGCCAACAAATAGGCGAACGTCACTTACGACCATACAATGCGTCGAATGGTTCCATTTGAATACTAACGTGATAACTGTTGTTGTACGAGAATTCTACCAAATGTAAGTGTAAATCCCAGTTGCCACCAAAATTGATTGCGCAAGAACGAAGCATATCCTCAAGAGTTTGATCTAATATAAAACAAACTAGTGTGATTCTCCCGCGCTTTGCAGCGGGAATTTGATTGCTATCGGTTTGGTTCGTTATGGTACCACCACTCGCTATAATAATTAAAAAAGAGAAACTAAATACTTAAAAAGATACTGACACATGTTTTACATCGATTGAAATCATTGAAATGAATATTTGTACTGGTATCAGTTCATTACGGTACTTGGACACGGAATAGAAACCAAAGTATACGGGTATCAGTTCAGAGATAAAAAGCAAGTATTTAGAATTCATTCAAATAAATTAATGTTCATGATATTTTCACATCCACGTATCAAATAATAAACCAAATATATTATTAGTTTACTCAACACACTCCATATGGCAAGGTGCAGAATTCATCATCTATGACAAAGGGCTAAATTTAAAAACATAATATCAGTGTGTCCAAAACAAAAGGTTAGAAAGTTTATTGTAGTTAAGAAGTTGGTTTATTATATATATATAATATAATAAATAAATAAATAAATAGTGCATATTTAACATGTTATCTATAGAAAGGTCAAAATATATAATTATTCTTAATTAAAACATGTAAAGTTTAGAAATATTTGATCATTTAAAACATATATTTAAGAAAGATAACATGAAAACCACCAATTATTGAAATATTTTTAGATGTTAAGTGAATAAAAAATGAACTAGTTGACTCTACTTATGTATAACCTAACGTACCTAATTCACAACCTAATAACCAAAAGTACATACGCACCCCTTAAACTTTACACACTATCCATAACTAGTACAATCCTCATTCTTTACAACATGTCTTATTTGGTCGTTGAATTTCCAAACTACCCGATGTCTCTCGTACAAACGTTAACTAAAGATAAACAATATAATAAATTGCAAGAATTCAAAACAAAATTGATGACTGTAAAAGCTAAGAGAATAACTCTAGTGTACGTGTTTTCCCCGTTGTCGCCATGTAATTTATAGTTTATAGTTGTATTTATTGTATTTTCATGCTAATCATTTTATCATGCTTTCATTCTTTAAAATGAATACGTTTGGAGTTTTTAAGTTACAAGGATACAAAAAAGAAGATCGAATCGTGAACCCAAGCCCCATTTTTACCAAGAAGGTCATCCCCTAATATTTTTTTCTATCTATTCTATTTTAAATTGTTAAGCCGGAAGCATAGATTTCATAAACTCGTTTGTTTAGCTATTCACTTTTATTTTGTGTTCGAAGTTCTTTAATTAAACCATCTTCTGATCCGAACTAAGTTAGTGGATCGTGGGTGGAATTGATGTTCCCTTCGTTTTATGTCTTGTATGTTCGAAGTCAGATGAAACTTTGATCCATTTGTTTGGTGAATGTGAGGTGGCGACGAGGACTTGGAAATTCTATTATTAAATGGTTAGATGTCAAGTCAATTTTGGATTTCTCTTATGCGGGTATTATGGCTTGGAAAGAGAGTCTCCTTATTACCGATAAAAACCGAAAGCTCATTCGTGGGATTTGACACGTGTTTGTGGATGCCCAAAGAAGTTCGATTCGTCTTTTTGATTCGTTAGTTTTTTTTTTTTTTTTTTTTTTTTTTGAACGGTAACTTTCATTAACAACACAACCCCAACCTCCCACAAGCCGGCAGGCTAGAAAACAACAAGACTACATATTCACAAATTTACACCAATCGTCCCATGAAACATCCTTATGACTCGATCTATTAACGAACCAAAGAAAACTAACGGCTTTGACTTGACTAAAGATGTTTTCTACTCTAACCGCCAAGTTCGAGAACCTCTTTTCATTCCTAGCCTTCCATAAACTCCAACAAGCTATGATAATAATACCTTTGATCGCCTCTTTAACTCGACCCGACTTCCCCGAGTGATTTTGCCACTCCAAGAGATCTCTAAAAGAGAATACCAGAAAGATAGGAGTGTTACACCAGGTCCTAATTAACGACCAAAGTCTGACCGCGAACGAGCAAGAAGTAAATTATTCTTTTGATTCGTTAGTTAATTATTCTTTTCATTGGATTGTAAATAGAAATCATAATATTCGGGTCAACTAGACGCAATGGATCCAAAACATGACCCAATACTTTGGGTTTTTGGGTTTTTTGCTAGCTCTTTGATAGCTTAAGTTATAATATTCCCATTAATAAAAGTAATTAAAAATTATATTTTCTTTATAACCCAATACTTTTACAATAATGTGTTTCATGACAACACTGTTTTTTTGTCTTGATAAAAGGTCTCAAAAGGAGAAACGAGAGACAAGAGATGCTTTCTAGATATCCACATAAAAATGTTTGCAAAAATGATTAATTTACAATCTAGCCTTTATAATACCCACAAAAAATGTTTGCAATAATGATTAATTTACAATCTAGCCTTTATAATAATTCTGGGTATGTGATAATCGTGTTCTTATTTTATAAATTTATTGATCAAGTAAGATCTACCTCTTGGATCTTGCATGATTCACATGTTCTTCCACATTATTCGGATCTTAAAAAATGATGTATCTTAAAATACGAAACAAATTTGAGCTCATGATATGCGAGGTACATCAAATCTAATAAACTAATATATTTTGATTTTCTATATGAGCCAAACTATTTTTTTATGGTGTTGGAAAATCAAGATGAAATATATTCTAACACCCTGGATTATCATATTTTATTTAAAAGAATGAACTTATCATTAATGTCATGTAGATTGATGATGATTTGATTTAATAGATTAGGGTTTTTTAGGTGTGCTTAATCGTTTTTTGCCCAAATTAGGAGTCAAACCTTTAGTAATGTGCCTTTGATCATCTGAAACAAACCTAAATGCCAAACCAAGATGTTACTAATAGTGTGGCTTTATTTGATTTCACAGTTTGAGATTATTGAGCTTTATAACAAAAAAAAAATGTATGCATAGATTACGATCAATATAAAAAAGTCATACTGATAAAATAATGGTTAACCAAGAGAGGTTAATTCACAGGTCTCTACAAGTAGGGTTAATCTCTTCTTTCCAAGGATCGATGGCTGGATCGTCCACTGATCTGTCTCCTGCACAAGGAAAACACACCATGACTCGTAACAAGGAGGATGGGGTGGGTGGTGCTCCTTCTTACCACTCTCCGGCATGAGAATCAGTAATTTGCTTGAGAGCAAAGAGTGTGATAGTAGTAAGAGTGAGAGAGTAGATAAGCGATACCTCAAACCTGGTCCGGGATGGGTATTTATAGCCGAGGAGCGAAGGAGAATAATTGAGTGGCTAGACTGACAACGCGCAGCCCCTTGCAGGTGTGTCAGGCTTGTAGGTCACGAAGGTGACGCCACGTCCCGCTGTGGTTGCCAGTCTGTGTGCTAGCGTTGCTTACGTGTGGGCTGACAGGTGACTGTCATTGGTGCCACTTGCTGTTCTGGTTACCCAAGTCAAGGTGTCAGTCCCACTTGCGTCGTCAATAGGACGCGGTGCTAGGCCGCATCGCTATCTACGGTAACTGCGGTTGTTTCCGCGTTCCTTGCTCTAACGAAAATGTTTATAGGATGCGGTGCTAAGCCGCATCGCTATATGGGGTAACTGTCGTTGTTACCTTATCCCTTGTCGTGACGAAAATGTTTATGGGATGCGGTGCTAGGCCGCATCGCCATGTGCAACATCCATTTTTATACACAAGGTAGGTCTTCTCATCACTTAACCGATTGGAATCGCCAACTGCGTTCGCGTGTGCCCGCACGGACGCAGATAAGTCCTTGCTGGTGGAGGTATTTGATAAGGGCGATAGTCACTCGTGACTGCTTTGGTGCGAGATTTGGGACCATACCCCTTCAAGTCCCCCCAGTCCAGTGTTGTTTCCTCATGCAAGTTGCAGGTGGGAGGAATACTGGACTATTAGGTCGATTGGGTATCTTTGGAATCGGTTTTGGAGAAGATTCTAGGCCCGAACGGTTGCTCCTGCTTCAAGTAAATCAATTCGGAGATCTGGTAGAGTTGTGTGACGTCTCTTCCGGACCGGTGAGTAAGTTCAGGTTGATGTTGAAACATCAGCTGATAACTCTGGTAGTGTGATCTACCTTTTTCTGATGTCATCAAGCATGATTGTCACCTGTTGGTGTGTCGAACCAACCTTTGAGATGGTGACCGAAGATGAGTATGAACTCTCCATTGCCCGCAACTCTAGGTGTAACCTTTGCGGTTGCTGGTGCAATGTGGAGGTGTCATGTCAATGCTTTATGTTTATCAACTGGACATGTAACGACGATCCCTTCTTTGTGGGGTATTTGTTTTCTTCCAGTTTAGCTCTCAAGTAACCGCACGTCCTTTGCGGTTACCTCGTTCACCAGCATCGTTGGCCATGTTTGGTCGAACAATGTGAGGGATTTGCTTGCATTGTCGGCCGTGTTTGGTCAAACAATACGAATCGTTGGTCAAATAAACATGGTCATAGGCATGCTTGTGCCCACCATTGTTTATTCTATGTGGTCTATTGGTAGGTAAACAAAGTCATAAGCAGACTTGTTACCACCATTGCTTTGCTTGTTGCTCAATGAGATCACCGCGGTTACTTAGGAATCTGGGTGAAACTCGTCCGCATTCGTTCTGTACCCACTTTCGGTTGCAGGAAGTTTGTGATCAGTTTTCCTTGAAGTAGCTTCGATCATCGTTGTGATGATTTAGTCGTGGCTCTTCCGTAGCCACTGTTTCCATAGTCATGGATCGGCCGCAGCCACTCATGAGTGTCTGCGATTTGTAACAGAAGACTCGCTTTAAATGAGAGTTGCACTTGATGTGGCTCTTGAAGGATTAGGAGTCAGGGTTGCTGATGTGCGGTCGCTCATCATAACCATCATTTCCTTAGTGGGAAGCTGTTAGTGTCCCCTCTGTGGTTGTGAACCGGAGATGAGGGATTTGAAGCTTGAAGAGGCTTTAAGGAGTCTTGTTTTGCATGTTCCTGAGATGCGGTTTTCGCAGTCTAAAGAACAGTGCTGGTTTTGAGTATCTGACACACCTGTGCGGGCTCGTGTGTGTTACTCTCCGCATATTCCACGTGTGGAAGTGGAATTATGAAGATCTTGGATACCCCCCCCCCTCTACTAAGTATGTAAATATATATATATTTTTCTTTTTTGAAGGGGTATGTAAAAAACGACATACGGTATAGGTTATGGTATGAGATACCAAATAAACCGCATGCCGCGTACAAGAATTTTGTCTTCATTTTGTCGCTTACTGTAGACATTGTAGACCGCACGTGCGGGTTGGTGGAAGTTGGTGAGATTTAGCTGGCATGTGCTGAAATGAAAGGACGTTTGCACTGCCCAAGGTCATAAATGCACTGTAGCAGGAGTGTAAAAGGTCGTGTATTGTTAGGCGTGTGGGCGGCCACGCACGCGTGGTAATCGTCAGAAAAACCGTCGCTTGACACGTGGCAATTTATGATGGGCTCCAAAGGCGCACGTCTGTTCAGTTACTGTGATCGCATTAATTGCGATGAGTATAAAAGGTGAAACCTTTTATGGTTTCCCCTCACTTTTTGAAATTTCAAAATTTTACTGGCGATAGAAATCAGTTTTCTTCTTCTTCTTCTCCGATCAGAACTTTGAGTTTTCCGGTGAGAGTTTCACAGTTTCTTGTTCTTGTTCGTTGTTTTCTATTATCAATGGCTAGTCCTTCTAAACCATCTTTCACTGCTCCTGTAAATCCTGATCCGCCGTCGTCGCCGACGGTGGAGGAGGAGGCGGAAGTGACCGCTCCTGGCAAATCCTTGTAAGTGTTGAAGTGGACGGAGTCGTCGTTCCAGAATCTGATGACGACTATCCAGATGCCGGCTGCCTATGGGGCTAGGTATCCCCAAGAGGGTGATACTGCCGGTGATGCTCCAACATGATATGTCAGCATGTTTGCTGACTGGTTCGATGTCTGTAATCTCCGGCTTCCACTGATCGTTTTCATGATCTAGTTATTGGAGTATTACAAGATCCACATTTCCCAACTGAGTCCGCTGAGAATGGTACGTGTTCGTAACTTTGAATACACATTTCATGCTTAGGATCAGGAGCCCTTGGTAGAGGATTTCCGACGTTTCTACCAGTTGACTGAGCAGCTTGGTTTCTTTTCTTTCCGTGTGCGGGAAGGTGCTCCCAAGCTTATGAGCCCACCCAAGGGCATGACTAAGTGGAAGACCAAGTTCTTCTATGTGAAGGCAGCCGCGGTCACTGCCAAACTGCAGTTTAGAAATGTGAGGGGCACCATTGAAACCGAGCAGCTGA
This sequence comes from Helianthus annuus, assembly GCF_002127325.2. NCBI lineage: Eukaryota > Viridiplantae > Streptophyta > Magnoliopsida > Asterales > Asteraceae > Helianthus > Helianthus annuus. The sequence continues at coordinate 119,194,097 of NC_035439.2, forward strand.
GTACCCCCAAAGAGGGGTAACAAGCTTGGTTCTCACATCCGCACGTTATTGCTTACAAGAAATTGGTGAACAGGTAGTTGTGGATATTGCGGATGATGTTGGGTGGCAGACTGGATAGGAAGGCAAGGCCTGTGTTGTGGGAGAAAAACGAAGGTAAGTGCCTGTGCGTTCTTCTCGTTTGTTTACCATTTTGTTTGTTTAATAATTTGTATAGATGGGTTGGCAGTGGAAGCTCCAATATGGAGGATGTTTTGTCCTGACTTTGAGGGCAAGATTGAGATTGTGAAGTGCGGTCCGGACGAGGAAGGATGGAATGAAACCATTCTTAGCAACTTCTGGGTCCCTGATGAAGCCGCACTGAATGCCATGTTGCTAGAAGGCAAAGGTACAATATTTTTATTCTGCCCGCACTGCCCTTTAGTAACTTATACTTGATGACTGATTGTAATGAACCGCATGTCATCTTGGGGCGTTGGGAGACCCTGATGCGACAGGTGTTCCAAAGGTGTTTGCGAACTTGGTGGTTGATAAGCAAAGGCGCAAGAAAAAGGCGCATGTTGCAGTTACTCTTCCCCCTTTGGTGCCAGAGGCAGCAGGTACCTTTCATCCTCGTTTACGCAAATACGAAGATTACGCGGTAGTGTCTGACACTCTTGAGGGCCTGAGTGTTGGAGTTGGTTCTTCGGTCGCGAGTGGCGCGATCGCGGGCACTAAGCCCGTTGATGATAAAAAGCAGAAGGGAGATACCACTGATGCTGGTGGGGAGAAAGCACCTAAATTCCGGAAGACTCGGTCGACAGCGGTTCCGAAGCATAAGCCTGCGAGCTCTGCTAGTAAGTTACTACCATACTTTGCAACTTTTGTGTCCGCATTGAATCTGATAGTTATTATTTGTTTTGTAGAACCATTGGAGGAACCGGTCTCCGCGTCTACTTTACCGACTTCCCCACCAAAGGTAGTGGATGCGGAATCGCAGAAGAAGGGTGGAGAGGACCCTTCTATTGAGGTGGTGAGTAGTGAAGGTACTCCTCCGGCTGTGCATGCGGAGCAGTCATCAAAGAAGACCGGGGGTGACACGATCTTTGATACGTTGGATTCATCCAACAACTTGATCGACCCGCGTGGTGAAGGGTAGAAAGGGGGCGAGAAGCCGAAGTCCCCTATTTTTGAAAAGGTATCCGGTTCTACTACCGCAGGAAAAGGAGTTGAAGATCAACCTCCAATTCAACCGCTTGAGTCTGAATTGGATTTTTATTATCGCTCCTATTCTGAAGCACGTAGCTTTACTGTCCACCATTCACCCCTGGGGTGTTTTGCAAGGGGATGAGGTGATGAACAATCCCTCTGCATGTAGGGAAATTCTGAGGGGAGTGGGGACACCTTTTGAGACTGCTCGTGCTCGCGGCTTTACTCGCCAAAATTTGCAGAGTCAGCTTGCCTCCATGCTTGTTAGGGGTTCCATAGTCACGAATGCGATTATGTAAGATTACACTGCCTTAGCTCGGAGGGAGGAGGAAACTATCCGGCTAAGGGCACAAGCTGAGGCGATGATGAAAACTGCTTAAGCGGCTGAGGAGCAGTTGGAGAAGGAGAAAGCCGCGTTTGAGAAGCTGAAGCAGACTGAGAGGTGGGCCGCATCTGCCGGCCTTGAACAGGTTCGTTCTCTTGCCAAACTGCTTTCTGAGGAGCGTAAGCATTGGAAGGAAGCTTGTGCTAGAGAAAATGAAAAGATTTTCCGTCTTCATCAGGAGTTAAATAACCTGAAGGCTGCTAACGCCGCGCTGGTTAAGGAGAAGATCGCAGGTGAAGCAGCTGTGAAAGAAGCGGAAGGACACGGTGCTGCGACACTCAAGGAGGCGGAGGCGCGTGCGGTGAATGAGCTTGCGGATGCGAATGCTGATCGCACCAAACTAAACAAGCGTGTGGAGGAGCTCCAGGTATGAACTCTTCTATGCATGAGTTGTTTCCTTGTTTTGAAAAGTGTTGTAGATTGCCTTACTATACTTGTCTATATTCTTTGCAAACAGGCGGAACTAAAGAATCGAGATATTATTCTTGGGGAAGTGACTTCCCGCGCTACTGAAACTGAGACGCGGGCAAGGCAGACTGAGGAAGAGAGAGATGGGTTGGCCACCTCACTTGCCCAGGTCAATAATGATCGTGCTTGGATGCGCCAGCATGGTATCGGGCATGTAAGTATCTTTGTGTCTTTTTATTCCTTGTGTTTGCCTTAGTAATGTTGTTGTTTTCATGTGATTAGATTGTGGAGGCTATCCTTGATGCCCCTGAGAACGCGGTTGTGGTTACTGAGATGAACGAGCGTGCGCGTCAGGTTGGGTTCAGGGCTGGTTATGACAAGTGCCTTAATGATGTGAACCTGTTTTTTAGTAACAAATTTACTGATGAACGATCCGGGTTTCACGGTGTGGATACCGAAGCTGCGTTTGGTGCCACGATAGATGCGTACAACAATCTGTCCATTCCTGCCTGGATCATATTGAAGCATGTCTGGAAGTGGAAGATTATGTGGACTGTCTTCGCATGTTGTTTAACCCGGTGAAAGAGGGTGAAGGCACTAGAGGTGCAAATGTAGAATAGGTTTGTCCTGCATGCCTTTTTTGCCTTATTTCATGTATATGTTCAAAAACCATGTAAATGTTGTCCTTTATGTACCTGATAGGTGCATAACTATTTTGGATATAAAATTTTTGTTTAGCTCAAAGTATGTAAGTAAAGGGTATTTACTTATTGCCTTTGTGTGAGCGCAGGTGAGTTAATATTATTTAAGGCCAATGTTTAAGGCGCGTGTAAATAATATTAAGCCAGGATTTGCCATTTGCATGTCTAGGTGATATGCAAGTATGTGCGTCTCAAAGCATATAAGTAAAGGGTATTTACTTCTTGCCTTTGTTTGAGCGCGGGTGAGTTAATATTATTTAAGGCCAACATTTAAGGCGCGTGTAAATAATATTATGCCAGGATTTACCATTTGGATGTCTAGATGATATGCAAGTATGTTAATGTGTGACTCTGTTCTCTTTAGAGCGTGGGTGAGTCGACACCTTTCATTATTTCCGTTAGGGCCTAGGAAGTGCGTTCTGGTTTGAAAAAACCATAAGCAATCCGCTGTACGCATCCGGCCAGATACATCGCAACGTTTGCCCTTGCTGACCTATTACAATATTTGTGTGTGATTGCCACTTTGTATGGGTATTGTGAATGAAGATTTTGCCAATCTATTTTGTAGATACCGCAAAGTGTAACACACATTTGTAATAGAAAGAAAAGAAACAATTTTGAAGTAATTGTTTGTTTGTTTATTAATAGATGGCCTGTGGGCCATTGGGTTACATGGAAATGTAAATTGCAGCTTACATATAGCAGCGTCGAAGCTGTTATGCGTTCCAGGTCCTTGCGATAGTGTCTCCTTCTAACGTTTACAGTTTGTATGCGCCTTTGCCCAAAACCTCTTGGATGAGATAGGGGCCTTCCCATTTAGGGGCAAGTTTCCCTGGGCGCTCTGCGTTAGAAGCTTCATTATCGCGAAGGACGTAATCTCCCGGATTGAAAATGCAAATTCGGGCGCGCGTGTTGTAATATTTTTCAAGCTTTGTTTTGTACTTTGCTTCGTTGATTGCTGTGTTTTCACGCCTTTCTTCCAAGAGGTCTAAGTCAAGCCTGCGCTCGTCGCTGTTGTCAATTTTGTTGATAGCCAGCATTCTAGGTGAAGGGAGACCAATTTCGGCTGGATCAACGCTTCAGAGCCGTAGACTATACTGAAGGGTGTCTCGCCATTGCTTGTCTTTGGGTTGGTCCTATGCGCCCATAGGATACTTGGGAGTTCATCGACCCAGCCACGCCTGGCTGTTCCCAACCGTGCCTTTATGCCTTCAACTAAACTTTTGTTAATACTTTCTACCTGGCCGTTCCCTTGAGGATGCGCCATGGAAGAGAAAACGTGTTCAATGTTTAGTTCTTTCAACCAATTTTGGAAGTTGTCGGCAGCGAAGTTGGTGCCGTTATCGGTTACGATGTACATTGGTAAACCAAAACGGCAGATGATGTGTTCCCTGACAAACTTTCTTGTTATCATACAGGTGGTAGAGGCTAGCGGTTTTGCTTCTAGCCATTTGGTGAAGTAGTCGACAGCCACTTATGATAAATTTCACCACGCCTGGTGCATCTAGAAAAGGTCCTACCACGTCTATTGCCCATTTTTTGAAAGGCCACGCGGTGGTTACAGGGATCAGGTTGTTCTTTGGGCGCAATGTTTTTGGTGCATGTCATTGACAGTTGAAACACTTGCGTAGGATCTTAACAACATCCAGGTGCATGCCAGACCAATAATATCCAGCGTTCATGATTTTGGCCACTACCATGCGCGGGCCTGCATGTATGCCACACATCCCTTCATGTATTTCTTGGACCAGGTATGTGGCGTCATGAGGGTCGACGCATCGTAGGAGTGGCCCCAGGTATGACTTGCGGTATAAGATACCGTCCCCCATTTGATAGTGACACGCCTTGTATTGCAGTTTGTGTGCCTTCACTTTGTACTCTGGGGTGATGCCTGATTGTAGGTATCTGATGATTGGTGTCATCCAGGAGGTTGCTTCGCTTGGTCGAGATAGAGGAGCATGATGTCCCCTTTCGCGGCGTAGTCTCCGCGTACCTGACCTGCAACTAGTAATGAGTCAACGTGAGCTTCCAGATGTTGCACGCCGAGTTTGACTGCCAAAGGTAGCCCTACGAGCAATGCCTCGTATTCCGCCTTATTATTTGTACTTTTGAAGTTGAGGCGTATGGCGTAAGTGAGTTCTTGGCTGTCAGGGCTGAGGAGTCGTAGACCTGCACCCGCGCCGTCCTCATTGGACGCACCATCAGTGTATAGTGCCCAGATGTCTTATGGGGATGGCGGAGGTCAGCTAAAACTTGCCCCTTGATTGCTGGGCGCGGCTTGTAAACAAGAGTGTGTCCACCAAGTTCGATAGCTCACTTAGCAAGTGTTCCAAAGATTTCGGGCTTGGAGAGGATTTGACCGATCGTGTAGTTGGTTAAAACAGTGATGACATGATCTGCAAATATCGGCGTAGCCGTCTAAAGGCATGTACCAGCGCTAGAACCAACTTCTCCATGATGGAGTATCTTGTCTCTGGGTCGTTAAGCATCTTGCTGACATAATAGATTGGTGTTTGGACCCCCTCTCTCTCTCCACTATGAGTATCGCGCCCACCGGGTTGTCCGCGGTGGACAAGTACATGATGAGTGGTTCTTTTTTGCGCGGTGCAGTGAGAGTTGGTAGCTGGATCAAACACTCTTTCATTTCCTGAAAAGCGCGTTCTGCCTCTGCAGTCCACTAAAACTGTTCTTTCTTTAGGCAGTTGCGCAAAGTGCTGATAAATGGATAAGATTTAGCCGCGTTGTTGGCCAAGAATCTGTTTAACGTGGCGAGCCAGCTGGCTGGCCTTTGCATCTCCTTTATCGTTGAAGGTGATGGCATTCGCTTGATCGCCTAAACTTTTTCCGGGTTAACCTTGAATCCATCCTTTGTGACGATGAATCCGAGAAACTTTCCTTCTTCCATCCCAAACAAGCATTTCCCTAGATTGAGCTTCATGTTAACGTTTCGCAGAGTTTGGAATGTCCTTTCAATGTCTTGGAGCATGGTGTCTTCAACCTGTTAGTGCATATGTCTGTTGACTTTGTCTTGTATCGTGTCATGTAATAGAATAGATAAACCAGGACACATTGTTTGAGAGAAACGGGAAACAGGTCTGAACCAGCCACTTCACACGAAGTGACCAGTTCGTGCGACCTGGTCAGGTCGTGCGACCTGGAGCAGATCGTGTGGACTGGTTCGTGCGATCTGGATCTCCTATAAATAGGTGAGTCTTGGATTTCATTTGTAACATTCTGATTCCGGAGACGAAGTGCTGCCGAAGTGTCGAACGTTCTGTAAACATTATCAAATCAATACAATCGACAGTTAAAGTGATTCTAAGTGTGAATCTAGCTGATCTAACATCAATACGTCTGATTCCGCCTTTCGTATTGATCGAGAACTCTTCTGAATGACTCGTTTGATCGAATCCCCAATCATACACTTTCATGCTCATGACGACTAGGTCGTCCATGTAAATCTCGACACTCTTGCTAATTTGATCACCAAAAGTTTCGTTCATCAGTTTTTGATATGTCGCGCCCGCGTTGCGCAACCCAAACGACGTTTTTATAATTTCCGGTAGGAGTGCGGAATGCCATTTTGTCTTCATTCTCGATTGCCATCTGTACCTGATGATAGCCTTTGTAGCAATCGAGGAAACACTTCCATCTGAACGGCGCAAGATTGTCGACTTTTTCGTCGATTTATGGAAGTGAGTGACAATCTTTGGGACAGGACCTGTTAAGGTCTTTGTAATCGACGCACATGCGCCAGCCCCCGCTTGCTTTTCTACCATGACTGGGTTTGACAACCAAGTTTAGTATTTCACTTCGCGCAGGATTCCTGCGGAGAGCAGTTCCTTGACCTGCTCATTCATTGTGTCGTTCTTTGTGGATCCCAAGTGACGTTGTCCCTGGATCACGGGTTTGATACCCGGCAGGGTATTCAAGAAGTGTTGCGCGACTTCATGTGGGACTCCTGTCATGTCGGAGGGGGTCCCCGCATAGATATCTTTATTCCTGAAGAGAAGCTGCTTCAGGCGCACTCTCGTGTTGTTGGATAAGGCGTGACCCAGTGTGACCTTCTGTTCGGGGTACCTTGTGTTAAGTACCAATTTTTTTGGCTCGGTGTTGGGGGTCAGCCTTGCCGTCTTGGCCGGACGCAGCTCGTCTGTTGACATAACTTCTCTGCGGGCATAGATTATCGTGATCCCCGTTTCGGTCAGAAAACCGATAGCAGAGTGGGGAACGGATGTTATCATGTTAAAATCGCCTTGTGATTCTCTGCCGAGAAGCACGTCGTAGCGGGAGGTATGGGATAAAACCATGAAATTTACCTCCTTAACCCACGTGTGCTTATCGTTACTAAGGCGCACGTGGAATGTGATTTGGCCCAGGGGGAATACTGTTTCCCCCGCAAACCCGACCAATGGGTAATCCACCAGCTGCAACCGATCTTTGTATTCTTGATCGAATTGGTTGAAGCATAGCTCATAAATGATATCGGCGGTACTGCCCGGGTCTATAAATAGACAGTCGGTGCAGTAATGAGCCAAGTAGCCGATGATAACGACGGCGCGCCTGTCGCGAGGTCCGCCTCGTACTTTGGGGAAAACGACTTGTTCGTCACGCCACTCGTCATCCACCCTCCTTGCCGCTTTAGGTGGTTGTTTGCGGACCCCACTGATCATGTGGGTGGTTGCCACATACATGGCCTTCTTGCCGCTGGAGGTGCCCTTGTCGTTGGGGGTGATGCGCTGAGTTTGCTTTGGCGCAGCTGGCCATAAGTGTTGCACCTTCCCCTCTTTTAGGGCTCGTTCAATCTCCAAGCGGAGACTGATGTAATTGTTTGTGGAGTGGCCCGAGTCTTTATGGTATTCACAGTAAAGGGTTAAGTCTTGCCCCTTTTTAGACTTCATTTGTTGGGCCGATCGCAAAAACTGCACGTCTGCAAGGAGGACGTCTGTTGGTGACTTCGTGAGCTCGGTCCAATTACGGTCCGATACTTCTTCTTGGATGCCCGCTGATCTCGCTGGGCATTAATGGTTGCCCTGGCGTCGGGCTAATACCCGTGCGGGGCGTATGGCTTGGAATCATTGCCTCGATTCCATGTATCCCGGTTACGCTTGTTGTTGTTGTTGCGCTTGGGCTCTTGGCGGGAAGATTGTCCTTCCGTCTGGGGGCGGGCTTTGCCAGTGTGGGGTCTGAGAGACCGTGTGGTTTGGGCGTACGCCTTGACTGCCGCTGTGACGTCGTCCCATTTCTCTGGCAAGCCGTCCTTGCCCGATATTGTCATAATCATTTCGTCGTGGTTGAGCGCTCGTAGGAAATGATTGCGGGCCAGTTGGTCCACTACCCCACCAATTTCGAGGCATTCTCTGTTGTAGAAAATGACGAAAGCTTCCAAACTTTTGTTCTCCCCATGACAGATGTTCATGATGTAACACCCCGTGTTACAAAAGTCAAAGTCAAGATTGAAGTCAGAGGAAGAAAAGATTGCTAATTGCGAACTGTCACTCCTTGCTCAACTACTGTTTTGACTTCTTTGACTTGTAATCGAATCTTTTATTTTGTTTGCTTTAGTTGTATTATGTAGAGTATCTAGTAATAATCGAGGGTTAATCGATATTTATCGCATGTTTTATCGCTTTATCGCTCATCGCATCGCAATCGCATTCGCAACTCAAATTATGCGTTCTGGATGTTGTTTTACGTGTGTGTGTGTTATTTATGTGTTACTGGTGCATGTTTATTTATGTTTATGTTGTGGTGATTAATCAAAACGCAATCGCAACTCTATCGCAATCAAATCGCAGACGCTAAACGCAAGTTAATTATTGTGATTGTATGTTAGATATAGTAGTTGGGATTAATTGTGTAACTAATGGGTAACCCCATCGCATTGCTCGCTCGAAACGCTTCGCAACGCTCAACACGCGAATCGAAATGACGAAACTTAGCACGTCGGATACCAGGATCGAGTGGCCAACCGATCGAGTTGCCATCCGATCGGTGACCAATCCGACCCATGCTCCCTTTCCTCTTTTGGAAACCCTATAAATACCCTCCTGTCACATCATTTGTGATGTGACAGCTCCTCTACTCGACCAACCGCACTCAGACCTCCTTTCTCTCGATTTCTCACGATTCTTGTACTTCTATGATCTCCACGCACTCCTTCATCTTTTTCACCTTTGAAACTTAACTTTTAACCGTGAATCAACATATTTGAGGTGTTCTAGGGTGATGTCATCATTGAGTTCTTATAAACTTCAAGTGTTGGCCTCATTTCACCAAGAACTCAGATCTGAAGGATTTCCACATGAATCAACAATGTTTTCGCACAGATCTACACATATCCATGGTTAAAGGGATTGAAAGATAGTTTTCTAACTTCCTTTCAAATCTTTTACACTCAATGCACTTAAAACCGATAGAATAGGAGCTTGTTCTGATCTTCTACTCCTTCTTAGTGATGTGTTGGTTCAAGATCTGGTTTCTATCAAAGGGACAACTAATTTCGGGTTAAACATGAACCACCGTCTCGAATTGTTAACCGATCAGACTAGGGTGATTCCTGTTCGATCGGATCACTTGGGTCTCGATGGGGTTTCTGTTGTTTAGCACGTGGTCATATCGTCTCGAACAAACCGCAAAATTTAACGAATTTCCAAGTTAGCAACACGATCAGGTCGCGGGACGGATTGCCGTCCGATCGGATTGCCATCCGATCGAACCGCAATCCGATCAGATTGCACTTGCGGGTTAATACTTAAATTTTTCTTCAAACTTTTCAAAGATCTGAACGTTGAACGGATTGCTGTCCGGTCGGATAGCCATCCGATCGAACGACCATCCGACCATGTGATGTTTGGAACTTCAACACTTAACAATTTTCAACATGCTCGATGCATAGTCAGTTCTAACGGATTGCCGACTGATCGATAGACCATCCGATTGAGTGACAATACTGCTGTGAACTTGTTCACTGAAAAATACCTCGCCGAACGGATCGTCACCCGATCGAACGGCCGTTCGATCGATCGACCTAAAGAGTAGAGATACTTCTCTGTTTTCAAAATGCTACAACGAAAACTTCAAATCCATCATACACAAACACATCCTTACCAAACGAGATGTCAATCCAATCGAATGGCCATCCGATCGGATTACCATCCTATCGGATTCCATCCGACACTTGGTACTTTGCACCATTTTACGCGCTGCTTATCGTTTATGCTATCGTAAACTGTTTAGGCTAATCTCTCTCAGCGCTCCGTTCAATCCAAGAGAGTGTTTACTTGTTAAACACAATCTGTGAGTATACTCGATCCCTTTTTGCTTTACGCACTTTTGGGTGTTACATACGTTACCTATATTCAAATCACATCAAACACACAACGCAAACACTATTTATATGCTAACCGTTATTGCATGCTACGTGTTATTTGATGAATGCTTGTATGTTATGTTATCACAGTGATTGTTGCCTGACACCTTAGCAACGATAGTACTATAGTTTGGACTCAGCACCTGTCGTGGACAGTGGTTGTTAAGGGCTTTGCTTCACGTGTCCTAGTGGGGATATGTGTTGCACATTCTACAACTCGCAGTCACGCCTGTGCATATTTCTCTGTCGATAACCTACTTGCCTTCACTTTATACATGTTTCATGCTGGTTATGCGTAAACTATTTCAAACTCTATTGTGCTATATCAAACTTGTCTGCTCACCTTTACACTATGTGTATTGAACTCTATTTTAACGTATGTGACAGGTGCTTAGGATGTTTTGCTGCTATGTGGGAATCAAGTTAGGATGGAGTCTTAGAAACAAACAATTAAATGAAATCTGAGTTGTCGAAATGGATAATTTGTCTTTGAGAACAATGTCTGTAATAATTGTTTTTATTCTATATGTTTGTGGTATGGGACATGAACCTTTAATATATTATAACTAATAGTTGTTATGGATTCTCCTGGACAATCTGTTTCGCTCAGTGTCACGCCCCGATGTTTCCGCCATCGGTTGGGGTGTGACACATGACGTCTAACGAATCACGCTTGTGACGTCTTTGTTGGCTAAAATGAGCAAGAAATTTCTCTTGCAATTGTTCGAAAGAGTCCAGTGATCCTACTGGCAAAGAATCAAACCAGGCTTTCGCCAGTCCGATGAGGGTCTGGGGGGAAAAATGGCAGCAGGTGGGCTCTTTCCAACGACCGATGACCCTGACCGAGTAAAGACGTTCATATGGTCGTCGGGATCCGACGAACCATTGTACTTGCCCACTGTGAGCGGAAGTTTGCTCGTGGTGAGTGGGGCTAAGGCGATCTCCTTTATAAATTTGGAGTTTTCGGCGGCGGACTTTGGTCTGTAGGGTTGATCCTGATTGTGCTTTGCGGCGCGATCGTATATGGTGTGGGGTTGTGTGGGTGGATAGTAATTGTAATCCCCCGATTGGCTGTAAGCCGATTGAGAATCCCCGCGGTAAGTATGGTCGCGTGGATCAGTACGGTCGTATCCCTCGTTGTGGGGATGCGGACCCAGACGACTGTGGATGGCGAACCCTCGGCGAGGAGCTAACTCTCACCGAGGTTCTCCGCGTGGGCCCAGGCGGGCATGTACTGGTCCCTTAGCCCGGGACTCATATGTGGAGTCGTCTTCCTGGAGTGTATGGACACTACAGTAGGAGGATCCATGTGGCCCACGCCTATCTCGGGAAGCGGGGTATGTTGGCGCCCTGCCCTTATATTGCAAGATACGAGCCGCAGGAGTATATGGTGCGGGCGTAGGCCCTCCGGGTGCTTGCGCATCTGCGCAAGCTTTGTTATAGGCTGCAGCGAGAGCAGCCTGTAGTTGAAAGTACCAGGTGTGGAGATCCACTCCTGGTGGCAGTACTGAGGGGTACTGCGAAAAGTCTGGAATGAACACGGGGGGAGCGCCCCCCTGTGCGGATGTGCCAATGTGGCCTATTTGTTGGACCGGGGGAGAGTTCCCTGTAAGTCCTGCGTTTGTGGGGGTAAAGTTCTCCCCAGTAGCATTGTATTGATGATCAGACATGATCTTCAAGAAAGAGAGATGGAAATAAGTGCTAAGAACAGCGGTGGGCGCCAATGATGAAACAGTGGTTAACCAAGTGAGGTTAATTCACTGGTCTCTTCAAGTAGGGTTAATACCTTCTTTTCGAGGATCGATGGCTGGATCGTCCGCTGATCAGTCTCCTGCACAAGGAAAACACACCGTGACTCGTAACAAGGAGGATGGGGTGGGTGGTGCTCCTTGTTACCACTCTCCGGCGTGAGAATTAGTAATTTGCTTGAGAGCAAAATGTGTGATAGTAGTAAGAGTGAGAGAGTAGATAAGCGATACCTCAAACCTGGTCCGGGATAGGTGTTATAGCCGAGTGAAGGAGGGTAATTGAGTGGCTAGACTGACAACACGCAGCCCCTTGCCGGTGTGTCAGGCTTGTAGATCACGGAGGTGACGCCACGTCCCACTGTGGCTGCCAGTCTGTGTGCCAGCATTGCTTACATGTGGGCTGACAGGTGACTGTCATTGGTGCCACTTGTTGTTCTGGTTACCCAAGTCAAGGTGTCAGTCCCACTTGCGTCATCAATAGGATGCGGTGCTGGGCCGCATCGCTATCTGCGGTAACTGCGGTTGTTTCCGCGCTCCTTGCTCTGACGAAAATGTTTATAGGATTTTGTGCTAAGCCGCATCGCTATATGGGGTAACTGTCGTTGTTATCTTATCCCTTGTCGTGATGAAAATGTTTATGGGATGCGGTGCTAGGCCGCATCGCCATGTGCAACATCCGTTTTCATACACAAGGTAGGTCTTCTCATCACTTGACCGATTGGAATCGCCAACTGTGTTCGCGTGTGCCCGCACAGACGCAGATAAGTCCTTGCTGGTGGAGGTATTTGATAAGGGTGATTGTCACTCGCGACTGTTTTGGTGCGAGATTCGGGACCATACCCCTTCAGATACTATTATGCAAAGTTTAATCATGTGTATAGTCCAATTAGAAATATTAGAAAAATCTTAGAAAAATATGAATGTTACATTATTGGACAAATCAGTGTTTTCTAACCGATTTCGAGTATAAATCGTGAACTAAACCGTTTGATTCAATTTATTATTCCTAAAACTACACGGTATGGGGTCGTCCCACTTCCGTCTTGATCCGGCGCCCATCCACACACCGCCCCGCCCCCTGTCGTCGTCCTCTCCGTCTCTTTTGAGACGTTGGGGACGCTCCACACGAAGACAAAAACCAGCCCTGTCCCTCTCTCACACACCTATACATACAATATATACATATACATTTTTGATCCATTCCCCCATTTCGATACCTCCATCCTCTTTGCCCCATCCTCACACCCATCCTACGTGGCGGATCATCCTACAAAGGAGGACAATCACCATACCGTATAACCTAACTAGCTGTGACAATTGTCAAATTTCCATGTATCCGTACAATTATTAAACAGTAATTATGACCTAATGATTGTGTTGATTTACAATTAATGACTTGAATTGCTTTCTGATTATTGTTATCATACATACATGTGCATCATATATTGCAAATGACATATCATTATTGCATGCAACACTTATTGATTCAAATGATGCACGAAACAAAGTTAGCACAGTTATCAGACAAATCAGAAAAATGCTGACGGAGTTCAGTACATAGACAGACATGGTATTGAGACACAGAATGAGTCAGAAACTAAGAGTTACACTAGTATAGTGTGTAGGAAAGTAAGGATCATAAAACTGCCTTCCTAGAGATAGTTTAAGTGACGGAAAGTGCCTAAAACTCAAATAAATTGCTGAATTCAGCACTTAAACAACTTAATATCATGCAGAAACATGGTTAAATGGTCCAGAATGCTTTCCTAAGTGTCGAAAATCAAAATTGTCACAAAAGGTAACATAAAGCACACTAAACTACATAGTTTAGCACCTTAACGAACCGGTAACCAACCGAACAACCGGACACTACCCAAAACACCAAATTTTCACTAGAAGCATTGTTTTATTATTTCCGAGCTAGTTACGGTCCCCGAACATCATAACACACTATATAATCACATAAAAACTAATAACCTAACTAAACACTTGGATTTCAACTAAGTAATCTAACTAAACATTACACCCTAATCTATACCCCCCTTCTATTCACGACCAACAAGCATGGCCCACCCCTTGATTTTAATTGTTTATTTTATAAGATCTTGTCTACCTCTTTAGTTTACATATTACACACTATAGAAAATGACGTTGGAGAGTTATAAAGATTAACCATTAGAACATTCACTTCATTCTCAAACACACAACACACTTGAACACACTCTCTTCCCCTCTCCCTTACCTTCGGTCGTAACCCACACACACCATAACCACCTTCATCAATCAATTTCCATCCAATCTGTACTCATACAAAGGTGTAAGAAGCGTCACAAGGAATCTAGGAGCTCTTGGAAGTTGAAGGATCCCTTGCAAGTGCTATTAACCAGCTCATCTTCATCTTGTGATCATCCCTAGCCTTGAACTAGTAGTAAGATCATCCAAACTCCATTTTACATCTTATTTAGTTGGTTAAAGAATGATACAAGTAACTTAACATGAAGAACACTAAAGATCAAGAACTTAAATCATGAATATAAGACTAAAAATCATAAGAATACATGTTGTTAAGTGTTAATATGCTTCTTGATTGTTGATTGTTTGTGTTAATAATGTTAAACATCATATGAACTTGCTAGGAGAATATATATTTAGATGTCACCATGTGTATGATTATTTGTATATTATGTGTATTAGTTATATTATTTTAGGACTTGAAATAATATAACTCACCAAAATACCAACAAATTACAATACAAAATGTTACCAAAATTCCAAGAAATAAATATATAATTTATACCCAAAATATTGGAGAAACCGAACAAGGAATATAACTTACATAAATATTCCGGAAATAAATTCATAAGTATACTTTGGTAATTGGTATTTTGGACACCAAGAGAACAAAAATATGATTTTTACAATTATTACAAAGATATATCATATGTTTGACAAGAAGAAAATATATTATTTTTGGGTAAATAAAAATATATATGTTTTCTTGAAATTATTAGAAGATATATTATTTTAGGGAAAAAATATATATTTTCTTAAATAAACATAAAATACATTATTTTTGGGTGAAAAAGAGATTTATATATATTTTCTAAGTTAAACTTGAAAGTATATTATTTTTGAGGTTTAAATGAAAACACAATTATTTTTGCCAAGAGAAAAATTATAAATAATTTTTCTATGTAAGTTTTCTTAAAATATATATTTTGAGAATATATATTGATGAATTTTTATTAGAAATATTGTTCCAGAAAAATAAATACAGAAATTAAGTATAAGAATACTTAATAAACAAAATAAGAATACGTATTCTCGTACGTATAAATATACATCGGAATACGCCATCGATACTTGGCAAAAATACACAAGGTTAAGAATACGAGTATGAATACACCCATCCTTGGGAAGTTATACATGTACCAATACATAAAGGTGTCAAGTTAAAATATATTATTTTAGCAAATATTCCAAAATTTAATAAATATAATTTAAGTTAAAATATTTATTATTTTAACAAATAATTATATAACTTAGAATAATATTGAAGACACAAAGCAACGTAACTCAAAGACACTAATTAAGACTAAGGTCAAGGCACAACCCACCCGTTTAATAAACCGTAGTACGTTGTAGGTAGTCGTGCACACTAGGAGAAGCTTTGAGTTACATTGGATTGAAGAACGCAAGACTGTGAGTTCATGTCCCCCTTTTCTTTTAACTGTTTTCAGTTTTATAACTTCGGGGGTGAAGTACATGTTACAAATTGTTTACAAAAGTTTACATATGGTATAGTTAGCTAAGGAATGTACTGCTAGATCATGTGAGTGGTGGGTACAACGTTTAAGACCATTAATCCTCGTAGTAAGACCGAGGGACATGAGTGATAGATCTATTTGGGTGTTGCGAGCCCCACCCATGAGGACCGGGATTTGGCCCATGAGGTGACTATGTCTTCCAGCCGGAAGCCCGGTACAAAATCCGCTAGGATTGAGCCTTCCTGCATCACGTCACACATATTAATGGCCTTGCAAATCATTAATTGATCTGTTTCCTTGTTTGCTTTCATACCGGTTTACAAATACATACATACTTACAAGTTTACAATTTGTTTCGAGCTCACATACAAAACACATGAACTCGCCCAACTTTTGTTCATGTTTGCAAACTACATGTATTTCAGGAAACTAAATGTAGATCTGGCGGGCGCTGAAGTTTTCAAGTCATGTCTCTAATAAAAGATGTCATCCGAAGTCGAAGGGTTTGGGTTATGTATTTTATCTTGGATAAGATACATGGCTCAAAGCCTAGTTTGTTAGTGTGTTTTATCAAGTCGTTATGGAACTTAAAACTTTGTTGGTGTTGTATTTTGAACATGAAATCTGTGTTTGGGATTTGAAAACAATGTCGTTTGTAATGTTTTAAATCAATCTATGGATGAACATCTTGGGTTTTATCATATAGTTGTTTGTTATGGTTGAATGCAATGATATTAAGCAAGTCACACATAATCACGCTTCCGCAAAAGTCAGGGTGTGACAGTTTGGTATCAGAGCTTCGATTGTAGCGAAATAGGATTCTTTCTCAAGTCTAGACTACAATCATTAGGGCTCTCCCACGAAAATATTTTTACAACACGTTTTCATTGCATACACAAAGCGCCCAGATCCATGGAACAAACGTTTTACAAAAGGAAAGACAAGAAACACGATTGCAAGGTCACATTGATGGTTTAGTCTGGGGTAGACTATGAAAGACAGGAATAGTATTAGGAAGGATAATGTGAATGCATGATTGAGTGATAACGGTCTTGATTGCATACTAAATAATAATGGTTAACATATGTGCACACGTTATGATTGTCATGTTACAGGCATCATGTCTTCTTCAGAGAGTTATCAGACGTTGATGACCCTATGGCCATCATCTCAGATGATGAGATTGCACCTGAGTCAGAGATACCTATGTCAAACACTGAGAGTGATCCTGACATGCTATCAGATGACGAGGACGACTTCCAGCCGTTCGCGTTGCCCGACTTTGGCGATGATTTACCCCTTGCTGATGGTTTCCCTGACGAGGATCCTTTTATTATTCCTGTTCCAGTCCATGATCATCTCATCATTGGTCATCCCGATGGTGAGCACATCATGGCTCTGATCCTCGATCTTGTTCCTCTCGTGGTCATTCCTCCCGAGGATTGGCCTTTCGACGATTTGTTTGATGACGATGTCGATTTGTTTGTTGACGGTCCTCTTGTCGACGCCCAGGGTGATGGAGAGATAGATGGGGATGTTGTTGCTATCCCACCTCCTAAGATTCCTGTTGTTGAGATATCCTCTGATTCCAGCTTGCACTCGGTCTCAGATTCCTTAGATTATGTGACGTCTTCAGCTTTACAGGCGGTCGGATTACAGCGTTACGCTACTGATTCTGATGATGATACGACTATGTCTGCTGCACCATCTCCTCCACATGACCCCGAGCCTGGTCCTGAGCCAGATCTTGTTCGTCTTGATCAGCCTGATGTTGCACCTGCTGATCCTGAGCTGGTACCCGATCCTGACCATGTTCTTTTAGTTTACCAGACATTGCACCTCTTATTCCTGACCCAGCTCCTGCCCCTGTTGATCCTCCTTTTGTTGAGCCATTTATTCCTCTACCCGCACCCGCTGATGTTGCTCCTCTCCCTCCTGTAGAGTCAGATGTCCATCGCACTGATTTGCCGATCGTTTTCCTTCAGGACATACCTGCACCCCGTCAAGGAGAAGGTACTTCAGGCCAGCATCCTAGTTACGATCCTTTTGCTTCAGCAGCTTTTCCTCGGATCCCTCAGGCTGCACCATTTGCTCCTTTCACTTCTTCACTGCTTGATGAGCCATTCTGATGGTTCCCACCATACTCCATGCCGATCTCAGACCCCTATCATCCCTCTCATTTTGTTGGCTACACACGGGATGAGTTACTCTTATCACTTCAGCTTCAGTTTGAGATTATGAGCCGCAGAGTTTTCGAGCTTGAGCTGACTCCACGTCCCCCACCTTGTCCTTGTCAGTCTACATTTGTTCCCCCACATTCATCATTGTCTCCTTTTGCACATCCACCTACTCCTCTTACTCCTTTTACAGATTTTGATACTCGTTTCCTTACTGTCGAGCGGCGGATCAGTTATTTGCTTCGTCGTGTATACGAGCTCGAGGAGGAGCTTGCGCATGTTCGCAGCTTGCTTGTCTTCCCTCCTCCTCCACCTCCACCATCAGCGTAGTTGGTTTTTGGTTTTATGCAGATTGCATTACTTATGGTGAGAGCACCACTATTGAGCTGAGATTGTGAAGACTTTTGAAGACCACTTTTTGACTATGTGATTCTTGTATATTGACAGACTTATCAGAAAAGGGTAGTGTGACCCTGTGTCCCTTTTGATGTGATACACTTTGTAAACAATGTAACTGTGGTCGGTAATTAATGAAAGGTCAATCATCATGTTCTCACTAAACACATTGTTGGATTACTTGCTTATGTTGTGATTGTGTTGTTGCATGATTGCTTGATATGATGATTATTTATATGTATGTACATACGACCTCTAGACAACTATATATTTATTTAACGAATAAGACCTGGCCAATCCAATCTTCTTATTAGAAGGAAAATGCCTCCTCGAAAGAACAATCAACTGCCCACGACCGAGGCAGAATTGCAGGAACGAATCTCACAGGCAATCGCACAACATGAGGCCCTTCGCTCCGAACACAGCGAAGGCACCTTTGGGAATAACCCACCTAACGGTAATTTTTAAGTCACCTAAGACACATTACAATATGTTTGGACATTTCCAAGTGCGTTTTGCTAATGCTTTTTGTGAATGATGTTGCTTGTGTACAGGCTGTACTTACAAGCAGTTTTTGGACTGCAAGCCTCTGAACTTCGACGGCACTGGAGGTGTCGTAGCTTTTGTGAGATGGGTTGAGAAGATAGATTCTGTGTTGCGGATGAGTAAATGTGCTACAGAGCATCAGGTTACGTACATTTCTGGACTGTTTCTAGATGGGGCTCTGTCATGGTGGAACCTTCAGGTTCAAACTTTGGGTGAGGTTGCGGTGTATGCTCTGACGTGGGATGAATTGAAAGAGCTGATGCGTAAGAAGTATTGTTCGAGGGCAAAATTCAGAAGTTGGAAACTGAATTTTGGAATTTAAAAATGGATGGTCCTAAGATAGCAAAATATGTTCAGAGATTTCATGATTTGTCTCGTGTTGTCCCCTATTTGGTAGAACCAGAGTTCAAGAGGATCGAACGTTTCATCTGGGGATTGGCACCACAAATTCTCAGCATGGTAACTGCTTCTAAGCCTCCAACAATTACTGAAGCCATCGGCTTGTGTAACGCCCCAAAATTCGAATTACTTAGTTGCTAGTATTTTAACGCGTTTAAAAGAAAGAAATGTAATAACTAGGTTATTAAACCTAGTTAAATGCCTAGCAAAACAAGAAAGGAAATGAAATTGGGTCAATTATGATTAAGTGACAAACATGAGGGTTAGTTTTGAATGAGTGAAAAGATAAAATATATAAAAATAAAATTCAAAACCCCACACCCACACCTGGGCGTAGGTGGGTGTTCGACCAGAGAAGAGAAAGAAGGGGGAAACCCCTTCTCAAACCCTAATCGACCAAATTGGATGGATTCTGGCTGAAATCGAACTTGCATGAACAAGATTCTTGATTGTTCAACTCTGTAAAACACATGGTAAGTGGTAATTTTGGATTTGATGATTTTTGTATGAATTAGGTTATGATCAATTCATGAAATTTTATGAAATCGAGCACGAATATATGTTAGAATTATCATATGGACTGTGAATTTATCAAGATTTTGGTGTTAACTAAGGTTTGTAGATGAAACCCACTTGGGCTAACGAAAGTGGCGACATGGGTATAACACCTATGTTGAATTCTTGTTCAAAAATTTATGTAGCATGTTGTATGCGATGAATGTTTGTTTGATAGTTTGAGTATGGTGTGATTTTAGGTCGATTTCAATAGTATTTGAATTTTTAAAGGCAAGAATAGGAAGATGAACATAAGATACTTGTACAATATATTCTATTAATGTGAGACCCATCAAGTGTTTGATAAAATGCCTACATGAAACTTGAATTGATTCAAGTTTGTGTTTAAAAGTTAGTAAATTCATCACTTTTGACAGCCATAGATAGTCATCTTGTAAAGGCCGTATCTCATTCGTTATTAGGAGTTAGACAACGAGCCTTATATCGTTGGAAAGGTTGTTTCGCATATTACATTTCATATTTGGTCACAAGAGGCTGGTTATGAGATTTAGTGGGTCAAAACAGCATGAAAAGTTAGTAAATTCGTCACTTTTGACAGCCCTAGATAGTCATCTTGTAAAGGCCGTATCTCATTCGTTATTAGGAGTTAGACAACGAGCCTTATATCGTTGGAAAGGTTGTTTCGCATATTACATTTCATATTTGGTCACAAGAGGCTGGTTATGAGATTTAGTGGGTCAAAACAGCATGAAAAGTTAGTAAATTCGTCACTTTTGACAGCCCTAGATAGTCATCTTGTAAAGGCCGTATCTCATTCGTTATTAGGAGTTAGACAACGAGCCTTATATCGTTGAAAAGGTTGTTTCGCATATTACAATTCTTATTTGAAAGTCGAAGTCAGATTATGTGATTAAAAAGGGGAAAAGTGATCCCAAACAGCTGTTGCGTGAAAAATGCAGCAATGAAAATAATGTGTTTTATGGACTTAAAACATATGTTTTTCTAGTCACCGATTTACTAAACACTAAATATTGCTTCCGGTGAATGTTTACAGTTGTTAAGTGTGTTTAAAGCGTTACTATATGTAAAATTGGTCTTGTGAACATCGGATATAAAATCAAGTAATCATGTAGTTGTATGTACCACATAACATGAATATGAAATGTGTATGACGATACTACAAGTGTTAGAACAATTATGTGTACGTACGTATGATAATAAATTTGAGTGAGTGAATGTTGAATATTGTGGTTGTCGGTTCATGTCATATGCATGATAAGCTTGACTAATGAAAGTCTATGTAGCTAAGAGCTAGGAATGGATGTGATATGAACGAACATGCATACTAACTATGATATGGACGTAATGACTTGAAATGATAGGAATCCCAATTGACATGGACTCAAGAATGGAAGGCTAACGGATCAAGGGTAAATAAAGAAGCTATGCACAACTCGGACGCACGATGTAAGTGATTCCAATTCACTTCTTAGTATGTACGTAGTATTTAATATTTATGTGTAGAAAAATATGCAAGAATCATGTAATGAATGAGAAGTATTGAGGTAAGTATTATTTTAGTATAACAAAGGAGTTGTTTATAATGAAAGTAAACTAGTAGGATTAGACGGGTCAAATAATGTATAAAGGGGTTTATAAGCCGTTTGCTTATAAATCAGATTTTGATGCTACCCGAAGTGATAAATGGATCCGAAATTAAATTACTTGCGCGTAGGAAAAAGAATCGGGTAAAACGGATCAAAAATGAGAGAGTTATGTTCGTTTCGGTAAGAATTAATGGCTGGGAAAGTGCAGAGCTGACACGCCCAGGTGGTGAGCCGACACGGTCGGGTGAAGTTTCTGTGAAAAATATATGGTTAGTTGACACGGCCGGGTGGTTAACCCGACCCGGCCGGGTGAAGGGGCTGAAAATAAAAAAAATAATATATATGTAAGTAGAAAGTGGTTGCTATGAATGCACGTAAAAATTAGGAATGTATACGTTTGTGAATGCGAAATGTTATAAATGTATAAAGGAATGGTACGGAATGGTTTCATTATGTTCGAGCATTAATGATTGCTAATGGTGTGTTTAAGATTGAAATGCATTGCAGGTATATGAACACCGGGTTCTTGAAGTTTCGAAGTCGAACTCTGAATAAGAAAATACGAGAGGATAGTTAAATAAATCAAAGTTTCATTGTTAAATGTTATTCACTATTAGATTATAATGAGAATCATGTTGTATAACGTTGTCAATGACTAATGGTTAAGTTGTATGTGATGTTCACAGGTATTGCATGTATCTCTACCACTACTATCGAAGATAAGCATGCATTGATCGAGCCCCAAATTAAAGATTGTATGGGAAGAACGACCACATAGTCCGATTTATGTATTGTCTTGAAGTGTTACTTTAATGTGGTTATTGTTAATCCCTTTTTTGTAAATGTTTATCATTTGTATTTGAGCTTTTAAATAAGTGATGGGTCTAAATAAGAAAGAAAATTTTTGGGCTCATATTTTCCGCTGCGTCATGTTTAAGTTCTTACAGGGAATTGTTCATTATACGAACGGGTCATGCCCGAATTTTGTAAATAATAATACTTATTTGGAATAAGAAATATGGGCGTTACAGCTTGAGTATGGCACTGACTGAAGAAGCGATTCGTCTGGGAAAGTTCTCGATTTCTGAGATAAAGAAGAAAGAGACTCATGTGGAGTCATCTAGAGAAAACAAAAGGAAGTTTTCGAATTTCAAGAAGGGTACCCTAGGGAACAACAACAGTGCTAGCAAGCGGAGAGATGCTAACCCACCAGCCGAGGTCAGGACTGGTGCTGCAAATGTTGAGAACAAAGCGAAGGGGTACATGGGCAGTCTGCCCAAGTGTGATGTATGTCAGTTTCATCATACCGGTCAGTGCAGGTTTAGGAAGTGTGGTAACTGTGGAAGGAATGGTCATTCCAAGGAAACGTACTGGGTTGGAACTGGTCGTGGAAACGGTGGTCAAGGAGGAAATGGAAATGGTAATGGCAATGGCAACCGTGGTGGAAATGGTTATGGGAATAGAAATCAGGGAGGAAACAATAATCAGGGAGGTAATGGAAACCAGAATGGAAATGGAAACCAGGCGGGAAATGGAAACCGTGGAGGAAATAATAACAACAATCAAGGTGGAAATGGGAATGAACGCGGTCAAGGATGTTACGGTTGTGGTGATGTAGGGCACTTCAAGCGGGATTGCCCAAAGAATAACCAAGCTCGTGGAAGAGTGTTCAACATTGGAGCTAGGGAATCTCGCCAGGATCCGAACGTAGTCACTGGTACATTCCCTATTAATCAGCATTTTGCATCTGTGCCATTTGATACCGGTGCCGACTATAGCTTCGTATCTCTAGAGTTTAAGAATATATTTGGCTTAGTAGCAAGTAAGTTAGATATCCCGTATTCGATAGAACTAGCTAATGGGAAGCTAGTGGAAGCCAAGGAAGTGATTAGAGGCTCTGTGATAGAGCTTGGAGAGCGTGAGTTTCCGATAGATCTTCTGCCAGTTGAGTTAGGAAGCTTCGACGTAGTAGTTGGGATGGATTGATTGTCAAGTAATCGTGCAGAGATCGTATGCTATGAGAAGGTTATCCGCATCCCGATGGCGAATGAAGAGACGATCGTGGTTCATGGGGAGAAGCAGGATACGCCTCTATGGATTATTAGTTGCTTGAAGGCACGAAAGTTCCTACGTAAAGGATGTGTTGCCTTCTTAGCTCATGTCATGGACAAAGAGGCCGAAGAACCGAAGCTCGAAGATATCCCTGTGGTAAGGGAATACCCTAAAGTCTTCCCCGAAGACTTGCCAGGATTACCTCCTCAACGACAGGTCGAATTCCGCATTGACTTGGTTCCAGGCGCCGCGCCTGTAGCCAAGGCACCTTATCGACTTGCGCCCTCAGAGATGCAAGAGTTGTCAACGCAGCTTCAGGAGTTGTTAGATAAGGGATTTATAAGACCAAGCTTCTCGCCTTGGGGAGCTCCAGTACTGTTCGTCAAGAAGAAGGACGGTAGTTTCCACATGTGCATTGACTACCGAGAGCTAAACAAGTTAACCATCAAGAATCGGTATCCCTTGTCGAGGATTGATGATTTATTCGACCAACTTCAGGGATCAAGTTACTATTCCAAGATCGATCTTCGATTAGGTTATCACTAGCTGCGGATTCAGGAAGAGAGTATATCGAAGACTACCTTCAGAACTCGTTATGGACATTACGAGTTTCTAGTGATGTCGTTTGGGTTGACAAATGCGCTAGCAGTGTTTATGGATTTGATGAATCAGGTTTGCAAGCCATATCTTGATAAATTCGTGATTGTATTTATCGATGATATTTTGATCTATTCGCAGACAAAGGAAGACCATGAGCAGCACCTCAGAGCTATCTTAGAGCTGCTAAAAAAGGAGAAGCTCTACGCTAAGTTCTCTAAGTGCGAGTTTTGGATACGTGAGGTACAGTTCCTCGGTCACGTGGTAAACGAGAATGGTATTCATGTGGATCCCACCAAGATCGAGGCAATCAAGAATTGGGAAACTCCGAAGACGCCAACCGGGATCCGACAGTTTCTGGGTTTAGCAGGCTATTATCGCAGGTTCATTGAGGATTTCACCAAGATCGCTCAACCGCTGACCTCCCTTACTCAAAAGGATAAGAAGTATGAATGGGGAGACAAACAAGAAGAAGCTTTTCAGCTGCTTAAGAATAAGCTATGCGATGCACCTATATTATCCCTACCCGAAGGCACCGACGACTTCGTGGTCTATTGTGATGCCTCGCGTCAGGGTTTGGGATGTGTGCTAATGCAATGCCAAAAGGTTATCGCTTATGCTTCGCGCCAATTAAAGGTCCAGGAGAAGAACTACACCACGCATGATTTGGAGTTAGGCGCAGTGGTATTTGCTTTGAAGATTTGGCGACATTATCTGTATGGTACTCGATCTACTATTTTTACGGATCACAAGAGCCTTTAGCACATATTCGATCAGAAAGAGCTTAATATGAGACAGCAAAGATGGGTTGAGTTGTTAAATGATTATGATTGCGAAATCAAGTATCATCCAGGAAAGGCGAATGTGGTGGCAGACGCCTTAAGTCGAAAGGAAAGGATCAAGCCCATAAGGGTTAGGGCTTTAGAGATGATTATTCAGACAGATCTCTCGTTGCGTATTCGTGCTGCACAGAAAGAAGCTCTTAAGAAAGAGAACATTAAGGCTGAATTTCTCCGAGGAATGGAGAAAAGGTTGGTACCCAACGAGGAAGGAACCTTGTATTTTATGGGACGAATTTGGGTTCCGCTTTTTGGCGGCCTTAGAGAAGTTATTTTGGATGAAGCTCATAAATCGAGGTACTCGATCCATCCAGGATCGGACAAGATGTACCAAGATTTAAAGGATTACTATTGGTGGCCAAGACTTAAAGATGATGTTGCTACTTATGTTGGGAAGTGTTTAACTTGTGCCAAAGTGAAGGCCGAGTATCAGAAGCCTTCAGGTCTTCCGCAACTGCCAGAAATACCCATGTAGAAGTGGGAGCAGATTTCTATGGACTTCATAACCAAGTTACCCAGAACTCCCAGAGGTCATGATACGATTTGGGTAATCGTGGACCGATTGACAAAGTCTGCGCACTTCTTACCGATTAGAGAGAAGGATAACACTGGTAAGCTAGTTGAGCTTTACCTCAGAGAGATAGTGGCGCGTCATGGAGTGCCTATCTCAATAATATCGGACAGAGATGGACGGTTTATGTCAAGGATTTGGCAATCCTTTCAGGAAGGTTTTGGTTCTCAGTTGAATCTGAGTACAACTTTCCACCCGCAAACGGACAGGCAGAGCGAGAGAACTATTCAGACGCTAGAAGATATGCTACGTGCTTGTGTAATGGATTTAGGTGGCAGTTGGGATACTCATCTGCCTTTGGTTGACTTCTCCTATAACAACAACTACCATACAAGCATCCAAGCTACACCGTTCGAGGCTCTCTACGGATGCAAGTGTCGCTCGCCGTTATGCTGGGCAGATGCAGGTGATAGACAGATGGTTGGTCCCGAACTGGTCCAAGAAAAAACTGATAAGATCATGCAGATCCAAAAGCACATCAACGCGACTCGTGATCGACAGAAGAGTTACGCAGAACAAAGACGAAAACCCTAGGAATTTGAAGTGGGTGATATGGTGTTGTTAAAAGTCTCACTTTGGAAAGGTGTGGCACGCTTTAGGAAGCGTGGTAAGTTAAACCCATGTTATATCGGGCCGTTCAGAATTTTGGAAAGGGTTGGTTCGGTAGCATACAAATTGGAGCTACCAGCAGAACTAAATGGTGTTCACGATACATTTCATGTATCTAATCTGAAGAAAAGTCCAACACAAGAGACAGTGGTCAATCCCTGCGGATGAAGTACACATTGGCGATACACTCCACTTCACAGAAGAACCCGTTGAGGTTACTGATTGGAAAGTTAACAAGACTCGGAGGAGTAGTGTTAAGCTTGTCAAGGTTCGATGGAACGCATGTCACGGCCCAGAGTTTACTTGGGAGCGTGAAGACCGTATGAAAGCAAAATACCCACATTTGTTCCCCAACTCCCCTGCAGCTAATAGCGCAGCTTAAACTTTCGGAACGAAATTTTCTTAACAGGGGGAGAATGTAACAATTGTCAAATTTCCATGTATCCGTACAATTATTTAACAGTAATTATGACCTAATGACTGTGCTGCTTTACAATTAGTGACTTGAATTGCTTTCTGATTATTGTTATCATACATACATGTGCATCATATATTGCAAATGACATATCATTATTACATGCAACACTTATTGATTCAAATGATGCACGAAACAAAGTTAGCACAGTTATCAGACAAAAAGAAAAATGCTGACGGAGTTCAGTACATAGACAGACATGGTATTGAGACACAGAATGAGTCAGCAACCAAGAGTTACACTAGTATAGTGTGTAGGAAAGTAAGGGTCATAAAACTGCCTTACTAGAGATAGTTTAAGTGCTGGAAAGTGCCTAAAACTCACATAAATTGCTGAATTCAGCAAAATTCAGCATTTAAACAACTTAATATCATGCAGAAACATGGTTAAATGGTCCAGAATGCTTTCCTAAGTGTCGGGAATCAAAACTGTCACAAAAGGTAACATAAAGCACACTAAACTGCATAGTTTAGCACCTTAACGAACCGGTAACCAACCGAACAACCGGACACTACCCGAAACACCAAATTTTCACTAGAAGCATTGTTTTATCATTTCCGAGCTAGTTATGGTCCCCGAACATCATAACACACTATATAATCACATAACAACTAATAACCTAACTAAACACTTGGATTTCAACTAAGTAATCTAACTAAACATTACACCCTAATCTATTCCCCCCCCCCCTCCTATTCACGGCCAACAAGCGTGGCCCACCCCTTGATTTTAATTGTTTATTTTATAAAATCTTGTCTACCTCTTTAGTTTACATATTACACACTATAGAAAATGATGTTGGGGAGTTATAAAGATTAACCATTAGAACATTCACTTCATTCTCAAACACACAACACACTTGAACACACTCTCTTCCCCTCTCCCTTACCTTCGGCCGTAACTGATGCCTAGTTGGTGTGATATATTTTTATGTATATTTCTTAGCCCTTTTTAACCACTTTAGTCAAGTTTTAAATTTATAAAACACGATATTTACTAACTATAACAACTCTCACCAAAACTATTAAATTTTTATTTTATTTGTCTAATAGGAAACCCTAATTGAAATCCCCAAGTAGTATTGCGTGACCCCCAAAAATTTTCAGAACTATTGGAATTAGGATCAGGGCCCCTAAAACTCAAGGGGGGGTATCCCCTAATTGTACTTATCTACTTAAAACGATTGTGGAACGCGTATTTTCGAATTACGTCGACTCAGCAGGCCTAGACAAATGACCAAGCATGCCTACCCTACTTTGGCATCTCCCGCGATACGCGACAGGGGAAGAGGATCCCTTCGCGACTCGCGGGCGGGTCCAAATCAAGGTATAAATACAGGGGCCTGGGACTTGAATTTGGCGCTATTTCGACGTTAAAACTCACTTCGTACACTGAGTTACAATTTGTTTACTATAAAAACACACACGAACACGAAACGCTGCCGCGATAACTGGGTAATAGCTCGATCACTACTATGATTTAATGTCCAATCGATTGGAACTATCCGATGGATGTTTAAGTGCTGCCCACATTAGGGTTATACTTTGTCATTCGTCGTAAATTCGATGGATGTTTAGTATCGCACTTTGTCATTCGTTGTGAGGGTTTGTATCTCGTGAGTTATCGTAAATGCTGTATTAGTTACTAACCTAGCTCGTGTGCATTGTTGTTTAAACTAGGTTATCAGGCTTATCAGTAGGCTAAACTCTGCCCGTATAAATTTGCAATGTGAGTCATTCTCTTTTATCAAAAGTATTTTACAATACCTCAAATTATTTTCAAAGTTATAATTACAAGGATTAAGTCGTGGTTATCTTGAATCACTGGCTAGTGGGGTATTATGCACATTACTAATTTCTCACGGTTAGCCTAATAAATCCTAACAGTGATAATCATCACTATTTGGGTGAAAGGACCCAATAGTGGTATGACCATCGTCACAAGGTTGTGACACGGCGCTAGATAAAAATAAGATAAAGGCCATTGTAATCGCTCTTATGCTGTAATTGATAGTTATGTGTCGTTTTATTCAAATTGAATGATTCACCAGTATTTCCCCGCTGACAAAATATTTTTAAAACATGTTTCAGGCGACCTCATGTGAATCAAGAAAAGTGCTACGGAGCACTAATCAAGCTTGAAGTGGTGGCGCAGTCAAATAAATAAACATGTTTTGTAAATCAAGGAATTTCCTCTGGAAGTTCCTCTATTGTAAATTACAGGGTCATCCCAAGTGATGAAATAAAATAATCGGGCATTTTCAAGTTTTAAAAGATCCTGTTAAAATCTTCTGCTGCTAAAATCAAATAATAAATACCACGGGTTTTCTGCCCCGCGGCTCCTGGACCGGGTAAAACCGGGACGGGGGCCGTGACAGAAAAAGGTGTTATCAGAGCCACTGATTCAAAGCTAATTAAGTATTCTAAAATACTTAAATTCTGATTGCCCTTCTGTGATTCGGTGAAATTTAGTTACAAGAATTTAATTTAGAAATTTGTGTTTGTTTCTTCATATATGCTAACAGCATGAACGAACTATCAGAAGCCCTTCAAAACTTTACTATCCATACAACAGATATGGATACTACCACGGGCTATCAGGCTGATGTGGAGGAGCCAATGGTATTCCGAGCTCAACCCGAGGATAAACCAAAGGCGAAAAAGAGAAGGAGGTTTGTAGGCTGGAGACGTGTGCGTAGGAAAAAACCAACGATATCAAAGGCAAAAGCTAAAAAGGTTGAGGATCCCAAGGATAAGGGAAAAGGGATAGAGATTGGAGAGAGTTCTGGGCAAGCTCAAGAAATGCCACCCTGGGAGGAGTTAGATCAGAAATTGGTACTTAGTGACCTCATCGGACCTGCCGATGAAGACTTTTTCTATTACCCGGTGGAATCCCAACTCCCAGTAAATTTGGAGCCGGCTATCCCAGATTCCATTGTGAACCCCCAACCTCTACCCGCAGAACTGGAAGAATGGTGGACCACCAACTGGGAATTTCAGAACCTTTTGAATAACCCTAACACCTTTTTCCCTCAGTTCGACCCAGGGCCTACACCAAACCCACCAATGAGCAATGAGAACTTAGCTGAACTCCGCCACTATGGCGAGGAGTTGGTGGATGCAGGGAATAGAATTCGGGAAGTGGGAGAGCAGATCTCCTGGAAGTACGACGAGAGGGAACGTCGTTTCTGAAATACCCGCTGACGAGGAAAGTGTGTGGTGGTGTTTGTTTAATAATAATAAAATAATAGATAAGATAATCTTGTAAAATAACTAAAATAAAACTTTGTAAGATAATCAGTGTGTACGGATGCATACTATTAAAATATATAAAATCGGATAGTCGCAAAGACGACAAATTTTGACTCTACATGTTAATGTGATTATGTGTTTTGTGTTTGGCTTTTTGAGTTAATTAACTATTTGTTAATTTTCAGTATGGGTAAGCAAAGAATTTCGGACATCTATCGTCAACTAGATAATTCACCAAAAGATAAGGGAACCTCGTCTCAATCAAATTCCTCAAGATACTCAACAAATACTAAGGAAGGAATATTTGTTCGTAAGGCACAGTTTGAGGAACCACTTACCCCTAAGAAAAGACGCCGAATTATTAGAAAAAGTCAAGAAAAAGAAATGATAAGTAATAAGGAAACTCAGGAAATAAGAAATAAACCCCCATGGGAAGACGAATTAGATGAAAAATGGGCAGATTTCTATATGTTAGCCACTACAGCAGTAAATGCCAACCTTTAATTAAGTTAAAGTCCCAAACTTAAACCAACCACTAAAATTAGATCTCAACACCTTTATCCAGTGCTAACACCCATATCATCTATAAACCAGAAATTTTAGTAAACAGAAATAGAATAAAAGCATGCCAAGCAGAATATCCCTAGCTAGACTAAAATGCACAACCCTAGTATATTTTAAATTTCAGTTGTAAGTTGTAATAGACATGTATATAAATAAAAGTTGACTATTTTAGCTATACGTGTTTAATGTGATTTTGTGCGATTACGTTAATTGCATTTGCTTATATTTTACCAATAACTTATTTAGATATATTGTTAGTTATCAGATGGAATACGCTGGGAATGAACCGGTTAATGAAATTAATCAATCGGAAAACCATAACGAGGATCACTTCTTAGATCGACAAGATATAGAAAATATTGTCGCTTAGGGAATAGTTAACGCTATTCCAGCAATCGTCACCATAGTAAACGCACATGCGACGATAATTTCAGTAATACTGTTAACGGAGGAGGCAATGATGACAACTTAATTCAGGCCCAATACTCAAAAGAATGAAAGCTGCAACACCTGGTTGCACTTATAAGGAATTTCTGACCTGTAAACCAGCTGAATTTGCAGGCATTGAAGGGGCGACCGCCGCACTGCATTGATTAGAGAAAACAGAAGCCGTAATTAAAATAAGTAAATGTGTAGAAGAAGGTAAAGTTATGTATGCTTCTCACCGTTTCATGGAAGAGGCATTAGAATGGTGGAATACGGTACTACAAGCCAAGGGAAGTGACTTGGCCTATGCTATGAGTTGGGAAGAATTCAGACAAATGGTGGAAAGAAAATTTTGTCCTGAATATGAGAAGGAACAAATGGCAAACAGGTTCCTGAGCCACCGAATGGTGGATGCTAACTATCGAGGTTATACTAAGAAATTTTTCGAGTATGCCAGGATCGTACCAACTCTGGCTTCGCCAGAGCCAGTACTTATTTCTCGCTACATTTGGGGTTTGATTAGCGAGATCCGTAATATCGTCAAAGCTGCCAGACCTCGCACAATTGATGATGTGGTGGAATTAGCCAATACTTTGACAGATGAACTGGTACGCACGTGAGAAGAAAACAGAAAGAAGGACCTGGCTCAGAAAATTTCCCAAGGATTCTGAGGGGGTAACGCTAGTAACAACTTCAGAAAAAGTGGAACTGGGCAATCCTCCACTATCCCGTTTTGTAGGATTTGCAAAAGAAAGCATTCTGGAAAATGCAGAGGGTATTGCAATTTCTGCAAAATTCCAAGGCATCAAGAAGAAGATTGCAGGAGGAAGATATCGACGATCCGCTTCAATTGAGGAGAAGCTGGGCATTTTAGACCAGACTGCCCTAAACTGGTCAAAAACCAGCTGACAATAAGGCTAAACCTGCAGAAGGAACGGCCAAGAAGAATGCAAGAGCCTTTCAGTTAACTACACAAGAAGCGGATCTGATTCCAGATGTGATAGCGGGTACGTTCCTAGTTTCACAATGTTTATGCGAAAGTATTATTTGACTCTGGTGCAAACCAAAGTTTTATAAATACTTCGTTCTGCCAAGCTCTTAAATTACCATTAACCAAACTTAGGCAGATTTATACGGTAGAAACAGCCGATGGTAACTTTGTTAGTATGGATCTAGTTTTGCAGAAAAGTAAAATAAAACTTTCAGGTTATAAATTTTCTGCAACCCTGTTACCCATGAAATTGGCTGGATTCGATGTTGTGTTAGGAACAGATCGGTTAGTAGCCAACCATGCTCGAATCCTTTGTGAAAAGAATTCCATAGAAATTCATGCGCCATCAGGAGAAATAATTATGGTTGTAGGGGACAAGCCTCGAAAGCCATTGAAATTCATTTCAGTCATGAAAGTGGCTAGTTATTCCATAAAGCAGGGAATAGCATACATGGTTTCGGTAGTTGTTAATACCAAAAGTAAAGAACATAAGGACATTCCAGTAGTATCAGAATACTCGGATGTATTCCCCCAAGAACTACCTGGATTACCACCCGATAGGGAAGTAGAATTTAGAATTCATCTAATTCCTGGAACTACACCGATAGCCAAAGCAACTGATCGGTTAGCACCCACCGAAATGTTAAAATTGAAAAAGCAGTTAGATGAATTACTAAGCAAAGGATTTATACAACCTAGTTCATCCCCTTGGGGAGCACCAGTGTTGTTTGTGAAAAAGAAAGATGGTTCGATGCAAATGTGTATCGATTATAGGGAATTAAATAAAGTTACAATTAAGAATCGATACCCATTACCTAGGATCGATGATCTTTTTTATCAGCTTCAGGGAGCTAGATATTTCTCTAAAATAGATTTGCGCTCCGGATACCATCAATTGAAGGTACAAAAAGAGGACATACCTAAAACTGCTTTCAGAACTAGGTATGGTCATTACGAGTTTACAGTCATGCCCTTTGGGTTAATAAATGCTCCTGCAGCATTTATGGACATGATGAATAGGATCTGTAAACCGTATTTGGATAAATTTGTAATAGTCTTCATCGACGACATACTTATTTATTCCAAAAGTCAGGACGAGCACGGTGAACATCTACATGCCCTCTTAACTTTGTTAAGAAAGGAGAAGCTGTATGCCAAATTCTCGAAGTGCGAATTTTGGCTCCAGGAGGTGCAATTCTTAGGACACATGGTGAATCACGAATGTATTCACGTAGATCCCTCTAAAATAGAAGCAATCACCAAATGGAAGGTCCCACAATCAGCTATGGAAGTTAGAAGTTTTCTAGGGTTAGCCAGATACTATAGGCGCTTTATTAAGGATTTCTCTAAGATAGCGGTACCATTAACTAAGCTAACTTACAAAGTAGTAAAGTTTGAGTGGGGACCTAAGCAAGAGGAAGCTTTTAGAATTTTAAAGCAAAAGTTAACAAATGCCCTAATTCTTGCCTTACCAGAAGGAACTGAAGATTTTGAAGTTTACTGTGATACTTCTAAATTAGGATTAGGATGTGTGCTAATGCAACGCAAGAAGGTAATTGCGTATGCCTCAAGGCAATTGAAGAAGCACGAGGAAAATTATACGACTCATGATTTAGAATTAGGATCAATAATTTTTGCCCTTAAGATCTAGAGAGATTATCTGTATGGAAGTAAGTTTACCGTTTATACGGATCATAAAAGTTTAAAATACATATTTGGTCAAAAAGAATTAAACATGAGACAAAGAAGATGGATGGAAATTCTAAGTGACTACGACTGTGATATTCAATATCACGAGGGAAAAGCAAATGTAGTCGCGGATGCTCTCAGTCGTAAGTATCATGAAAAGCAAAGGCGAGTTCGTGCTGTTAGATTAAATCTTCAAGTAGATTTAATGGAACAACTAAAGAATGTTCAAGAAACAGCAATCAAGGGCGATGCTGAAGAAATGAAAGGAAGGACAAAGGAGTTAGAGCAAGGAGCTGATGGAATTTGGAGATTACATAAGAAAAGGATATGGGTACCTAAACAGGGAAATTTAAGAGATAAGATTTTAGAGGAAGCCTATAAATCTAGGTATACCATGCACTCAGGAAACAATAAGATGTACCAAGATTTAAGAAATAATTTCTGGTGGATAGGAATGAAAAAGGACATAGCTAGATACGTATCTAAGTGTCTAACTTGTTCGCAAGTTTAGGCAGAACACCAGAAACCTTCAGGGTTACTCCAACAATTAGAAATGCCTGTTTGGAAATGGGAGCTAATAACCATGGATTTCGTTACTAAGTTGCCCAAAACCAAAAAAGGTAATGACGCGATTTGGGTGATTGTGGACCGATTGACCAAATCAGCTCATTTTCTACCCATCAAGGAAACCTTTAGCATGGAAAGATTAGCCAAGTTGTACGTCGACGAAGTAGTATCCTTACATGGAGTTCCACTCTCCACTGTATCACATAGGGATAGTCGTTTCACTTCACATTTCTGGACGAGTTTTCAAGAAGCAATGGGAACCCGATTGAATTTAAGTACTGCCTACCATCCCCAAACTGACGGACAAAGTGAAAGAACAATCCAAACCCTGGAAGACATGCTCGGGGCATGTGTAATCGATTTTGGTGGTAAATGGGATCACCACCTACCCTTAATTGAATTCTCCTATAACAATAGTTATCATTCAAGCATCGAAGCTGCCCTGTTCGAAGCACTGTATGGACGCAAGTGTATAACTCCAGTTTGTTGGGCAGAAATAGGAGAAAGCCAATTATCAGATCCTGAGATTGTACAAGAGACTACCGACAAGATAACTCAAATCAAGGAAAGATTGAAGATGGCTAGAGATCGTCAGAAAAGTTATGCAGACAATCGACACAAGCCACTAGGATTTCCAAGTCGGTGACAAGGTACTCTTGAAAGTTTCTCCTTGGAAAGGAGTAATACGATTTGGAAAGAAAGGGAAACTAAGTCCACGGTACATTGGACCATTCCCAGTAATCCAACGAATAGGACCAGTCGCCTATCGCCTACAACTACCAGCAGAGCTAGCTGGAGTACATGATGTGTTTCATGTATCCAACCTCAAGAAATGTTTATCTGACGAATCCCTGTTAGTACCTCTTCAAGATGTAGAGGTAAATGAAAAGTTAACATTTGTAGAGAAACCACTGCAAATCGAGGACAGAAAGGGCAAGTTTCTCAAACACAAACAACTAGTGCAAGTCAAAGTCAAGTGGGATACGAAAAGAGGACCGGAGTACACTTGGGAGCTAGAATCAAAAATGAAGCAAAAATATCCTCATCTATTCCAGTAAATCTCGAGGACGAGATTTTATTAAGGTGCGGAGGATGTAACAACTCTCACCAAAACTATTAAATTTTTATTTTATTTGTCTAATAGGAAACCCTAATTGAAATCCCCAAGTAGTATTGCGTGACCCCTAAAATTTTCAGAACTATTGGAATTAAGATCAGGGCCCCTAAAACTCAAGGGGGGTATCCC
The DNA here is from genome assembly GCF_002127325.2 of Helianthus annuus. NCBI lineage: Eukaryota > Viridiplantae > Streptophyta > Magnoliopsida > Asterales > Asteraceae > Helianthus > Helianthus annuus. Next base: position 119,229,181 of record NC_035439.2, read on the forward strand.
CTAATTGTATTTATCTACTTAAAACGATTGTAGAACGCGTATTTTCGAATTACGTCGACTCAGCAGGCCTAGACAAATGACCAAGCATGCATGCCCTACTTTGGCATCTCCCACGATACGCGACAGGGGAAGAGGATCCCTTCGCGACTCGCGGGCGGGTCCAAATCAAGGTATAAATACAGGGGCCTGGGACTTGAAGTTTGGCGCTATTTCAACGTTAAAACTCGCTTCGTATACTGAGTTACACACTATTTACTATAAAAACACACACGGACACGAAACGCTGTCGCGATAACTGGGTAATAGCTCGATCACTGCTACGATTTAATGTCCGATAGATTGGAACTATCCGATGGATGTTTAAGTGATGCCCACATTAGGGTTATACTTTGTCATTCGTCATAAATTCGATGGATGTTTAGTATCGCACTTTGTCATTCGTTGTGAGGGTTTGTATCTCGTGAGTTATCGTAAATGCTGTATTAGTTACTAACCTAGTTCGTGTGCATTGTTGTTTAAACTAGGATATCAGGCTTATCAGTACGCTAAACTCTGCCCATATAAATTTGCAATGTGAGTCATTCTCTTTTATCAAAAGTATTTAACAATACCTCAAACTATTTTCAAAGTTATAATTTCAGGGATTAAATCGTGGTTATCTTGAATCACTGGCTAGTGAGGTATTGTGCACATTACTAATTTCTCACGGTTAGGCTAATAAATCCTAACAGTGATAATCATCACTATTTGGGTGAAAGGACCCAATAGTGGTATGACCATCGTCACAAGGTTATGACATGACGCCAGATAAAAATAAGATAAAGGCCATTGTAATCGCTCTTATGTTGTAATTGATAGCTATGTGTCGTTTTATTCAAATTGAATGATTCACTAGTATTTCCCCGCTAACAAAATATTTTTAAAACATGTTTCAGGCGACCTCATGTGAATCAAGAAAAGTGCTACGGAGCACTAATCAAGCTTGAAGTGGTGGCGCAGTCAAATAAATAAACATGTTTTGTAAATCAGGGAATTTCCTCGGGAAATTCCTCTATTGTAAATTACGGGGTCATCCCAAGTGATGAAACAAAACAATCGGGCATTTTCAAGTTTTAAAAGATCCTGTTAAAATCTTCCGCTGCTAAAATCAAATAATAAATACCACGGGTTTTCTGCCCCGCGGCTCCTGGACTGGTAAAACCGGGACAGGGGCCGTGACACTAACACCAAACACACATATGGGCAAGTGCACCCATCGTGAGCGTAGTATAGTGTTGGTAAGATACCGAGGTCGTCCAAGGACACAAGAGCTTCTAATACCGGTTTATCCTCAACGTCTAATCAAATCAAAAATTTAGGAAAAAGGTTTTAAACTAGAAAATAAAAACTAAAATGCTGAAAATAAAAATAAAATAAATAAAAACATATAGACAAGATGAATCACTTGGATCCGACTCGCCTTTAGTGTAACCTTTGATTATTTCTGCACTTTCGCAATTTTTAAGAGATTATCTTAGTTATTGTAGTAGGCCCCTCTTTTGAAGACGACGTTACCCTCAACCCAGTAGTTTGAGTCAGCAAGGATACAATCCTAAAGGGTCGGATTATTGAAAAATAATTAATTAAGTTATTAATGCGTAATGTGGTAGGCCCCTCTTTTGAAGGTGACGTTACCCTCGGCTAAGTAGTCTGAGTCAGCAGGGATACAGTCCGAAGTAGTCGGGTTAAAGTTTTAATAGTAGTTTACATATGAGGGGATCAAAGAGTTTGAACCCTTGCCATCCAATACCATTGGGTATTGAAGGAGGTTCTACTAAATTTGACCCAGGTAGCCAACATACCTCTACTGAACAATGGCAAGACTCTTACCAAACCATTCCCTTAACCCCCGACCAGGTAGCCAACATACCTCCATATAGACCGTGGAGATATGAATGGTGAAAATCTTTTATTTTATATAAAGAGTAAAATAATGCCAAGACACCACAGACAAATGATAAGGAAGAATCACCTTCAACATATAAAACTAGTTATTAAAGTCATTAATACATAACCAAATAAAAAGTGCGAAAAGATTAAAAATAAAAAGTATTACACTAAGTGCTTGTCTTCACCAAGTGATGTAAGAGACTTAGGCAAACATGGCCTTTGATTGTCAAGAACTCTTACGATAAATCTTGGATCCCGAGGTGATTCACACACTCTATGATGGATGATGGTGGTGGATGATGGTGTTGTGATGGTGGTGGAGTGTGGGTAAAGTGTGAGAGAGGTGGTGTGCCAAGGGATGATTTGCAAGTGAGCCAAGCACCCCTATTTATAGCCTGAACAGAAGCTCGGGCACGACCCTGTGTCCATTGGGCACGGCCCCGTGCCCATCCTCTTCTCTTTCTTCATTAATTGTAGTTTGTCTGCATTAGTTGACCACGCCCCCGTGTCCGCTGGGCATGACCCCGTGTGAAGAAGCGTTCTGTACTATCAAGATTTCCTCAGATTCTGCGAATCTTAGAGTTGACCACGGCCCCGTGTCCGCTGGGCACGCCCCCGTGGTGGGTGATAGAAGCTTCTACAACTTTTTCTTTTCTGCTAACACTTGGGCACACCCCTCGTGCTCATTGAGCACGGGGCGTGTTCAGCCTTCTGTTCTCTTGTTTTTGCTTGGGAAGATGCTGTCGGGGGTTCGGGCATGCCACGTTTGTTCCTTTTCTTGTATTTATGTTAGATTTAGTTGCCTTTTTGCTTCTTTTGTTCATTTGAGCTCATTTAATCCTGAAAATACAAAAGGAAGACAAAACACACTTTTTCCAACATTAGTACTAAAAAAGGGTTAGTTTTTTACCATAATTGATGTAGTTTATATGTTGCATTTTGTACACATCAAATACCCCCACACTTGAATCTTTACGTGTCCTCAAGCAAAACTCTTTATAATGTGGCTTTTCACTCCCAAATAGCATGGGTAGAAGAGAAGGTTTTTGGGCTTGTGATAGAGTGTCGGGATTCCAAGATTTTTATTAGGTTTTATTTTTATTTGATTTACAATCCTATTTGTCATGATATATTTAAAACATTACATAAGATAAATTACTTATTTGGGCATAACATGCCTTTTTAAAATTCCATTTATATACAAGTTCACATACCTCACGGGAGATCACTCAACACTCGGCCGAAAATGTATTTTTGTAAACCACTCGAGAGCGGCATGGAACTTACTCCTACCATAAGCTTGCCAAGCAATCAGTCCTCCTCCTTTTTAACTATATACCTTTGTAAATATCAAGAGGACTTTTGGGGTGAAGGGTTAGGTTTGGGTTAAAGGTAGGTGGTTGGGTTAGTGGTTAGGAGAAAAAGGGCGAAAGGCGTAAAAAGCATCGGTTTTCGTAAGACTTTTTAGTTTTCATAACTTTTTATTTTGATTAAGCATTTCTTTCAAACAAAGTTCTTTTTGATAAACTTGTTTGTTTATTGCTTCATTATCAATTTTTTTTTATAAGGAAGTCATAAGAAAAACCGAGCTTTTTTACTAAAATGTCACACCCCGATATTTCCACGTATTACCGGTGGGGAGTATCGTGACGTAGTTGATATCATCATTGTCAAACAACACAAAATTTATAAATGCACAGCGGAAGCAAAAGATAGATATATTTCAACCGAATGAAATTGTAATATTAAGTATCACAAAGTAGTTGAAACAGATCCACAGGCGGATCAAAATAAACAGGAAACTTTGTTCAACAGACATTAGGCATCTAAGCTTGCGAGACTTCTATTTGATGCTAGGAGAGACCAGCCTATTCCGACTAGTACCTGCACTTCGCCTTTTTGGGAAAATACGTCAGTTTACACTGGTAAATACAATTTAACTGACTCATTTTGAAAATGTTTAAAATTTGATTTGAATGCATGTGGCACCAAAGATTTTTATAACTTGGGATAATTACTTGTATATAATCTTGTAAAAGAATTACATGTTTGTTATGCGTTCAGTTGCTCGGTTCATGCCGGGTTAAATATTAATAGACACACCACAATCCACATGGTATAGTCCCGTGTCGAGTTATTCTCGTAACCGGCGGTTATACCTTATTAATTATAAATGCACTGACGGGTGTACGCCTACACCCGTGTGCTAAGGTCGTGGCCATTCTATGAATGATGCCAAGGATATCCGGGACATGGTCATTAAACCCCCAAAGGTGTTAAGCAAACAAAACCAATTTTTCAAACGGGTCATCTTGATAATATTTAACCACCAAATGATTAAAGTCGAATGCCCGACCAAGCGGTATTTTATATACCGTACCCCAAGCCCGTATAAGGGAAAATAAGTTAAAAGTATTTACCTTTGCAAGTAATAATCATAATAAGCAAGTGCACATAGCTTTTACCGAGTCTCCTATTCTGGAACGAATGTTTATAATAACCTATTAGATTCCTAACGGTCTTTAATTTAGCCTAAGCTTAGACCGGTTAGTTTTAAAGATAGATACGGTTCAAACGCATGATTAAGCGAAGACCGGAATAGAATGTGATTTAGACCCGACAAGTTTGGAGACTTGTATAATATGGGTAAACTAAACACATTCTGGATTTTGAGACAAAAATGATAAGGTTTGACCCGTTTTGGTCAATTTATGCAAACTAGTTACATAAACCGAACCGAACGCGAATAATGCGTAACGGGTAACCATAAGAGTCATATACAGGTTTCCTAAGTTAATATGACTTAAATATGTTGTGACATCAGTAGGATATCTTCTATTATGCTCAAAATGATTTTAAACTCAAACAATGCCTCGTAAGGGCATTTTGGTCATTTAAAAGGTTATAAAAGAGTTTACATAGTAATCTGAGTTACAGGTCTAATTTAATTAGTAAATATAGTTAATTTAATAATTTATAACAGTAGGGTATCATATATATGTGAAATTTATTAATTATAACCGTACTATGCACCGTAGGGGCATTTTGGTAATTTCACATAAGCCTCAAAGGTCTAAACTGGAAATCTGAGTTTAAAACTTTTGCTTACTGTTAGAATATAAAAATTTACTGAAAATATCAGTAAGCATCAAACCTTATATGTTTAAAATAGTTTTAATACATACTATGCCTTAAAACGCTTAAAAAGACGATTTGGAGCCATTTCCGGGTTTTTAAAGGAAAGCTTGTATTTTTATTATTCCAGAAGGCTCAAAACATTTTATTTATCATATTAGATCAGTAGAAAAAGGTTTGGTATCAAAAGTATTTGTAAAACTCATTTTATAGCCCAAAAGGGCAAAACCAACAACTACTGAATTAAGCTTAGAACTCTAGGTTATGCTCAGCCTAAAAATAAATAAAAATCTCCAAAAATCCCAAAATATTATTTTACATCAGTGGGTAAAAAGTTTGGTATCAAAAATTGGGTTTAGATAGGCTATATGCTAATTATGCCATTTAATTACTAAAAACTTTCTAATTACGCTAATGATCATAACTCTTAAGCTAGACCTCAAACTGATGTCAAATTTTAGATACAAGCATATAAATCAGTAACTAAGGTGTCCACTCTTTTACATTTTCAAAAATCACATTTTAAGGTCATATGGGCATAATAGTCAACATTTAAGCAATTAACGGAAACATGCATGTGAATCGGATAACTAATGAATCAAGTTGTATAATCACAGAGGGTTATACGAACATGAAACCTAGTCCTAAATTAGCTCTAAGGCATTTCTAAACTACGCTCAAATGGGTCAGAACTGAAAGTCCAAGCAAAAGTCTACTTTTGCGATTTTCGGTTCCGAACCGAGCTAAAACTGAAAATTGTCGGGGTGAACATGTTTAGACATGTTCTTACATTAATTACCAGGTTATATTAATGATAAAATAGGTTGCATGGCTTCCACATTGTTAATTATGCATTAAATTGAAAATAAGCTTTCTGTTGACTTTTTAGGATTAACTTTGACCCGACAATTGACCTAGTTAGAGTGGGAATCAGAGGGTGCCCTTTTGAGAGTTTATTGCCCACATAATTACCAACTCATAGGTACTTTCAATTTGAAATTTGACTGGACAAATTACGATTAATGACGAAGTCAAACCTTAATTACGACGGTTTGACTTTAAGCTAATTAACTAAGCTAAACCGAATTAAGAAGGGTTAAGGACACTTACAAAGGTCCTAAGCAAGATTAGACAACTTAATAGAAGTAGCTTGAGCTCCAGGAACTTCAGAGAAAACCTTGAGGTGAGTTTGGAATGAGCAAACAAAATGGTTGCAACTCAACCTCCTTATATAGTGGTCCTAAGAGCTCAAGATCATGCCAACATAGTCTAAAAGTGATCCCTGATCATCCCCAAGTGTCCCTATGCATGCAAAACTGTTGGCCACACTCCTGTATTCCAATACCATGCAAATGAGGCGGTGTAACAGGCTAAACAGGCAGCTGTCCATTTTCTGCTGCCAGCAACAGTCTTACGGACCGTAAGCAAGAAGCCTTGCGGTCCGTAAGCACCTCTTGCGGAGCGTAAGCTCCTGGTCTTGCGGTCTGTAACCGACCTTGGTCTAAGATGCCCAGTTACAACCTTGCGGACCGTAAGCCCTTCGCTTTGCGGTCCGTATCCGCTTTTTAATTACTATCGCCCAGCTCCGTCATCTTACGGACCGTAAGGTAACCCCTTTGCGGTCCGTAAGCCTTCATCAGCAGACAAAACTTTGCAAACTTTTAGGCTTGACCATGCATTCCCTTAAAGCTCGAATCTTCAATCATTGCTAACAAGAGGGGACCATAGAGACAGACTTTGCATGTCCTTGCATGTGTTGCTAAGCACGTGAATTCTCTTGGACATATGCACAAGACTTAATATTTGAGATTTTGTCGTGAACCTTCATAGAATCACTATCATATGGATTTTAATTAATTATTATCAAGGGTAACCAGATTTGAAATTTATTTAATTCAGATGTTTATTATATTAAGGTATGGGATTTATAATTTAGGTCGCTCAGAGGTATATCTTAACATGTCGACTCTTTTAAATCCGACCGTACATCCTTTAACTTAAAATCGGGTTCCTGACACGTTTACCTTACATGATACGTGTCTTTATTTTATTGGGTATGATTTTACGAGGTGTTACATCCTCACCCCCTTAAAATAAATCTCAACCTCGAGATTTACTGAAACAAATGAGGGTATTTTTCTTTCATTGTGGACTCTACCTCCCACATTTACTCGGGACCTCTTCGGGCATCCCGTTTAACCTTTACAATAGGAACATGTTTCCTCCGAAGCTTCTTAACCTGTCGATCCTCAATCAACAAAGGTCTTTCCACAAATTTCAAGCTATCATCTATGTGCACATCTGTATGCGGTATGACTAGCGATTCATCTGCTAGACATTTCTTCAGATTGCAGATGTGGAATACATTGTGAATACCACTGAGCTCTTCAGGTAAGTTTAACTTATAAGCCACTGTTCCTACACATTCGATGATCTCGAATGGTCCTATATACCTTGGGCTTAACTTACCTTTCTTACCAAATCGCATCACCCCCTTCCAGGGTGATACTTTAAGCAGAACCTTATCACCAACCTCAAACTTTAAAGGTTTTCGCCTTTTATCAGCATAACTCTTCTGCCTATCTCTGGCAGCTTTCAGGCGGTCACGAATTTGGACAATCTTGTCCGTTGTTTCAAAGACTATGTCAGGTCCTGATAACTGAGCTTCCCCTACTTCTGCCCAACAAATCGGCATTCTGCATTTTCTACCATATAATGCCTTAAAAGGCGCGGCCTGAATGCTTGTATGGTAGCTATTGTTATAGGAGAATTCGACCAACGGCAGGTGGTTATCCCAACTACCACCTAAATCAATTACACATGCACGTAGCATGTCCTCCAGAGTATGGATGGTACGTTCACTCTTCCCATCTGTCTGAGGATGGTAAGCCGTACTAAAATTTAAGCGCGTGCCCAAAGACTGTTGGAAACTTTTCCAAAAATGTGATGTGTATCTAGTATCCCTGTCAGAGATAATTGATACTGGTACGCCATGAAGGGATACAATCTTATCCATGTACAATTAGGCTAACATGTCAGAGCTGTAAGTCTCCTTAATGGGTAGGAAATGTGCTGACTTAGTCAGTCTATCTACTATCACCCATATAGTATCATTTCCTTTCTTTGTCTTTGGCAACTTGGTGATGAAATCCATTGTCACCATTTCCCATTTCCAAGTGGGAATTTCAGGTTGTTGTAGCAAACCTGACGGCTTTTGATGTTCAGCTTTGACTTGCGCGCATGTCAAACATTTTGCTACATAGGCAGCTATAGACTTCTTCAAGCCTATCCACCAATAATTCGCCTTCAGATCCTGGTACATCTTATCGGCTCCAGGATGAACGGAATATTTAGAACTATGGGCTTCCTGGAGGATGACATCCCGAAGTCCTCCATAAACTGGAACCCATATTCGTCCATTTAATCTTAGGATTCCGTCCTTGCCGTAGGATAATTGTTCTTCAGTTACTCCTAGCTTTTCATCAGGATAGTTAGCTTCTAATACGGCTTCCTTCTGCACAGCTAACAACCTTTCATTCAAACTATTCTTTATCTCAATGCTCTTGGCATTGATTCTTATAGGCTTCACTCTTTCCTTCCTACTTAAGGCATCGGCAACCACATTTGCCTTGCCTGGATGGTATCTTATCTCACAATCATAATCATTCAAAGTTTCCATCCAACGTCGCTGCCTCATGTTTAAATCCTTCTGATTAAACAAGTGTTGAAGACTTTTGTGATCAGAATAGATCACACACTTAGTTCCATTTAAGTAATGCCTCCATAGTTTTAGTGCGAATACAACGGCACCCAGCTCCAAGTCATGGGTGGTGAAATTCTTCTCGTGCACCTTTAACTGACGTGAAGCATAGGCAATAACTTTGCCTTTCTGCATAAGCACACAACCCATGCCGGTGTGTGATGCATCACAGTATACCACAAACTCATCAATTCCATCAGGCAACGTCAATACTGGAGCGTTGCTCAACTTCTGCTTCAGAATATCAAAAGATTCTTGCTGCTTAGGCCCCTAATCAAACTTGTTATTCTTGCGAGTGAGTAATGTCAGGGGTGCTGCAATTCTTGAGAAGTTTTCGATAAATCGTCTATAGTATCCTGCCAGTCCTAGAAAACTGCGAATCTCCGTAGGCGTCTTCGGCTCTTGCCAGTTCATGATAGCTTCAATCTTAGCGGGATCTACTTGGATACCATGGTCACTAACAACATGTCCAAGGAATTGGACTTCATGAAGCCAAAATTCACACTTTGAAAAAATGCTGTAGAGCTTTTCTTGTTGAAGCAGCTTCAGAATGCAATGGAGATGCTTCTCGTGGTCAGCTTGACTCTTTGAGTAAATGAGAATGTCATCGATGAAGACGATACAAATTTATCCAAGTAAGGCTTGCAGACGCGATTCATGAGATCCATGAACGCGGCAGGTGCATTAGTGAGCCCAAAAGGAATCACCAGGAACTCGTAATGGCCATAGCGAGTCCTAAACGCAGTCTTGTGTACATCTTCCTCTTTGACCTTCAATTGATGATAGCCTGACCTCAAATCAATCTTTGAGAAGTAACTTGCCCCTTGTAGCTGATCGAACAGATCATCGATCCTGGGCAAAGGATACCTATTCTTGATAGTAACCTTATTAAGCTCACGATAATCGATGCACAGACGCATCGACCCATCCTCTTCTTGACAAATAGGATTGGCGCTCCCCAAGGAGACGAGCTAGGTCTAATAAAACCTTTGGCTAGCAATTCATCTAGCTGCGTCCTCAATTCCTTCATCTCTGTTGGTGCCAACCTATAAGGTGCTCTTGCAACAGGCGCTGCTCCAGGGATGATGTCGATTCTGAGTTCTACTTGCCTATCTGGTGGTAAACCAGGTAGTTCTTCAGGAAATACTTCGGGTATTCAGAAATGACTGGAATATCTTCAACCTTGGGCTTCTGCTCATCAATAGTCACTTGTGCCATATAAATGACACAACCCTTCTTCAGATACCTAGATGCCTTGAGCATAGACACTTGCCCAGGTAATCCATACCGGGTATCTCCTTGAATGATAAGTGACTCACCAGATGGAGTCTTGACCAACACTTGCTTCTTGTTGTAGACGATCTGGGCTTGGTTATTAGATAACCAATCCATTCCTAAAACTATGTCAAAACCGGCTAGTTTCAAAGGAAGCAAGGATAATGGAAAAGAGTGGTTCCTAATGAATATAACACATCCATCTAACACAGTTGAGGCTGTTTCTATGGTTCCATCGGCTAATTCAACCTCATATTTCACACTTAAGGTTTTAACAGGCAATTTCAACAACTCACAAAACTTAATATCTACGAACGACTTATCAGCACCTGAGTCAAACAATACTCTTGCATAAAACATCATTTATGAGGAAGGTACCTGTTATCACATTGTCGTTCTGAATAGCCTCCTGAGCGCTCATTTGGAAGACCCTAGCATTGGTCTTCTTCCCTCCTCAGTCTTCTTCGCAAACTTTGGGCAATTGGACTTAATGTGCCCTTTCTTGTTGCAATTGTAGCACGTTGCATCTTTTATCTTCTTGCGGTCGAGAGTCTTGTGCTCAGAAGATTTGCAAATCCCACATGCCTTTGGCTGAGACTGGGATTTCGATTCATATCTGCACTTCCCGAAGTGGTGTTTCTTGCAGATTTTACACTTGGGCTTGTCACCCGTCTGCTAACCCTCCTTCTTAGATCCTGAACCCTTTTTCTGGTAATTGTTTCCCTTACGCTTCTTATCTGACCGCCGTGAGTTGTCATCCTCACGCTTCCTTTTCTCAGCATCTGTGTTCCTCAGCGATCTCTGCCTGACCGCGTCCAGTGTGAGGGACAATGATATATCTGCTACAGACCGAAAAGTAGCTGGCCGAGAGGCCTTCACGCTTGCCTTAATTTCTGGGGCTAAACCCCCAATGAAACGAGATATTCTTTTGGGTTCCGGGGTCACAAGGTAAGGAACCAATCTTGACATTGTATTAAAGCTCGTAAGGTAAGCCTGGCAATCCAGGTTTTTCATAACCAACGATAAGAAATCAGACTCAATCTTTTCAACCTCATGCTGAGGGCAGTAGTTCTCTTTGATGAGGGTAACAAATTGATCCCACGTCATATTGTACAATGGAATATTCCTGGTAGCTTGATTCAACAACCTCCACCAGGCTAGGGCCTCACCCTTGAAAGACAGAGATACAAACTTTACAATATCCCTTTCAGCACAACCACTAATATCTACCACAGTGTCCATCTCATCCAACCATGTCATACAATCCACCGCCCCTTTTCCCCCGTGAAATCCTGAGGTTTGTAAGAAACAAAGTATTTATATGTGCAACCTTTAGCACGTGGTTCTTGGTTTAGCACAATTCTCTTAGATGGAACGCTGTCCTGGTTTGAGGAATGTTGAACATCCTCTTTCTTGGGCTTAGGTTGGATAGAGGATGGTTTGCTGTGTGTTTCCGAATGAGTTTTAGGAACAGATTTAGAGGGCGGTGTGGACAGGGTCCTACTTCGAGTCCCGCTAGATTCACTATACTGCCGTTCCATAGCTTTTGCAACAGCATTATCTACTAATGCTTGCAGTTCTGCTCCGGTCACATGTATCTTAGTGTTTTCATGGTTTTCCATCGGGTGACTGTTTACCTCTTCTGACCTAGTCATGTAGCTTTAATTGCTACATAAAAGAAATAATTGACAAGGTTTATTTAGAAGCTTTTACAGTATTTTCATGATTTATTAACCATGGTCTTAATAACCATTTTAGTTAATTTGTTAATTATTTATATATTTAGGACCTTTATTGCGATCCTTTATTATAATTTAATAACAATAGCACAAAAGCCTAGTCACATAGACAGATTTAATTTATAAACCAGGATTTTACAGAACCGAGGTATTAGGGTTTTGAATCAAAGCTCATTACCTTTTCTAGACAGAGAGTTGTAGGCTACCACTGTCTTTAGTCTCGAGGGACATCAATTGTAGCCCGTAGGCACTTCATCCTTAAGGGATGGTTATATAAATAAGGGAAATTGGAATAATCCAAAATAAAGATGACTTATGTGATTTTAGTGAATCACATTTTGTCAAGAATGCTAACATGCTTTCATGTGTTAACAAGAATTGGAATCTTTTGTGTAGGTTTTACCATCTTGGTCATGTCTGCAACAACATATAGACTAGGTTTTACCTTTAAGATTCTTTTAATAATTAACGCAGAACAATCCTAAATTGAGATGTTAATATGGATCTGAATCTAATTGTGGAACTACCATCTTGGCCATGTCCTTAAGGTGACACATGGCTAGGTCTTGTTCCTTTTTAGATTTTGCCATTTTATTATAATGGTAGATCTTATTTAAAGGAATGTTTATTTTCATTTACTTTATGTTTTATGTTTATGCATATAATTAGCAATAAATATGAAAATTAAAATTAAACCATTCCATTACAAATTCAAACAGTACAAATTTTGCCCTAAACGGGACTTCTACTGAAATAACATGCCCGCAGGGGCGAAACAAACAAACATACCCACGCAGGGGTCAACAGAAAGACATACCCACGCAGGGGCAGAATACAAAAAGACAAAAATAAAACAAAACAGAATTTGTCCTATGTTATTTGTCTAGACTCGAGGATCGAGGAATGTGCAATTCGTGTAACTGAGATTAAACACAAAAGGCTAGTGTTTAATTCACTCAGTGTTGACTCTGATACCAACCTGTCACACCCCGATATTTTCACGTATTACCGGTGGGCCCGGTGGGGAGTATCGTGACGTAGTTGATATCATCATTGTCAAACAACACAAAATTTATAAATGCACAGCGGAAGCAAAAGATAGATATATTTCAATCAAATGAAATTGTAATATTAAGTATCACAAAGTAGTTGAAACAGATCCACAGACGGATCAAAATAAAGAGTAAACTTTGTTCAACAGACATTAGGCATCTTAGCTTGCGAGACTTCTATTTGATGCTAGGAGAGACCAGCCTATTCCGACTAGTACCTGCACTTAGCCTTTTTGGGAAAATACGTCAGTTTACACTGGTAAATACAATTTAACTGACTCATTTTGAAAATGTTTAAAATTTGATTTCAATGCATGTGGCACCAAAGATTTTTATAACTTGGGATAATTACTTGTATATAATCTTGTAAAAGAATTACATGTTTGTTATGCGTTCAGTTGCCCGGTTCATGCCGGGTTAAAATATTAATAGACACACCACATGGTATAGTCCCGTGGCGAGTTATTCTCGTAACCGGCGGTTATACCTTATTAATTATAAATGCACTGACGGGCGTACGCCTACACCCGTGTGCTAAGGTCGTGGCCATTCTATGAATGATGCCAAGGATATCCGGGACATGGTCATTAAACCCCCAAAGGCGTTAAGCAAACAAAACCAATTTTTCAAACTGGTCATCTCGATAATATTTAACCACCAAATGATTAAAGTCGAATGCCTGACCAAGCGGTATTTTATATACCGTACCCCAAGCCCGTATAAGGGAAAATAAGTTAAAAGTATTTACCTTTGCAAGTAATAATCACAATAAGCAAGGGCACATAGCTTTTACCGGGTCTCCTATTCTGGAACGAATGTTTATAATAACCTATTAGATTCCTAACGGTCTTTAATTTAGCCTAAGCTTAGACCGGTTATTTTAAAGATAGATACGGTTCAAACGCATGATTAAGCGAAGACCGAAATAGAATGTGATTTAGACCCGAAAAGTTTGGAGACTTGTATAATATGGGAAAACTAAACACATTCTGGATTTTGATACAAAAATGATAAAGTTTGACCCGTTTTGGTCAATTTATGCAAACTAGTTACATAAACCGAACCGAACGCGAATAATGCGTAACGGGTAACCATAAGAGTCATATACAGGTTTCCTAAGTTAATATGACTTAAATATGTTGTGACATCAGTAGGATATCTTCTATTATGCCCAAAATGATTTTTAACTCAAACTATGCCTCGTAAGGGCATTTTGGTCATTCAAAAGGTTATAAAAGAGTTTAAATAGTAATCTGAGTTACAGGTCTGATTTAATTAGTAAATATACTTAATTTAATAAGTTATAACAGTAGGGTATCATATATATGTGAAATTTATTAATTATAACCATACTATGCACCGTAGGGGCACTTTGGTAATTTCACATAAGCCTAAAAGGTCAAAACTGGAAATTTGAGTTTAAAACTTTTGTTTACTGTTAAAATATAAAAATTTACTGAAAATATCAGTAAGCATCAAACCTTATATGTTTAAAATAGTTTTAATACATACTATGTGTTAAAAACGCTTAAAAAGGCGATTTGGAGCCATTTCCGGGTTTTTAAAGGAAAGCTGGAATTTTTATTATTCCAGAAGGCACAAAACATTTTATTTATCATATTAGATCAGTAAAAAAAGGTTTGGTATCAAAAGGATTTGTAAAACTCATTTTATAACCCAAAAGGGCAAAACCAACAACTACTAAATTAAGCTTAGAACTCTAGGTTATGCTCAGCCTAAAATTAAATAAAAATCTCCAAAAATCCCAAAATATTATTTTACATCAGTGGTTAAAAAGTTTGGTATCAAAAATTGGGTTTAGATATGCTATATGCTAATTATGCCATTTAATTACTAAAAACTTTCTAATTACGCTAATGAGCATAACTTTTAAGCTAGACCTCAAACTGATGTCAAATTTTAGATACAAGCATATAAATCAGTAACTAAGGTGTCCACTCTTTTACATTTTCAAAAATCACATTTTAAGGTCATATGGGCATAATAGTCAACATTTAAGCAATTAACGGAAACATGCATGTGAATCGGATAACTAATGAATCAAGTTGTATAATCACAGAGGGTTATACTAACATGAAACCTAGTCCTAAATAAGCTCTAAGGCATTTCTAAACTACGCTCAAATGGGTCAGAACTGAAAGTTCAAGCAAAAGTCTACTTTTGCGATTTTCGGTTCCGAACCGAGCTAAAACTGAAAATTGTCGGGGTGAACATGTTTAGACATGTTCTTACATTAATTACCATGTTATATTAATGATAAAATAGGTTTCATGGCTTCCACATTGTTAATTATGCATTAATTTGAAAATAAGCTTTCTGTTGACTTTTTAGGATTAACTTTGACCCGACAATTGACCTAGTTAGAGTGGGAATCAGAGGGTGCCCTTTTGAGGGTTTATTGCCCACATAATTAACAACTCATAGGTACTTTCAATTTGAAATTTGACTGGACAAATTACGATTAATGACGAAGTCAAACCTTAATTACGACGATTTGACTTTAAGCTAATTAACTAAGCTAAACCGAATTAAGAAGGGTTAAGGACACTTACAAAGGTCCTAAGCACGATTAGATAACTTAATAGAAGTAGCTTGAGCTCCAGGAACTTCAGAGAAAACCTTGATGTGAGTTTGGAATGAGCAAACAAAATGGTTGCAACTCAACCTCCTTATATAGTGGTCCTAAGAGCTCAAGATCATGCCAACATAGTCTACAAGTGATCCCTGATCATCCCCATGTGTCCCTATACATGCAAAACTGTTGGCCACACTCCTGTATTCCAATACCATGCAAATGAGGCGGTGTAACAGGCTGAACAGGCAGCTGTTTATTTTCTGCTGCCATCGACAGTCTTACGGACCGTAAGCAAGAAGCCTTGCGGTCCGTAAGCACCTCTTGCGGACCGTAAGCTCTTGGTCTTGCGGTCCGTAACCGACCTTGGTCTAAGATGCCCAGTTACAACCTTGCGGACCGTAAGCCCTTGGCTTTGCGGTCCGTATCCGCTTTTTAATTACTATCGCCCAGCTCCGCCATCTTACGGACCGTAAGGTAACCCCTTTGCGGTCCGTAAGCCTTCATCAGTAAACAAAACTTTGCAAACTTTTAGGTTTGACCATGCATTCCCTTAAAGCTCGAATCTTCAGTCATTTCTAACAGGAGGGGACCATAGAGACAGACTTTGCATGTCCTTGCATGTGTTGCTAAGCACGTGAATTCTCTTGGACATATGCACAAGACTTAATATTTGAGATTTTGTCGTGAACCTTCAAAGAATCACTATCATATGGATTTTAATTAATTATTATCAAGGGTAACCAGATTTGAAATTTATTTAATTCAGATGTTTATTATATTAAGGTTTGGGATTTATAATTTAGGTCGCTCAGAGGTATATCTTAACATGTCGACTCTTTTAAATCCGACCGTACATCCTTTAACCTAAAACCGGTGTTCCTGACACATTTACCTTACATGACATATGTCTTTATTTTATTGGGTATGATTTTACGAGGTGTTACATAAAATAAAGGGTTTAAAATAAAAAAGGTTTTGGTGGGTAAAAGGGTGTTTGTTTTGGGTTGAGAAATGAAAAGGTTTAGGCTCAAAGGGGTTAACTAGGGGGATTTTGGGTAGGTGGTAAAAAAAAGAAATATAATGGTGTAGAAATAAAAAGGGTTAGTCCTAATGCCTCCATCATTTACTTACTTGGGTTTAAGTTGGTAAGGACCGGGAATGTATCGTCCTGGCAAGTTCTAGAGTTGTAAGAAACCAAGCGGCTATTCACACAAGAAACGAAAAATGAGCATTTAGTTTAAAGATATGTATTTATATGCTCAATAAAGGCTCAAAACTCACTTTTTATGGGAATGGGGTTTTATGTGATCAAGTATATATAATCAAATTTTAACTAAACTTGTCATGCCGTTTCATAATTTTCTTATGTTGGTTCTTTTTATCACGACGCTGTCGGTTGTAAATTTGTAAAAACATAACCTTTTTAAAACTTGTAATTCCCAACTTAAACCAAGACAAGTAAAAAAAATGAAAATTTTGAAAAAAATTGGGGTGATTAGCGGTTCCAATAGAGTTTTGTGTAAGGCTTGTGAATAGGACTTGCAAAAAAATTCAAGGTTTAGCATCCCCCCCCCCACACTTAAATTACACATTATCCTCAATGTGTCCAAAAATAAGTTTCTAGGTTGATTGAATGTGCAAAAAGGTGTGAAAAAGCAAAGATTTGTGTTACTTGGCGTCTGGACACGGCACCGTGGTGTCCGGGCACGGCCCCGTGTTCAGATCGCCAGTGACAGAAATTGGTAAAAAGAAATAGAAGCCTGGACACGGGGGCGTGTTCAGTGAGAACGCCCCGTGTCCAGTTACCTGAACTGGGCATTTCTTGCAGATTGTGCAGCACGGGGCCGTGTTGGATGGACACGGCCCGTGCTGAACTTGCTGTAACGAAGAAAAATCTTCGGGACGTTTTTTTTGTGCATGGGGTGCTGGTTCAAGTTTCCCTTAGAATCTTTCACCATCTTGAGTGTGTTTTATTCCTGAAATTTAAAACTAAACTAGAAAACATAAAAATTAATCTAAGCTAAACTAAGGATAGTTCCGCGGAATGCCTCCGTGGTGCGCCACGTTTATAAGGGTCCTTGGCTAGACCCAAAGCCAGTCACATGCTACTCAAGCGGGATGTGTTGCATCCCATGTTGCACCATCGGAGAGCATCATCCAAACTTGAGTCTATGACCTTCATGTAGTTGACTGGATCGTCGTCTTCTATTCTCTTTCCAACTCCAAACTTCATTTCCTTGTTTCCAATCCTCAATGTTAGTGTTCCACCATTCATGTCTACTACTGCGTGGGCCGTAGCTAGGAAGGGTCTTCCTAAGATGAGTGGTACTTCGGTATCTTCCTCCATATCTAGTATGATAAAGTCGGCTGGGAAAACGAATTCGCCTACCTTGACTAATAGATTTTCAGTAATACCTTGTGGATATTTCACGGACCTATCGGCGAGTTGTATGCTCATTTTTGTAGGGCTTGATTTTCCTAGGCCGAGTCGGTTGAACATTGATGCGGGCATGAGGTTTATACTAGCCCCGAGATCGGCTAGTGCATTACGAATGGGGGATTCCCCAATCGAACAAGGGATTGTGAAGCTTCCAGGATTGATCTTCTTTTGCGGGAGTTTGTTGAGTAGCAAGGCGGAGCATTCTTCGCTTAAATTAACTAATTGCAATGATTCAATTTTCCTTTTATTAGTGAGGAAGTCCCTCATAAATTTTGAATATTTAGACATTTGGGTTAGGACTTCAATAAATGGAATATTAACATGCAATTGTTTTAGTAATTTTTCGAACTTTGTGAATTGCTTATCGGTCTTTTGACGGACTAGCCGACCGGGGTATGGAATCGGGGGATTCTTGGTCGGCTCTTGATTTGATGTAGGAGCCGTCTCTTGTTGGAGTGTTGGCGAAGTTGTGGACTGGCTAGACCGGATCGTTTCAGTTGAAGGCAATGGGGCCTCTTCGGGGCCCACGGTACGGTTTCTCAATGTGATGAGATGTACTTGTGCCTTTGGGTTGGTTTCGGTATTACTTGGTAACGCGCCTTGTGGTCTCTCGGAGAAATTTTAAGCTATTTGATTTAATTGTTTTTCAATGTTTTGAATACTAGCTTGTTGATTTCTAAAGTTCGATTCCAATTGTTGAAATCGATCCGAGTTTTTCTTTTCGGTGTCGGAGATGAGGCGAGATACAGTATCTTCAAGCCTCTCTCGTCCCCCTTGTTGTTGAGAGAAATTTTGTGACTCATTTCTTGGTTGCTAAAAGTTTGTTCGTTGGTTTAGATTTTGTTGGTTACTACTATTGTTGGGTTCTCTCCAACCAAGGTTAGGGTGGTTACGCCATCCTTGGTTGTAGGTACCCGTTGGAGGACCCGACGGCCTAGGTCTATTATCAGTGTAGTTTACCGTTTCTGTTTGATCATCTAATTCTTTCATACAACTCCAATTTTCATGTGGCCCACCACACCCTTCATAAGCCATAACCGAGGCCGCTTTTGTCATTTCTAACTTTTTTATTTTTGAAGAAAGGGCCTCAATTTGGGCTTGTAAAGAAGTACTTTCGTCAACCTTATGGGCGCCCGGGGTAATAGATTTATTGCCTCGGGGAGTGTGCCATTGAAAATGGTTTGAGCAATTTCCTCAATTTGATTATAAATTTCATTTGGGCGACGATTACCTAAAAGTCCCCCGGAGCTAGAGTCGAGTGTTTGTCTTGTGTGTGGCAACAATCCATTGCAGAAAGTGGATACTTGTTGCCAAACTGCAAGACCATGATGAGGGCACTTTCTTAGTAGCTCCTTGAACCTTTCTCAAGTTTCATATAAGGATTCCCCATCCTCTTGTGAGTATGTATTAATTTCAGTCATTAATTTAGCCGTTTTAGCATGAGGAAAATACTTATATAGAAACTTTTGGGCTAGTTCATCCCAGGCGTTTACCGAGCCAACTGGGAGGGCATTAATGAAAATGGAAACATTCGAAGGCGGATGGCGTCATTTGATGCTCCGTTGATCCAGAAGGTATCATATATTTCCAAAAAGTTGGTAATATGCAAATGGGGATCTTCATCCGCAAGCCCGTGAAAGGTTGCGTAATTTTAGAGCATTTGGATCAAATGCGGCTGAAGTTCGAAGTTGTTGGCATCGACATTTGGCGCATTGATAGCAGCACCAAGATTACCTACGGTGGGCCATAGGCAGGTAATCCATGAGAGTACGTTGGTCCGCCATCGGAAGTAGGTCCCCCGAACCTTTCTCTTGGTTTTTAGCTTTACGTCTTTTTCTTAGAAAGCGTTCGGGTTCGTCTAAAGGCTCTTTTATGTCTCTGCTGGAACTGGAGCTCATACACTACGTAGAAGGTTCAGGTGTGTTGCCTGGGTTCTAAGTCCTGCAACGAAAACAAAAAAGAAAGTTGGTCAGAAGGTTCACCACGGCCCCGTGCTAAATAAACACGGCCCGTGGTCGGAGATACAATAATTGTTTTCCGGATTCCTGTTACTGGGGAGTTTGACACGGCCTCGTGTTGCACCGACACGGCCCCGTGCTCAGCTCTCTGTAACTCGGTAAATAAAAACTGCCAGTAACAACGCTAGGCACGGCCCGTGTCCGACCAGGCACAGCCCGTGCTGAGCTCTGCAGAAACTGAAAAAATAAGAAAAACCCTAAAAAAATAAGAAAAATAAGAAAAAATGATTAGGCCATTGATTTTAAGCTTTCTTAAAATCCTTGTGTCCCCGGCAACGGCGCCAAAAACTTGATGCGTAGTTGGTGTGATATATTTTTATGTATATTTTTAGCCCTTTTTAACCACTATAGTCAAGTTTTAAATTTATAAAACACGATATTTACTAACACCAAAAACACATATGGGCAAGTGCACCCATCGTGAGCGTAGTATAGTGTTGGTAAGATACCGAGGTCGTCCAAGGACACAAGAGCTTTTAATACCGATTTATCCTCAACGTCTAATTAAATCAAAAATTTAGGAAAAAGGTTTTAAACTAGAAAATAAAAACTAAAATGCTGAAAATAAAAATAAAATAAATAAAAACAGATAGACAAGATGAATCACTTGGATCCGACTCGCCTTTAGTGTAACCTTTGATTATTTCCACACTTTTGCACTTTTTAAGAGATTATCATAGTTATTGTAGTAGGCCCCTCTTTTGAAGGTGACGTTACCCTCAACCCAGTAGTTTGAGTCAGCAAGGATACAATCCTAAAGGGTCGGATTATTGAAAGATAATTAATTAAGTTATTAATGCATAATGTGGTAGGCCCCTCTTTTGAAGGTGACGTTACCCTCGGCTAAGTAGTCTGAGTCAGCAGGGATACAGTCCTAAGTAGCCGGGTTAAAGTTTTAATAGTAGTTTACATATGAGGGGATCAAAGAGATTGGACCCCCGCCATCCAATACCATTGGGTATTGAAGGAGGTCCTACTAAATCTGACCCAGGTCCTTGCAGGATCTATACACTGAACAATGGTAAGACTCTTACCAAACCATTCTCTTAACCCCCAACCAGGTAGCCAACATGCCTCCATATAGACAGTGGAGATATGAATGATGAAAATCTTTTATTTTATATAGACAGTAAAATAATGCCAAGACACCACGGACAAATGATAAGGAAGAATCACCTTCAACATATAAAACTAGTTATTAAAGTCATTAATACATAACCAAATAAAAAGTGCGAAAAGATTAAAAATAAAAAGTATTACACTAAATGCTTGTCTTCACCAAGTGATGTAAGAGACTTAGGCAAACATGGCCTTTGATTGTCAAGAACTCTTACGATCAATCTTGGATCCCGAGACGACTCACACACTCTATGATGGATGATGGTGGTGGATGATGGTGTTGTGATGGTGGTGGAGTGTGGGTGAAGTGTGAGAGAGGTGGTGTGCCAAGGGATGATTTGCAAGTGAGCCAAGCACCCCTATTTATAGCTTGAACAGAAGCTCGGGCACGGCCCCATGTCCATTGGGCACCGCCCCGTGTCCATCCTCTTCTCTTTCTTCATTAATTGCAGTTTGTCTGCATTAGTTAACCACGCCCCCGTGTCCGCTGGGCACGACCCCGTGTGCAGAAGCGTATCTGTACTATCAAGATATCCTCAGATTCTGCGAATCTTAGAGTTGACCATGGCCCCGTGTCCGTTGGGCAAGCCCCCGTGGTGGGTGATAGAAGCTTCTACAACTTTGTCTTTTCTGCTGACACTTGGACACGCCCCCGTGCTCATTGAGCACGGGGCGTGTTCAGCCTTCTGTTCTCTTGTTTTTGCTTGGGAAGATGCTGTCGGGGGGTCGGGCATGCCACGTTTGTTCCTTTTCTTGTATTTATGTTAGATTTAGTTGCCTTTTTGCTTCTTTTGTTCATTTGAGCTCATTTAATCCTAAAAATACAAAAGGAAGACAAAAACACACTTTTTCCAACATTAGTACTAAAAAAGGGTTAGTTTTATGCCATAATTGATGTAATTTATATGTTGCATTTTGTACACATCAGTAACCCACACACACCACAACCACCTTCATCAATCAATTTCCATCCAATCTCTACTCATACAAAGGTGTAAGAAGCGTCACAAGGAAGCTAGGAGCTCTTGGAAGTTGAAGGATCCCTTGCAAGTGCTATTAACCACCTCATCTTCATCTTGTGATCATCCCTAGCCTTGAGCTAGTAGTAAGATCATCCAAACTCCATTTTACATCTTATTTAGTTGGTTAAAGAATGATACAAGTAACTTAACATGAAGAACACTAAAGATCAAGAACTTAAATCATGAACATAAGACTAAAAATCATAAGAATACATGTTGTTAAGTGTTAATATGCTTCTTGATTGTTGATTGTTTGTGTTAATAATGTTAAACATCATATGAACTTGCTAGGAGAATATATATTTAGATGTCACCATGTGTGTGATTATTTGTATATTATGTGTATTAGTTATATTATTTTAGGACCTGAAATAATATAACTCACCAAAATACCAAGAAATTACAATACAAAATGTTACCAAAATTCCAAGAAATAAATATATAATTTATACCCAAAATATTGGAGAAACCGAACAAGGAATATAACTTACATAAATATTCTGGAAATAAATTCATAAGTATACCTTGGTAATTGGTATTTTGGACACCAAGAGAAGAAAAATATGATTTTTACAATTATTACAAAGATATATCATATGTTTGACAAGAAGAAAATATATTATTTTTGGGTAAATAAAAATATATATTTTCTTAAATAAACATAAAATACATTATTTTTGGGTGAAAAATAGATTTATATATATTTTATAAGTTAAACATGAAAAAATATTATTTTTGAGGTTTAAATGAAAATACAATTATTTTTGCCAAGAGAAAAATTATAAATAATTTTTCTATGTAAGTTTTCTTAAAATATATATTTTGAGAATATATATTGATGAATTTTTATTAGAAATATTATTCCGGAAAAATAAATACAAAACTTAAGTATAAGAATACTTATTAAACACAATAAGAATATGTATTCTCGTACGTATAAATATACATCAGAATACGCCCCTGATACTTGGCAAAAATACACAAGGTTAAGAATACGGGTATGAATACACCCATCCTTGGGAAGTTATACATGTACCAATACATAAATGTGTCAAGTTAAAATATATTATTTTAGCAAATATTCCAAAATTTAATAAATATGATTTAAGTTAAAATATTTATTATTTTAACAAATAATTATATAACTTGGAATAATATTGAAGACACAAAGCAACGTAACTCAAAGACACTAATTAAGACTAAGGTCAAGGCATGACCCACCCGTCTAATAAACCGTAGTACGTTGTAGGTAGTCGTGCACACTAGGAGAAGCTTTGAGTTTCATCGGATTGAAGAACGCAAGACCGTGAGTTCATGTCTGTAACGCCCGTCTTAGTTAATCAAGATTTTAATAATAAAATACACATTTTAATGCAAAAATGTGACTCTACGAAAACTTGTCATACCTACATTCCCATATGTTTACAACATTTCAAAAACATATTTGTAAGTGTTTACATAATTCACTTATAACAAAACAAATCAAGATTTGACGCGGAAGCTTCATTTAACGTGTGTTCGGTTTTTGCTCGACGCTTGATCTTCATCCGGGACTCTCGACATTCACCTATGATCAAAACAAACTTAGAAGTCAGTTTTGATAGTTAAATAACAAGTACAACAAAGTAATTGGGTCAAATAATCAAAATAAACAAAATAAACAAAATTTTCAATCTTTTACCCCGTCGTCGCGCGCCACGGCAAATCCCTTTGGCCATGGCGCGATGCCACGGCTTCAATTTGACAGAATGTGTGATGCTGGTGCTGCATATTTGCCCAGCTAAGTTTTAACCAAAACCTAACTTTAAAATTGCATAACTTTTGATCTAGACCTCCGTTTTACGCGATTCTTTTTCCTACGCGTTCGTAATTTAATTCTCCATCTCATGGAGTAAAAATCCGACATCTGAATTTACAAAATTTTAGATTTCAAACTCTTGGCTTGAAATTCAATTTTAACACATTTGACCCGTTCGTTCTTTTACCAAACTAACTTGTTATTTTCCTTCAAAATACCATGGTAATCATGTTATATCCGTTTACTAATTTACAGGATTCAACTTTACGGGTTCCTTAAGAAATTTTAACCCGTTTTGCATATATACTCGTTTTGACCCGTTACGAGTATTTTACATTTTTAGATTTAAATCATGCTTCTATTGGTTTACATCCTATCACCATTTTTATACGAATTCCAAGGACTCAATTTAACAAGACGCTTATTTCAAAACAACTCTTTAAAGGTTGTTTGCCCTATTTACCCCTCAAGGGCTTTTTGGTCAATTTTAGCCCTTCAGTTGTACGACGAAGGACTTCCGCTATTATTTGACCAAAATGTCGCTTTTAGCTATAATTCTAAACATGCGTACCTGGCTCAGATCATAAGATTGACCCGATTAAATACCTTTCGCTATTAGTTTCTAGTTAATAGCCATGCGAACCATGTGTTAATTCCTATAATCATCAAATATTATTGACAAATGGTGTTAACAACACCATTTGACCCGTTTAGTCGAAATGACTAATTATCATTTTGAGATGGTATTTAATTGCCATTTCACCCCCTTTAACCTACCCCGGTTTACTTTTGAATTCATCTTACTTAAGTATCGTTCTCGTTTTGTTAGACCCGTTATGGCTCATGCCAAATGGTGTCCTTTCAAATCCCTTTATATATCCGTTAGTCCATGTCCGAATTACTATTTGACCATTTTTACCCTTTTTACCATAATTCATGGTTTCTTATCTTTCTCACTTTTTCTGACTCGCATTTAAATCGTGCCGGAACATCATGTTTCGTTTACTCAATATAATTCAGATTCAATACTCGAAATCAAGTATTTGGTAATAAAATAAAAGGCGTAAGCTTCACTTACCTCGCATCCAAACTATGCTTCTCTTTTCCTTCTTAATTTGTTTGACCCGCTTCCTTCTCCAAGCTTCCACCTAGCTTGTTACACGTCAAACTATCATCATCGTTTTCAAGGTGGTTAGTTAAATCATAATTTAATACGATTATTCCACCTTACGCATTTTCTATCAAAATTTTCATTCGATCTTATTAATGGTCAGTTTGACTTTCAAAAGTCAACTGCCTCTTTTTAATATCTATGAAATGCAAAACTGAGTTCAACGAACTCACTTAGGCATTTCTTCAACTATTCGGTTGTCACTGTTTTTAGGCCACTAACTCACCCAAGGTTCTAACTGAGTTTATTATGTTTTCAACACTTTATCTTGTTTATGTGATTATCAAGACTAATTTGTCCATTCATTTCACAAGGACTAAGGGTTCCTCATATACGAGTGAAACCCGTTTCGTCATATCACTAGCATTCACCCGAACACCTAATACAACCAAGTTCTACCTATCAATTTAGTAGTTAGCATGATTTCAAACATCCATATTCATGAAATAAATCACTAATTTCACTACAACCTTCAAAACCCTTTTTGAATCATGTATAATCAAATACTCAAATTTGAAATTTGTTTAAGTATTTCGCTTCAACTATCAATTATGATGATTTCTAGCACAAACATATCATCAGCCTCATTATTTAGCTAAAACCCACTTAGCACATACAAGGGAATTCATCAAACCCTAGTTTTTAACACTAATCCTTCAAGTTTTCAACTAGGGTTTGTTTCTAAACATGAATTTCATCACAACAATGCTCATAAATTCATTGTTCATTCCAGAATTTCGATTATGATTTCTCGTCATAATTTCAAAGTATCACCAAATAACAAAATTCAACATACCTTGTAATCCCCACGACTAGGTGATCACGAATTTGTGTTCATGCATCTGATTTGGGCTGGATTTGACCTTCAATTTGTTGATTTTGGGTGAACTAGGGTTTTGAGCTCCTAGCCCTTCTTCTGATCAATCTCACGCACACACACACTAGTGTGTGTGTAGTGTTTTAATTAAATAAAAATCAAGTTTTAAATCTTCCTCTTTTGGCCCCTCTAGTTTGTAACCTTATAATAAGGTTTATTACCCAAGTTTCCTTCTTTATTTTAAGGCACATATTTAACTAGGTTGATATTCCTAGTTACTTGGTGGGTTCGTGGAAGTTATAACCCGTTTTATTTTTAAGTCCCGTTAACTCGGGCCTTTCGTAACTTTATTTTCTCAAAAGTCTTTTATTCATGTTTTATTTAATATTACGATTATTTATTTAATTAAATCCTAATATTTACCGGGTTATTTTTACCACTAACGGTACTTTACCCGTCTTTTAGTATTAACGGGGTTTGATTACCAAACCCTTTTTCAGGGTGTTATAATGTCCCCTTTTTCTTTTAACTGTTTTCGGTTTTATAACTTCGGAGGTGAAGTACATGTTACAAATTGTTTACAAACGTTTACATATGGTATGGTTAGCTAAGGAATGTACTGCTAGATCATGTGAGTGGTGGGTACAACGCTTAAGACCATTAATCCTCATAGTAGGACCGAGGGACATGAGTGATAGATCTATTTGGGTGTTGCGAGTCCAACCCATGAGGACCGGGATTTGGCCCATGAGGTGACTATGTCTTCTAGCCGGAAGCCCGGTACAAAATCCGCTAGGATTGAGCCTTCCTGCATCACGTCACACATATTAATGGCCTTGCAAACAATTAATTGATATGTTTCCTTGTTTGTTTTCATACCGGTTTACAAATACATACATACTTACAAGTTTACAAAGTTTGTTTCGAGCTCACATATAAAACACATGAACTCGCTCAACTTTTGTTAATTTTTTCAAACTACATATATTTCAGGAAACTAAATGTGGATCTGGCGGGCGCTGAAGTTTTCAAGTCATGTCTCTAATAAAAGATGTCATCCGAAGTCGAAGGGTTTGGGTTATGTATTTTATCTTGGATAAGATACATGGCTCAAAGCCTAGTTTGTTAGTGTCTTTTATCAAGTCCTTATGGAACTTAAAACTTTGTTGGTGTTGTATTTTGAACATGAAATCTGTGTTTGGGATTTGAAAACAATGTCGTTTGTAATGTTTTAAATCAATCTATGGATGAACATCTTGGGTTTTATCATATAGTTGTTTGTTATAGTTGAATGCAATGATATTAAGCAAGTCACATATAATCACGCTTACTCAAAAATCAGGGTGTGACACTGGCTGGCCAAAAAAATATAAAAATTAACTGGTTGCAAAGTCAACAATAATAACCGGTTTTAATGGTTTCACAATTTTAAAACATACCTATATAATAAAGAATATAATATAAGTAAAGAATATATGAGATATGCAAGCTCATGCAACCAAGCAATAAACTTTAAATTTGACCATACTTTAAAATTGTTCGTTTTGGGTTAGTGTTAATTATTATTAAGTTTTAACGTAATTGACAACTAGCAAAACATGTGATCATTTTTTTAATTAATATCGTACAAGAAAGACATGGACAATTTTTCTTTTTTTTAAATTTTGGTATCTTAACTCCGTGTAGAGTCAATGACGCGTTCCTCTAAACTGAAGAAAATGTGTTCAATTTTGAGGGTCACGATAACAAAGTCCAAACTATATATTATAATAGATCAAGAACCGTATTACCATATTATAAATTAAGAAAATGTTTGTGCATTATGGTTTGTAACTTAAGCATTGGGAGTGTTTCAAAAAAAATTGTTGCTATTTTATTTCTAACCCAAAAGTTTTATGTTTTGCATTTTAACCTTTTTGTTTTTTTTTACTTTTAACCCAAAAGTTTTCATCTTTTGCAATTTAACCCAAACACATTTTTATTTTCAACTTTGATCCATGTATTTTTCATCTTTTTCAATTTTTTCGTTTTACGTTTTCTTATACTTTTGCGAGTAAACACGCCATAACGTACGTGTGGGTTTCAAAGTTTTTTCGACTATTTTTTCCTGTTTGACAGGACCCTCACAACGCGTCTATTTTCCCTGTTTGACAGGTTCGTCGCAACGCGCGTGGTATTAGATCGACATAGTTATTCTTTTCCAATTTTACATTTCAGTCTTATTTTTCGCATTAACATGTCGCAACTAACATACGTGGTTCAACGATTTTACGTATGCTTTTCGTTCGATGTTATTTTTTCTTTTTATTTATTTTATTTTAACGAGCTTTTCTGGTGTTGTTGATCGCTGGTAGTTGTGTAGCATCAGTGCTACTTGGCACGGTGTATCCCCCACCTCCCCGACGCCCCCGCAACGCGAGGGCCCTTAATACTAGTTTTAAGTTATTTCCTATTTATGGTATTTTTACCTCTTGCATTTGATAACTAACTTTTAGGTTTGGTCACTTTGTATTTTATGCTACATCAATTATTTGACTTTATAACTTTGTTCAAAAGTCGAAAAGATGTAAAGTTATGTCACTAGAAAATGATTGGTGGTCAAAACATTAAAAGTAATATATATATATATATATATATATATAGCTGTTACTTGAAAACAAAGGTTTGTAGCCTGGTGGTATTAACAAGTGTAGTAAGATGTTGCCCACCAAGTGATGCCGGTGACGTTAGGGTAAGATTTAGTAGGTGTGTGTGTTTGCCGTCTTAGAAGAAAAAGAATTTAAAGAACAATTTTTCATTTATAACATTGATCCATGACTTCTATTTTAAAAAGATGTGAAAAAACTATGAATCTAAATAAAAGCTATCTAATATGTCTAAAAGCTTAGAATCATCATCAAAGATGATTAGAAGTTGTTGATATCATTTGAATTTAATTGTATTGAGAAATCAAGAAGATGAGTTTTGTTTCAAAATCTCTTTTTTTTTTTTTTTTTTTTTTTGGAAAACAGATGGAATTTTTGGTGTATATGGGTAGGAAACATTATAAATGATAGGAATTTACCTACAACGCTATTGAAAAGAGTTTGGATCAAGATATGAGGTCAAAAGATCAAAGTGGAAATTTTTGGAGAAAATGTTATCTTAAGTCCCTCTAAACTCAAATATAATTGATAAGAAATGACTTTAAAATATCATTTTTTTTGTACTTTATCATACTGTGTTGAAAGTGTTAGAATATGTAAGTCTTGATCTAAAAAAAGTCAAACGGGTCAATGAATCCAAATTCTATATTAGTTGTTTAATTATGGCAAGATAAATTCTCATAAAATAAATATAAGTATAATGTGTTTATTGATTAAAGTAGTGAAAGTGATCAATTGATAGTTAGATGTGAACTTGACTTAAGAAATATGCTAACGATAAGTTGCCTTTAAGAGGTCCACAAAGTGTGGAAAGAGTTGCAAATAACAAGTGATCATCAAATCTAAAAGGTGTGGAAAGAGTCTTGCAGAAAACTAGTGATCATCAAACAAGTATAATTAGTAAAAACATCTAACTCAAAAATTTAAGAATACAAATAACAATTGATCATAAAATTACAATAAGATCAATATGACATTATGGCCTAACAACTCATTTAGCATTCAATCGGCAAGCTTCAGGATGGACCGGGTTGTTAGTTAATAGCTTTTTTTGTGTGTTTAATATCGGACTGGCTACTTTTATATTGTATTTTGATTTCAACTTACATCCATAGTTATAGTTATGTTTGTAAATATTCCATTATGGACTTCAAGTGTTTAGTTCAATGAGTATGCAAACACTTTTAAGACTTCTATTATGTGTTTTACATTTGAGAAATTTAGGGAGTGAACAAAATGAATAACATTATAAAACATGTTATATCATTAAATTCATGCTTTGAAGATTTATGCTTGTTCTTGTTAGTGTTACGGATACGCATTTAGATATGCAAAAACCCCCCTTGTTGTATGTGTTCGTCTCTAAGCTTCTTCGATTTTGATGCTTTCTGAAAGTAGAGTTGTGTATGTTCTCAAGATTTTACCAAGTAGGGAACAAAGGGGATGGTGAACAGGGCCGGCTTTGGGCCTGTGCAAGAGGTGCCATGGCACAGGGCCCAAAACATTTAGAGGCCCAAAATCGTTTAAAAGTTAATATATATTTTATATATAAATATGTTGTAGGAAGAATTATACATATTAGTGCGTTAGCTCAGTGGATGCAGCAATTAATTTTAAAGCTGGACATTTCGAGTTCGAATCCCGTTGTCGGTTTTTTCATTTTTTGTTTTTCATTTCTAATTGATGATTTGTTTTTGTTTCATTTCTAATTGATGTTTTCTTTTTGTTTGGGCCTTCAGCTTGTTTTATCAATAGGGGAAAAATCCCATGTGCTCACACCAATTGCAACTTTACAAGCTTATTTTTTAGTTTTAATTTTGATTTATGCTCACATTAATTGCAACTTTGCAAGCTTATTTTTTAATTTTCATTTTGATTTTTCACGTCTAAATTTGGGCCTCCACAAATTGCAAGTTCATTCATTTTTTCTTCTCATTTAATCATTTACGTAACAAACTTTACATGTTTTCATGTAGGTTTTTTATTTCTTATTTAACCATTTACAAAATAAACTTAAAAGAACTCAGTATCTAGTTCTATTTTTTTATTTATATGAAATGGTTCGTGTTGCCAAACAGCCAAACTAATATGGGTATGTTTCATATATTCAGTTTTTTTTGCTACGCTACTTATATTTTGTTTATTTTATAACAAACATAGTCGTATTGTGGTTTTTTGATATATGATTGATGAGTTTATATTATAGGGAGGGGCCTAATTTTTTTTTGTTTCGCACGGGGCTCAAAAGTATTTTATCATTCTCGGGGACGGCCCTGATGGTGAATTATGATTTAATCTCATCAGCTATATTATATTTTATTTTTTTACAATATGTTTTATGTCATAAATTAATTTGGGTGTGTATTTTATTCATAATTATAACTAAAAAAGAGAGATTGACATAAAGTTTTATAATTAAAATGCAATTGTATTATATACATTTATGTTTTTTGTAGTAAAATTTTAGTTTTGATATATTAATTTGCAAAAAAAATTAAAAATTCGAAAACTCGAAAACTCGGGTTGAATCGTGTTCGGGTCATGTTCGAGTTCATGTGTATGACAAGATTTTCAGGTTCGGGTTCGTATATAATTTTCAGGTTCGGGTTGGTTTGAACCCGTGAACCTGCCCCGTTTAGCACCCCTACCTGAGAGCCGAGACCACCCTATCTCATTGGACCTAACAATTGGGCTTTTGAAAACACAATCCAATGAAGTTTAATTTGGGCTTGGATCTTAAATTTGGATGGTTGTTATCATGGAACTTGAACTGGTAACTAATGCCTGTGTTGGGTGTGAGACAAGTTTAGGCTGCCTTGCTAAGTTATATGCAGTTGAAAGATAGGATTAGAAGTTAGAAGACTTGATTCTCGTACTGTAACAGTTAAAAAATGTTTGATACTCATAGCTCAGAAGTTGGAATCTATAACTGAAATAAATTGAAAAAACTTTGGTTAATCTTGTTTTAACCAATTCCCAAACGACTTAAGGAATTATACCACAGTGTACCCAAATTCTAAATGGGCTTATTACTGCCATTATGTCCCCCTTGAGCCCAACAAAGTTGTTATGTTGCAAACTAAACCACAGTTATCAAAAGCGCTTGCCTTTCCGTCTAGGCGGTTTTTTTAGGCGAGTCGATCTTTCAGCGCTTCTCCCTCCTAGGTAAATAAAGCCACGTGATTTTTTTTTAAATCCTATCTTCTATATATACCGTATCATATTTGTAGATATTTATATACTTTTAAATCATATCTCAATCAAATCTTATATATTTAAAAAAAAATTGAATTAAAAAAAGATATATTTTTATTTCCTATTCAGTTAAACAAACGTTTATACTCTTCTGCTCTTTTTTTTTTTTTTGCCGGCAAGACATACAATACTACAGAACTATTGCTTCATATAAATTATTTCTGAATTCAAATGTGTTTATCATTTAATTTTGATTCATATTCTCCAGGACTACGGGTTTTGCTTTTTTTTTTTTTTTTACTTTTTTTGTTTGCAGAACATTGTGGTTTTAATGATTTAAAATGATTTAAAATGATTGTGGTTTTATTATAAGGATTATGTGTTTTTTTTTTTTTTACGGCAAACGAATCCTCCAAATTTGCTACTGGCGAAATTCATCACATAGGGATACACTCGCCTCCGAACCGGGGAAAACCCTCACCTAGGACCGAAGCCCATGAACACTCGCTCGAAGGCACGACAGTGCGGTGAGGTAAAATCCGCTTAGTTCAAGGATCGAACTAGCGATCTCCGCCTATTCGCCTAGTCTCTCATCATCACCAGGTGCCGCAGAAAATAATGGAGAGGAAAGGAATCGAACTTGTGTCCCTTAGAACACTAACAGCTCCACCACCACCTCATTTGCATTATAAGGGATTGTGTTACTTGAGTATTGATGACTGTCGTTAGGGTCATGCAAAAAACCTAAATAAGCTACGTAGATAGCGTAAGTAGGGTATCGTATCCACAGGGAATTTGTGGTCAGTGTTGCGTTTTTAACTAAGAACTAAATTAACTAAATTGGGGGTTTTGTGAACTTGATTATAAAAACTAGAAAGCTAATTAATAAAGTTGTGATCAATACGAGAAAGAATAACCTCTACCCGGAATCCCAATTACCCGTTTAACATCAAAACCTGTTTACCGATTCGAAACACCACATAGACATGGCCTCGGAATTAATGAATTTGATTAGTTACCAAGGATAGTTTTTAAGATTCACTATGCCACCTAATAACCCGTTCGATTGTATCAACTACCCGCCAATTTACCAACCCGCTAACAACACAAGAAAGTTGCCAATACGCTTAATAAACGACAAATAATTCAAACACAATAAACGTTTACCAAGAATCCAACACGAGTGGTCAAGCTGTACAAGTTATACGAATCCGCAAACAAGAATCAATGCAAAACAATGTAAAAGTTCATCCGAGTAGAAGTTATAAGAAGTTTAGCCGCACATGCTTGTCTTCACGGCACCGGTTATCATCCCGAATCGTTCGGACTTCATTGAAAAGCTTGAATAATGATGAACAATGCTCTTGTGCCTTTCGTATAACGGCTGTGTATCAGAATTGTGCAATTCCTTCCCCTATGCCCCTCTTTTCTTTTCTAATTAATAGCTTGAACAAAAAGCCTTGGAATCGCAGCCCATTGCCACCACACACACTTCAACCGACTTCAGTTCCTTCTTTGTGGGCTGCCCAAGTCTTGGTCAGTTATTTCCCTTCTTGTATTAATCCAAAGCCCAAACCAACTACTTCCTTACTTTCTCTCTCGTAGTCTCGTTAGTGTGAATCCTCAACAAATAAATTTTATTTGTTTCCAACCAATGCATTTAACCTGCTCAAACAAAACATTCCATAAATTATATCAAATTCAAAGCACTTATAAAGCTCATTATTTCCACTTCATTTTAACCATTTTAGATGTCAACGTTATTTTTCTAAGTGCTCATTTATTATTAATTTAATTACATCATCTAAACCCATTACTTCTAAAAACCTATACAATATAAAAAAAATTAAAGTAACCAAATTTACACTAATATTAATACATTAAAACACTAATTAATATCAAGTATGGTGTGTCTAAAATGCACGGATCAAGTATTTTTGGAATTTAAAGAAAGTGTTCTTTTTTCAATATATTTTTTTAGTTTTTTATTTGCTTGCTTTTTTTTTTCAAGTCCGCACTTTTTTTGCGTTTCACGTCTAGGCGACAGGCGAGACCTATGCAGAGTGCGTCAAACGCATTTGATAACCATAAACTAAACGCAGCCAACTTACGGTAATATTCAACTTCCATATTGAAGTATTTAATCACACAATCATACCCTTTACAACTCGATGGTATACATGAAATGGTATACATGAAATAAATTTCTGTATGTAGTTTTTTTTTAATTTTTTTACTTTGTTGAATATAAGTATTATTGATGCTAATTTGAGTTTTTTGACATTCTTTTTGGTGACTTTTGTGTCTATATTATATAAATAAAAACGCTTAAACAATAAAACCAAATCTTCTGATTTTAGTTCAATTTTAACTTAAACAACCGTTTTCAATTATTTGAATATTTTCCAAATAAATGTTGATGCTAGACTGTGGTAACGTGAGCAGGTGGGCATAATTATAAATAGTCGATCGCAATTTCTAACGAACACCAATATTGTTCATAATCGCCTCTTTCAGAAATCACGAACGATTCTATTGTTGAATGTAAGGTGAGTTCATATTTGTCATTTATTATGTTTTCTTATATTCATAGTTATTGAGGACGGGGTAGCCCAAGGTTAAATAAAATGACTAATATGCAAGAGCTTAAAAGGTTGAAAGGTTCATCGGATGAAAAGCTGTAAAGTGAGAAAAGCGAGGAACAGTAATCAGTCACATCTGAGAACTCACCTCACCAACTCACGCCCACAAACTCAGAGCAGGTCTGCACAAGTACACTCTATTAACCAGGGGTCCAAAGCCTTCAACCCCAAAAGGGGAAACCCTCCATTGCAAACAGGTTTCGCTAGTCTTGTATATGCCATTTCAGGAGATGTCTTCCCCTATAAGAAGACAACTCATTTTCACTCCTGGGACATTCCGAAACAGAGAGATTCCTTAATCTCTGGTCATTCAAAGAGTACTTGATCACTTCCAAGTTACTCTTCATCACATTCACCACACACTCATTCTATTTGCTTTCTTTTCTGGATTCGAGCTTGCCTCGGAGAAGAAACTTCAAAGCAAATAACAATTACATACTAGTGAACCTCCTTCCACGTTTTGCAAACGTGGAGGGACCCCGCGACCTGCGTTAGGCAAAACTGAACCCTTCAGCCCTTTTGCCTAACCAACTTAGCTACCATCCTTGGTCCCGTGTTTGTTGCATCAACAAGTTGGCGCCCACCGTGGGGCTACGCCGCTGTTTCTTCTCAAAAAAGACCTAGTAGTGTAGCTCCTTTCACTCAAAACCACCATGTCAGAAAGTGGATCCCCGGGAGAGGTGAACCAGATCCCTAACACCTCCACCCCGGGTAGTGGCCTAGCTCACACAACTATAACAACACCATTTTCAACTCCGGGGAGTACACCCGAGTTCCTTACCTTCAACACACCAACCCCATCCAGATCTGGGGCTCCGTCTCCCAACGTTGGTGTGTCGGACACCCCGGCACGTGTTGAACTTACCCCCGAGGGGGTCGCTAATAACTTTCTCGAGTTAAGGTCACTTCTTAACCAGCATGTGAATAGAGAAAGGGAAAAAGGGGTAAGGATTCGTCTAGATTACGACGAACCTGAGCCAACGTTGTCTCCCGGGCCACCCCTACCACCCTTTGTTACAAGAGGTGAGGCTGGTCCCAGCAACCCTTCAAACCCTCATCCTTATCTATCCACTATGACAAATCCAACTGTTTATCCTATTCTCTCTTCCCAACCAATTGCTAGCGGCACTCCTCTGGGACACGAGTTAACACTTGATCAACTCCTACAGTCCCCGGTGACCAGCTGTCCCGCTTCTCTAACTACCACGTGGGAGCAAGCTCTGTCCGTACTCCCTTTAGCACGAAGTGCTGTTACTAGCACCCTTCTCGGGGTAAACTGCTCAGTTGGTCCAGGAAGCCTTCAGGGTTTCAATCTCATACCTAACATGATGTCACAAATCAAACCAGAAGCTACCAAGGTTTCAAGCCAACAGAAAATAAGCTCGAAAGGTTAAAGGCTTCAACCCATTAACAACTGCACAAAAAGGCTTGAAGGGTTGAAAACCCACAAAACAAACCAAGCAAAATAAGTAAACAAACATAACACCAACAACATAGCAACCATCATACCATAATTAGGAAGGCCATAAAAGACCTTCAGAAGGAAGTCAAAGCAAGTCCTAGTAACTTGCAAATAAAACTAGTGTTCAAATGGCCATACAGGCCTAACCAACCACAGGAACCTTAAGGGTTCCTAAAAACCTAATATTGTTTAAAACATTACAGACATAAAGTGTTTGCTAAGAAAGCTACGAATAAACATCAGGTAGCAGAAGGCTTGGAACCTTCAACCTTAGACTTCTTGGCTTTCTTAGTCTTCTTCGCCTTAGCACCCTCATCACCACCAAC
The DNA here is from genome assembly GCF_002127325.2 of Helianthus annuus. Taxonomy (NCBI): domain Eukaryota; kingdom Viridiplantae; phylum Streptophyta; class Magnoliopsida; order Asterales; family Asteraceae; genus Helianthus; species Helianthus annuus. Next base: position 119,265,322 of record NC_035439.2, read on the forward strand.
CGCAGAGGTCTCTAAACCAGCATCTTTTGAAGCATTAGGCAAACTTGAGAGGGTATCATCGCTATCCCCAGAGTAAGACCTCTTCCTTGACAGGGAACCCAAAACCTCAGCACACACTTTCTCATTCAACCCCTCAGGCTTCAAATCCTGTAAAACAGATAAAGGCTTACCAAAGCAAGAAGATACTTCATGAATGTAAGGGTAGGTTAGCCTCTCCATCTGCTCAACAGAAGCTTTGAAGATATCAGAAGCCTCGGGGCGAAACATAGGTGATTTCTCCAAGAGTTGTCCAGACTCATGAAGCTTGTAACCAGCAGTAAGGCCTTGATGTTTCCCCAGGTTCAAAAGCTTAGTGTAAACATCACCAAGGGCAGAGTTAAACTCCTTGGAATGTAAAAGGTAAGTGACAACCTGCTGGAAACCATGCTCAATCAACCACTGATTGTCCGCAGTAACTTGGCCAACCGAAGCTTTCAACCCTTCTTTTTCTTCACGAAAAGCTTGTTGCTGAACAGCCAAGGCCTCTCGGTCAGCCTTTAGCTTCAGCAAGTTAGCCTCAAAGCTCTTCCTCAGATCACCCATCTCAATATCATGCATCTTTTTCAGATCACTAACCTCCTTCCGCCACGCTGCTTCCTTCTCTGCAAACCCAGCTATTTCCTTCTTCATTGATGCTAGGGAGGATTTCATCTTATCCTTCTTCTTGGAGAAGTCCTCATATTCCTGCATCCTTTGGCGAAAGCGAGTAATCCCTTGAGGAAGCATAGCAGCAAGGTTACAGGTGGTTAAAACCATGCGAGACAACATGAAGTCATCATCCATCTCAGCAATGGTTTTGTGCACAGAAGGAGGAGCAAGATGACTAAGAGCATCCTCACAAACAGCAGCATCCTTGAAGGTGTCATCATTCTTCACTAGCCAAGCAGGCACATAAGTACCTTCAGGGTTCAACCCTTCAACGTCCCTGCTTGAAGATTCCTGAACATGGACAACCTTCTTGCCTCGAACCTTCTTACCATGAACAACCAACTCCTTGTCCTTCTCAACACCCGCTTCAACTTGATCCTCCGAAACTTCAATATCATCACTCAAATCCACTGGCTCAGTAGAAGTGGATTGAGGACCAGCTTTCAACAAACGACGAGAAGATCGGCGAGTTGAAGACTTGGGAGCATTAGACTTGGTAAAACCCTTAACGTTGGCAACACTAGCATAACCCGTGCCCTCAAACCTTTGCTCGGAAGTCCTAACCACAACATTCTCACCCGGAACAGACGGGGCATCCTCAAACACAACATCAGACGTGTCGTCACTCTTGATAAAGTCCAAAGCAGACATAACTGGTAAACACAAACAAAAGAAAATAAGTCATAAGCAAAGTAAAATAAGAAAAGGCATAAGGGGGAAAATGCATACCAATGCCATTTCTCATTAACACCGGATCCCGATCGGCTTTTCCCCAAATATTACTAACCCCTAAAAGCACTAACAAATGTTCGGGAAAGGGACGAACCCTCGAAGGGCACCCCCGAATGGCTGTAAGAAAAGCATCGTTCAACTCAGATTCAGAAGGCTCCGGATCATTAAGAACAGCATCCGGATGCCTCCACACCATTTTGAAAGGAACGATAGATTCAGAAACCCAGAAAAAGCGATCCTTCCAGGACCCAAGCGTTGTAACCATGGAGGAAATAAGACAAGTATCAACCTTTGATGTCTCAAAGGTAAACCAGTCACCATTTTTGGCTAAACGAAAAAACCTCCGAAAGAGCAAGAAAGAGGGATCATACCCAAGAGCACGACACAACACTTCAAAATGCAAAACCCTAGCCATCCCCTTCGGATGAACTTGCCCAAAAGAAACGCGATAATACTCAAGCAAGTTCAAAACGAAAAACGAAAAAGGGTAACGAAGATTAGACCACTGAAAATGACGACAATACAAGGCAATCGAACCAGGGTTTGGTTTGTCAACAGGAACATCGCAAGCAGGGGCAGTTGGGTTAAATTTTTTATCAATACCGTACTCCAAACAAAACAAGTCTACTTCCTCTTGTGTCATTCGAGAGAATGACTTTGCTAAATCTTTAAGAGCACCCATTTTTTAAGAAAGTAAAAACGAAAATGGAGAAGAAAACTAACCTGAAGGAAGAAACTTGGAAGGATTGTGAGTAAAATGAAAGAGTTTTGCAAAGTATAAAATAAATATGATTTTAAAACAGGGGTAATAAAGGTAAATAAATGGCTCCTGCAAAACCGCCGCCTGACACACATCAATCAAATCAACTGTCAATCGTTTAAAATTCAAAATTTAAAAAGTAACTGCCTCAAGCCTTTCAAGCCTCCAAGCAACGAACCCTTGAAACCTTTAAAACATATGCATAAAAGTCAGAAGTCTTTGAGCATACTACCCCAAAAACCTCTGACTTGGGGGGCTGACGACGGGGGTAGCCCAAGGTTAAATAAAATGACTAATATGCAAGAGCTTAAAAGGTTGAAAGGTTCATCGGATGAAAAGCTGTAAAGTGAGAAAAGCAAGGAACAGTAATCAGTCACATCTGAGAACTCACCTCAACAACTCACGCCCACAAACTCAGAGCAGGTCTGCACAAGTACACTCTATTAACCAGGGGTCCAAAGCCTTCAACCCCAAAAGGGGAAACCCTCCATTGCAAACAGGTTTCGCTAGTCTTGTATATGTCATTTCAGGAGATGTCTTCCCCTATAAGAAGACAACTCATTTTCACTCCTGGGACATTCCGAAACAGAGAGATTCCTTAATCTCTGGTCATTCAAAGAGTACTTGATCACTTCCAAGTTACTCTTCATCACATTCACCACACACTCATTCTATTTGCTTTCTTTTCTGGATTCGAGCTTGCCTCGGAGAAGGAACTTCAAAGCAAATAACAATTACATACTAGTGAACCTCCTTCCACGTTTTGCAAACGTGGAGGGACCCCGCGACCTGCGTTAGGCAAAACTGAACCCTTCAGCCCTTTTGCCTAACCAACTTAGCTACCATCCTTGGTCCCGTGTTTGTTGCATCAACCGTTATCAAAGGCGTTAGTTGCGGCACATAGGCCTCACCAAGGCGCATAAAAAGTGAGGCACCTAAATGAAAGAAAAAAAAAAGCAAAAATATATTATGTGTTAGAATAATGTTATTTTTTTAAATAAAATAAACAAAAGATATTACATAACATTTGATATCATCTAATTAGTACCAAAAGTTCTAAAATAGTAAAGAATAAATGTAATTCCAAAACTTGAAAGTTCTAAATAGTATTAGAAATCTGGATAAAAATTGCTTCAATCGGTATTGTGGAAGCTTATATTGTGGAGATGTTCAATAAGTTTGCATTATATAATACAAAAAGTTGCTGATGAAGTTTATGATTACTTCGATGTATGCAGGGGCGGATGTAAAGAGGAACAAGGGGTAGCCTCCGCTACCGTTTGGTCGGAAAATTTTTAACGTTTTTAGTGTAAATTTTGGAAAAATTTGACGGTTTTTTTTTTATTTCGTTACCGCCTATTTATAAAACGTTACCGCTTGGTCGGAATCCTAGATCCGCCACTGGATGTATGATGGATGATTAAAATTGTTTAAACTTTAGTCATTGTTTAAACCTAATGGTTAAATATGCATGATCTTGTGTTTAGTTATGTTTAATGTTTAAAATCGTCTATGTAATTCTCATTCCTCCGCATAACCAACATTAAAATCATTGTGTCGCCAACGAAAAAAACCATTTACAGATTGCATAACGACGACATCTAAAGAAATGATCTACCTCAAAAGAGGAAGAAAGTCTTCACTCCCACAAATGTCAAACAAAACTGGAGTTACAAATGTCAATTACAAACCACAATATGATGATTTGTTTAATGCATCTGGAGCGACTGCTGGCTTGTTCGACAGCCGCCGTTTGTAGCGTTTAAGGACGGATGCCAGATTCTCTTTTCCTTTCGGGAACGCCACGTCACCAGCTGCTGTTCCTGTTCTACCTTTTCTGCAAGATATTGCGATTTCCACGTCTTTGACAATGTCCAATAAACTGGCGGCGGTTGTGCATTTCCCTTTGCTTTGTTTCGCCGGTGGCGGCAGACTGGTCGCGGATTTGGGTGGTGACGCCTTTCGTTGATGGTACGAAGTCGGAAGTTGAAGACAGAAACACGGGCTCATTGCTGCTCGTGGTTTCGAGAATGCTAGTTCGATTATCCCCTGAATAAAAACAAGACAAATCAAAAATCACTCCAATGAACCTAAGAATCAAGTTTCCTTCATTACCCGAATCAGTATTAGGGGTGTGAATTTCTGACACGACATAAACTCGCGGGTTTGGGTTTAGTATAAACGCGTTCGGGTAGAAACCCATGAACCTGTTTAGCTAAACGGGCCGTGTCCCCGTCAAGACGCGTTTGTGGGTTGACCCGTTTAACCCATGTTATAAATTAAATCCGTTGGGTCTTTTATTTCATTTAAAACTTTAAAGAGAAATTGGCGTAAGATTTGATGATACATTTTGTTGTAAAATTGTAATTTTTAAGTATTTAAATATGATCAACAAAAAAATATTTCGGGTTGAACTGGTCGAGTTCGGGTTCATATGTGTGACAGACTTTCGGGTTCATGTCAGGTTGGACCCGCCAACTTGCGAGCACAACCGATATAGCATCTTAAGCATTACCTGAAGACGGTTAAGAACATAAGTGTACTTCCCCCAAAGCTCGGGCCGGCTTTCCATGAGCGAAAGCTCGAGAACTCGGTGTATGGACCACACACCAAAGCTTGTTATCAGATCAGCCCTCCAAACACAACCTTCCCCACAATTCGGAATCGATGTCACCAGATCGATTTTCATCCCCGGGTCACCGGGCTGAGCCAGCCCGTTCATCTCCTTGCTCTCCACTTCAAACAGAAACCGCTCACGGGCTGCTACCCGGTCCACAAGGTCCTCATCAAGACCACTGTCCTGCTGAAACAACCAATCGGACCCTTCGAGCTTCAACAACTTCACAATACAAAGCCTTAATGATTTCAAAAGATTCGCTTCTAAATCAACCGTAGAACCAGTATCTTGAGTGTTCAAATTCAAACTCAGCCTACTGTTATTCGCTTTTTCGGCCACACCAAATTGTTCTAAAGGGTTTCTAGACCAAATGGACCATGTATCCGACCCTGAACTCAACTGGTGTGCACCGACATAGCCCAAAGGGGACCCGGATGCATACGACAGGCCAGAGGGACCAGAGTACATTGACAGCCCATTCATTTTCGGGCCAAGCGAGAGCCCGGAGATATCCGGCATGCTGTAATACTTCTTCTCGTTAACAGTACCATGCATCGTTTCAACTGGATGATTGTGATTGTAGTAACTTCTTTCAGGGTACATCGAGTTATTCCTAGACACTACGGGATCCGGAAAGCCCGGTGGTTTAGCCGGGCTGGTCCCGTTTTGCAGACCTTTAGTCAAAGAATACGGACCCTTGTAGTTTGATGAACCAAGGGTTGGTGATTTAGAAGCTAACTGATCCATTTGGCTCATGTAAGACTTGATCTGATACCCGTGAACCGTAGCGGGCTGATCATTGTATGCACCAGAAGCCGCTTGTGGGATTCTTAGACCACTAGACGTTGATTGTAGACGCAAACTATGGTAGCGTTTCTCGCTAGAGTCCATCACATTGAGGTTTGACCGGCGCGCATACGCGTCTAGTAGCTGCATTTGGGCCGACGACATAGACGATGGGTTCGGGTTCGGGTTCGGTTTCAGGTTTGGGTTTAGATTCGGGCTCGGGCTCGGGCCCACCTTACAATCTATTCCCAGTAACTTGTCGAGTTTTCTTGTTTTCGCTTCTTGTGTAAGTTCCCCGTGGAAGTCGAATAACTGGCCCCAAAACTCGTCAAGAACCGCAGCTAACTGGCGCCTTGCAGCCCGGCCCAATCCGGCCAACTTTGACCAACTTCCGGTACCACTCCCGACATCCTCCTTTTTTAGATTCTTAAACGACCCTGGCCCGTCCGGTGTTACCACATGGTTCATTTCCGACACCACTTTAATCGGTTCTTCAGGCCGATAAGCTTCAATCTTCTGTTCCGTCTCTTTCACGTGTGAAATCCCGTCTATACTCAATGTTCTTTCGATTGACTTGCATTCTTCCTTTTTCAAGCCTTCACCACCCGAGATTATCGTAGTTGAATCCTCCGGTGGAGACGAAATCTGGGTTTCGGGTGAATTTTCTTCAATGGTAGTCAACGGAAGCCCGTTTTCAGACTCCAAAATTTCCTCAGGCAAATTGAAACTCGGTGACTCCGGATGGGAACCGACAGATGCTACTTTGTTTTCCCCGAATTCTTCGATTCGATCATATTCGGTTGATGATTCAGGCACAGAATCTAACTCAAAACTTGCAGATTTCAAAGGGGTAACCACAAGCCAAAGCATCAAAAAGAAGGAAGCACACGCAGTCACGAGAATCATAGTATACGGGTTCGGGTTCCATCGGATGTTACTCGCCCAATCGCTGTTCCCAAACACCATTTCGATCACAAACATGATCTCTAACCCGAGCATCCCAATAAACGTTCCCAACACCATAAACTCAACAACCTTAGAACCCTTGTTCACCCCCATTACCGATCTTGATGTTGCGATCCGGAAAAGAGGGATAACAGAAGACGGAAGCAAAAGAGCTATCGCGATTTGAGTAACGATTAGCAGTTGGTATGTACCCTCAGCACCAGAATGCCATGAACACATGAGTGCAGGGATGATCGCGATGAACCTGATCGTCGAGTGATGTAACCATACTGGAATGTCGAGTTTGAAGAAATTCTGAACCACGGGTTGACCGCTGAATTTCGATGTCAATGCTGCAGTGTGATTTGAAACTGCTAGAATCAGTATTAAAGCAAATGGTCCCATTAGACTCCTGAATACCTGCATAATATAGTTAGTTAGTTAGTATGACAGTTTAACTACACATTGGTCATTTTCATAAATTCATAATGTAAGTTTTTATGGCACCAAACCTGATCCATTAAAGACAATGCATCTTGAAAAGGAAGCAAATCGAGCCCGGTACTATAGAAAACATTTGCAGCTGAGTTCATCAGAACGTAATTCACGATAAATATGCCGCTGAAAACACCAGAAATGGCGTAAAGATGGTCAAGACACACGGCTTCCTTCGAAACCAGTTTCGGTCCCTCAGTTTGCTGAAACAAAACAAAAACATGTAAATGAGCCACAAGAAAAAAACACAATAATATATTAAAAGTACACGGATGGTCCCTGTGGTTTACCAAAATTTTAAATTTGGTCCCTAATTTTCCAAAAGTACACAGATGGTCCCTGTGGTTTGCACTTTGTAACATATTTAGTCCCCAGGTTTTTCCAAAAGCACATGAATGGTCCCTATGGTTTGCACCTTATAACATATTTAGTCCCTAACTTGGACATACTAAAACCTTTAAATTTTTTGGTCGGGGAATAAATGCATTATAAACAGGGACCATTCGTGTACTTTTGTAAAGCTAGAGACCAAATCTAAAATTTTGGTAAACCACACAGACCATCCGTGTACTTTACTCATATATTAATATGTGAATTCTATGTAATCTGCCGGTATGACGTACCTGCACAATGGATGAATGAAGGTAAAAATTATGAGGCATAATGCTTGCGCCAAGAAGACTAATAAATGCGAAAACATTTTCGCCTGTCAATCTTATTGTCATACCACCGTCCACTGAGAGTGATGTATCTGGTTGACTCGCGAGTACTCCGAAGAGATAAGAAAGTAAAGCAAAGCTGGCCAAGCACACGCACGTGAACTTTGCTTTGCCAGTTTCCTGAATAACGAGTAAAATGCCACCGAATTAATCGTTTCGTTAAAAAGAATCAAGAAAATAAGCGATTGGATTGGGCTTACGGCTTACCAACAGATTGGAGAAAAGAGGGAACAGAAAAGCATCCAAAGAAGTTAACAAGACACAAGTGAACAAGTTAATGCCAAACATCATGTTAAGCCCATGTGCAATGCCCAAAACCTATCCAATAGGTGAATATGTCAACGTTTAAGCGAGTAAAATGGCGAAAGTACGATAAGAAGCATAGGTTACCATAGAAAGATCCAAAGCGGTCATGGATAGTTCGGCTTGAACCCCTAAAAAGATACACGTAACTGCGTCGTACTCTGAACTGCATATCTACAAAAATAGAAAGAACGAACACGAATTTATTAACCGCGTAATCCAGAAATAACGTTCTATAGATAGATAATAATATCTAGATAATACCTCGGCAAGATTTCTTCCAGTGACCACAGTGATGCAAGCCGAAAGGTATTGACAGAGGACAGCGGCTAAACTAAAAATAAACATCGGTATGATAAGATCATATCCGAAACGGGCCCCACCTTCGACTGCTGCGACCCATTTTCCTGGATCAACATATGCAATTGCAATGAAAAGTACTGGTAAAACAGCAGGAAGCAATCTGTTTGGCATGTTTGGTTGCGGTTTAGTGGTTAGGGCGTCGGTTTCCATGTCACGAACTTTAGTAACGAAAAAAGATTGAACGTTTAAATCGCCTGATGATTAATCACAGGTTTCTGCTCATTCCAACTGGGAAAACGGATCAAGATTCCTTGAAAGCTCGATTTGAGGAGAATAAAGATTCGTATATCCAGCGACGACTAATTTGATCTAAACTTTAAAGAAAAAAGCAATGTGCTGGCTGTTTTAATCACATGAAAACTGTTGACAAGGTCCCTTCACACGAGTATTCTGTGATGTGTCGATGTGATCAAGATAAACTTCGCGCTACACTAACAGCCCTGAATTCAAAAAAACACAAAGCAACATCATTAAACAATTCCATATCAAGAACATGACAAAACTTAAGCAGAGAACCGACAAACTAACACCCGTTGCTTTAAATTTTATAAAGATTCGTAAAGATACGCTGTATCTGATACACAAATCTTAAAAATGTTACTTGCAAGAAACAAATGATTACATGCGGTTAATTAAACATCAAGAAACAGAAACCGGAACACCAATAAAAAAACAAGATTTCCAAGTAATCAGGCATTTAATAAATCATGGTTGAGCCTACATTACACAAACATCATGTGAAAAATCCCATAAATACACCCTTCATACCATAGATCATAAAAACCATCCAGACAAAAAAAAAAAAAAAAAAAAAAAAACGAACATCCGAAAATCAAACAAAAGAAATTATTCTAAACACACTCATAAACCCCTATCCTTCTTGAATCAATGAACAAGAACCCATCTCAAAAATCACTATAAGTCTATAACATCATTACATAAATATATAAAATGCATCAAAGAAGGATCTTGATAGAACAAGATGGAACAAAATAGCATAAAAGGAAACATTTTTCCAAAAAATATGCATAAAGCATAAAACTTTTTGAACCAAACCATACCATACCACCATCATGGCACAAAACCCAAAACCCAAAATTTAATAAAACTTGATTAATTTGCATATCTGTTACATGTATATGGTATATACCTATCCATTCATACAAGAAAAGTTGAGCAAACCAATGTCAAGAACCCAAAGAAACAGGTCAACAGGGAGTTATGTGAACATTAAATACATTTTAGACATGATTAAATGCTGCAGTTATCATAAAAATGATATCTTTTTAGCTTTTCTTGATGTTACCTTTCTGGGTTCCTATGAAAATCAAGAATCTGTCATAAGTTCAGAGCAGAGCAGAGCAGAACAGAGCAGATCAGGTTTCGGGTTTGAAAAAGATTGTTGGCACAAAATGAAAAGATGTTTGCAGAGATGAAGAGGGTGGGGTGTAGAGAGAGAAAGAGAGAGGGGGGGTATAGATACAAATGAGTGTATGTATATATAATAGCAAGTAAAACTATCTTGTAATCGGAGAAAGGGAAGTTAGCCTATGAAAAGAAGAAGTGATGAATTTGTGCTTAAAAAAGTGTAGCTTTTTAGGGCACGAGAATATCGAATTCAGTGAATTAAATAAGTTGTGATAATAATTAATGTTTTGTGTTTATTATAATTTTATTTATTTATTTATTTCCTTTTAGTTTTTTATATAGAGTTATGATGTTGAATTATTGATCAAGAAGTTTTGGAAAAGAAATTAATTGTTTAATAAAGTATATTTTTTTATAGGAAGATTGCAACGGCTATGAATTAATTAATCCAACTGGTATATTAAGTATTAACCAATTAACCAATTAATAACTAATACAAATGTTGTGATTAGGTTAATTAATCTACCAAGTCAATTTGATCTTATCTAGAGTAATCGAAACGAGTTTACCGCTAAATAAGTAATAAATTTTTAATCTTTAAAGGGTAACCCTATATTAGCACGACCGGAACATTGAGCGATGGATTAGTTAATGCGTTCGAGACACGAGTTGTGGCTCTTAATAAATATGTATGGAGCGTTAAACTCCAGTTTAACATGTTTGAAACCAAGTGTTCTAAATTGTATGAAAAACCTAACAAGAGGTGTAACATGTCATGGTGACAGATAAGGTTAGTGCGGATATACAGGCTCCAACTATGTGACATACATGTCTAACATATAATATTGGATTGTACGAACAACAGCCTTATGACTAGATTTTACATCAACAGAAGAGTGCGAAGACGTCCTACCATCCTTAATGGCTACGAGAAAAGGATTAGTAATCTTAATACGCTTTCACTTACGCTCGTAAGCAAAATATTTGTTAGGAGGATGTTGATTAATCGAATACCAACTCAGGTCAATTTGTATAAAAAGGGGTTTAATGCGCCTCTTGTGTTATGTGCGTTATGTTTGAAGGATCTAGAGATTTTTAGCATCTTTTTGAAGATTGCAAGGTGACTAGGAGACTTTGGTTTTAGCTGCTTCATGGCTAGGGTTGGTGTTTCCTCATTCTAAACATCCTAGTGATGTTATCAAGTGATAGGATTTGTTACAGGTGAAATATATAAAAAAATGATAGTTGAGGCTATCATTTTTACATTTTGATGGGTGATATGGAGGGTTCGAAATGAGATGGTTTTCTGCTCAAACAATAAAGGAAAAAAAGACAAAGTTTGATGATATTGATATTTTTTCTTTCTTGTGGATTATCAATAAGAATCGAAAGATAAAATTGAATCCTTGTTATATTTTTGTAAGCTTGTATTGTCCCATCTAGTGGCTTGCTAGTCGTAGTTTTTTTATAAAATTCTCGTTGTTTCAAAGAAAATAAGTTCATCTCACCGTGAAGTGCCTAACATTTATTTTACGTAATAATTCAAGAAAAAAAATCTCAAAGTGTCATTACACAAATTCACCATCTTTACTAAACTCTTAGTCAATTATAGTCACAGGAGATCCTATGTAGCAATAAATCCTATTAATAAAGTGTTTTAATGGTTATTATTATTATTATTATTATTATATTTTATTTTGGGATATAGTCATAGGAGATCCTATGTAGCAATAAATCTTATTAATAAAGTGTTTTTAATAGTTATTATTATTATTATTATTATTATTATTATTATTCTATTTTATTTTAGAATATTGGATTTAAATAATCCCAACTTTCGCTAGTTGAGCGATAGCACTCCTAACTTTTGATTTGTATCACACTGCTCCCAACTTTTAACTTAATTATCGACCAATAGCACTCCCAAACTAACTGAACCCTAACTCAGTTAGTTTTTTTATTGTTGATGTAGCGCTTGTGTGGTGACGTGACATCTAACGTGGAATTTTTATGACGTGGCATCTGACTTGGCTTTTTAGATGTTGTGGCACTGGTTTAGTGACGTGTGGCAGCTGATATCAGCAAACTGGGTTAGTGTTGGGATGGTTTGAGAGTGCTATCGACCAATAAGTTGAAAGTTGGGAGTGATGTGGTTCAAATCAAAAGTTGAGAGTGCTATCGGCCAATTGGTAAAAGTTTGGCTTATTTAATATCCCTTTTATTTTTTGTATATCTAATAATTTATTCCTATGTAGCAATAAATCCTATTAATAAAGTGTATTTTATAGTTATTATTATTATTATTATTATTATTAGGGGAAGGTTCAAATGAAAACCACTAGTTATTGTGAAAACTCGAAAACTAATTAAAAAAAGCCAAAAAAACATAAAAAAAAAAAAATTTTTTTAATTTTTTTTTTTTGAAATCAAAATTTCGCAGGTTTTTTAATATAAAAAAAATTTCAAAAAAAAAAAAAAAAAATTTGTGTAGTGCACATATGTATGTGTACTACACATGTGTATTATTACACATGTGCACTACACAAATTTTTTTTTTTTTTTTTTTGAAAAAAAGTTTTTTTTATATATAAAAACTAGCGATTTTTATAAAAAAAATTGAAAAAAAAAAGTTTTGTGTGTTTTTTAGGCTTTTTTTAGTTAGTTTTCGAGTTTTCACAATAAAAGTGGTTTTCATTTGAACCATCCCCATTATTATTATTATTTTATCTTTTGTATATCTAATTTATTGTAGTAAAAGAAAATGAGAATAATATTGTATAAACTACTTAATGATAAGAATCTATTTAAATTGATACGATTCTAACATCAATTTAATAAGAAAAAATATAAATTCCCCACTACGCATCTCGGATTCTTGGAAGTAGCAATTGGCTTTAGCAAAAAAATAATATATTTTTATTAATAATCCAAAGTCATGTTAATACTATTATAATTGCATATTATTGATGTTGGTTAATGCTGTATTCGGTGAGCATAGGTTGGTGACCCCAAACCGAACCTATAATAGTATAACCGGAAATTTCAGTTGTTAAGAATTTATAAATTGATATAGGCTATGATACACTTATAGGCTTGTTTTTTATTAATCGAATGTGTTAATAAAGAGGTCAGCTAAGTACATTCTTTTTATACTAGTCATACCTCCTTTCTAAAAATAAATGTTTAATACGAGAGTGAACTTCGTTAATTATATTTTCAATATGTTTTTTTTCATACCAATCCAATTAAAATTTACATAGTTCTAAAATCTGAATATTTAATAATAGCTAATAAATTTACGTACTTCATATTTACTTAGACCATCCGTAGTGGTTGCCTAAAAGGGCGTTTTTTGTCAAAGATCACGCCCAATATCACCCCCTAGCCACTACGCATGGGCGTGTTTGGCATTTTTTTTTGTTGATTCGTTTTATAAATCATGCCAAATGGGGGGATTCTTGGCCAATCACATTGAAGCTTCCATTTGGTGGCCAATAAGATTTTTAAATGTTTTTTTTTTATTTTATTTTATTACAAAACATAATGCCCCACAATCCCCACATCCCCACTACACCTCTTTTGTAAAAACGCTCAATAATGCCCCATTGCTGACTAGGTTGTCACATTGCACAAAACGCCCTAGAGTGGGGCATTATTCACCCTAACGACTACGCATGGACTTAAGGAGGGAAACGAGGTTGCAATCTTTTTTTCAAAATTTTAAAAATATTTCTATACATAAATAATTGATATGAATGAATTCAATCTGTACATAATTTTGTATAAGTTTTGGTGTTATATAATTTATTGTTATTTTTTGAATTATTTAAAAACTTAAAATAGATACAACTTTTTTAAAATTCAGAAAATAAAATGTTTAATGATATTTATTTGAAAACTTGAAGAGGGGAAACCATTAAATTATAAATGTTTAGTAAGCCCGAAACACTTTTAGAAGAAAAAATCATAAAGGTTGATTAGAAAATAAATAAATCAAAACAATGCTATCACAGATCGAGAAAAAAATTATAAATGTTTATTAGAAAAAAAAAAGTTAAAAATGTTTATTAAAAAAACACCATGGCACTTGACGAATCAAAGCACACCTAATGATCATGGAAATTCAAAAACATTAGTTTTGATTTAAGAAACTCATTTATACATAATATGGTCAATAATCTTTTGTAAATTATATAAATTCAAAAACATCTTCAAATTTATTTACAGTTATATTCTTTATAAATTTTGTTCTATGGTCAAGAGGATATGGTGGCTGAACAAATAGTATCACTTTCTAAGAAAACCTTAAAACAATTTATAGCAATAAAAGTTTAATAAGAATAGTGTTATTTAATATAGAAATAAAAGTTTAATAAGAATGGTGTTATTTAAAAAATATCGAAAAAAACATTTAAAAAAGTTATTTAAAGATAGAGTTAAATCCCCGGATAATCTCTATGGTTTGCCCTTTTTTCATCTTTAGTCCCTAACTTTCTAAAATTACAGCTATAGTCCCTAACTTTTTAATTTAAGTTCCCGGATAGTCCTTGTGCCTAACATCAGTTAGTTTTCTCAGTTAAGAGGGTGTGAAATGATAAAAATACCCTTTACTTGAAATTGATTTATATATCTGCCATTAATAAACATATTTCAAATTCAAAATTGCAAAAATATAAATAACTGAATATTCAATGAAAATGAGTTTCATATAATATAACATTTATGCTTTAAAATAATATTTCAGTAAAACTAACTTGACTGGTCTTAATTTACTCTATAATTATAGGCAAATTGGAAATAAATAATCCCAACTCACTGTTATTGGCCAATAATAATCCCAACTCATTTAATCATCAATAATAATCCGAACTATTCACTTTTGTTTGTAAAATACTCCCACGTTAAAAAAACACTAACTAGGTTAAAATATTGATGATGTGGCTTAACATGTGTGGACTGACGTGGCTGCTTAACATCTTACCTGTGTATAAAATGATTATCAGCCTCATTTGCACACACAATCGACTGAATTTGCCCAATTTGTAGAATTAGGGTTTTGAAGGAGAGTGCGATTGTGTGTGCAAATGAGACTAATAATCATTTTATACACAGGTAAGATGTTAACCAGCCACGTCAGTCCACACATGTTAAGTCACATCAGCAATATTTTAACCTAGTTAGTGTTTTTTTTAACGTGGGAGTATTTTACAAACAAAAGTGAATAGTTCGGATTATTATTGGTGATTAAATGAGTTGGGATTATTATTGGCCAATAACAATGAGTTAGGATTATTTATTTCCAATTTGCCATAATTATATTACCACCATAATAAATTTTTTTATATTGGACAATAAACAAATAAAATAAATTTAAGTTATAAGGTTGTTAAATTAGAAAGTTAATAGATGATAATTACAAATTAAAGAATGATCAAAATTGATTTAGAAATCGGCCATAAATAAACATATTTCAAATTTCAAATACTAAAAAATATACATAACTGAATATGGTAATTATTTAGACAATGCATTAAATATTCAAAAAAGAATTATTAACATTTACTCAATATAAATCATTAAACATGTAGAACTAACAAAATCCGGTTTATAAAATTTCAAATATTTTTTGGATCTGTCTAAACATAACATAAGAACATTGAAAAAAAATCATTGAAAATCTAAAACATCTCATTAGTTAGAAAATCTATTTATTTACATATAGTTAACATACTATTTAAGAACATACTAAAATGTTAGGTTATACATATTATAAGAATAATCAAGTTTAATGAAAGTCAATATAAAAAAGAATAATGTAACATACCAAGTAGAACGATTCTAGATTATCGATAAATTTAAATAATCTGAGATTCATCTTCTTTGGATTCATATTTGCAGAAAATCTGTCATCACAATTAAAAAAACGCATTATATAATAATAATAATAATAATAATAATAATAATAATAATAATAATAATCGGTTATTAACAATACTTTTTGTTGAACGGTAAATTTGGATCACTGGCGGACCACTGGAGTATCATCGTGTCACCAGCAGAACCACCCGATCATATCCATCTCCACTAGGCATAATGCTTATACACCAATTCAGGAGGAAACCCAATAAATTTGGGAAAACCCCCCTTGTGGGAATCGAACCCAAGACCTATTGGTCTCAAAGTTTTATCCCACCCCCAAGATGCCACTAGGCTATAAAGCCTAGTGCATTTAGTGCAATACTAAATATAAATCATGAAAAATGGAATTGAAGTGTCAGTAAATTGCATTTAGTGCAAAATTTATAACTGAAACTATTTTCATACTTTAAAAAAAGGCAATAATTGAAATGCAATAACACTTTAATATAATTGGATATCATTTAGCAAAAATAACCGCACATTTATTGCATTTCAAAAATCTAATAAAACTAAAAAAGCGATACTTAAAAACCTACAACTAAAAATAGAATTTTGAACACACACAAAAAAAATTGTTAAACTGATAGAACATAACAAACTTCAACAACAATGAACAAACCTATTTTTCCAATTGAAGAATAGCCGTAAGATTGTTACATCCGATTTAGAGTTTCAACATAAAAAATAAAAACAAAGACATTAGTAACTTGGATTAAGGAAGAACACATAAAATCAAACGCACACATACCTATGATTGTGATTGCAGAAGGAAGAAGATGATGATGAAGGATTTGATGGTACTGATTTAAATAACAAAAGAAAACAAACATCAATAACTTCGAATCTATATAATATATAAACAACACGAATCTATAATATACCTCTAATTGTAGTGCTCGAACCTAAAAAAGATAGAAGAAGAACGATGATGTTTATATGATGAAAATCAATGTTTGATAGAGGTTACATAATCGAAACATTCAAATATAATATAATGGTTCAACAAACTTACTTCGATTTCATGAGATTGTTCGAGTAGATCAAGAATAATATGAAGAACTTAGTTAGGTTAGAGAGAGAGAGAGAGAGAAGCGGAGTTGTGTCGATGAAGAATTGAGATTATGATCACAATAATTGAGATCTTGCAATTTATATTAGATCCAATTACAAAAGGTGTGTATCCAGATTCGATAAATCCGACCCAAGTAACATTCGGATTAATTTCCCGCCCAACTCACCTTGAGCTTACACCACAACATGCCAAGTGTCACAAATCATTTTCATTTAGTATATTAATATAGATAATTAACTATACACGGTGTTGGATGCAACATGAGACCATAATGTGGTCTAAATGAAGCTAGTTATATAACTAGATACAAACCACAAGCATTGAAATCTAATTCAATATATGTGGGGTTTCTATTCTTTTAACATTCTAAATCGGACTGGAGGGGCATGACTGTGTGAAAACTCAATACATTTCTTTTTATGAAAAATTGTGTTTCATTCACTGATCTAGTCAAGTGATTTTTCTATGAAAAATTAGGTTTCTTTAGCATTGACATGACTGTAAAAATCATTGACATAGTCGTGTGGTAAGGCATGACTATGTAGATCGAATTAACACAATCATGTGCATTGTTTCAACCTCAAAGGAAAACCAATATTTGTCGATGAAAAGTTGTATTGTTTTAAACTCACTCAATTTGCCACACTTATTCATTAAGCACATTCAAATGTGTCACTCAACAAGTTCAACCCACATACATTAGTCAACATGGTATTGCTACCTAACTAGTTATACCATATGCACACAACAGAGAAATCAATCCAAACATATTATGAAAATTGTTGTTCTCAATGATAAATTAGTGAGGATTATAGTCATCAATGACAATTTTACAATTTATTGTTTCCAAATATAATTTTTGAAGATCGTAGTCTTTCATAATGAATGTGAGGTTCACTTACCTCAAATGAGTGACGATTATAGTATTCAGGGAGGTTCGTTAACCTTCATTGTAAAGATCGTGGATTCCTAAATTCATTCCATGAAATCAAGTTGTCAAGTTTTCAAACACTAGCAAGTTTCTACTTAAACACTAGCATGTCCTTTATAGTATCAAACAACAAGAATAGTATGTTATTCACACCAAGACGCATTTAGTCTAAACTCAAATCAAACCTCAAAAAGGTCATTCGTACAAAACTACACGACACATTGAGAACATATGTATCCTTAAAATGAACAATTTGCCCACCTACTCATGAAAAAACTCGACGTACTTATAATGACAAGTTAAGCATCCACGTCATGACTTCTTTCTCAATGGCAGTTGATCACCTAATAGTCAATCCAACTCCCATCAATATGTTTTTGTCTAGCACAATGAACAAGTTAATGACCCAATGACCCGTTTTATCACCTACATGCTCAAGTTAATTTGTTCATAATTAATAATTGTATCAAAATCTACTATATTCGTTTGATCAACTTTAGTATTAACTTTTATGTTTGATAACACTTATGAGAATCCTAATTAATAAGTTAAAACCATTATTTATCAATTTGATCAAGCAATTCACCACATTTACATTTTTAATTTTTTTTTTAAAATCATTTTTGGTCAAAATCATCATTTTTGTCACAAGTCACAACTATAAATTTTGTAATTAAACTTTGGGTTTTCATTAATTATAATTTCAATCTGTTTGTAACATAATTTCACGCAAAAATCGACTCTTGGTCAATATTGGTCAAAACCTTTTCATTAATTACAATTTCAATCTGTTTCTAACATAAGGGTGAAGGGGGTGCTCACCTAATAGGTGAGTCCCCTCTCTTACGCCAAACCAATCCCCGTGTGCCACGTCAAGTCCCCTCTTAAACTCCCCTAACACCCCAATTTGATGGCGCCACTCCCCTCTTAGGTGAATTGGTTTTTTTTTTAAAAAAAAAAAGGAAAGCTGTGATTGGACCGCCCCTCTCTCTCTCCTCCCTCTCTCTTCGGTGAGCCGCCACCGGTCTCTCTCCTCTCTCTACCTCACCGCATGATCGGCGGTGTTCTTGCCGAGCGGTAAAATTGGTCACCGATGGGGGTCACCGATGACACCCCGTATACCCTAATTTCTCGCAAAAATCGACTCTTGGTCAATATTGGTCAAAACCTACAAAGAATCCACATATATAAATTCTTGATTAAGATATATTACCAAAATCACATCTAATTAATCTAATTAATCGCACATATTCTATAGAGTGAATTTCAAATTTTGTCCTTTATCTTTATAGTGAATTTCAGGCGGTGTCCTTTATCTTTCAAATTGATGAGTATTGTACGTAATGTTTTAAAATCTTGCACGTTGTATCCTTTAACCCTAACCCAGTTAGATTTTCTATTAAATTTGGTCATGTGACTTGCACATGAGAGTATTATTATCATATCACTTTTCAGGGACTAGTAAATAAATTAAATACCTAACCATTAAAAAAATAAAAATAAAAAATTAGATATATCTCTCACCTCTCTCTCTCTCTCCCATTTACCACCAACATCCACCATCACCACCACCACCATCCACCTTACATCATCCCTACTTTTAGTAGTAAAAAATCACATTTTTATCATTTGTTCCATGCAAAACCCTATCTTCCGTCAACAAGCAACTACAAATTAAGTATAGACATACGATTATTCCGTTCAACGTCAGTTTCTTCAAAGAAACCACGACTTTTGGTTTTCTTGACAGCGGCAGTGGTGACGGAGCCACCGATGATGGCGGATTTAAGCTTCGGTATGCGAGCGCGAGCGGGAACCCTAGGTGAAGTTGCATCGACGTCCACGACGGCATCTTCATCCATTAGATCATCGTCATTTGGTTTAAAATCCAGTGCGTCTACGTCTGCAACGTTCGCCATTGTGTTGAATTGTTTGATTCCGGAGGTTGTTTTGAGAGGTGAGACGACGGTGCGACGGTAGTCTACGGCGAAGATTGGCTGAGGGTTTATTGGAGACGGAAGATAGGGTTTTGTATGGAACAAAGGATAAAAATGTGAATTTTTACTACTGAAAGTAGGGATGATGTGAGGTGGATGGTGGTGGTGATGGTAAATGGTGGATGTTGGTGGTAAATGGGAGAGAGAGGGAGGTGAGAGATATATCTAATTTTTTATGTTTTATTTTTTTAATTGTTAAGTATTTAATTTATTTACACAACTAGTCCCTGAAAAGTGAAATGATAATAATACACTCATGTACAAGTTATATGACCAAATTTAACAGAAAATCTAACTGGGTTAGAGCTGAAGGACATAACGTGTAAGATTTTAAAACAGTACAAGACTCATCAATTTGAAAGATAAAAAACACTGTCTAAAATTCACTATAAAAACAAAGGATAAAATTTGAAATTCACTCCATAGCATCATAGGGGAAGGTTTATTTGAGAAGAAAATTTAATTGAGAAAAAAAAGAACAAAGGGTAATTTGGTAAAACATTAAATAGTTTTTTCACTTATCTTATTTATTATCATTTTTGACTAATTAATTAGTCATAAAGACTATTATCCTCCACCTTAACTTTTTTTCCCTACGCACATCAAAAGTTATCCTACATATTTCGAAATTCATCCTACACGTTGAAATTTATCCTACACAACTCGTAATTTGTCCTACACAACTCGTAATTTATCCTACACTTTAAATTATTTTATATTATTTTTTTGAAAAAATATATATTTTGAAGATAAGTTACAAAAAATTTAATGTACTAGCTATTAAAGAGGAAGACTACAAATTAATTACCTATGTAGATTTACCAATGTACCCTTGTAGTAACATTAAATACTTATATTAAATGAAGTAAAATAAAGCATTCTTATTGGTTGAAATTTCTTCTTTTTTTTTATTACAAAAAATTTCTTCTTCATTTGAACTCTCCACTAGTATCATATCTGATTATTCTAATATGCTTGGTATCTTATACATGATAGATTTCTAGAAACTAAATGTTGAGCTTTTAACACTCATAAATGTCACTTTATTTTATCATTAAATTTACTTTTCTTTTTAACTGGAACTGATTAGTGTATGGATATATGACCAAGTTGTTTATATTAATACAAAAAAAAAAAAAATCCTTGTAAACTGTGGCAATATTTATCACGTATTAACAAAATGTAAACAAAAATATCGAACAAAATATGTATTTTTTAACAGTTCCAGTCTTTCATAAACTACTCACGACAACATTTCTAGGGATGTTAATTTTGTAAATAAACATATAACTTTGAATCTACTTTATTCGTGGATGGCAAAGTTCTTTTTTCTATTTTTCTATTTATAACATATTTACTATTTAGCATGTTTCTTTCATGAAAATTGAAATAAGTAACAAAAAAATTATGACTCGCACGTTCTATTGGTCATGATTGTTTCTTGATTATATAACATCATAAGCCTACGTCTTAATTCATTTAAAACCAATAGAAGGAAAAAAAGTTTCAAACAAATTTATATATTAGATCATCCAATAGAGGGGTGTGTGAATATTAATCCCCTTTTTATACAACATACTTACGTTTTGATGTATGTATATACAATTATGTTACACCCATTGATTGAAAAACAATTAAAGTATATTTCTTGTTTGTTATTATCGTTATTTTGCATACATTTACTGAGGTTACATAACAATATTACGTATAGCAAAAAGAAAGAAAAAAATTATCTTATATACAATACAAAGAAAAGGGTACTATAGCAACTAGTCAACTACTACAAGTCTTCTAGCTATATTCAATTATGATTTTCTGAACTATTTTTTTAACCAAAATTTCTTTTAATCCTTGTCTTGAGACTAAGATTAGAAGGTATGGGGGTCGGCTGAGGCCCGGCTAGGACCGGCGCCGGTCCCCCACACCGCCCCCCTGGGGCTCGGCTCGGCACAACCGGCCACCCACAGCCGGGGTAGCCGGACCTCCTTTCTCCTCTTGCCTCTCACATATACCTATACATACATACATATATATACATAAAGGGGTTCATCCCCCACCCCCTTAGGTCCATCCCCTCCAAGTCACTCCTACGTGGCGCCTACGTGGCGGCTCATCCCCTCCAAGCCCATCCTCTCCATACCCTTTAGTCTAATAACAACATTAAAATGAGAAAATAATGTGTGTTAAATTAGAACAAAAGTAAAATAATTAAGATGTTATAATCTGAAGAGTGGGTATCTCGTATTTATTACATCTAGAACACTGCTCGTGAGCGTGACGTTGAAAAGCCAAAATTTGAAAGTAGTGACAAAGACGTCGTATTATGAACTGTTTTGAAGCCTCTGCCCTATCACATGCTTTTCACCTTTTCTCCTCAAGGTTAAAAAGATGGAAGACATTATTGTAGACATGAAGACATAGACGTGAAATCGATATTACTTGTTTATGGCTTAGAGATAGATCAAAGTTTAAAGTCCATTCTTCGGAGTGAGTGGTGTAAGTTTTTTGTGACGTTTTCTTTGTTGTTGTTTTTGTTTGCCGCCCCTTTGTTTTTTAGGGGTGGTTTTGTGAGAATGAAATTTTTCATTAAAAAATAAAGGGGAATTGGTCTGTAATAATCTTACCTAAACCTTATTGGCCATTAATAATCTCACCTCAGAATATTCCTCTCACCAGTCCCACCTTTAACCAATTTTTCCTACAATGGTCCCCCGTTAAAAAAACTTAACGTAGTTAAGCTTTTTTCTAAATTACAAACAAATTTTTAGGGCTTTTGATCAGAACGATGATACGAGTTCATTGATGTAAAACTTACTTCGAAATGATGCTCCAAGCGACTTGATTTTGGTTAATTGAAAATTTAAACACCCGAATTGAAGCGCCGTTTTCTTCGTTTGGAGCACCGTTTTAAGGCAAGTTTTACATTAATAGACTCGTATCGTCGTTCTAATCAAAAGCCCTAAAAATCTGTTTGTAATTTGGAAAAAAAAAAAAAGCTTAACTCTGTTAAGTTTTTTTAACGGGGGACCATTGTAGAAAAAATAGGTGAAAGGTGGGATTGGTGAGGAGAATATTATGAGGTGGGATTATTAATGGCCAATATGCGAGGTGAGGTTCCCTAATCGTCCCTAAAAAATTTTTTTATCAAATAGTTATTCTAATACCAAAAATAAAATTAAATATATATTTAACCATTTTATGTAAATAAAACCCTAAAAGTGGATTTAGCAACACAGACGAGGCATAGCAAATTATGAGTGTTCATGTCATCGAACGAAGATTGAAACTTGATGAAAATGACGAACTAGAAAGTGGTACGATATTAAAAAGATCCATGTGGGAGTAGAGTGGATTGTGAGAGAGCTGTAATTTTTTTTTTGTAAAAAAATTTGAGTTGAATGTATGTGAGTATCAGTAGAGTGAGAGATGTATGATTTTTAGTTTAAAATAATCGAGTTGAATATGTTGATAATGTGTTTATGTTGTTCAAATAACTCTTTTTTTTAATCTAGGCATTGCCAAAACCTTTTAACCGAAGGTTGTAATAGAATTTTCTTTCCATACGCTAGTTTACATGATTACTTATTTATAATTAAACAACTTTTAAAGTAACATCTCTTGAAACCTTTATAAAGTTGTTTTATTTTCTACATTTAGGATGATTTTTTATACACAAACTCCATTAATTAGTTTACAAGTAATTCTATTTTTCTCAATCATATAATTAATATTTAAATTTGATATTTAACATATGGAATTTGAATGTTTTGTATGTATTGTTTTTCCTTTTTAGGTATCTTTCAAAAATGACAGAAATAATTATTTAGATATCTAGATAATTGAAATGACGTATACAATTAAAGATAAAAAATCTTACGAAATAAAAAAAGGACTAATTCTATTATTATATTAGTAAATTGGTAAAAAGTTAAATCATTTAAAAAATAAAATAATCAATTAACAAATCATGATTTTTTATATTAAAAAAAAAAACTTAATTAAATTATATCACCAAGTTTTATCTAAATTCAAATAAATTTATTAAATTATTCAAAGTTTATATCAATCATTTATATATATATATATATATATATATATATATATATATATAAGTAAAAGTAATGATTTTAAAAGGGTGGAATTTGATAATTTCATAACTATCGTTTAAAAAAAAATATGTGAAAAGTAAAAGGGGAGTGCATTTAGCTCATCCCGAAACAACTTGTGGACTTTTCTTAAATTAATTATAAAATTAATAAAATATTAACTGTCTTTTTGGTATGAAAGTTGTTGGTTATATAAGATCTTTGGTTTTAGTTTATTGTCCTCTTGAGTTCGAATAATGAGTTCTGCGTATTAAATGAAAGCCCTACGGCCACTTAATTAGGTTATTGGACCCGCTAAAAACTAAATTACATTTAGTTATTAAATATGTATCTTCGAAATACATCTAGGGTATATTAATCGGTATTGTAGTGATTACAAATGAGTGAGTTGATATACCATCTCAAGGAAACATTGCATGTTTCAAGACATGCTTGTGGATTATGTTCTCAAGCACTTGTGTTTCTGTAAACAAATAAACTCACCTTGATTCGCATCTTTGTAATTCCTTTATCAATATGAATATGAATGGAGAATAAAACCATCATCCTTGTTGAAAGCAAGAACTCACAAAGGGCTAATATTGTAAGGAACCTCACATATTGAAGTTAGCTATTTACCCACCATTATCTTTAATTATAATTTTGAACTTTAGACCCTATGATATGTTCCATTGGGTGAACTTAGGTCGATGATTGACTTTTAATTTTGGAAAGTCCATGATTGACTTTCATTTTGGAAGTTTAGGCGGAGCTTTTCTATCTTACTTCAAGATTGGCTTTATTCTAATCACTAGATTTCGCATTGGTTAATTATTTAATACGATTCTCGCTCATTGACACAACCATCTTGATCCATATAAACATGCCTAGATCAAAACAGTTCATCTGCATGCTTTTTACAACTCTAAAAACTATAGGAAATATAATTATTATAGAAAGAAATGCAGGGATACCCTATAAGTAGAATTGAAACCCAATCTAGTTATGATCTTTCTTTTTATCGGTGTCAGGAGGCTTATCGTTTTTCGACTTTTGCTCCCTCTCTGGTCTCGAGTTTCCTCGAGCAATTCTCTCATTGATCCAACTAATAGCATCAGCAAAAACAATATCAGTGTTTTCAGTAAACTCCCCATACGTGAGGGCATGCCACATTCCCGGGTACAACTTGAAGGTCTTGTCGGTGCTAGAAGCAGACTCGTATAACAGTTTACTCGTCAAAGGATCGGTCACCTTGTCATCTTCTCCATGCACAATCAAGAATGCCATTGTCACATCTTTTAACTTTTTTTCAAGGTCTACAGTCACAGTATACAACTCCATAGCAGTTTGTAGGCGCACACGACCTTTGTAGCATAACGGATTATCACGAATCTATACAACATGCTTAAAATCATTAATCATAGCTAATAAAACAAAAAAAAGAAGAAGATAAATTAACATAAATTCTTTAATTACTTCCTGTCTAATTTTAGGATCTCTGAAGGCAAGCTCAACAATATCATCACCCGGGACAATTTTCCAAGTTGGTATAAATTTTCTAAGTTGTGTTAGAACATTAAACATAATTGGTGATGGTCTCATATTGTCTGCAATCTGTAAAGTTAAACATAAAATGTTATAGGACAATAGGAGTAAGAAACAAAGATATAAGACTTAACTAATAAAATACTAGCACACATTTTTTCCATTAATTTAGGGACTTGTTCTGACAAGAAGATGATATCTTAGGGGGTTAAAGAGTACAACAAATTTGAACTTGGTAAAATTTATTGTTTGATCTTTCTTTTTCTTTGTTCTTTCATTCCTTTGACAATTGTCAACTACTATTATATTATTGTATTCATTTAAAATTGTCAAACTTTCTATTCTTTTATATTAAAAACGTGTTAGTTGCTTGATGCCACGTCTCTCGCCTAAAAATCATATCATTAGATCTTGTTTTCGGAACTTTCCGGGCCGTTCAAGAAGCACCATATGCTTCTGGAAGTCTCCGGAAAATGCTACAATGTTCGGGTCCATAAATCACGGAGTAATTTTCTAACTCTCGTGCGATGACTTAGAATCGATCTAAGTTAAGCCTTTGACACGATTTTGTTGTGATTCAAGTTATGTAATGCAGAAGCGTTTGAGTTATGAACAAACAAGTCTTTATATTGATTGAAGGAACAAAAGTACAAGAATATCTTTACAAGACTTTTACAAAGCTTGTAGTGTTGTGAAGTTGTGTAGGTAATGTGAGTTATGAGTAAGTTATCTAGGGTAATGTAGGGTGATTACAAATGATGTCTCACATCCCTATTTATACTACTTCAAGTTTCTCTAGAGTTTTTGTTGTATAAAATTCTCTAGACTTAGAATGATCTAGAGAAACTTAAAGTAGTACAAATAGGGATGGGATGCATTATTTGTAATCATCCCACATTACCCCACACAACTTACTCATAACCCACAATACCTACACAACTTACTCATAGCCCACATTATTTGTAAAAATCTTGTAAAGATATTCTTGTACCCTTGTTCCTTCAATCAACATAAAGTCTTGTTTATTTATAACTCAAACGCTTATGCATCACATTACTTGAATCACAACAAAACCATGTCAAAGCCTTAACTTAAATCGATTCTAAGTCGCCGCATAAAAGTTAGAAAATTGCTCTGTAACATTAAGCCCTTTACTAAAAGGAACTAATGTTGTTAAAATTGCTAAGACATTACTAGTAAAAAGAAAATAAAAAGGCTAAAACCAAATATATTAATGTAAAATTGTTAACAATAACCAGAGGATAGAGAGTGTACACACCAATGTTTACAGAATCGGAACAAACGGCAAACTGGTCTCTTTAATGGTCTACTGGTCGGACCGGTTAGATCAAATGTGAGACCCGGATGAAATACTAAATAATATAAAAATAAATAAGGTAAATTTAGAATCTTTTTAATCAAAATCCGGTCTCGACCCCATAAAATTCCGGTCCAACCTCCTGGTTTTCCGTTTCGACCGACCGGTTCCTAGTCCGACCTCCCAGTTCCCATCCATCTGATTCGATAGCCTAAACCGGACCGGTCAAGGTCCCAATTCCCTGTTTGACCGACCGGTCCGGTCCAGATCAGAAAACACTGGTACACACCTTACACATGGGTGCAACCAATACTCCACCATCCCAAAAGTCTGGTTTCTTCAAATGTAACCGAAGCACCATTGCTCCTCCCATGGATTCTCCAAGCAATATTCTCAATTTATTTTTGTTCTCTTTCCTTTCTAAAAATAAATAAAAGAAATAAAAGTTTGAATGCAATTGATCAAGATTAAAACTAAATATTTTGTTGGATTGAATTGGGAACCGAACCCTTAACTAGTTTGGTCAGTTTGGGTTGAATTGACACCGGTTGAATCGCATGTGGTTAAACTTAGAAACTCTTAATACACATATGTAAGTTTTTGTGTTTACCTACTAATCAAGAAACATGTTGATTTGTATTTCTCTATAGTCAAATTCAATGCTCAATCTTCTATCAAATTTCTTTATTATTTTATATTTTTATTTGAAAAAAAAACAATATAACCTTTTATTTACTTAAATATATACAACTTAAAAATATATTATTTAAATCTTATGCAATCTATAAATATAACCCCATCTGATTTCTTCGAGTTTGGTTCACAGTCGATTCGACGAGTCCGATTAATGAAGCGCCAGTGTGACCACTTTATTAATCGTCACGGTTTTATAAATATCATTAAAGATAAAACAAACATCTAAGAACCCAAAATTTATAAACATAAAACAACTAAATAAAATTTACCACAAATACTTATGAAAAATTGAGAACAGTCTTCAACAAGATCATTAAAATGAGAGATGAAACCCTTAATTCCATCAGATTTCCCATGGCCTTGATTATCTATTCCATAAACTCCGAATCCCGCATTTACAAGCCTCATTGCAGCTCCTGTTTATTCCAATAATTTTGTAATGTTTCTGATATAAAATGTTTATATAAAATATTAGAATAATATTCACCTTTCATGGAGACACTACACTCCATAGCATATCCATGATTAAGAAATACTAAAGCTTTTGGTTCACAATTCGTCGGAATCCATCGGCATGTAAAAAGCTTTTTTCCCTTTGAATTTGTAATAAATTCCTGAAAATATTGGAAGAAATATGATTCATTCATGCATAATATCTTAAAGAATCGGAAAACCAAGCATTATGATGAAAAATCAATATTAATATGCACCTCCTCATATTTGACATTTGAAGATTCGGACGTCTAAAGATTGTGGAAAACAAAAAAAAAGTATGATCAACAAATGAGACATATATTACGTGAAACTGAAAAAACAGAGGATATAAGATTAGAAACATGCCATGAAACAAAGTGTGTTTAAGAAAAACACAAGGTTCTTTTGGTTGATCCAAAGATATTGGAAGAGAGAGAGAGAACAGAGGAAGAGAAATTTTAGAATCTAAGAAGATGAAGTGCTTACAAAACTGTTAAGATAAAATATGCAAGAAATATATAAACATAACGAACTATTCAAATTTTCCTAATATATTATTATTATTATTATTATTATTATTGTTATTATTATTATTATTATTATTATTATTATTATTTGAAACGTAAACTTCATTAGAACACACCAACCCACAAAATGGGGCGGCCTAACCGGGAAAGAATTACATATTTACGAAATTACACCACTCGGTCCATGAAACCGACCTAGCTTTGAATCTCTTTTTAATTCAAAGAAAACCAATCGACTTAATGCCACTAATTATATCTTTCACCCCGGCATGTTTATTAGCGAACTTCACACCATTCTTTGCCCGCCAAATACACAAACAACTAATCATCACAATCCCATGGAAAATCTCGTTAACAATCCCTTTCAACCCGACATGATTACAAAGCTTCAAGAGGTCCCTAACTACCGACACGACTATGGGCGCCACCCTGCTCCAAGCCGATATTCTTTGCCAAATAATACTTGCCACCATGCAAGTCGTGAAAAGATGGTTAGAAGTCTCATCACTTGACCCGCAAAGAGGACGCAGGAGGTCTTCAATATCAATGTTCCTGTCTTTAAGCGTTGTCCCTGTGGAGATATTCCCCATTTCCCCCTTCCATGTGAACATGTTGCATTTCATAGGAATCCGCTTACACCACTTCAATATCAATGTTCCCGTCTTCTCACCGCTCCGACTGCGTATTCACCAGAACTCTCCCCCGATCCACGTCCATTGGTCGCTTCGGTCTTCGAGGGTTATCACATCCAAATCTTTATGCAGCCAATTTAACTCCGAGATCTCTATAAAGCTTCTTGGCCCGCATTTCCAGTTCCAAGCTACCACACAAGTTCCGCCTTCAAACCTGCAAAATCTGCTTTCAACACTACATTTTTTGTTAGCCTCAGGTTTAAATATATTAGGATAAATATCTTTTGACGGTTTGTTGAATAAACAAGGATCCAACCAAAAGGAGGTCTGTCGCCCATTGCCAACCACTCTTTTAAAGGAGTTCCGAAGCGGATTACCCTCATCACGGTTCTAGCAAACGATTTGACTATATTATTCACCAAGCCACCACCTTATCCCTCTCTACACCGTGCAGTAATCCCATGCCCATTTAGCCTCGTCGCCTCTATGCCATAAGAAGCGGTGGTGTGCCGGCGTTGGGGAAACCCCACGTTACCTCTTTTACGCCCACACCGTTCAATTTTAGTGAAAGCCTAAGGAATTTAAACAAGATCAATAATAAACCTGCAACCAAACATATTTAATTGATTCGATTATTGGATTAGGTAACTCAAATAACTATTTAAGAGACTTTTTATTTTTCTTTTATAAATTAATTCAGTTATATAATGAATTAATTTGATTACTATGAACGATTTCTATATGCTTAAATGTAACACCCCTTATTTCAAAAGTCAAAGTCAAAGTCAAGATTGAAGTCAAAGGAAGAAAAGATTGCTAATTGCGATCTATCACTCCTTGCTCAACTACTGTTTGACTTCTTTGACTTGTAATCGAATCTTTATTTTATTTGCTTTAGTTGTCTTATGTGGAGTACTTGTTAATAACCGAGGTTTAACGATGTTTATTGCTTGTTTTATCGCTTATCGCATCGCAATCGCATTCGCAACTCGAATCATGCGTTCTGGATATTGTTTTACGTGTGTGTGCCTTTTATGTGTTACTTGTGCATGTTTAATTATGTTTATGTTTGTGGTGGATAATCGAAACGCAATCGCAACTCTACCGCAAATCGAACCGCAAACGCTATACGCAAGTTATATAGGATGATTTTATGTTAGATACAGCGAGCAATGATTAGGTTATTTATTGTTTAATATTAGTGCATCGCAAACTCACTCAAAACGCATCACAACACTTAACACGCGAATCGAAACAACAAAACTCAACACACCGTACACCAGGATCGAGTGGCCAACCGATCGAGTGGCCATACGATCGGATTGCCATCCGATCGGATTGCCATCTGATGTGCACAAAATGCAGCATATAAATTGCATCAATTGTGGCATAAAACTAACCCTTTTTTAGTACTAATGTTGGAAAAAGTATGCTTTTGTCTTCCTTTTGTATTTTCAGGATTAAATGAGCTCAAATGAACAAAAGAAGCAAAAAGACGGCTAAATCTAACATAAATACAAGAAAAGGAACAAAAGTGGCATGCCCGACCTCCCGACAGCATCTTCCCAAGCAAAACAAAGAAGACAGAAGACTGAACACACCCCGTGCTCAGTGAGCACGGGGCCGTGCCCAAGTGACAGCAGAAAAGACAAACTCATAGAAGCTTCTGTTGCCCACCACGGGGCCGTGCCCAGCGGACACGGGGGCGTGGTCAACTTCCTGCAGGCGCATTTATTGAAATTGCGAATTGCAATTAATGAAGAGAGAGAGAGAGAGAGTCAGATGGAGACGGGGCCGTGCCCAGCGCACACGGGGCCGTGCCCGAGCTTCTGTTCAGCCTATAAATAGGAGTGTTTGGAGCTCTTGCAACTCATCCCTTGGCACACCACATCTCTCACACTTCACCCACCACCCACCACCATCACAACACCATCATCCACCACCATCATCCATTCTCCATCATAGAGTGTGTGAGTCATCTCGGGATCCAAGATTGATCGTATGAGTTCTTGACAATCAAAGGCCATGTTTGCCTAAGTCTCTTACATCACTTGGTGGAGACAAGTGTTTAGTGTAATACTTTTTATTTTTAATATTTTGCACTTTTTAATTGGTTTTGTATTAATGACTTTAATTACTAGTTTCTATAACAACTCGAAAATTTGCGTCCTATAATATATTGACACGTGTCATAAGTTTACACGTGGTAATAGATACTAAATATGGACTAAAGTTGACAAACATAGAAAGTATGTGAATCCGAGGGTTCAAAATGTCAACGAGGGATAAATATACTGTACAGTAACCCTAAATGATGCTCGTACCTTCAAACCAATAAATCATGGATCGTACGGAACGAAATGTGGAAGAAAGTGAGAGATTACAAACTACAGGGGTTAAATGTGTCAACATGTTTAAGTTATACCTCAGAGTGACCCTTTAACAAACCCGAGACTTTGTAACAGTAAATTACGCTCACTAGAATGTACGATATAAATTTCGCAAAGTTCTGTTTTAAAACGAGAAAGTTATGATCAAATTCGTATGCGAGGGGTTAAAAGCGTCAACATTGAAAGTTAGGACTTTTCGGACAGTAATAAACTAACCAAGGACTTAACGGCGCAGGTAAAAGTCACGAGGCCCTTATACGTAAATAAAAGAGGCCCAAAACGCAAAGTTACCCCTTCGAAACACCAAAGGCCAACTGCAATAATGAAAAAGATTTGAAAATCTTACTAACAGGTCTCAGGCGGGCCGCGTAAAAGTAGCAAAGGGTCTTACGCGGGCCGCACTGACAGTAAAGATATGGGCTCTGACATTGAGATTCAAGCGGGCTGCGTAAAGGTTGCATGATCATTGACGCGGGCCGCGTCAGCCTCTCAGATGCAGAAAATTCGGACAGAAGCACTGTTGAGTGTTTTAACCGACTTATATCATTATTGCAAGAGCAGGGGCGCCCCCTAAACGTCCCCTAGCACTCAGGGACAGTTGTTGATCATCTAGAAACACTTGTAGGCATTGTTGTAATGATCTTATGCTTCCAAATTGGCTATAAAAGGCCATTGAGTTGCAACATGATCTTCACACCTTCAATATGTTATCTTGATCACTTCTGGAGCTCAAGAATACTCTCTTAGCATCTTAGTCGTGTACTTAACTTCTGTAAGTGTGCTTAACCCTTTATGGTTTAGTTTTTGCTTAGATATAGCTTAAAAGTCAATCCGTCGTAATTAATGATTGACTTAACGGTTAATCACAAATGGTCCAATGATTAATCGAAACAAAGGTAGTTATATGTTGGTAATCATGTGGGCATTAAACCCTTAAACGGGCACCCTCTGATTCCCACTCTAACTAGTCCAAATATCGGGTCAAAGTTGCTTAGAAAAAGTCAACAGAATGCTAACTTTCGATTTTATGCATAATCAGTAATGTGGATGGCGTGTAACCTGTTTTGACACTCATATAACATGATAATAAGTATTATAACTGGTCTAAGCTTGTTTGATCCGACCATTTACTGTTTTGACCCGGTTCGGAACTGAAAGTCGCAAAACTTTGACTTTTGCTTTGACTTCAGTTCTGACCCGTTATGGTATGATTTAGATATGCCTTAGGACTGTCTTAGGACCAGGTTACATGATGGTATAACCCTCTGTGGCCAGTTCGTTGTTTGTCCGAGTCGTTTGCAAATTTCCGTTATATGCTTAAATGTTGACCATAACGCCCTTTTAACTTTAAAACGAGAATTTTGGACATGTGAAAGGACAATAACCTTAGTTACTGATTTCTAAGCATGTCCCAAAAATTTCATGACAATCCG
The DNA here is from genome assembly GCF_002127325.2 of Helianthus annuus. NCBI lineage: Eukaryota > Viridiplantae > Streptophyta > Magnoliopsida > Asterales > Asteraceae > Helianthus > Helianthus annuus. The sequence continues at coordinate 119,298,116 of NC_035439.2, forward strand.
AGGTCTAGAATAGGAATTATGCTAAATAGCGCAATTACGGAAACTTTAGTAATTAAACGGCGCAATAAGCATAAAACCTATCTAAACCCAACTTTCGACACCAAACCTTTTTACACACTGATGTAAAATAATATTTTGAGATTTTTTAAAGATTTTTAATTATTTTTAACCTGCTCATAACCTGCGGTTATGGCATTGATTCGGTAAATACCAAATATGCCCTTTTCGGACATAAAATGAGTTATACATGGTATTTTGACCCGAATCCAATTGCTACTGATTTCATATAGTAAATAATGTATTTTAAACTTTATAATCTGTTCAGAAAACTCAGATTTCCTGTAGAACCCGGAAATCTCTTTTATAATCTTCAAAATGACCGAAATACCCCTACGGGGGGCGTATATTGGGATTAAACTCGTTATGGGCATAATGGAGGGTATCCTACTGATACCACAACCTCTTTAGAGCATATTGACTTAGGAAACCTGTGTAGGACTCTTGCAGTTACCCGTTACGCCTTTTACGCGTCCGGTTCGGTTTATGTAACTAGTTTACATAAACTAGCCGAAACGGGTCAAACCTTATCATTTTTACCTCAAAATCCAGAATGTGTTTATATTACCCACATAAAACAAGTCTTCAAACTTGTTGGGTCCAAACCACATTCCATTCCCGGTTTTCGCCTTTCACGCGATTAAACCGTATTTATCCTTTGAAACTGACCGGTCTAAGCTAAGGCTAAATTAAAGACCCGTTAGGATTCTAATAGGTTATTATAAACCTTCGTTCCAGAATAGGAGACCAGTAAAAGATACTTGCATTTGTTTGTTGAGGTTATTACTTGCTCAGGTAAATACTTTTAACTTATTTTCCGTTATACGGGCTTGGTTTACGGTATATAAAATACCGCTTGGTCGGGCAATTGACCCTAACTCATTAGTAGTTGGGTATTATCAATGTGACCCGTTTAAAAATTGGTTTTGTTGGCTTTACGCCTTTGGGAGTTTAATGACCATGTCCCGGATATCCTTGGCATCATTTACGAAATGGCCACGACCCTGACACGCGGGTGTAGGCGTACACCCGACAATGTGTCCATGAAAATAAAGGTATGACCGTTGATTTTCCCGCCACGGTTTTATGCTATGTGGTGTGTTAATTAACCTTAAACCCGGCACGACCCGGGCGACTGAACGCATAGTGAACATGTAATTCTTTTACAAGATTGAATTGATTAATTATCCCAAGTTATAAAGAGTTTGTGCCTTGTGCATTCAAATCAATTTTAATAAACCTTTTACAAAAGTGTCGGTTGAATGTATTTACCAGTGTAAACTGACGTATTTTCCCCAAAAAGATTAAATGCAGGTTCTACACGAAATAGGCTGGCCACTCCTTAGCATCGTTAGAGTCTCGCAAGCTTGGGATGCCACTATCTGTTGAACAATATTTCTATTTTTATTTTGATCCCCTGTGGATTTATTTTGACTACTTGTGATACTTGGATATTACATTCGATGGTTGAAATATATCTATCTTTATGCTTCCGCTGTGCATTTAAATATTGTGTGGTTTGACTATATTGTTGCCAACTACGTCATGGTAATCCCCCACCGGGCCCACGGTGAAACGTGTGGAAATCGGGGTGTGACAGGTTGGTCTCAGAGCCAACATTGAGTGAATTAAACACTATCCTTATGTGTTTAATCTCAATGACATAATTGCACATACTCGAGTCTAGACAAGAACATAGGACGAATTCGAATTGTTGTTCTAGTTTGTCTTTTATTGTTTATTGTGGATTTAAAATTTGCTTAAGCATGAATTATGCCACCAGCAATTAGAAGAGGAGGAAGAGGCAAAGGGCCGATTACTACTCACAATGATCACGAGGCCGGACCTTCACACATGCGAGCTCCTTCCAGCACAAGGAGTGAAGAACCTCAGAGGCGTAGAAGGAACCTCTTTGAGCCCGCAAGACGGTCTACCTCACACAGTTCGACACCTTCGTACCGTCACTCTTTTGGGCCGAATTCGGAGAACGAGCCCAGTAACCCTCAGCCTTCATATATACCTCTCCAGCGTTCTGTTTTGCACCGTTCCTATGGCGATCCCACTCCTTTCTTCCAAGGCCAGTTCAATCCGGCAGACTATGTTCAAGAACCAGTGGGTTTTAACCCGCTAGGACCAGAGGACCATTTCTCCGAGGATAATGCGATGGATATGGACGAGGACACGCATCCCATCGAACCTGCAAGAGGTACCCCCAACCATCCAATCGAGATCTCTGATGGGTCATCCTTCCATGGAACACCTTATCAGGGTCCCGACAGTTATCAGGCAAGGTTCAACCAGTGCGAGTGGTACTTTACACCCTCTCACCATTCGTCACCTCACCAACAGCACCAACAACAGCAGCAGGATCCTTCCGAGGATTCGCGTTTCGTGGCAGTTACGCCACCGCCTCCACCGCCACCAGTTCAACAAGCACCTCCAGATCCGCCAAGGCGTAGGAGATCAGGCGCGCGGATGTCCACACGAGGAGGGGAATTCCACTTTAGCACCCCTCGCCACTCGAGTGCAAGTCATTTCCTGCCACTGCCTGAAGACCCACAGATGGGTGGACCTTCGAGTCACCCTGCAGAGGTGAATTCTGCACCAGTTGCACCACCTCCGCCACCTTTCGGCTATGATAACCCGATACCAGCATACGCCGGATCCACGGCATATAACCCGTTTGAGCAACCAACTCACACTCATTACAACTATATGGGTGGTGACCCATACATAGAAGCGGCGGCTAACTATCACGCCCTTCACCCAGAAGTACCCTATGAAACACCTTGGGGAATGGGATACTCAACTCATGGGTATCCAATACCCGCAAGAACTCCGGCTCAGCATGTATCGCAGCAGCCGCATTTTTCCCCACCGGAGCAGGAAGAAATCCTCCACCGGTTAAATAGGGTAGAACGAGACTTCGAGCAAGAACTTAAAAACAATCGTGGATTCCTCAAAGGCTTAGCAAACCTACTAAAAGGGAAGAAGAAGCGAGATCATTAGTCTCTAGATGTACTATTGTATTCCCTATTTTAATTAAGTCCCTGTGTGGACATTTGTTTGTTTTAGTCCCTGCATGGACTTATCTTTCAGTCCCTGGGCGGATATCTATCCTAGTATTTGGTCCCTGCGAGGACTTGTTTTCTGTATAACCTCTGCGTAGGTATTTCGTCTTTAAAAGTCCCGTTTAGGACAGTGTGTAACTTTTATATATATTGGAATGTTAAGTTTATAAATTTCATCTCTATTATTATATGCATAATTATATGAAATAAATAAATCAAAAACCATTCCTTTTAAATTAATCTGCCTACCAGTTATTAAATAAAGAATCTTAATGGTGAAACCTAGCCTGGTGTCATTATAAGACCCGGCCAAGATGGTAAGACCTGATTAAAAGATTCAGATTCTGGTTAACCTCTGTAAACATGTTAACATTCATGGCAGACGTGATTCGTTAAAATCACACGCATCATTCTTATATAAGAATCCTTCAAAGGTCCCAAAACCCAAATTAATGGTTTATAAATCATGGGTTTAAATGATCAATTAAGATGATCATTTATCAAACATCCATTAGTGATGTAGTGCCTACGGGCCATACTTATTGTCATATGAGACAAGAGACAGTTGTAGTCTATGACTCCATGTCAGAAAAGGGTAAAAGAACTATGGTTCAAACCTTCATGCCTTGATTCTCTGAAATCCTGGCTGATAATATATAAAACGTCCTTGTGACTAGGCTTTTGTGCCACTAACAATATTGTTTGTAATTAGGATAAGTTATATTCAAATCCTAAATAAAAGTCAGTAACAAATTAACCAAATATGGTCTATGTATACCATGGTTAATGAATTGCCATAAAAGACAATTCCATAATAAACTCATAAATAAAATTCTGTCATATTCTTTGTAGCAGATCAAGATCTCAATGGCTGACCCAACTGGAGTTAATAGTCATTCAAAGGGGGATGACAATGATAACGCCCAAATTAATATAACGGGCGCAAAATTAAAAGCTTTAGCAGACGACGCTGTAAAAACGGGCTTAGAACGGCAATATGAAGAGTATAGCGAGTCTCGAAGCAGGACCCGATCTGCACCACACTCTAAACCAAGAACCCATTCTGAATCTCATAGCAAACCACCCTCTAAACCTAAGAAGGACGACGATCGACACTCATCGAATGAGAATAGTGTCCGTCCCAAGAAGATAGTGCTCAATGATGCACCTCGCGCCAAGGGTTGCACGTATAAGTATTTTGTTTCCTGCAAACCCCGAGATTTCACGGGGGAAAAAGGCGCTGTGGATTGCATGACCTGGCTGGACGAAATGGACACTGTTGTGGACATTAGTGGTTGTGCTGAGAGGGATGTGGTGAAGTTTGTATCTCAATCATTTAAGGGGAAGCCCTAGCGTGGTGGAGATCATTGGTTCAAGCCTCTGGGAAGGTTGCTTTGTATAGCATGACATGGGAACAATTTATTGCTCTCATCAAGGAAAACTACTGCCCTCAACACGAGGTCGAAAAAATAGAATCTGATTTCCTGTCACTGGTCATGAAGAACCTAGACTGCCAGGCTTATCTCATAAGTTTCAACACCCTGTCAAGATTGGTTCCGTACCTTGTGACCCCGGAACCTAAATGGATCGCGCGTTTCATCGGGGGTCTGGCCCCGGAGATCAAAGCTAGCATGAAGGCTTCTAGGCCTGCTACATTTAGATCCGTAGCAGATATATCTCTGTCTCTGACACTGGATGCAGTGAGACAGAGATCATTGCGAAATGCTGACACTGAGAAGAGGAAACGTGAAGATGATGATTCACGTAGGTCAAGCAAGAAGCATCGGGGAAATCGTGACCACAAGAAGGGATCAGAGACCAAGAAGAATGACCGACAGTCAGGCGATAGGCCCAAGTGCAATGTTTGCAAGAAGCACCATTTCGAAAGGTGCAGGTATGAACAGAAATCCCAGCCGAAGGCATGTGGGATTTGCAAGTCCTCTGAGCATAGGACTCTTGAGTGCAAGAAACTCAAGGATGCAACTTGTTATAGTTGCAATGAAAAAGGGCACATCAAGACTAACTGCCGAAAGATAGTGAAGAAGGCTGAAGAAGGGAAAAAGACCAATGCCAGGGTCTTTCAGATGAATGTTCAAGAGGCTATCCAGAACGACAACGTCATAACCGGTACGTTCCTCATTAATGATGTATTCGCAAGAGTATTATTTGATTCTGGAGCAGATAAATCCTTCGTGGATAATAAGTTTTGTGAGTTGTTAAAACTGCCTGTTAAAGCCTTTAATGTGAATTATGAGGTAGAGTTAGCTGATGGGACTATGGAAACGGTCTCAACTGTGTTAGATGGATGTGTCATATCCATTAGGAACCACTCATTTCCTTTATCCCTGTTACCCTTTAAACTAGCTGGTTTCGACATAGTGTTGGGTATGGATTGGTTATCGCATAACCAAGCTCAGATTGTGTGCAACAAGAAACAATTGGTAATCAAGACTCCGTCTGGAGAACCACTACCATTCAAGGAGATACTCGACATGGATTGCCTGCGCAAGTGTCTATGCTAAAGGCATCCAGATGTTTGAAGAAGGGATGTGTCATCTATATGGCACAGGTGACCATTGGTGAGGAGAAACCCAAGATTGAAGACATCCTAGTCATCTCTGACTACCCTGAAGTTTTCCCAGAAGAACTGCCTGGTTTGCCACCAGATAGGCAAGTGGAATTCAGTATCGACATTATTCCAGGAGCAGCGCCTATTGCAAGAGCACCGTATAGATTGGCGCCAACTGAAATGAAAGAATTGAGGACGCAGCTAGATGATCTGCTAGCCAAAGGTTTTGTAAGACCCAGTTCGTCTCCATGGGGAGCACCAATCTTATTCGTCAAAAAGAAAGATGGTTCGATGCGTCTATGCATCGATTACCGAGAGCTTAATAAGGTTACTATCAAGAATAGGTATCCTTTGCCCAGGATCGACGATCTGTTCGATCAGCTTTAAGGAGCGAGCTACTTTTCCAAGATTGATCTCAGGTCAGGCTACCATCAATTGAAGGTCAAGGACGAAGATGTGCACAAGACTGCATTTAGGACTCGTTATGGTCATTTCGAGTTCCTAGTGATGCCTTTTGGGCTCACCAATGCACCTGCCACATTCATGGATCTCATGAATCGCGTCTGCAAGCTGTATTTGGATAAGTTTGTCATTGTCTTCATCGATGACATCCTCATATACTCAAAAAGTCAAGCTGACCACGAGAAGCACCTTCGATGTATTCTTAAATTGCTTCATCAAGAAAAGCTTTATGCCAAGTTCTCTAAATGTGAATTTTGGCTACGAGAAGTCCAGTTCCTTGGACATGTAGTCAGTGAGCGTGGTATCCAAGTGGATCCCGCCAAGGTTGAAGCCGTCATGAATTGGCAGGAGCCGAAGACGCCTACGGAGATTCGCAGTTTCCTAGGTCTAGCAGGATACTACAGACGCTTCATCGAAAATTTCTCAAGAATTGTTACACCCCCCTAACTTCTTTGACTAGAAAGAATATAAAGTTTAATTGGGGCCCTAAGCAGCAAGAAGCGTTTGACATCCTTAAACAGAAGCTAAGCAATGCTCCTGTGTTGACATTGCCGGAAGGAATAGAAGAATTTGTAGTGTATTGTGACGCATCGCACACCGGGATGGGTTGTGTGCTTATGCAGAGGGGCAAGGTGATTGCCTATGCTTCACGACAATTAAAGGTGCATGAAAAGAGTTACACCATCCATGACTTGGAGTTGGGTGCCGTTGTATTTGCACTAAAGCTATGCAGGCACTATTTGTATGGCATTAAATTCGTGATCTATTCTGATCACAAGAGCCTCCAGCACCTGTTCAATCAGAAAGATTTGAATATGAGGCAGCGACGTTGGATGGAAACTCTGAACGATTATGACTGTGAAATAAGATACCATCCAGGCAAGGCCAACGTAGTCCCAGATGCCTTGAGCAGAAAAGAAAGAGTGAAACCAATAAGGATCAATGCCAAGAGCATTGAAATCAAGAACAGTCTGAATGAGAGATTGTTAGCTGCACAGAAAGAAGCTGTGTTAGAAGCTAACTATCCTAATGAAAAGCTAGGAGTAACTGAAGAACAGTTATCCTATGGCAAAGACGGAATTCTGAGATTAAATGGGAGGATATGGGTTCCTGTTTATGGAGGTCTTCGGGACGTTATCCTCCAGGAAGCCCACAGTTCCCGATATTCCGTTCATCCTGGGGCTGATAAAATGTACCAGGATTTGAAGGCAAACTTTTGGTGGATAGGCTTGAAGAAGTCTATAGCCACCTACGTAGCAAAGTGTTTGACTTGTGCGCAAGTAAAAGCTGAACATCAAAAGCCGTCAGGCTTGCTGCAACAGCCCGAACTTCCCGAATGGAAGTGAGAAATGGTGACGATGGATTTCATCACCAAGTTACCAAAGACAAGGAAGGGAAACGATACAATATGGGTAATAGTTGATAGAATGACTAAGTCAGCACATTTCCTACCCATTAAAGAGAAGTATAGCTCTGACATGTTGGCACAATTGTACGTCGACAAGATTGTATCTCTGCATGGAGTACCCGTGGCTATTATATCTGATAGAGATACCAGGTACACGTCACACTTTTGGAAGAGTTTCCAACAATCCTTGGGCACACGTTTGAACTTCAGTACGGCTTACCACCCTTAGACAGACGGACAAAGTGAGCGTACAATCCAAACGTTGGAAGACATGCTTCGTGCATGTGCGATCGACTTAGGTGGTAGTTGGGATAACCACCTACCATTGGTCGAGTTCTCCTACAACAACAGCTACCATACGAGCATTAAGGCTGCACCTTTTGAAGCCCTATATGGTAGAAAGTGTAGAACGCCCGTTTGTTGGGCGGAAGTTGGAGATGTCCAAATGACAGGACCTGATATAATATTTGAAAAGACGGACAAGATTGTCCAAATTCGCGATCGATTGAATGCTGCCCGAGATAGGCAGAAAAGCTACGCAGATTTGAAGCGTAAGCCTTTCAATTTCGAAGTAGGCGACAAGGTATTGCTTAAGGTATCACCCTGGAAGGGGGTGATGCGATTCGGTAAGAAAGGCAAGTTAAGCCCGAGATATATTGGACCTTTCGAGGTAATCGAACGTGTCGGATCGGTTGCCTATAAATTAAACTTACCAGAAGAGCTAAGTGGTATCCACAATGTGTTCCACATCTGTAACCTGAAGAAGTGTTTCGCTGATGAATCACTAGTTATACCGCATACAGATGTACACATCGATGAAAGCTTAAAATTTGTTGAAAAACCTGTGTCAATCGAGGATCGACAGGTAAAGAAACTTCGCAGAAAGTATATACCGATTGTGAAGGTAAAATGGGACGCCCGTAGAGGTCCCGAGTACACGTGGGAAGTAGAATCCACGATGAAAGAAAAGTACCCTCATTTATTTCAATAAATCTCGAGGTCGAGATTTCTTTTAAGGGGGTGAGGATGTAACACCTCGAAAATTTGCGTCCTATAATGTATTGACACGTGTCATAAGTTTACACGTGGTAATAGATACTAAATAAGGACTAAAGTTGACAAACATAGAAAGTATGTGAATCCGAGGGTTCAAAATGTCAACGAGGGATAAATATACTGTACAGTAACCCTAAATGATGATCGTACCTTCAAACGAATAAATCATGGATCGTACGGAACGAAATGTGGAAGAAAGTGAGAGATTACAAACTACAGGGGTTAAATGTGTCAACATGTTTAAGTTATACCTCTGAGTGACCCTTTAACAAACCCGGGACTTTGTAACAGTAAATTACGCTCACTAGAATGTGCGATATAAATTTCGCAAAGTTCCGTTTTAAAACGAGAAAGTTATGATCAAATTCGTATGCGAGGGGTTAAAAGCGTCAACATTGAAAGTTAGGACTTTTCGGACAGTAATAAACTAACCGAGGACTTAACGGCGCGGGTAAAAGTCACGAGGCCCTTATACGTAAATAAAAGAGGCCCAAAACGCGAAGTTACCCCTTCGAAACACCAAAGGCCAACTGCAATAAAGAAATAGATTTGAAAATCTTACTAACAGGTCTCAGGCGGGCCGCGTAAAAGTAGCAAAGGGTCTTACGCGGGATGCGCTGACAGGAAAGATATGGGCTCTGACATTGAGATTCAAGCGGGCCGCGTAAAGGTTGCATGATTATTGACGCGGGCCGCGTCAGCCTCCCAGATGCAGAAAATTCGGACAGAAGCACTGTTGAGAGTTTTAATCGACTTATACCATTATTGCAAGAGCATGGGCGCCCCCTAAACGTCCCCTAGCACTCAGGGACAGTTGTTGATCATCTAGAAACACTTGTAGGCATTGTTATAATGATCTTATGCTTCCAAATTGGCTATAAAAGGCCATTGAGTTGCAACATGATCTTCACACCTTCAATCTGTTTTCTTGATCACTTCTGGAGCTCAAGAATACTCTCTTAGCATCTCTAGTCGTGTACTTAACTTCTGTAAGTGTGCTTAACCCTTTATGGTTTAGTTTTTGCTTAGATATAGCTTAAAAGTCAATCCGTCGTAATTAACGATTGACTTAACGGTTAATCACAAATGGTCCAGTGATTAATCGAAACAAAGGTAGTTATATGTTGGTAATCATGTGGGCATTAAACCCTTAAAAGGGCACCCTCTGATTCCCACTCTAACTAGTCCAAATATCGGGTCAAAGTTGCTTAGAAAAAGTCAACAAAATGCTAACTTTCAATTTTATGCATAATCAGTAATGTGGATGGCGTGTAACCTATTTTGACACTCATATAACATGATAATAAGTATTATAACTGGTCTAAGCTTGTTTGATCCGACCATTTACTGTTTTGACCCGGTTCGGAACCGAAAGTCGCAAAACTTTGACTTTTGCTTTGACTTCAGTTCTGACCCGTTATGGTATGATTTAGATATGCCTTAGGACTCTCTTAGGACCAGGTTACATGATGGTATAACCCTCTGTGGCCGGTTCGTTGTTTGTCCGAGTCGTTTGCAAATTTCCGTTATATGCTTAAATGTTGACCATAACGCCCTTTTAACTTTAAAACGAGAATTTTGGACATGTGAAAGGACAATAACCTTAGTTACTGATTTCTAAGCATGTCCCAAAAATTTCATGACAATCCGAGGTCTAGAATAGGAATTATGCTAAATAGCGCAATTACGGAAACTTTAGTAATTAAACGTCGCTATAAGCATAAAACCTATCTAAACCCAACTTTCGACACCAAACCTTTTTACACACTGATGTAAAATAATATTTTGAGATTTTTTGAAGATTTTTAATTATTTTTAACCTGCTCATAACCTGCGGTTATGGCATTGATTCGGTAAATACCAAATATGCCCTTTTCGGACATAAAATGAGTTATACATGGTATTTTGACCCGAATCCAATTGCTACTGATTTCATATAGTAAATAATGTATTTTAAACTTTATAATCTGTTCAGAAAACTCAGATTTCCTGTAGAACCCGGAAATCTCTTTTATAATCTTTAAAATGACCGAAATACCCCTACGGGGCGTATATTGGGATTAAACTCGTTATAGGCATAATGGAGGGTATCCTACTGATACCACAACCTCTTTAGAGCATATTGACTTAGGAAACCTGTGTAGGACTCTTGCGGTTACCCGTTACGCCTTTTACGCGTCCGGTTCGGTTTATGTAACTAGTTTACATAAACTAGCCGAAACGGGTCAAACCTTATCATTTTTACCTCAAAATCCAGAATGTGTTTATATTACCCACATAAAACAAGTCTTCAAACTTGTTGGGTCCAAACCACATTCCATTCCCGGTTTTCGCCTTTCACGCGATTAAACCGTATTTATCCTTTGAAACTGACCGGTCTAAGCTAAGGCTAAATTAAAGACCCGTTAGGATTCTAATAGGTTATTATAAACCTTCGTTCCAGAATAGGAAACCAGTAAAAGATACTTGCATTTGTTTGTTGAGGTTATTACTTGCTCAGGTAAATACTTTTAACTTATTTTCCGTTATACGGGCTTGGTTTACGGTATATAAAATACCGCTTGGTCGGGCAATTGACCCTAACTCATTAGTAGTTGGGTATTATCAATGTGACCCGTTTAAAAATTGCTTTTGTTGGCTTTACGCCTTTGGGAGTTTAATGACCATGTCCCGGATATCCTTGGCATCATTTTACGAAATGGCCACGACCCTGACACGCGGGTGTAGGCGTACACCCGACAATGTGTCCATGAAAATAAAGGTATGACCGTTGGTTTTCCCTCAACGGTTTTATGCTATGTGGTGTGTTAATTAACCTTAAACCCGGCACGACCCGGGCGACTGAACGCATAGTGAACATGTAATTCTTTTACAAGATTGAATTGATTAATTATCCCAAGTTATAAAGAGTTTGTGCCTTGTGCATTCAAATCAATTTTAATAAACCTTTTACAAAAGTGTCGGTTGAATGTATTTACCAGTGTAAACTGACGTATTTTCCCCAAAAAGATTAAATGCAACTTCTACACGAAATAGGCTGGCCACTCCTTAGCATCGTTAGAGTCTCGCAAGCTTGGGATGCCACTATCTGTTGAACAATATTTCTATTTTTATTTTGATCCCCTGTGGATTTATTTTGACTACTTGTGATACTTGGATATTACATTCGATGGTTGAAATATATCTATCTTTATGCTTCCGCTGTGCATTTAAATATTGTGTGGTTTGACTATATTGTTGCCAACTACGTCACGGTAATCCCCCACCGGGCCCACCGGTGAAACGTGTGGAAATCGGGGTGTGACAGTTTCTTATGTTGAAGGTGATTCTTCCTTATCGTTTGTCCGTGGTGTCTTGGCATTATTTTACTGTCTATATAAAATAAAAGATTTTCACCATTCATATCTCCACGGTCTATATGGAGGTATGTTGGCTACCTGGTCGGGGGTTAAGGGAACGGTTTGGTAAGAGTCTTGCCATTGTTCAGTGTATAGATCTTACAAAGGACCTGGGTCAAATTTAGTAGGACCTCCTTCAATACCCAACGGTATTGGATGGCGGGGGTCCAAATTCTTTGATCCCCTCATAAGTTAAACTACTATTAAAAATTTAACCCGGCTACTTAGGACTGTATACTTGCTGACTCAGATTACTTAGCCGAGGGTAACGTCGCCTTCAAAAGAGGGGCCTACCACATTATGCATTAATAACTTAATTAATTATCTTTCAATAATCCGACCCTTTAGGATTGTATCCTTGCTGACTCAAACTACTGGGTTGAGGGTAACGTCGCCTTCAAAAGAGGGGCCTACTACAATAACTAAAATAATCTCTTAAACAAGTGCAAAAGTGCGAAAATAATCAAAGGTTACATTACACACGAGTCGGATCCAAGTGATTCATCTTGTCTATCTGTTTTATTTTTATTTTATTTTTCAGCATTTTAGTTAGTTTTATTTTCTTTATTTAAAAACCTTTTTTCTAACATTTTGATTGATTAGACGTTGAGGATAAACCGGTACTAAAGGCTCTTGTGTCCTTGGACGACCTCGGTATCTTACCAACACTATACTACGTCCACGATGGGTGCACTTGCCCATATGTGTGTTTAGTGTTAGTAAATATCGTGTTTTATAAATTTAAAACTTGGCTAAAAAGTGTAAAAAGGGCTTAAAATATATACCTAAAACATATACACACTTACGCACATCAAGTTTTTTTTGGCGCCGTTGCCGAGGACACAAGGATTTTAAGAAAGTTAGGAATCAACGGCCTAATCATTTTTTCTATTTTCTTTTTCTTTTTTTAGGATTTTCTTAATTTTTCAGCTTCTGCAGGGCTCAGCACGGGCCGTGCCTGGTCGGACACAGGCCGTGCCTAGCATTGTCACTGGCAGTTTTTATGCCGAAGTTACAGAGGGCTGAGCATGGGGCCGTGTAGGTGCAACACGGGGCCGTGTCCAACTTTCCAGTAACAGGGATCCGGAAAAAAATCAATGTATCTCCGACCACGGGCCATGTTCACTGAGCACGGGGCCGTGGTGAACCTTCTGACCAACATTCTTTTCTGTTTTTATTGCAGGACTTGGAACCGGACGCCACATCTGAACCTTCTACGTAGTGTATGAGCTCCAGTTCTAGTAGAGACATAAAAGAACCTCTAGAAGAACCCGAACGCTTTCTCAGAAAAAGACTTAAAGCTAAAAGCCAAGAGAAGGTTTCGGGGGATCCACTTCCAATGGCGGACCAACGTACCCTTATGGATTACCTACGGCCCACCGTGGGTAATCTCGGCGCCGCTATCAATGCACCGAATGTTGAAGCTAACAACTTCGAACTTCGGCCACATTTGATTCAAATGCTTCAAAACTCCGCAACCTTCCATGGGCTTGCGGACGAGGATCTCCATCTACATATTACTAATTTCCTAGAAATATGTGATACCTTTTGGATCAATGAAGCATCAAATGACGCCATCTATAACAATCCTCGGTAAAACCGACACCCTCATAATATTTCTGACACCCTAATATATCTTAAAATATCCCAATATGTCTTTATATGCACCCCGTATGTGAAAACCGAGCCCAAAATACAATATAACATATAAAATAAATTAAAAACAATAATTATTAAGTTGAGGCGGGCCGCATTGACCTCACCTCAACTTAACGCGGGCCGCATTAGAATGCAACCAGAGTCCGCTGAAATCATTAGTTGATGCGGGCCGCGTACGAGTTTGTTTAAGTTAAAGCGGGCCGCGCGCGACCTAGAATGTGGCGCAGCCCTGGGCCGCCACGTGGCCCAACACACGGCGGAGCTATACGATGACCGGGCCAAGCTACGCAGTTGACCGGAGTCAATGCGGGCCGCGTAAGCCCTGCCCATATCCCACGCGGGCCGCCTGGAAGTCCGAATTCAGCACTATAAATAGAAGGCAACGGGCCTTCAGTCTGTCGTTCATTTCCTTTCTTTCTTTCTTAATTTTCTGTAGTGGCGTTACTATACCCGGGCATTATACCCCCTAAAATAGCGAGGTTCTGCTACGATGTAAGTATTATAACCCCTGGAGACGTATTAGATACGCTGCCCGATCGATCTAGGGTTCCGTAACGGCTGTCGTGGTTCTGCCCGACGTAGTCGTTGGAATACCGTCTCGGGGAGGGTATTACTAATGTTAAAATGGGTTATTATACTAACACACGTGCATTTGTGTAATTTATAGATTATCTCCAGGAAATCCTTACGAAAAACCTAAAACAGCAATGTGAGTTGATTCACTTTTTGTAAACCTTTTTGTTACTGTTTTTACAAAACCTCACTTAATTAAATATATACAAAGCAGTTATTGAGTATTTGTAAAGCATACAATTATAGTGGGTATGTTGGGGTTTTGTATACAAAATTGGTTACTGGCGTGGTAACATCCCATAAGTTGAGTATGACAGTACCACTGATGTTAATTGTGATGTCTTGGATACAAATGTAATTGCGGATGTGCCCTCAATACTGCAAATTGGTTTTTACTTAAACTTGATTAAACTGGGATTCACTCACCAGTATTCCCACTGACAAAATGTTTTTAAAACGCGTTTCAGGTAACAATATGTGAAAGCCAAATAGAAGCCAGCTGGACAGCACTGAAGGCTTGGAAAAGTGGCAATAAACTTACCTAAGAATAAAAGAGATGTTTTTACTAAATAAATAGGATTTATTCCTATGAAACGTGTATATTGAAAACTTGGGTTTTACCCATATGTTTAATATTATTAAACGAGGTGGTTTACTCTGATTTAACATTTCCTAACTACGGTCCTGATGAAAATTTCCGCTGCCAAATTGAATAAATAAACGTGATACCACCGAAACTGGCTCACAGCCGCCCGTTCCCCGGAAACTAGGGATCGGGGGTTGTGACAGAAGGTGGTATCAGAGCTATGCCACTGATTCAGCCACAGAAGTGTTCTGCTGACATCAAAATTCAAAGTGTTAGGAAATAAATTATGGATATACGTGTATAATTGTATTTCTTGCTATGTGTTATCTGACTATTTGTTAGTTTACAGTATGAGCGACCAAGGACCTTCTGACACCTATCGTCAACTGTCTGGTTCGCCTAGGAGCGAAGGCACCTCCTCTTCTCAGCCTGCCCTCTCAGGGTATTCTGCTGACACAGAAGAAGGAATCTTTGTGTTTAAGGCTCAGTCTGAAGAGCCATTTCCTCAGAAAAAGAGGGGATGGTTCAGTAGGGGAGCACACGAGCGTAGGAAAAGAATGAAAAAGTTGCAGGAGCAGCGAGTGTTAGCCGCAGCAAAAAGAGAGACTGATGCTTATAATCAGGATATGCTCAATAGGGGTATCGCTAATATCCATATTTTAGCAACCACTGTTGCTGACCCAAACCTGGAACAAATGCTAGCACCCCAACCACAAAATCCTGATCAACCCATGGAAGTAGAAAACCAGATAGAAATGCCTGATTACAACCCGGAGGAGATACCTAGGGTACCTGCACCAGATCCCCTAGACCCAAACAACTACGACCCCTGGTGGGACGATGTTAGGGACTACGTGCAACAAAACCCAATACAGGAAAATATGCCAATGCCCAACTTAGGAGCTTACCCAGGGTTAGATCCTCAAGATCCCTACAACATTAGTGATGCATATGTTAGGGAAATTTTAGAGAATCCATACCCGTACCAGGCCCCTATGCCTCCGTATCAGGAACCCGTACCACAAATTCCAAACCCAGTCCTAGAACCTGCACCCCCAATGAGTGCAGAAAATGTCCAAGAACTTAGGACTTTTGGGGAGGAAATTTTAGAAAGCAGTGATAGAATGCGACAGGTGGGAGAACGCCTCGTATGGAAATACGATGAGCGTAATATGGATTTTTGGATGAATCCATATCAGTGAAGGTGATGGCAAGAATGGTAGTAATAGTAATAATAATAATAATAATAATAAAATAGTATATGTGTGTATGTGTTGGAAAAAAAAAACAATACGGATGCCTACTATTAGTATTGTAGCTTTACATTTCAGTCGGTATTGTAATTTAAATTTCAGTACTAGTGTGTAATGATGCATACTATATAAGTAGAGTAAAAGTCGCAATGCTCGATGCTTTTGGTTAAAAGTGTGTGTCATGTGATTGGCTATATTCAAATATTATTTGTGATATTAATATTTGGTAATTGTGTAAAATTCAGATGGCCGACAAGGAAAATCAGGATAATCTGAATAACGATAACCAGAGTAACAATAACGTTGTTAATGAGAATCCAAACAACAATGGAAATCAAATGGATAATAGTGTCGTTCAACACATAGTGGCACAAGGAATTATAGATGCAATGCCATTTATTATTCAAACAGTTCAAGAAGCGAATAATAAAAGTAAGCATAGCAGTAAACGACCAAGTGAACCGGAACACAGCGTGAACAATGGACCCGTACTTCAAGCGCCCATTCCCAAAAGAAGAAGAACCATGCCATATGGTTGTTCTTACAAAGAATTCTGGTCCTGTAAGCCAATAGAATTCTCGGGCAATGAAGGACCCATTGCAGCCCTACGCTGGATAGAGAAAACTGAGGCTGTTCTGAAAATAAGTAAATGTGCTGAAGAAGATAAAATAATGTTTGCTTCAAATCTGTTTAAAAACGCCGCCTTAGAATGGTGGAACACTATCCTCCAGTCAAGAGGAAGTGATAGAATTTATAGCATGGAATGGGAGGAATTCAAAAATATGGTAGAAAGGAAATTCTGCCCTCCTAATGAAAAGGAACAAATAGCAAATAAATTTCTGAATCTTAGAATGGTCGGGGTAGACAGTAAGGGTTACACTACCACATTCTTTGAATATGCTAGGATAGTACCTACCCTTGCATCACCTGAACCAGTGTTAATCTCCCGTTACATCTGGGGATTAATTGGAGAGATTAGACATGTAGTCAAGGCAGCTAGACCCCAAACCATAGAGGAAGCTGTAGAACTAGCCAATACCTTGACTGATGAACTAGTAAGAACTAGAGAAGAAGATCAGAGGAGAAACCTAACCCAAAGACTTACTCAAGAATTCCGTTCTGGGAATTCCAACCGTAGGAATATAGGTTCTACCTCTGCACCATACTGCAAAGCCTGCAGAAAGAAGCATTCCGGAAAATGCTCTACTTACTGCAATTTCTGCAAAGCACCAGGACACAAGGAAGAGAGTTGCAAGAAGAAATCCAGTAATGGAATGTGTTTCAATTGTGGAGAAAAAGGTCACATCAGGACAAACTGTCCGAAATTAGCTCCAGCTGCAAACAACAAAAATCCTAAAAATGCTAGAGCATTCATTTTAACTGCAGACGAAGCTAGACTAATTCCGGACGTCATTGCTGGTACGTTTTTAGTTAATGATATATTTGCTAAAGTATTATTTGACTCTGGTGCAAACCAAAGTTTTATTAATACTTCGTTTTGCAAACTCCTAAATCAATCATTAACTAAACTACCACAAGAATGTCTAGTAGAAACAGCAAATGGAGAAACCTTTAAGATTTCTGAAATCTTGCAAGGAGCAAGAATAGAAATTTTTAATCAAAAATTTATTGCAAACCTTTACCCAATGAATCTGGTAGGATTTGATGTTGTATTAGGAATGGATTGGTTAATAGCCAATAAAGCTAATATCTTATGTGATCAAAAGTCAATACAGATAAAATCACCAAAGGGTGAAAAGATCACAATTAAAGGAGATAAACCATCTAGATCCACTAAATTCATCTCTGTGATGAAAACTGCAAGTTATATAAGGAAAGGATCTATAGTGTATTTGATTTCTATAATCACTAACACGAAAGGAAAAGAATTAAAAGACATTCCAGTAGTGTCCCAGTTTTCAGATGTCTTTCCAGAAGAATTGCCAGGACTACCACCTGACAGGGAAGTTGAATTCAGAATTCACCTGCTACCAGGAACAGCACCAATTGCCAAAGCACCTTATCGTTTGGCACCCGCTGAAATGCAAGAACTGAAGAAACAATTAGACGAATTGTTGGAGAAGGGATTTATACAGCCAAGCTCATCACCATGGGGAGCACCGATTTTATTCGGTAAAAAGAAGGACGGATCAATGCGTATGTGCATTGACTACCATGAATTAAACAAAGTCACGATTAAGAATCGGTATCCATTACCGAGGATCGATGATTTGTTCGATCAACTTCAGGGAGCTCGATTTTTCTCTAAAATCGATTTAAGATCAGGATATCATCAATTAAAGGTACAGGAAGAGGACATTCCTAAAACCGCATTCAGAACAAGGTATGGTCATTATGAATTTACTGTCATGCCATTTGGTTTAACCAATGCCCCAGCCGCATTTATGGACATAATGAACCGAATATGTAAGCCATATTTGGATAAATTCATAATTGTCTTCATAGATGATATTCTAATTTACTCTAAAAGTAAAGAGGAGCATGCAACGCATTTGCAATTACTTTTAAGTTTATTGAGAAAAGAAAAGCTTTATGCTAAGTTTTCAAAGTGTGAATTTTGGTTAGAACAGGTGCAATTCCTCGGACATTTAGTTAACCATGAAGGAATTCATGTAGATCCAACAAAGATCGAGGCAATTACCAAATGGAAAACCCCAGAGTCACCAACTGAGGTTAGAAGTTTCTTAGGATTGGCCGGTTATTATAGAAGATTTATCCGAGATTTTTCTAGAATAGCCATCCCTTTAACAAAGTTAACTTGTAAATCTGTTAAATTTGAATGGGTACCAAAACAAGAAGAAGCCTTTAGAATCCTTAAGCAAAGATTAACCCATACACCTATACTAGCATTACCAGAAGGAACTGAAGACTTTGTAGTCTTTTGTGACGCTTCAAAGTTAGGATATGGATGTGTATTAATGCAACGTCAAAAGGTTATAGCTTACGCCTCTAGACAGCTTAAGAATCATGAAGAAAATTATTCAACCCATGATTTGGAGCTAGGAGCTATAATTTTTGCCCTTAAGATTTGGAGACATTATCTATATGGTAGTAAGTTTATTATTTTCACAGATCATAAAAGTTTAAGATATGTCTTCGGACAAAAAGAGTTGAATATGAGACAAAGACGCTGGATGGAATTACTTAGTGATTATGATTGTGATATCCAGTGTCATGCAGGAAAAGCAAATGTAGTGGCAGATGCTTTAAGTCGAAAGTATCATGAAAAGCCAAAAAGGGTACGTTCTCTTAAATTAAATCTTCAAGTAGATTTAAACGGTCAGATTAGAAAAGCACAAGAATCTGTAATCAAGGAGGATACTGAAAGATTAAAAGGAATGATTAAGGAATTAGAACAAGGAACAGATGGAATTTGGAGGTTCCATAAAAAGAGAATGTGAATACCTAAATTAGGAAATTTACGTCACCGTATATTAGAAGAAGCCCATAAATCTAAATATACGATGCATCCAGGAAGTGATAAATTGTACCAGGATTTAAGGAAAAATTTCTGGTGGATAGGAATGAAAAAGGATGTAGCAGCCTATGTTTCTAAATGTTTAACTTGCTCACAAGTTAAAGCTAAGCATCAGAAACCCTCAGGATTGTTACAACAATTAGAAATACCAGTTTGGAAATGGGAATTGATAACAATGGATTTTGTTACCAAACTGCCCAAAACAAGGAAAGGTAATGATACAATCTGGGTGATTGTAGATAGGTTAACCAAGTCAGCTCATTTCTTACCATGGAATTCCTTTATCAATTGTTTCCGATAGAGATAGCCGTTTTACTTCTCATTTTTGGTCAAGTTTCCAAAAAGCAATGGGAACCAAGTTGAATTTAAGCACAGCTTATCATCCTCAAACAGACGGGCAAAGCGAAAGGACAATCCAGACAATGGAGGACATGCTTAGAGCTTGTGTAATTGATTTTGGAGGTAATTGGGACGAACACTTACCTTTAATAGAATTTTCTTATAATAACAGTTATCACACAAGTATCAATGCTGCACCATTCGAAGCACTTTATGGACGAAAGTGCAGAACCCCAGTCTGTTGGGCAGAAATTGGGGAAAAACAATTATCTGGACCTGAAATAGTACAAGAAACAACTGACAAAATCATTCAAATCAAAGAACGACTGAAAGCAGCACGTGATCGACAAAAGAGCTATGCTGATAACAAACGCAAACCATTAGAATTTCAAGTAGGAGATAGAGTATTATTAAAAGTCTCTCATTGGAAAGGAGTGGTAAGATTCATTAAAAGAGGAAAGCTTAGTCCCAGGTATATTGGACCTTTCAAAATTCTTAAAAGAATAGGACCTGTAGCCTATCAGCTACAACTGCCAGAGGAAATGGCAGGAATACATGATGTATTTCATGTATCTAATCTCAAAAAGTGTATAGCTGATGAATCACTCGTAGTACCTCTCAAGGATATAGAGGTTAATGAACAACTCAAATTTGTAGAGAGGCCTCTACAGATTGAAGATAGGAAAATTAAGAATCTCAAGCATAAGAGATTAGTACTGGTCAAAGTGAAGTGGGACTCCAAAAGAGGACCTGAATACACATGGGAGCTTGAATCAGAAATGCAAAGGAAATATCCACACTTGTTCCAATAGATCTCGAGGACGAGCTCTGAAACAAGGTGGGGAGGATATAACAATCCTCGGTAAAACCGACACTCTCATAATATTTCTGACACCCTAATATATCTTAAAATATCCCAATATGTCTTTATATGCTCCCCGTATGTGAAAACCGAGCCCAAAATACAATATAACATATAAAATAAATTAAAAACAATAATTATTAAGTTGAGGCGGGCCGCATTGACCTCACCTCAACTTAACGCGGGCCGCATTAGAATGCAACCAGAGTCCGCTGAAATCATTAGTTGATGCGGGCCGCGTACGAGTTTGTTTAAGTTAAAGCGGGCCGCGCGCGACCTAGAATGTGGCACAGCCCTGGGCCGCCACGTGGCCCAACACACGGCGGAGCTATACGATGACCGGGCCAAGCTACGCAGTTGACCGGAGTCAATGCGGGCCGCGTAAGCCCTGCCCATATCCCACGCGGGCCGCCTGGAAGTCCGAATTCAGCACTATAAATAGAAGGCAACGGGCCTTCAGTCTGTCGTTCATTTCCTTTCTTTCTTTCTTAATTTTCTGTAGTGGCGTTACTATACCCGGACATTATACCCCCTAAAATAGCGAGGTTCTGCTACGATGTAAGTATTATAACCCCTGGAGACGTATTAGATACGCTGCCCGATCGATCTAGGGTTCCGTAACGGCTGTCGTGGTTCTGCCCGACGTAGTCGTTGGAATACCGTCTCGGGGAGGGTATTACTAATGTTAAAATGGGTTATTATACTAACACACGTGCATTTGTGTAATTTATAGATTATCTCCAGGAAATCCTTACGAAAAACCTAAAACAGCAATGTGAGTTGATTCACTTTTTGTAAACCTTTTTGTTACTGTTTTTACAAAACCTCACTTAATTAAATATATACAAAGCAGTTATTGAGTATTTGTAAAGCATACAATTATAGTGGGTATGTTGGGGTTTTGTATACAAAATTGGTTACTGGCGTGGTAATATCCCATAAGTTGAGTATAACAGTACCACTGATGTTAATTGTGATGTCTTGGATACAAATGTAATTGCGGATGTGCCCTCAATACTGCAAATTGGTTTTTACTTAAACTTGATTGAACTGGGATTCACTCACCAGTATTTCCCACTGACAAAATGTTTTTAAAACGCGTTTCAGGTAACAATATGTGAAAGCCAAATAGAAGCCAGCTGAACAGCACTGAAGGCTTGGAAAAGTGGCAATAAACTTACCTAAGAATAAAAGAGATGTTTTTACTAAATAAATAGGATTTATTCCTATGAAACGTGTATATTGAAAACTTGGGTTTTACCCATATGTTTAATATTATTAAACGAGGTGGTTTACTCTGATTTAACATTTCCTAACTACGGTCCTGATGAAAATTTCCGCTGCCAAATTGAATAAATAAACGTGATACCACCGAAACTGGCTCACGGTCGCCCGTTCCCCAGAAACTAAGGATCGGGGGTTGTGACACCATCCGCCTTCGATTGTTTCCATTTTCACTAAAAGACCGAGCGAAAGCTTGGCTCAACGCCCTCCCAGTTGGTTCGGTAAACACCTGGGATGAACTAGCCCAAAATTTTCTATATAAGTATTTCCCTCCTGCTAAAACGGCCAAATTAATGATTGAAATTAATACATATTCACAAGAGGATGAGGAATCCTTATATGAAACTTGGGAAAGGTTCAAGGAGCTATTGCGAAAGTGTCCCCATCACGGTCTTGCGATATGGCAACAAGTATCCACTTTCTATAATGGGTTGTTGCCACACACGAGACAAACACTGGACTCTAGCTCCGGGGGACTTTTAGGTAATCGCCGCCCACATGAAATATACAATCAAATCGAGGAAATTGCTCAAAACAATTTTCAGTGGCACACTCCCGAGGCAATAAATCTATTGCCCCGGGCGCCCATAAGGTTGATGAAAGCACTTCTTTACAAGCCCAAATCGAGGCCCTTTCTTCAAAAATTAAACAGTTAGAAATGACAAAAACGGTCTCGGTTATGGCTTGTGAAGGGTGTGGTGGGCCAGGGCCACATGAAAATTGGAGTTGTATGAAAGAAACAGATGATCAACCAGAATCGGTAAACTACATTGATAATAGACCTAGGCCGTCGGGTCCTCCAACGGGTACCTACAACCAAGGATGGCGTAACCACCCTAACCTTGGTTTGCGAGAACCCGGCAATAGTAGTAACCAACAAAGCCTAAACCAACGAACAAACTTTTAACAACCAAGATATGAGTCACAAAATTTCCCTCAACAACAAAGTGGACGAGAAAGGCTTGAAGATACTATATCTCGCCTCATCTCCGACACTGAAAAGAAAAACTCGGATCGATTTCAACAATTGGAATCGAATTTTAGAAATCAACAAGCTAGTATACAAAACATTGAAAAACAAATAAATCAACTAGCTCAAAATTTCTCCGAGAGACCACAAGGCGCGTTGCCAAGTAATACCGAAACAAACCCAAAAGCACAAGTTCATCTCATAACATTAAGAAACCGTACCGTGGGTCCCGCAGAAGCTCCGCCACCGCCAACTGAGGAAAGCACAACACCGCCCCAACAAGAGAAGGCTTCTCCTCTACTTCAAGAGCCTACAAAGGCTCCTCCGGTTCCGTACCCCGGAAGGTTAATTCGTTAAAAGACCGATGAGCAATTCGCAAAATTCGAAAGTCTACTAAAACAATTGCATGTTAACATTCCTTTTATCGAAGTCCTAACTCAAATGCCTAAATACTCAAAATTCATGAGGGACTTCCTCACTCATAAAAGGAAAATTGAATCATTGCAATTAGTTAACCTAGGCGAAGAATGCTCCGCCCTCGTACTAAACAAACTCCCCTAAAAGAAGATTGATCCCGGAAGCTTCACAATTCCTTGCTCGATCGGGGAATCCCCCATTCGTAATGCACTAGCCGACCTTGGGGCTAGCATTAACCTCATGCCCGCATCAATGTTCAAACGACTCGGCCTAGGAAAAACGAGCCCTACCAAGATGAGTATACAACTTGCCGACAGGTCCGTCAATTACCCGCAAGGTGTCGCTGAAAATCTGTTGGTCAAAGTCGACAAATTCGTCTACCCGAACGACTTTGTCATACTAGATATGGAAGAAGACACCGAAGTCCCCCTCATATTAGGGAGGCCATTTCTAGCAACCGTGCAAGCAGTGGTAGACATGAATGACGGAACACTCACTTTGAAGTATGGGGATAAGGAAGTGAAGTTTGGGGTTGGAAAGAGAATAGAGGACGATGACCCGGTCAATTACATGAAGGTTATTGATTCGAGTTTGGATGATGCTCTCCGACCGTGCAACATGGGATGCAAAACATCCCGCTCGAAAAACATATAACCTCACTTTGGGTCTAGCCAAGGACCCTTATAAATGTGGCGCACCACGGAGGTATTCCGCGGAACTATCCTTAGTTTAGTTTAATCTTTTAGTTTAATTTTAATTTGTAGGAATAAAACACACTCGGGATGGTGAAGGAGAACAAGGGAAATGAGAAACATCACCCCATACACGAAAACATGGCCATCCGACAACAAATTCTTCATTACAGTAAGTTCAGCACGGGCCGTGTCCAACACGGCCCCGTGCTGAACAATCTGCAGAAAATCGCCCAGTTCAGGTAACTGGACACGGGCCGTGTTCATTGAACACGCCCCCGTGTCCAGGCTTCTGTTTCTTTTTATTAATTTCTGTCACTGGAACCTGAACACGGGGCCGTGTCCAGGATGCTAGTAACATAAAATTTTGCTTTTAACACCCTTTTACACATTCAATCAACCTAAAAACTTATTTTTGGGACACATTGAGGACAATGTGTAATTTAAGTGTAGGGGGGATGCTAAAACCTTGAATCTTGCAAGTCCTAATAACAAGCCTTACACAAAACTCTATTGGAACCGCTAATCACCCCAAATTTTTTCAAAAATTTTCATTTTCCTTTTTACTTGTCTAAGTTTAAGTTGGGAAATTCAAGTTCTAACAAGGTTATATTTTTACAAGTTTACAACCGATAGCGTCGTGATAAAAAGAACCAACATAAGAAAATTATGAAACGGCATGACAAGCTTAGTTAAAATTTGATTATATATACTTGATCACATAAAAACCCTTTCCCACAAAACTGAGTTTTGAGCCTTTATCGAGCATACAAATACATATCTTTACACTAAATGCTCATTTTTCGTTTCTTGTGTGAATAGCCGCTTGGTTCGTACGACTCTAGAACTTGCCACGACAATACATTCCCGGTCCTTACCAACTTAAACCCAAGTAAGTAAATGATGGAGGCATTAGGACTAACCCTTTTTCTTTCTACACCATTATTTTTCATTTTTTTACCACCTACCCAAAATCCCCCTAGTTAACCCCTTTGAGCCTAAACCTTTTCATTTCTTAACCCAAAACAAGCACTCTTTTTACCCACCTAAACCTTTTTATTTTAACCCTTTCTTTTAGTAACATCGTGGGTTTTCTTATGACTTTAAAAAAATATATATGTATTTTGATGAAACCAAATAAACCAACAAGTCCATCAAAAATAAATTTGTTTGAAACAAATGGTTCATCAAAATGAAATAAAAATGTGAAAAATAAAAAGTCTTTCAAAAACCGACGTTTGTTACGCTTTTCGCCCTTTTACTAACCACTAACCCAACCACCCACCTTTAGCCCAAGCCTAACCCTTCACCCAAAAAGTCCTTTTGATATTTACAAAGGTATATAGTTAAAAAGGAGTAGGATTGATTGCTTGGCAAGCTTATGGTAGAAGTAAGTTCCATGCCGCTCTCGAGTGATTCACTAAAAATACACCTTCGGCCGAGTGTTGAGTGATTCCCCGTGAGGTATGTGAACTTGTATATAAATGAAATTTTAAAAAGGTATGTTATGCCCTAATAAGTAATTTATTTTATGAAACGTTTTTAATAAATCATGACGAATAGGATTGTAAATAAATAAAAATAAAACCTAAATAAAGAATCTTGGAAATCCCGACACTCTATGACAAGCCCAAAAACCTTCTCTTCTACCCATTCCATTTGGGTGTGTAAGACACATAATAAAGAGTTTTGCTTGAGGACAAGCAAAGATTCAAGTGTGGGGGTATTTGATGTGCACAAAATGCAACATATAAATTACATCAATTGTGGCATAAAACTAACCCTTTTTTAGTACTAATGTTGGAAAAAGTATGCTTTTGTCTTTCTTTTGTATTTTCAGGATTAAATGAGCTCAAATGAACAAAAGAAGCAAAAAGACGGCTAAATCTAACATAAATACAAGAAAAGGAACAAAAGTGGCATGCCCGACCTCCCGACAACATCTTCCCAAGCAAAACAAAGAAGACAGAAGACTGAACACGCCCCATGCTCAGTGAGCACGGGGCCGTGCCCAAGTGACAGCAGAAAAGACAAACTCATAGAAGCTTCTGTTGCCCACCACGGGGCCGTGCCCAGCGGACACGGGGGCGTGGTCAACTTCCTGCAGGCGCATTTATTGAAATTGCGAATTGCAATTAATGAAGAGAGAGACTCAGATGGACACGAGGCCGTGCCCAGCGGACACGGGGCCGTGCCCGAGCTTTTGTTCAGCCTATAAATTGGAGTGTTTGGAGCTCTTGCAACTCATCCCTTGGCACACCACCTCTCTCACACTTCACCCACCACCATCACAACACCATCATCTACCACCATCATCCATTGTCCATCATAGAGTTCTTGAGAATCAAAGGCCATGTTTGCCTAAGTCTCTTACATCACTTGGTGAAGACAAGTGTTTAGTGTAATACTTTTTATTTTTGATCTTTTGCCCTTTTTAATTGGTTTTATATTAATGACTTTAATTACTAGTTTCTTATGTTGAAGGTGATTCTTCCTTATCGTTTGTCCGTGGTGTCTTGGCATTATTTTACTGTCTATTTAAAATAAAAGATTTTCACATTCATATCTCCACGGTCTATATGGAGGTATGTTGGCTACGTGGTCGGGGGTTAAGGGAACAGTTTGGTAAGAGTCTTGCCATTGTTCAGTGTATAGATCCTGCAAAGGACCTGGGTCAAATTTAGTAGGACCTCCTTCAATACCCAACGGTATTGATGGCAGGGGTCCAAACTCTTTGATCCCCTCAAAAGTTAAACTACTATTAAAACTTTAACCTGGCTACTTAGGACTGTATCCTTGCTGACTCAGACTACTTAGCCGATGGTAACGTCTCCTTCAAAAGAGGGGCCTACCACATTATGCATTAATAACTTAATTAATTATCTTTCAATAATCTGACCCTTTAGGATTGTATCCTTGCTGACTCAAACTACTGGGTTGATGGTAACGTCGCCTTCAAAAGAGGGGCCTACTACAATAACTAAGATAATCTCTTAAACAAATGCAAAAGTGCGAAAATAATCAAAGGTTACACTACACACGAGTCGGATCCAAGTGATTCATCTTGTCTATCTGTTTTATTTTTATTTTATTTTTCAGCATTTTAGTTAGTTTTATTTTCTTAATTTAAAAACCTTTTTTCTAACATTTTGATTGATTAGACATTGAGGATAAACCGGTACTAAAAGCTCTTGTGTCCTTGGACGACCTCGGTATCTTACCAACACTATACTACGTCCACGATGGGTGCACTTGCCCATATGTGTGTTTAGTGTTAGTAAATATCGTGTTTTATAAATTTAAAACTTGGCTAAAAAGTGTAAAAAGGGCATAAAATATATACCTAAAACATATACACACTTACGCACATCACCATCCGTTCGGATTGCCATCCGATCGGTGACCAATCTGACCCATGCTTCCTTTCCTCTTTTGGAAACCCTATAAATACCCACCTGTCACATCATTTGTCATGTGACAGCACTCCCACTCGACCAGCCGCACTTAAGCTCTTTTTCTCTCGATTTCCTGCGATCCTTGTAAGTTTTCAACCTAAATCTTGTTCTTCTATGATCTACACGCACTCCTTCATCTTTTTCTCTTTTGATCTCAACTTTTAACCGTGAAATCACTAGATTTAAGGTGTTCTAGGATGATGTCATCATGTGGTTCTTATGAACTTCAAGATTTGGCTTCATTCCACCAAGAACAACTTAGATCTGAAAGATTTCCACATGAATAAATAATGTTTTCACATAGATCTACACATATTCATAGTTAAAAGGATTGTAAGATGGTTTTCTAACTTTCATTCAACTCTTTTACACTCAATGCACTGAAAACGATAGAACCGGAGCTTGTTCTGATCTTCTACTCTTTCTTAGTGATGCGCCGTTCCAGATCTGAATTCTATCTAAGTGACAACTGATTTCGGGTTGAATGTGAACCACCATCTCGAACAGCTAACCGATCGGACTAGGGTGATTCCTGTTCGATCGTGTCACTTGGGTCTTGATGGGGTTTCTGTTGTTTAGCACGTTATCACACCGTCTCGATTAAAACTGCAAAACTTTCAAAACAATCAAGTGTCAAAGACGATCAGGCCGTTTGGACGGATTGGCGTCTGATCGGATGACAGCAATCCGATCGGCTTACACTTGGTTCCACACTTAAACTTTTGTTTCAACTTTTCAAAGATCTGAACGTCGAACGGATTGCCGTCCGATCGGATTGCCATCTGATCGAACGAACATCTGACCATGTGACGTTTGGGACTTAAACACTTAAACAATTTTCAACATGTTCAATGCATAGTCAGTAACCAACGAATTGCCACCCGATCGGATTGCTATCTGATCGAGTGACAATCCTGCTGTGAACTTG
The DNA here is from genome assembly GCF_002127325.2 of Helianthus annuus. Classification (NCBI taxonomy): domain Eukaryota; kingdom Viridiplantae; phylum Streptophyta; class Magnoliopsida; order Asterales; family Asteraceae; genus Helianthus; species Helianthus annuus. The sequence goes on from NC_035439.2 coordinate 119,326,654, forward strand.
TTCTCACTAAGTGTCCTACCAATCGGATCGCTACCCGATCGAACCGCCGTTCGATCGATCGGCCTGAAGGGTAGAGATACTTCTCTGTTTTCAAAATGCTACAACGAAAACTTCAAAGCCATCATACACAAACACATCCTTACCAAACAAGATGTCAATCCAATCGAATAGCCATCCAATCGAATGGCCATCCTATCGGATTGCCATCCGACACTTATCACTCTTGCACCGTTTAGCGCGCCGCTTACCGTTTATGCTATCGTTAACTGTTCAGGCTAATCTCTCCCAGCGCTCCCTTCAATCCAAGAGAGTGTTTACTTGTTAAACACAATCTGTGAGTATACTCGATCCCTTTTTGCTTTACGCACTTTTGGGTGTTACATTCGTTACTTATGATAAATCACAATCGACACACAACGCAAACACTATTTATACGCTAACCGCTATTGCATGCTACGTGTTATTCGATGAATGCTTGTATGTTATGTTAACACAGTGATTGTTGCCTGACACCTTAGCAACGACAATACTATAGTTTGGACTCAGCACCTGTCATGGACAGGGGTTGTTAACGGCTTACTTCACGTGTCCCAGTGGGGATATGTGTTGCACATTCTACAACTCACAGTCACGTCTGTGCATATTTCTCTGTCGATAACCTACTTTCCTTCACTTTATACCTGTTTCATGCTGGTTATGCGTAAACTATTTTCGAACTCTGTTATTATTACCAAACTTGTATGCTCACCTTTACACATTTGTATTGACCCTTATTTTAATGTATGTGACAGGTATTTAGGATGCTATCTGCTAGGATGTTGTGTCTTACCTGCTTTTGTGGAATCAAGTAGGGTGGAGTCTAGAAACAAACAAAGACAATTTATTTTTACTTATTTAAATCTGAGTTGTCGGAACATGTTATTTGTTTTTGAGATATCGCTGTCTGTAATAACTTATTATGCTTGATGGGTTATGGTATGGGACATAATATTAACTATCTGGTAATGTAGTTGTTATGGAATTTCTTTTAAACAATCTGTTTCGCTCAGTGCCATGCCCCGATGTTTCCGTCATCGGTTGGGGTGTGACATATTGGTATCAGAGCCATAACCATAGGGAATTTGGCAAGACTCGACTTAGTCCGGGTCGATGTCTTAGAAACGACCTAGTCTATAGTTAAGTACCAACAGACCGACTTGTGCATGCCCTTTAGGGGTTATCATATGAGGTTACTTGCTATTTCTCGCTATTCTCGGTTGCACTACACTATCACTGCACTCTAAATTTTTGAAAATGAACTAGTGATTAGGTCGAGGTTAGGAGTGAAAACCGCAAACTCTCAACTAAATCGCTTGTTCGACCCGCATTTTTATCTATAAAGAGGAGAATTTGCGTTAAATCAGGAGTGAAATCCATACTTTAACGCAGATTTTCTTTTCTATTTTATCAAAATAGGAACTAAGCTGTTAAGTCAGGGGTGAAACCCGAACCTAGACGACTTGTTCCGTTCTTATGTTGGTTTTATAAAACTCTCACCAAAGTCTCAACGGACTCCAACGACTTGAAGTCACACTGTAACTGGAAGGATGAGTGTCGTTCGCCCAAATCGAGGCGAGAGCATAGTCCCGAAAGCCAAAGAGTGTGCCAAAAGTCCTTGTGAATAGTCGAATCACTTTAGGTAGTCGACATCTATCTAGCCTTAGACAATCTATCCTCGATTTCGACCTCGCATTTGCTGATATTATGTTTTCGATTCTGAGCCCGCAACTGCCGACTCTGATATTTGTCGTTTTATGTGGATTTTATGTGTTTTTTGTGATTTTAATTGTTTATGTGTTACGATTTTGGTGATTTATTCGCTTCTCTCTCATTCTTCGATTGACACACACGAACCGCCCTGCACATCTATCTCAATACGCTAACAAATCGCTACTACTTATGGATAATCGCATGCCACGTTACTCGCTATGTACTCACTACTCGCAATCGCTATTCTCGAACGTGCGCCGACTTTGAATGATAGGTTTCTATATTCTGACTGCCTCATGTGCTTCTATGTGCCCTATGTGCCTTACGTGTTTATGTGTTCTGTGATTATATGCTTATGTGATTTTGTACTTATGTGGTTGTATGATTGACTGTGTTCCTGAGCTTTAGTATTAGTACGTGTGAGGTGAGATTCGATTAAATAGTGTTTTAAATCCTATGGCGTTGTCTATTGCAGATAATGTCTTCATTTGGATCATTTCATTCCCGCTCCGCTCGCCGTAATCATGATGACAAACGCATCGCCTCTCTGGTCGCTAAGCAGATAGCTAAAGTCATTCTCCAGATTGTTAGTGAGCTGAATGAAAACGCTAGCAACTCTTCTAAAGAGTCCCGGACTGATACACCTAAAGCTGCTTTTAGCTTCAAACAGTTCAAAGCCTGCGGCCGAAAGAGTTTACCAGCGAAGATAGTCCTACGTCCATGTTTCAATGGTTCGATTCAATTGAAGTCACACTGCGTCAGAGCAACTGTCCTGACAATCTCCGAACTGTTAACGCCACTTGCGTCTACCAGTCCCGCGCATTAGACTGGTGGACGGCCAAAAGAAACAAACGAGGAAATGACACAGCTTATGGATTGACATGGGATGAGTTGAAGGACCTGATGATGAAAGAGTTCTGCCCTCCCCACGAGCTCCAAAAGTTAGAGGACGAGTTCTGGCATCTGAAGCAGAAGGATGGTGACAACGCTGCTTTGACCGCTCGCTTCAAGCAGCTAAGCATAATCTATCCAGACCAAGTTAAGACGCCCGAAATCACCATCAAGAAGTATATCCGTGCTCTTCCGGATTGCGTGGCTGATTTCATTCAAGCTGCAAAGACGACGGTAATTGAGGAGACTTTCTTACTCGCTGCTGAGATCAACGACAAGCGAGTCAAAGCTGGGTATTGGGATAAAGCTTCCAAGAATCTGCATCAAGCTACCACCGCTGAAACCGCCGCCGCTCCATAGTCTTCAAAGTCCTCTTGTCGCAAGAGGAAGAACAACAACAGTAGCAAAAATTGCGTTGTCACCACTGCTGCCCCGCTCCAATCAGTTCCTGCTCAACCGCAGCCTCAGTGGCGGCACCTGTTACCAACGCACCACCGGCAAATCGTGCGTATATTGGTCCTCACCCGGCATGCCCTACTTGTATATCACCACCCATTGGGAATCGCTTGCAGATACTGCGTGCACTGCAACATGTACGACCACTTCACCGTCAATTGCCGTACAGGTCCTCGTCAAGCTCCAGCTCCAGCTCCTGCTCAACAAGCTCTGCATCCCGCTCCTCAAGGCCAGCAAGCAGCTCCTGCACCCGCGATCCATGCTAGAACTTGCTTCGCATGTGGTGATCCCAACCACTTCGCAAACATGTGCCCTAATCGAGTGGTGAAGCAAGAGCCACAACAGCAGCAGCCCCAGCAACAGCAGCAGCAGCAGCAACAACAGCCGGCAGCCCGCGGACGCACTTTCAACATCAATGTCCGCCAAGCTCAAGCCGATAACAATGTGGTTTATGGTACGTTCCTTGTGAATGGTATATATGCTTCATGTTTGTTTGATACTGGAGCCGATAACTATTTTGTATCGTTTAAATTCGAAATGCTCCTTAATCGTAAGCGCGCCCATCTCCCCTCGACGTTCGATGTTGAAGTTGCCACCGGAAGAACCGTCGCTATCAATTCTGTTCTTCGAGATTGTACTCTCGAACTCAACAATCACATCTTTCCTATCGACCTTATTCCGATGCAGCTCGATAGTTTTGACCTCATAATAGGCAAGGACTTTCTTCGTGAAAACTATGCTAAAGTTGTTTGCTTTGATAAGATAATTCGATTCTCGCTCGCTAATGGTGATCAACTTTGCGTGTATGGCGAAACTCCCTCGAAAGGTCTCAAACTCATGTCATATGTCCAAGCTAGCAAGTATCCCCGCAAGGAATACAGAGCTTTCTTGGCCAACATTGTAGTAGCGGAGAAGGAAAAGAAAGGTAATCCTGGAGTGAACGATGTTCCCGTGGTTTGTGAATTCCCTAACGTGTTTCCCGATGAGTTACCCGGCTTACCTCCAAGTCGTGATATCGACTTTCGTATCGACCTCATTCCTGGAGCCAACCCTGCTGCCAAAGCTCCTTATCGACTCGCTCCGTCTGAAATGCGCGAACTCTCGAGTCAGCTCCAGGAATTGCTTGATAAAGGTTTCATTCGCCCTAGCACCTCTCCGTGGGGCGCGCCAGTCCTTTTCGTCAAAAAGAAGGATGGGTCGTTCCGGATGTGCATCGACTACAGGGAATTGAATAAGCTGACCATCAAGAATCGATATCCCCTGCCACGAATCGATGATTTGTTCGATCAGTTACAAGATGCTTCGTGTTTCTCGAAGATCGATCTACGCTCAGGCTATCACCAATTACGCATTCAAGAGGAGGATATACCCAAAACCTCTTTTCGCACTTGTTACGGCCACTATGAGTTCGTGGTTATGCCTTTTGATTTGACCAACGCACCCGCGGTTTTCATGGATCTGATGAATCGACTGTGTAAACCATTTCTTGACCGCTTCGTCATCGTGTTCATCGATGATATCCTGATCTATTCCAAGTCGAAAGCCGAACACGCGCAACATCTACGTTTAGTTCTTGAATTGCTCCAAGGGAATCGACTCTATGCCAAGTTCTCCAAGTGCGAATTTTGGCTGGAGGAGGTTCAATTCCTCAGTCATATTGTCAATAGTCAAGGTATTCACGTCGACCCCGCGAAGATCGAAGTTGTTAAGAGTTGGGTTACACCTAAGAATCCGTTTGAAGTCTGTTCTTTTCTCGGACTAGCGGGCTATTATCGCCGATTTATCGAAGGATTCTCTAAAATCGCCGTGCCGCTTACTTCTCTCACTTATAAAGACAAGCCTTTTGTTTGGGGAACTGAACAAGAGTCTACCTTTCAGACCCTCAAGCATATGCTCTGCAATGCTCCCGTCCTTGCTTTACCCGACAGAAACGATGACTTCGTTGTCTATTGCGATGCCTCAAATCTTGGTCTTGGTTGTGTTCTCATGCAACAGGACAAGGTTATCGCTTATGCATCTCGTCAGCTCCAGATCCACGAGAAGAACTATACAACCCACGACCTCGAGCTAGGCGCAATAGTTTTTGTGTTGAAGATTTGGCGACACTACCTTTATGGTACCAAGTGTACGGTCTTCACCCACCATAGGAGCCTACAACACATCTTCAGCCAAAAAGAACTGAATATGCGTCAACGCCGATGGGTGGAACTTCTCAATAATTACTACTGTGAGATTCGTTATCATCCTGGCAATGCAAATGTCGTTGCCGACACTCTGAGCAGACGAAGCTATTTGCATAGCGTTAGGAATATCTAAGCCCGGCATCATCTCGAAACTCTCATCCGCGAAGCCCAACATGCTTGTTTCACTGAACGCACCTTGAAGAAGGAAAGGATTCTCAATGATGGGGCCTAGTTGGTGAATAAGTCGAATGGGATTTTTCATTATCTGGACCGAATTTGGATCCCTAAGTGGACCGATTTACGATAGATTCTGATGGACGAGGCCCACAAGTCTCGATATTCTATTCATCCCGGTGCTGATAAAATGTACCAGGACCTTCGCTACAAGTACTGGTGGCCGGGCATGAAGAAAGATATCGCCCTCCATGTCTCGAAATGCCTGACTTGCTCGAAGGTCAAGGCCGAGCACCAAAGACCCTCTGGCTTACTCATCCAACCCGAGATCCCTATATGGAAATGGGAGAATATAGCTATGGATTTCATAACGAAACTTCCGTGCACGCCATCAAGTCACGATAGCATCTGGGTTGTCGTTGACCGTTTGACCAAGTCTGCTCATTTTCTGCCGATACGAGAAGACTACAAGGTAGAAAAATTAGCTCGAATCTACACCAATGAGATCATTTGTCGACATGGGACGCCTCTCGACATCATCTCTGTCCGTGATGGTCGGTTTACCTCACGTCTATGGGAAACGTTTCAATCTGCACTCGGTACTACGCTTAATCTAAGTACCGCTTTCCATCCCCAAATCGATGATCAGACTGAAAGGACGATTCGTACCCTTGAAGACATGCTCCGTTCGTGTGTCATAGATTTCAGTGGTAATTGGGACGTGTACTTACCTTTAGTCGAATTCTCGTACAATAACAGTTATCATTCCAGCATTCAAATGGCACCGTTTGAGGCTTTATACGGAAGAAAATGTCAATCGCCTAATGTATGGCACGAGATCGGTGACTCGCAAATAACCGGTCCTGAGCTACTGCAAGAAACGACTGAAAAAATCCTCCAAATTCGAGACAATCTGTTGAAATCTGGGAGTCGTCAAAAAAGTTACGCCGATAGACGACGCAAGCCCCTTGAATTTGACGTTGGCGAACACGTACTCCTAAAGGTGTCACCTTGGAAGGGTGTGGTCAGATTCGGCAAGAAAGGAAAGCTCGCGCCTCGATATGTTGGACCCTTTAAGATTCTGGAAAGGATCGGAAAAGTGGCCTACAGACTCGAACTACCGGAGGAACTTAGCAACGTCCACCCGACTTTCCACGTGTCAAACCTCAGAAAGTGCCTGGCTGAGCATGATTTACATGTATCACTTGAGGATCTTCAAGTAGACTAAACATTACACTTCGTGGAGAAGCCTGTCGAGATCATGGACCGACAAACCAAGCAGCTCAGGCGCTCACGCATTCCCATTGTGAAGGTTCGCTGGGAAGGCTAACGAGGCGCAGAGTTCACTTGGGAACTCCAAAGCGACATGAAGGCGAAGTACCCACAGTTGTTTGTTACGGCTAAAGCCTAATTTCGGGACGAAATTCCCTCAACTAGGGGAGGTTGTAACACCCCGTGTTTCGAAAGTCAAAGTCAAAGTCAAGATTGAAGTCAAAGGAAGAAAAGATTGCTAATTGCGATCGGTCACTCCTTGCTCAACTACTGTTTGACTTCTTTGACTTATAATCGAATCTTTATTTTATTTGCTTTTGTTGTATTATGTGGAGTACTTGTTAATAACCGAGGTTTAACCGATGTTTATCGCTTGTTTTATCGCTTTATCGCTTATCGCATCGCAATCGCATTCGCAACTCTAATCATGCATTCTAGATATTGTTTTACGTGTGTGTGTGCCTTTTATGTGTTACTTGTGCATGTTTAATTATGTTTATGTTTGTGGTGGATAATCAAAACGCAATCGCAACTCTACCGCAAACGCTAAAAGCAAGTTACATATAGGATGATTGTATGTTAGATATAGCGAGCAGTGATTAGGTTATTTATTGTTTAATATTAGTGCATCGCAAACTCGCTTGAAACGCATCACAACGCTCAACACGCGAATCGAAACAACAAAACTCAACACACCGGACACCAGGATCGAGTGGCCAACTGATCGAGTGGCCATCCGATCGGTGACCAATCCGACCCATGCTTCCTTTCCTCTTTTGGAAACCCTATAAATACCCACCTGTCACATCATTTGTGATGTGACAGCACTCCCACTCGACCAGCCACACTCAAGCTTTCTTTCTCTCGATTTCCTGCGATCCTTGTAAGTTTTCAACCTAAATCTTGTACTTCTATGATCTACACGCACTCCTTCATCTTTTTCTCTTTTGAATCTCAACTTTTAACCATGAAATCACTAGATTTAAGGTGTTCTAGGATGATGTCATCATGGGGTTCTTATGAACTTCAAGATTTGGCTTCATTCCACCAAGAACAACTTAGATCTGAAAGATTTCCACATGAATAAGCAATGTTTTCTCATAGATCTACACATATTCATAGTTAAAAGGATTGAAAGATGGTTTTCTAACTTTCTTTCAACTCTTTTACACTCAATGCACTCAAAACGATAGAACCGGAGCTTGTTCTGATCTTCTACTCTTTCTTAGTGATGTGTCGGTTCCAGATCTGAGTTCTATCTAAGAGACAACTGATTTCGGGTTGAATGTGAACCACCGTCTCGAACAGTTAACCGATCGGACTAGGGTGATTCTTGTTCGAATGGATCACTTGGGGCTTGATGGTGGTTTCTGTTGTTTAGCACGTTATCACACCGTCTCGATCAAAACTGCAAAACTTTCAAAACAATCAAGTGTCAAAGACGATCAGGCCGTTGGGACGGATTGCCCTCCTATCGGATTGCCATCCGATCGGATGACAACCATCCGATCGGCTTACACTTGGTTCGACACTTAAACTTTTATTTCAACTTTTCAAAGATCTAAACGTCGAACGGATTGCCATCCGATCGAACGACCATCCGACCATGTGACATTTGGGACTTCAACACTTAAACAATTTTCAACATGTTCAATACATAGTCAGTAACCAACGAATTGCCACCCGATCGGATTGCTATCCGATCGAGTGACAATCCTGCTGTGAACTTGTTCTCACTAAGTGTCCTACCAATTGGATCGCTACCGATCGAACCGCCGTTCGATCGATCGGCCTGAAGAGTAGAGATACTTCTCTGTTTTCAAAATGCTACAACGAAAACTTCAAAGCCATCATACACAAACACATCCTTTCCAAACAAGATGTCAATCCAATCGAATGGCCATCCGCTCGGATGTCCATCTGAACGGATTGCCATCCGATCGGATTACCATCCGACACTTATCACTCTTGCACCGTTTAGCGCGCTGCTTACCGTTTATGCTATCGTTAACTGTTCAGGCTAATATCTCCCAGTGCTCCCTTCAATCCAAGAGAGTGTTTACTTGTTAAACACAATTTGTGAGTATACTCGATCCCTTTTTGCTTTACGCACTTTTGGGTGTTACATACGTTACTTATGATAAATCACAATCGACACACAACGCAAACACTATTTATACGCTAACCGCTATTGCATGCTACGTGTTATTCGATGAATGCTTGTATGTTATGTTAACACAGTGATTGTTGCCTGACACCTTAGCAACGATAGTACTATAGTTTGGACTCAGCACCTGTCGTGGACAGGGGTTGTTAAGGGCTTACTTCACGTGTCCCAGTGGGGGTATACGTTGCGCATTCTACAACTCGCAGTCACGTCTATGCATATTTCTCTGTCGATAACCTACTTGCCTTCACTCTATACCTGTTTCATGATGGTTATGCGTAAACTATTTTCGAACTCTGTTATTATTACCAAACTTGTATGCTCACCTTTACACTGTGTGTATTGACCCCTATTTTAACATATGTGACAGGTGTTTAGGATGCTATCTGCTAGGATGTTGTGTCTTACCTGCTTTTGTGGAATCAAGTAGGGTGGAGTCTAGAAACAAACAAAGACAATTTATTTTTACTTATTTAAATCTGACTTGTCGGAACATGTTATTTGTTTTTAAGATATCGTTATCTGTAATAACTTATTTTGCTTGATGGGTTATGGTATGGGACATAATATTAACTATCTGGTAATGTAGTTGTTATGGAATTTCTCTTGAACAATCTGTTTCGCTCAGTGCCATGCCCCGATATTTTCGCCATCGGTTGGGTTGTGACATTAAATGTGTTTACATTTACTGATTAGTGATTACATGATAAATACACCTCATTTAAACATTATTTAACTCTAAAGCAAGTACCGAAAGATGTTTAATTTTTTGGTTATGTGGAATTTTTTAGAAATAAAGACTTAATGCTGTAAAACTGAAAAAAAAATATATATATTTAAACAATGAAACAAGCCTTAGACGATTACAACTAAAACCAACAAAATTATTAACTTTTATGATTGATGCTTCACTACTGAATATAAGGAAAATCCTAAATAATATATATTTATTAGTAAACATCTTGTTTGATTTTGACATCTAAGAGCATTTACATTCATCCCACAACATTTTCATCATAAATTACACTAAAAAACACTATATTTTCTCTCTGCTTTTCAATTAAATAATATTTTTTGTACCTTTATCATTACTTTTTCTCTCTCCTCCACTCAAAATCACTTTCAAAATATATTAAAAAATTATAGGGGCTGAACAGTGTCCCCCAAATATACAGATGAACAGTAGCATTTTCTCTTTCCTCCACTCGAACCACTTTTTATACTCTTTATGTTATAAAAACACCACACACAAAATTTGATGTCATGGATGTGAATGCTCTAAATATACAAAGATTTCGCCAGTGATGACTGATGGCTAGTCCAATTGGTCATAGGTAGGAAGGTTTACCGACTTAGATAAAAGATCAAATACAAATGCATTTATCATACAAAACATATGAATAGGATATAATGGTAAAAAAAAATGCGGTGACATTTTCGTAACTATTTACTCATAGAGTAATTATCAAAATTCCCTTACAAATGATCTTGTAGTGTAATTTTGATCTTGTAAGGAAATTTTGTAAAATGTTCTTGTAGGGTAATTTTAATCTTGTAAGGTAATTTTGTAAAATATTCTTGTAGGGTAATTTTAATCTTGTAAGGTAATTTTGTAAAATGTTCTTGTAGGGTAATTTTGATCTTGTAGAGTATCATAATTACTCTACAAATGATCTTGTATGGTAATTTTGATCATATAAGATAATTTTGATCTTGTAGGGTAATTTTGTAGAGTATCATAATTACTTTACAAGTGTATCAAAATTACTCTGCAAGTTTCAAAATTATCCTACAAGAAAATTTTACAAAATTAACCTACAAGATCAAAATTACCCTACAAGATCATTTGTAGAGTAATTTTGATAATTACCCTACAAGCAAATATTTACGAAAATGCCACCGTGTTTTTTTTTTTTTTGCTTTTTCATGTCTTTTGTATGTTTTGTATTATGATAAGGATGTTTGTACTTGAACTTAACTCTACCTACTTAAGTGGGGTTCCTGCCCGGGAGATCTCGAGTTCGATTCCAGGCGAAGGGGATAACTCTGGATATCAACTAGAAAATGGTGAGTGTTATGACCCAAAAGGGGGAGGCACCCTTCGATTCGAACACGGGCTTTGGGGGATCTGGTGCCTGACTTTGTTAGCTGATCTTGCTGTCCAAAAATATATATATACAACGATTTCGTTTATATCAAAATTCCATTTGTTAATAAACAAAAAAACTTAAGAAGCTTATAATTGTTATTTTTCGAAACAAAGAAAACTTAGAGAAAATTGCACAAACGTCAAGTTTCATCAATCTTGCTGGTTTCAGCCTTAATCTTTAAAAGTGGCCAAAACTAGAGGGGGCAATCTTGACCCAAAGCCTTCCAAGTGGGTCACTTTGGGTTGCTTTTAAAATTATATGGGTTGGTTTGGGTAAGATATTTTAACTAAATGGGTCATAATGGGTCACTTGAAATTCCATCTTGTTATTTTCGGGTCAAAGCGGGTCGACAACATTAAAGAAATGGGTCGATGTGGGTTAGTGTCTTAAAGAAACGGGGCAGGTTTCGGATCGGAATGGGTTTAGTTCAAATTGAGTTTCGGGCCGAGACCGGTTTCGGCACGACGCAGGTTTTGGATCGGAACGGGGTCGGTTCGGGTCGGGTTTCAAGCCGACACGGGTTTCTGCATGGGACGGGTTTCGGATCGCAATGGGTTTTGGGCCGACACGAGTTTCCGCACGAGACGAGTTTCGGGTCGGAACGAGTTTCGTACCGTTTCGACCTGTACCGTTTCGACGCGAACCGTTTCGACCCGTACCGTTTCGAACCGTACCAGTTCGACCACTACCAGTACCGTTTTGAATCAAACCGTTTCGATGGGAACCGTTTCGACGCGAACTGTTTTGACCCGTACCGTTTCGACCAATACCGTTTCGAATCGAACCGTTTCGACCCGTACCGCTTCGCCAGTACCGTTTCGACGCGAACCGTTTCGACCAGTACCGTTTCGAATCGAACCGTTTCGACGCGAACCGTTTCGACCCGTCCCGTTTCGACCAGTACCGTTTCGAATCGAACCATTTCGACCCGTACCGTTTCGACCCGTACCGTTTCGACTCGTACCATTTCGACCAGTACCGTTTCGACAAACTTCCTGAAATGATAAACAAATCCATGAACCTTTTTTGAGTGGCCTAGAAATGATAAAAGTAATTCCGGACAAACTTCTTGAGCTGGTTATGTTGCAAATTTATATGCTCTGAGTGCTTGCTTGTGATTTAGTGCTACTGAGCATATGACCTCTGATCCTACTTTAGTTGAGGATGTGTAAGCTTATCGAGAGGAGATGGAAAAATCTGTAACATTACTCATATTGGCCATTCCACCATCATGTGTGTTGTTTTAGTTTCAGGTCTTTCAAAAAATCTTATGTCAGTCATGTATTGTTAAATTCCCATATCTTTGTTATGTTTTTGATGCTCTTATCACATTTATACTCACAATAGCTATGCTATGTCTGCTACTGTCACTTTCTAGCTCACTTTGGCATTCTAGACGTTGGGTTTTCTTAACTGTTTTTGAGCTTTGTGTCACCCTCCTATGTTCACCAACCCGACCCGACCCGAAACCCGTTCCGACCCGAACCCGTTTTGACCCAAACCCGTTTTGACCCGAACCCATTTTGACCCGAACCCGTTTCGACCCGAACCAAAGCAACCTCTTTTTTAATTGACCCGTTTTGACCCGAACCCATTTCGACCCGAACCCGTTTTGACCCATGACCCAACCCGACCCGAGCCAACCCGTTTGCCAGGTCTAGCCAAAACCATCCTTTAAGATTAATTTTGTTGCCGGTTTCATCCTTTATCACTAACCCAGTTAATAATCCTTGTTAAATTGCCTCACATGCATAGCATGTGAGGGTAAAATTGTCTTTAAAATATATTTAATAAATAAAACAATTTTTTTTGAAATATTAAAACTATATAAAAATACAAATCAGTCTCTCTCTCTCTCTCTTTACTCTCTCTCTCTATCTTTTAACTCTCTCACTCTGGTTCTTGTTCAATCAATAACAAATTCACAGTATCAGATTTAGATCAGAAACTTATTAATATTATTTGTTTTCATAAACTCCAAACATCAAACCCTCATCATGTCAGAGTAAGCTCAACTTTCATCGTCTTCTTCATTACTCATCACAAATCAATCTCACAGATCATGGACACAAGTAAACTCGAACAACTTGAACCAGATATCTTTCACCAAATCGCCGATCCTCCACCGTTGATTCCAATCCACCATGACCACCACCAGCAACCGCCGCCAGACTTCCCCCTCCCTCTGACGCCGGAATTCAACTTCTTCAGTGACGAATACGACGACGAAGATGACGTCAGCCACACCTCATCGGACAACAACACTATTCCGTCAGGTAAACCTAAAACAACGACACTATGCCGACAAGCAATCCTTGGCAACATTTTTCTGATATCGATTCATCACACCATCGGCGGAAGTAGGTTCAGTAGTACCTTTCAAATTTCGATCTGCTTTGTGGTTGTAAATCGGGGGATGTGTAGGCTTAATTCCAAGTTCTGATTTGCTCTTTCATTCTTAGGCGTTAGATCTGTTGAATGTGGTGTTAGATCAGAGGGTGGGTGTTGGTGATTGTGGGTGGTAGATGAGATTTGCAGAAAAAAAGAGAGAGAGAGTATTATAATGTGAGGCTTAAAGTGGCGATTGGGGTATGAAGCAAAGGTAGATGAGAGGCAGAAAAAAGAGAGAGAGTATTATTAATTGAGTGGTGAGGGTGAAGAATTGGAGGATTTGGGTGGTGGATTTTGATGGTCAACGGTGGTGGTGGCGGTGGTTGTGATGGTTGAAGCTATGGTGGTTTTGGAGGCTGAAGATGAAGAAACTGGAGAGAGAGAGAGAGACTAGGGTTTTAATAACATCACAAGCCATGAAAAGCCTGTTTTACCCTCACATGCTATGCATGTGAGGCAATTTAACAAGGATTATTAAATGGGTTAATGACAAAGGATGAAACCAGCAACAAAATTAATCTTAAAGGATGGTTTTGGCAACTTTTAAAGATTAAGGCGGAAACCAGCAAGATTGGTGAAACTTAAAGGACGTTTTGTGCAATTTTCTCAAAAACTTAAGAAGCTTATTTTTCAAGTGTTTTAAAAAAGATCATAGAAAGTTAAACATGTATGCTTAGTGTTTAAATGACCTAATTACTGATTAAACTTGATCCGATCAACCTGAACCCAACGAGCTTTAAATAGTCCGGTTATTGGGTAAGTTTTCCCCGCCCAAAACCCAAAAACCCGAAACCCGAAGTACAAGCTAAAAAAATAATAGAAGTATAACAAAATTTTAAAAAAGAATTTTGGATAAAAAAAACATGTAATCAATCATATAAATTTTATATTCCTTTCTTTTGTTAGGGTGAGGATTAAATAGGAAGTTTATTTTGACTAGAAAGGATAAGAAGCAATAGGATTATGACATGTGGGCAAAATTGAAAATAAAGAGGAAGGGTATTTTAGTAAATCGTATCCTTTCTTCTTCATTCTTCTCCCTAGTAACTTCAAAACCCACCATTTTCAAAAACCCACCATTTTCAACCATTTCTTCACTTTCTATCTCAATAATCACTACATTATAGTGCGATTTTCGTCACCAATCAATGATTCAAACACCCGATCAACGTGTTCTTCAGCTTTTTTGAAGAAATCCAGTTTAATTTCATACAATATCTCATTTTTTTCCTGTGATTTTGAAGCGAATCACTCGATTCGTTCGATTCGATCGCTGATAAGTGTTTCTAACATTCAAATTTCGTCAATCGTTGAAGAAATCTAAAGAAATTGGCTTCGATCTATGTAAGAAATTTTTGAATTGCATTTCTACGATCTGGGTTTTTGAATTGAGTCATTGTGTTTTACGATCTTGGCGGGGGTTCGGGGACAGCGCCTCTGGGAGCAGGGTCCAAGGGGCAGAGCCCCTGGCTCCCTGGTTCAGACAATTCACAAATAGTATGGGTTTTAGAAGTGTTTTTAGTCCATTGTGTTTTAGAAAAACACATTTTTAAAGTGTTTTTAGTCTATTGAGTTTTAGGTAAACATATTTTTATGTGTTTTCAATCCATTGCGTCTTAGAAAATACACTTTCTTTTGTGTTTTAAGGCCATTGCATTTTAGAAAAAAGACATTTTGAAGTGTTTTCTAGCCATTGCGGTTTAGATAAACACATTTTTGAAGTATTTTTAGTCTATTGCGTTTTAGGTAAAACACATTTTTATGCTTTTTCAGTCCAATGCATTTTAGAAAGTACATTTTCTTTTGTGTTTTTAGGCCATTGCGTTTTAGAAATAAGACATTTTAAGTGTTTTCTAGCCATTGCGTTTTAGAAAAACACATTTTTGAAGTGTTTTTAATCTATTGCGTTTTAGGTAAACACATTTTTATGTGTTTTCAGTCCATGGCGTTTTAGAAAGTACACTTTCTTTTGTGTTTTTAGGCAATTGCGTTTTAGAAATAAGACATTTTTAAGTGTTTTCTTACCATTTTTTTAGAAATAAGACATTTCTTTGTGTTTTTTGGTGCATTGCGTTTTAAAAAAATTTTATTTTTTTACGTTTTTTTGTCTATTGCGTTTTACGTAACTAGGTTTCTTTCCATTGCTTTTTAAAAAACTGGGTTTTCGAAAATTTTTTTCGAAAATATAGCAATAGTATACTCGTTTTAAAGATAAAAAAACGCTCGTTTTTTTTGTGCAATTTTTATAAAAAAAATAATGTCGTATGAAAAAGTTATTAACGTTTAAAAAATTGGGGGAAATTGGAGAAGAGAGAAACTATTGTCCTGGATTGACTAGAATGCTTTTACACAAACTCACGCGTCTCTTTTCTTCCCTTCAATTTCCTTCATTTAGGGTGTACGGGGCGTTCTCGGGGAAGGGTTGCGGTGACCCTTGTCCCCGATCGGGAACACCGCCGCCATCAAAGCGGGGACCCGAATCGGGGGGGTCGATCGGCGTGGACTTGCCGCTTGGTTTGGCACGCTTTTCGGAATAATACCGTTGTCAAACGGTCACATTTATAAAAAAAATAAAAAATCAACTTTTTTAAACAATATATATCTAACCAACCTAAATCAATTTTTTTACCACACTCACCACTCTCAAACTCACACCAAAACTCTCAAACTCAAATCTTTCAAATAAAAAATGGATTCCCAGCTTCCGTTTCTTTCTACCCTACCCGACTTTTCAGACGATGGAGATGCATCGTCAAACTCACACTAAAACACGATCTCGTTGAGCATCTCGGAAGTTTAGATCTGCCTCACCTTGAAGTTGATTCGGACGACGAGTAGTTTGTTTTTATATTTTTCTAGTTTGAATGTATTTTTTTTTTTCTAGTTTGAATTTTTTTTTAATTTAATGAAATGTCTTTTATTTAATTTTTATTTTTATTAATATTTTTTTAATTTGTAAACATGCATAATTTTACAAAAAAAAAAAAAAAAAAAAAAAAAAAAAAAACCCAACTCCCCTAAGAGGGGAGTGCCGCCATCAAAATGGGGTGTTAGGGGAGTTTAAGAGGGGAGTTGACGTGGCACTGATTGATTGGTTGGGCGTAAGAGAGGGGACTCACCTCTTAGGTGAGCACCCCTTACACCCTTAATCTTAGCCCTTGATTAAATTAATTGATAGTCAAGATTACCTTCTAGTCTTCCTAGCCAAATAAACTTCATATTATATCCTAACCCTCTTTTGTAATCTTGAAAGTAAATATAAATCCTGTTTTATGCCAATATCATCTTTTTTAACAACACCCCAGATACCTGTGGGATAACGAAGGTCAACAACCAAGAGTCCCCTTGGTAAAATCCTAACATCTATATATACATCTTGTGTCAAAGCAACTCCGAGTAGGGATGACAATCAAACTCGAACATGATAGGTAAACCTGAAATCTGATACATTTAGGATGAGTTTGGGATCGGTTAATTGGGTCTGGGACTAGTTTTTATTTCAGGTTTGGAATTTGGTGACATACTCCTTTACCCGATAAAGTGTACCCGATACAATTTCTTTATATATTATATATCCATTTTTTATGCATATAGGTATTTTATTTCATATGCATTGTAATTGTTTGATATATTTTTATAGTGATAATATTAAATAACACTAACTTGTTGTTTCCTAATAGATACTCGATGAGTTTTAGATTTGGTATACACAACGGGTAATATTTTTTAAGTTAACGAGTTTACTTGATACCTGATGGGTATTTACCCGTTAGAAACCCGACGAGTTTTGAGACGGGTTTAGGACAAGGTTATCTAACTAGGTTTGGGGTTGAGATTACCTAAACTCGTTCCAAATCCGACCCTTTGCCATCCTAGTGGTCAAGAGGGTTTATTCTTGTGGAGTAACCAAGTTCAAATCTTAAGGTGGGAAGTAATTTACAAGTGTAAGCTTTGTTGTTAAGAAAAAATATAAAGCCCTAAGTTATTTTTTATGTTTGCGTGAGGTCGTGTATGTTCCACATTCTCGATGATATAATCAATTGCGACCCAGTATTTATTTATTTTTTGGGATGCGATTTTATCATATTTTTAAGGGGTGCAGTATGAATTTTCACCTAACTAATACATTAAAAAACATTTAAGGTGTGTGTGTTCCCACGACCTATTTAAGTCTGCCCCTGGATATAATGATTATGCATCGATGTTTTTTTTAACATCAAATTTATTTTAATCCATGTTGTCTGTGAAGCTTGAATCCAAGACTCCTCTTTCAATCCAGGTATTTAGGGGGTGTTTGGTGTTATGTTTTCAAAATAAATTTTGCGTTTTCAAAACTGCGTTTTGAAAAAGCATGTCCAAAACGGCGTTTTGGAGTCAGATAATCACTTTTTCATCTAAACACTTTTTTAGATTATTTATGTTTTACAAACGCAATAATCAAATAATCACTTCAAAACGTAATCCCAAACACCCTCTTAGGGGAGTGGGGGTGGTCCGTGATGGCCACCTATCACTCGTTGAATTGTAACGGAACACCGCCGCCACCACATTGGTCACGCGTGGAATTTGCAACGCGTTGTAAATATCACGCGTTGAACATTTATGATTTCGACCAACTTTCGACCTTGTTTGATTTTTTTTGACCGTTACAAAACGGTAAACTTCAATAAAAAAAAAACTTTAAACCCTTTATCTATTTATATCTTCATTTTAAACCATTTTACACACACCAAAACATAAACCCATTTCACACAATCTTCATCTTTCTCAAATGGAGTTCCCTACGGATTCGACGTTTCCGATGTCTAGCGATAGCGATACCGAGTCGTCTTCCGACAATGAGACGCTAAAATATTTTGTGTCGGTGTATAACGAACTTGATCCCGAGTCGTCCCCGCCCAAAGAAGAAGATGGTAGACCGTGATCGTATACGTGCCAACGAAGTGTTAATGAACGATTATTTTGTGAAAAATCCGCTCTACAATGCCGAAACGTTTAGAGATCGGTTTCGCTTACCCAAAGAATTATTTTTAAAGATTGTTGCAGACATCGAAGCAAGCGAGGAATGGTTTCAAGAACGTTACGATGCGAGGGGCAAACCAAGTTTCACGCCGATACAAAAATGCACGTCCGCGATTCGCCAACTAGCGACATGTAACCCTCCCGATCAATATGATGAATACCTAGCTATGGCGGCCAGAACTTCACGTGAATGTTTGCAATTTTTTTGCAACGCGGTCATTCAGTTGTATGGTAAAGAGTTTTTACGTAAACCGACGAGCCACGACATCTCACGTATTTACACCGCACATGAGGCTAGATGGCATTTTCCCGGGATGCTCGGTAGCATCGATTGTACACATATCGAGTGGAAAAATTGTCCAAGAGAGTTGCGAGGGGTGTATGTTAGGGGTGACATCAAAAGTCCAACCATCATACTAGAAGCGGTGGCGTCGAATGATTTATGGATTTGGCATTCGTATTTCGGTGTTCCAGGTTCAAACAATGACATCAATGTGTTGCACACGTCGCCGTTGTTTCAAACCGTAACGAATGGTATGGCACCTTCCTCTCCTTTCTATGTTAACGGACGACATTACAAACGAGGCTTTTTTCTTGTGGATGGTATCTACCCGTCATGGTATGTTTTTGTGAAAGCTCCCTTATTTCCTGTCGAGGCTAGAGAAATCGTGTTCAAAAAATTGCAAGAATCGGCAAGAAAAGATGTTGAGAGTGCATTTGGTGTTTTAAAGGGTAGATGGGGTATACTACACCGACCGGTTCGTGCGATGAACAAGAAAGCAATACATAGCATAGTGTATGCATGTATCATATTGCACAACATGATAATCAAAGAAGACGGACTTGCAATATCCCCTGATTGGGTGCCGGATCCTCCTACACAAGTTCAAGTTCCACAAAATATCCAACAAGAATTGCGTAATGAAGAAACTCACTTTCGGTTGAGATACGATTTAATCAAACTAGTAGGTTCTTTAGGTTTGGAGTTTCATTAGTCGGACGAGGAGTAGGTTTTTTTTTTTTTTAAATTGTAGTCGAAAATATTTCTAGTATGTTAAATTGAAGTAGTATGTTTTAATTTTAATGAAATTTATAATTTTATTGTTAATTTCTAATTTAAAATAAAAAATTAAAAAAAATTGTGAGTGATGGAATTCGATCACTAGTGATGACCACCGCCACTACAATTCTATCACTAGTGATAGAATAGTGGGTGATGACATGGCATGAGTTGATTGGATAATGTGAGTGGTAGAATTCTATTACTAGTGACTACCCCCACTCCCCTTAAAAACTTTGTCTTTGCCAATGGATCACCTCATTCGTAATTATGCATGGATGTTAAATAGTCAATATAATAAAATAATATAATAGATTACTTAAATTTTATA
Source organism: Helianthus annuus (assembly GCF_002127325.2). Taxonomy (NCBI): domain Eukaryota; kingdom Viridiplantae; phylum Streptophyta; class Magnoliopsida; order Asterales; family Asteraceae; genus Helianthus; species Helianthus annuus. The sequence goes on from NC_035439.2 coordinate 119,346,500, forward strand.
TAAAACATATGAAATATTAATCGAGTTTAACTTTTTGTATGGTGTAATAGAAGTGAATGATTTTTATAAAAACGAAATATTGAACTCTTTGATCAAATTTAAATATTTTTATATAAATACAATGTTTTTCTAAGAATGTAACATTTTTAATGAATTTTTATTATAAAAGAATGAGTAGAAAGGTTTTCTTGCTAAACAAACTATTTTTAGAGCCGTTTTCTTAAAAGGAATTACTCACATTGACACATCTAATATCTTTAACTTTTTATAAGTTTCAACAAATGAATTGTTAAAGAAATGACTGAATTTTATTGGAATATAAGACAAGCACATCCACTAGAGTACAGATAACTATTTAGTTTTTTCTTAATAAATAGTGGATATACATGAGAATGGAATGTGGACCCTTACCCATGTCAAGTTTATCTCGTTTCTGATGGAACAAAAGTGACGAGTGGAGACCACAAACATACATGCATATATGCATATATAATACGTGTATATGTATCTATAATATTAAACTAGCTAGAGATGTTTTAGAGTTTTGTTCAACTAGTTTTCGAAAAAAAAAAGAAGTATTTGAGTTAAATAATTTCATGTATCAGTCATTAGCCGTCATCAGTTTCAACTAACGAAATATATGCTAGCGGTCTCAACTTTTAACATATTGGCCATCAATGTACTATGACTAAAAATAAATTAACTAATTATATGAATGGAACAAATTATTTTTAGTCATAGTCTGTTGGTGGCCAATATGCTAAAAATTAAAAGTGTCCACAGATATTTTATTAGTTTGGATTGATAGCGGCCAATTGCTGATAATTGAGATTATTTAAATCCATCATCATCATCATACTCAGTAAATCCCACCAATAGCAAAGCAAAGGTAGGGTCTGAGGAGGGTAAGATGTAGACAGCCTTACCTCTACCCCGTAGGAATAAAGAGGCTGCTTCAAGTGAGACCCCCGACTCGATAGTAGTTTTGCATCAAGCCTTGGACATAAGGCACATAACACTCAGCAATCGGGATAAAGACCGATTAGTGCATGTACCCTTTTGTCTTTCAGCTATCAACGCCACCACATGATACATGATTAACCATCCTCAGCTTTTAACATTATTTTCACGAAATTAGTAAAATAACGTTAAAATTAGTGCACTTTTACTTTTGCCCCCCGATGGCCCACGCATATATACATTATATGCGCATACCACAAACGGGGCGTAGAGATTATTTAAATCCAATACTCTAAAAAAAAAAAATTAGATCTCACCATTAACTATGGTTAGAAAAAAAATAAGACAAACTGATGTTTTCACGGTTTTATGTTCTAGCAATTTTAGAAGAAATGACTTATTTTTTAAAGAAATGGGTTATTTTTTAAATATAGCTTTGTCTAAAACTTTAAAAAATGATATATGTTGTTCTTGCAAATTCTCAATGTGTGTGCACGTCAAGGTCCTCCCCAAGAATAATAAAAGAAAATTTGTGCCTTCTGCGAGATAAGCCCTCTCCTTTTAATATAATCTCATCAATCATACTTAAAAAACCATGATACGGCGATTTTGTGTTGGATTCTGTGTGACTTTCGGTTCTGAACACGAAATGGAAACCCAATTGCTGATGATGGTCGAAACCCCCACTTGTTGTTGCCTTGTTCTGCGATGTCGTTGATGTCGCTAAGTGGGAAACCCCGATCAATGTCTAAGTTTTAGCGCCTCATCCTTATTATTTTTTTTAATTGGGTTTGAAATTTGGGCTTAAACGAAGAATTGAGCCTTTTACAGATTTGGCAAGTTATCATGAAGGTAAATAAAGTCTTTTTTTGTTATACATGATATATAATAGTTTTTAAAAACTCGTCGGGCCCCTTGAAATTTTGGGCCTCGGATCGTCGCACGACTTGGTCGGCCCAATAGCCGGCCTTGGTGTGGGCGTATATGGGGTGTTCTTTTCATAATTGAGTTTTATGTTGAGAACTTCAAGAAACATACAAATCACTTATACATAGTGTATTGATAATTTAATAGGAAAATGAGGTAGACGATTATGTAACCGCATTCAATACGCACATGAAGCGTCACATATCCTAAGAGGTAAGCGTAAATGTGTCAAAAAAATTAAAACGTCATGGACACCATGTTGAAAATTAAAACGCCATGATGAAATAATTAAAACGTCTTATTGTTATATAAAATGATATTTTTTAAAATAATAATATGGTATAAAAAGTTATTTGCGTTTAAAGATACCGTGGAACCCAAACAAACTGTTACCCTTTTAACTTGTTTGTCAAAGATAACACATTAAGGATGTTTATGTGGTACTCCATTCATCTTGGCCATTAATACTTGATCAATAGTCTATAATTAATATATATAAATTAGCAACTTTTGTATGCATAAGGACTTGTATATTATGCTTTGTACATTATTCAAAAAAAAACTTGACTTTTTAGTTTTAACCCTAAGGTTTGTATCTTTTGCAATTTTAACCCTACATAATTTGTTTTTTTAACTTTAACCCAAAACTTTTCATTATTTGCAATTTAACTTCACAACTTTTGTCACTTATACTTTTCATCTTTCGCAAATTTCCGTTTTACGTATAGTTCTAAATTTTTCGAGTTAATACGACACAACGTGCATGTGTGGTTCAACGTTTTTGCCTCTATTTTTCCATGTTTGACAGGTTCATCGCAACACGCATATCCTAGGTCAAGTCATTGTTGGTGGTCGATGACGGTTGTGTGACATTAGTACTATTTGACACCGTTTTACGCCCCGCTGCAACGCAGGGTGTGCTTTGTGAGTTTTTCAAAGAAAAAATGGTTATGCATATGGTTGTCGTAACGTTGGCTTTAGGGGTTTTCCAAAAAAAATGACTTTTTTTTTACTTTTCACTCAAAAGTATTTCATAAATTATTTTTAACCCAAAACTATTTGTTTTTTACTTTTAACCCAAAACTTTTTATCTTTTGCAATCTATCTTCATAACTTTTTTTACTTTCAACTTTGTTCCTTTATAGTTTTCATTTTGCGCTTTATGCTTGGTTCTAAATTTTGTGACATAACACATCACAGCGTGCGTCTTTGGCTTAACGTTTTTACGTTTCGTTCTAAATTTTGCGAGTTAACACGACGCAACATGCGTGTGTGGGTGAACGTTTTTACATCGTCTATTTTTCCCCGTTTGACACGTTTAACAACATGCGTGTGTGGGTGAACGTTTTACATCGTCTATTTTTTCCCCGTTTGACAGGGTTAACATAATGTGCGGGTCCTAGACCGACTTAGTTATAACTAAAGAATCCCCGCCGCATTGCTGCGGGTCGTAATCCTAGTTTTTTTTAAACGGCCAACGAATCCTCCAAATAGTCTATAAATTTTATTACACTTTTTACACACAATACACTTTTTACCGAACCCAAACCCAAACCCGTCTCTCTCTATATGCTTTAGATGTTATTTATCAACTAAAATATGTTTCAAACGTCAAAAATGTTTTTTTTAAAATCATGACTATTTAAGTTTCTTAATCTATGTATCTATCAATCAATATCATATCACAGTAAGATATGATGTTTATATAACTTACTCCATTCAGCAACCATTAAAGTTAGTAACCAAACATTTAATATAACATTTTGACACTTTTAAAAATTTGTCTATATATAAATGAATATGTAACACTGAAAAGAAAATTAATAATGTCTCTCAAATTTGCATACCAGTATTCCTATAAGAATATAAGATCCACTAGTGGAAGATACAACTTTAAAAGAACTTGTAAAACTCATATGCTTGAATAATATAAATTTAATCTTTTCCATGTAACATGTCAAATGCAATATAGCTAAATTGGTAGTTGGGATTAATCAAACTAATTAAACATGCAATGTTCAATGTACATTTAATGCAAAAAGGGTATAAATAAAAAAGAATATAATAATATATTTACAGATCCGAAAGATATTATTCTCATGCCAAGATTTTAACAGTGATAAATAACTAATTCACTGATAACATAAAACCATATTAAATATGCTAATTAGCAGTTAATACTTAGTAGTACCAGACTGTACCCAAGTTTTAGGATACACATGATCAAGTAACTTTCAACAGCTTTTTATAGGATCCTTTTTTAAGGATATCTAGTGTTTGATCTTTTTGTTTTGTGGTCTAAGGCTACACGGTATGGGGGTCGGCCCCGGCCCGTCGCGGGTCGGCGACGGTCCAAACACCGTGCCGCCCCCTACCGTCCCCATCCTAATCGTCCAAAACTAGACGTTGGCGACGATGCAATTATGTGGGCCCCCCAACCATTTGACCGTTTGAAATAAAAAAAAAAAAAATTCTAACGGCTATAATTTAAAAAAACACCCATTTCACTTCCATTTTTATAAATACTCACATCTTTAACCCCTATTTTCACAACTTTTCACCCACTACCACCCCATCTCTCTCACATTTTATAAACCACTCTTCCCTTTTTATAAAAAAATCATCATATTTTGTACCATTTTTTACCCGCTACCACCCCATCTCTCGCTAAAAAATTATCATGGCTTCACCCGTTTCTTCCATTTCTTCAATTTCTTCTATGTCTTCATCGTCTTCGTCCGAGTGGTATTCATCATCTTCGGAAGAGGATGTTATTATGCACAACATGATTATGAACGCGGCTCAGGTGTTCATGGCGGCCGCTGAAGGGTCGTCCCAACCGCTAACCAGACGAGCAAAATATAACCGAGACCAAGAAGGTATTTTATTTTTTTTTCCTTATGTTTTATATAGATTTTAAAATGTATGTTTTAATTAATTTCATTTATGTTTTGTTCTAAATTTATAATCACTCTTCCTTATGTTTTATATAGATTTTAAAATGTATGTTTTAATTAATTTCATTTATGTTTTGTTCTAAAACTATCCCGCACCCGACCGACGACAAAAGGAAAAAGTTTGCAAAGTTTCAAGAGGGCGCAAGAAAAGATATTGAACGGGCTTTTGGTGTTCTACAAAAAAAATGGCACATCATTTCTATTCCAGCACGTTCGCAAACACCAAGGAGGTTACGACACATTATGTACGCTTGTATCATCCTTCATAACATGATCATTGAAGACGAAGGTAGAGCGATATGCGATTACGACGAAAACGCGTCTGCTGGAAATTCTGTTCCAGTTAGTGAGGAACAACAAGATTTGAACACCTTCGCTCTACGTAACGAGTACACACATCACAACCTACAAGCGGACTTGGTGGAGTACATTTGGAACAACGCTCAAAACGAACCCGCCCACCACATGGAAGACGACGACTAGTAGCTTATTTTAATATGTTAGGATATTTTTAAGTTTTTTTTTTTAACTTTAGGTTTTTCATTTTATGTTTTTTTTAGTTTATTTTTTTTAAGTTTAATTTTTTTTAAGTTTATGTAATGTTTTTTAATATTAATGAAAATATTTTATTACTTTATTTGTTATATGTTTAAAAAAAGTTGAAGATTAAAAAAAGTAAAAAAAAAATATAAAAGTGGTGGAGGATGATGACTAGGACCATCCTCCCATGTCCCCTAGTTTTGGAGGATGATCCATCCTTGGGAGGACTATGATGTGTCGCCTACGTGGCGGATCATCCTCCAAGGATGGTCCATCACCATACCATGTAGTCTAAGGGGAGGGGGGTGGTCACTAGTGATCATTTTTCCATCACTCACAATATCCAATCATGTTCCGCCATGTTAGCAACCATTTTTCCATCACTCACAACCTTTTTTAGTGGGGGTGGTCATCACTCACCACCACACCCAACAATTTCCCCCCAACCAACAATTACACTCACAAAACCAAACAATAACGCGTTGAAAAAATAACGGAAAATCGATTCCGTGAAAATATAACGCGTTGACATTTGTTGTGGGGTGGGAATTTGATTGTATAATGCGTTATACTATTTCCGTGATAAAATAACGGCCTCCGCCCTGAGCGGCCTAATAGTATTGGTGATTGTCTCTCACAAGTATGTTGTGAGTTTAAATATTTACAAGTACAACTTGATTAGGTGGTTGTAGGAGTACAAATTTTGTTTAAAAAAATAGAAGATAGTGTCCGAATTTCGGATACTTGTCCTTCAACATGCAATACGCGAGAAACTACCTTGATTCACCAAATACATTTAAAGAGTGACATGTATAAAATTCTCGATCCGTCACTACGCATTACACATATATATATATATCTAATTTAAAATAAGAATATTGGATTTTAATAATCCTAACTATTCGCTGTTGGCCGCCAACAATCCCAAATTAAAAAATAACCACTAACAGTCCCAGCTATTAACATATTGGCCGCCAATGGACCCTGACTAATAAAACCCTAACGCCGTTAGTCTTCGGTCGCCCGAAAAACGTTTTTTACCAGGAAAAAAGGTTACTAAAGGTTCGATCTAAGGTTACAAAGAGGGCTGGGACGAAAATGTTGAGTTTTTCGGCCAAAAAGTTGTTCCGGCCAAAAAGAAGTTTTCCGGTGACCTTGATAATTGGGGCTTTTACTAGAATAAGATTCCTAAAGGTCCGTAATAAGGTTACAAAGAGGTTTGGGACGAAAATGTTGAGTTTTCCAGCCAAAAACGTTTTTTCGGTGACTGGAGACTAACGACGTTAGGGTTCTGTTAGTCAGAGTCCATTGTATGCCAATATGTTAATAGTTGGAACTGTCAGTAGTTATTTTTAAAGCTGGGGGACTGTTCGTGGCCAACAAATAGTCAGAATTATTAAAATCCGATATTCCATTAAATATCAATCTTGTTTGCTTAAACTATGTGCTAACTGTTAACTGCTAAGTAGACTGTTATAATAAGATTAAAATATATATAATTATGTATTAAATAATTTACTTATATTTTATTTGAAATCTCTAGATTACATTGGTTTAATTGGTTTCTTAGATTGTGATATTTGGGTTACCGCAAACAAGTGTTTGGTTCACTGTATGTTGTCTGTAAAAACACATGTCTTCTGTAACGTAGCCGACACCAAACATTTGGTAGTTTCTTCCTTACTTCATGGAATTATGAAAAACCATGTGTATGCATGCATGAGATCAAACATTGGGAGTTATTTTTACTCTTTTTTTTTGTAAATTTAGGTAAAACAATAGATATTTGTTTTTTTTATATATTTTTAAAAACATTAAGTTAATTAAATACATTTATTGGCCTCTTAAATTAATGTGAAAATTGCGGATTAAATTTTGAAGGCTGGACTGTAATTCAACAAACAAGAGAAATTTTATTGAAAGACGCGTTCAATATGAAATCAATTTAATGTAAATAAACATAAGAGTTGCACAATCAACTTTGACTAACTGACAACTTTAGCTTTTTTTTTTTTTTTTTTTTACTAACTGACAACTTTAGCTTTTTTCTTTTTTTTAATCCTTTTCTCTATAAAAAATAATAATTATTTATTGATTGCTTAGGGGTTATTGGAATAATGCCCCACTACGTCACTTTTTGTTATAATGCCCAAGTGTGACTAGGATGCCACGTGTCGGATAATGCCCCATGGTGGGGGCATTATACCAACTTACCACTACACTTAATGATTTAGACTGTTTATTTCGCAAGCAATGTCTGAATGATTCAGCTATTTGCCTCTGAATGGTTAAGAATTATACTGAGTGTAAATGGTTAAGACCTCTTATCAGAATTGATCAGACATTTGCCTTTGTATAGTTAACCATTATAATAGCTCTTAATAGTTTAGACATCTTACTAGTTTAACACTTACCCATTCAGAAAAACGTGACGGTTATTTTATTTATTTACTTATTTATTTATTTTTGCAACCAAAAAAACATATACTTAACATTCTTCTACATGGGCTGTGTAACCCAAAGCATATTGTGTTTGAAAGTGGGCTCACAACCCATTTTGTATCCTTTTCAGCTTTTTAACCCGTATCACACTATTATTCGTAATTCGTTACTCAACCACTCAAGCAAACTATACAAAGTAACTAGAAATTTTCTTGTCACGCTTCACGGCAAGACTTTAATCGTTTTACTCACGCTACGCGGCGTGACTTTGATCATTAGTGGTTCAGTTCGTCTCAAAACATAAAACTGAATACGAATACTGGTTTCGATAATAACGATACCAGCAACGAAGATGTTCGCTCATAATCAGTTTGGTTCATCATGGCACCGCAACAATAACCACACTCGATATAGCCTATGATACTAGAGAAATACTCATGTTTGAATATAACTATGTTTTTAAAAAATTAATATAGTGGAAGGTCGATAGAAAACCTAAATTCGGACGCGCATTTCACTTTATAAAAAGTGAACAAACAAGAGCTATTCACCCGTGCAACGCCGTGAGAGTTTGATCATTTTTCCCCGTACTAAGGTGTTCAAAACACAAACTTAAAAAACTTAAGTGGTCAAAATCAAAACATTACAAACTATTGTAACTAAGGTGTTCAAAACACAAACTTAAAACCTTATGTGGCGAAATCAAAACTTGAAAAACTTTACAATCATAAAAACTTAGGTGGCCAAAATAAAACTTCACTAAGTATTGTAACTAAGGTGTTCAAAACACAAACTTAAGTGATCAACATAAAAAATTTATGTGTCAATTTTCAAAGACAACAAATTGTTAGGATCGGAGGCTCTCATGATTGTGTTTGTTTGTATAAATTGAACATTTAGAATATATGAAATGATGTAAAGTGCAGCGGAAATGGATACAAACTTTGTAAACACAACCAAAAAGGAAAATAGTTTGTTAAACAAATGCTTTTCATTAAATTGAATGATTGAGATACAAAGCAAATGATTACAACATGTTTACAGAACTAAGCTCCCCCTTAGCCTGATACCCCAAGGTTGGTTGCACAAGATGAAAGGATTGGACTGAAGAAGAAGAATCCACTCAGTCAATCGAATGTAACAGTACAGGGTACCGTTACATTTATAGGCAGTCCAAACCACTGATGCATCACAGCTGACGTCACCATTAAAGCGACATCTAACAGACTAACAAACTCTATCTACTGTTCTACAACTACTGAGCGCTAATGTTGAGCATCAGTGCTTTCTTCAAAGGGTGATCAGGCCTTGAAAGAGCAGTACTTTGGTTCTTCATCAGTGCTTGGAATTCATCAGTAGATTGAGCTTCAACCTTTAAACTTCATCAGTGCTTTGGCTTTACATTACATAAAGAGAATCAAAACTGCTGCTGCATCCTTCCACTGCTATGAACCCAGCAGTACTTGTCATGATCAGCAGTGCTTGACTCAAGGCAGTAGATTGGGCAGCAAGGCTTTAGTTCTTCATCAATCTTTGACTTGATCAGTAGCTTCCAGGAACAACAGTTGTTGATAAGGGCAGTACTTGGAGCATATCAGCTGTTAGGATCACTTTCAAGGGGAAAGTGTAGTGCAAACTGCTTCTTATGATGAATCCACTGTTCTGAACCAGTTTTGGCTTTACATCATCTGTTCCTCTGGTAGGGTTCAATCCCAACAATCTCCCCCTGGAACAGATGATGCCAAAACATTTCATTATTCAGGATCTTTATTATCTCATCAGGAGTTCCCTTACTTGACCTTTGAATTGTAATTCAAAGTTCATGGATTCCTTATCACCCTCATCCTTGCACAGTGTAAGCTCAAGGAGATCTTGTAAATCTTCTACACCCAGGCCAAGTGCATTTTCCCTTGATATATGCTTCACCTCACCATTGGATCTGAGCAGAGTCAATACGTGGGTCTTTTGATCAGACATCCACTTTAGTATTTTTGAATCCAATGAGTTTCTCGGGAGAGGTTTATTTGAATGATGAGTTTGGAGATTGTGGCCTGGTAATGAGAACTTTGAGCAGTGTCTTGAGATTTTGCTGTTTCTTGTTGTTCTGCTCTAAGTGTCTGAAGAACCATCTTTATGATTTATTTCTCTGAAGCTTGGTCTTCTTTTGGTATTTTTGTGTCCATCTGCTTTGTTTCCTTCTTTGATAAAGGATGGCAGTGGTTGATTTAGTGGGGATGACAGTGGTTGTGGTGTGTGTTGATGTGGTATTGGTGGCAGTTGTTTGGGTGACAAATGTTGTTAATGGTGGAGGAGTAAGTGATTTTGTGGGAACAGAAGTTGTGGTTGAAGTAGTAACTGGCTTAGTTTTAGAAGCTGTGGCGGTTGATTGCCTTGTTTTTCTAACAGGACTCTTCTTTAATGAAGTACCAACCTCTTCTTTTTCTTTTTGCAGAACTATCTTTTTCTCAACCAAAGCTCTGCTCTCATCCCTTACCCTTTTTAATATCAGCAGTGGTTTTGAGACCAGCTGAATTAACTTGACTTTAAGCGATCCTCATTTGTGTATCTTCATCATCTGCTTAAATTTCCAGGGTTTTATCACCTCCCTTTTCCTTTTCTTTGACAGATGTTTCAACAGAAGTTGCTGAGAGATTTTTCTCAGAGTCATTTTCTCCCCCTTTTTGGTGTAACACCCCGTGTTTTCTAAAGTCAAAGTCAAAGTCAACTTTGACCTTTTATTTGTAATTTATCTATTTTAATTTTTGTATTATGTGGAGTAAATGTTGTCTAAGCAAATAATCGAATGTTAAACGAATGTGAATCATCAATCGACCTCGAATAAATCGATAATCAAGCTAATCAATCAATCATCGAACTCGAACCTCGAATTATGCGAACTTTGGTATTGTTATACGTGTGTGTGTGCCTTATGTGTTACTTATGCGTGCTTACTTTATGTTGTTATATGTGGTGAATCAATCAATCAAATCGAATCGAAACTCGAAAGGCAATCGAACTCAATCGAAATCGAACCCGAAGTGTGAATTATAGATGCTTATATGTTAGATATAGTAGTTGAGACTAAAAGTAATTTGATTGGAAACTCTATCGTACTCGAATCATTGTTCATCGAAATCGAAATATAAAAAATCGTCGCGAAACACTCAAGAGGTTGTGCCAATCGAACAGGACATCCTGATCGAACAGGCCAGCCGAACCTGTTCGATCGGCCAGCCCATTCGATCAGTGAGCCTGGCCGATCGGTTACACCTTTCCCCTTTTGGAAGCCTATAAATAGGGCTGTCATTGTCATCTTTTCCACTTTTGGAAAGCTCTGACCGACCAGCTCCCATTCTTCACCTTTTCTCAGATTTCTCTCCGATCCGGTAAGTTTTCACTCTAAATCTTGTACGTTCTTAATCATTGCATGACTCTACACCTTTCTATCTTTCAAAACTTGGATTCTAACCGTGAAATCACCAAGATCTAGGGGTTCTTGGGTGATGTCATCATGGTGTTCTTCAAGAACATCATGTCTTGGCCTCATTCAACCATGAATAGCTTAGATCTAACCGATTTCCACATAAACAAACTAAGATCTATGATAGATCTTAACATTCCACGGTGGGAAAGATTGAAAGACGGAGTTTCCGACTTTCTTTCAACTCTTTTACACTCAACTCACTTCTTCACCGGTAGAAACGGAGCTTGAACCAGCTCACTAAACATCCTCATAATCACATGGTTCAAGGTTCGGATTCTAACCACGAGGTTCACCGATTTCGGGTTAAACGTTAAACTACCATTCCAAACAGTTCGCTGGCCGAACTTGGGTGATTCCTGCCCGAACCAGTGAAACAAGTAAGAACCCATGTTCTATGGTTCAACTCGTTGTCAAAATACCTCCAAAACACATCAAAACAAGCAAAACAGCCAAGTGTTAGACGAAAGGCCGACCAGGTCAGAAATGCTGGCCGAACGGCTAGGCTATTCGAACGAACAGTCCAGCCGAACGGACTTACCAGCCGATCGACCGGGCCAGCCGATCGGCTAGCACATGGACCCACACTTTTCCAAATTTCATGAAGTGTACTATTGACGAGGTGATGTTCGATCGAATATGCTACTCGATTGGTAAACATTACTGTTCGAATCATGAGATACTACTCTTCAGCACTTAATCATTTTTCCAACTCGTTTGATGCATTGGAATGCCACCCGATCGAGTGACACTCTGTCAAGGATTCACACTGTGGTAATCTAATCGATCGGTTGGACCGACCTGAAAGGTAAGGATACTTCAATGCTTCCTAATAATGCTGCAAAAACCTCAATAGTTCAAACCATCATACACAAACACATCCTTCCCAAAGGAAGAAACAATCCACTCGAACTATCCAAGTCTATTGAGCCTTCCGGCCGACTGAGCAGACTATCTGAACGGTTAGACCAACTGAATGGATAGTGCTGTTCGATCGAACCTACTGTTCGATCAACCAGACTGTTCGACCCAATTTCACCTGTTGCATTTCCGCGTTACTCATCGTTATACTATCGAACTTTTAAGGCTAACCTACTCTCAGCGCTTCCTTCAATCCATAACCAAATCACTGTGAGTATACTCGATCCCTTTTTGCTTTTAGCACTTTTGGGTGTTACATACGTTACCTATCAAAATCACAATAAGTTACACTATACAAACTATTTGAACGCTAACCAAACCGCATGTATTACTTGACTAAATGAATGTTGTTTATTATGTTTACACGTGGAGTGCTATCTACCTGCCTTAGCAACATAGTACTATAGTTTGGACTCAGCACCCGTTCACATGGGGGTTGTTAAGGACAATTACTTGCATGGATTACAGTGGTATTCATATATTGCGAACTGTCTCGGACAGTCAACCCCGCAGTCGTTGGTACCGATGGTCCCATGTCGATAATTAACATGCTTCGTTTTCCTCTGTGTACGTGCCTGGTTATGCGTAAACTATTCGAACTCTATATGCTATTATCAAACTTGTGTACTCACCTTTACATTATATGTATTGACTTTATTTTAACGTATGTGACAGGTGTTTAAGATGCATTCTTGCTAGGGGAGCGAGGCTAGAATAAAGCTCTAGAGCCCAACAAATAGTTGTAGGTAGAGGTCTATCTAGGGTCTCTGGAAGCAGATAAACAACTGCCATGGAGCCGTTGGAGTTGTCTGATCAGGGGTCTAGGACATTAGCTGTCTGTAGATCTTGTCCAGATAGGTCTTAAGGACTTCGAGCAGTACATTATTTATTTGGTTTTGTAATAATTAAATCTGAGTTGTCGGAACAGAATTATTTGCCTAGTTGTTATCTATGATAACTTGTTTATTTATTTGGGATACGGTATGGGACGTATCATTTAAACTGAATTGTAATAATAGTTGTTGTGGAAACTTCTGGACAATCTGTTTCGCTCAGTGCCGCGCCCCGATGATTCCGCCATCGGTTGGGGTGTGACAGATTGGTATCAGAGCCATAACTATAGGGAATTAGGTTAGACACGACCTAGTCCGGGTCGCTGTCTTAGAGACCTAGACTATAGCTAGGAACCAACAGACCAAGTTTATGTGCTTATTTGTGCTATTCTTCGCTATCACTGCACTCGAATTTACAAGTAAGCCAAGTAATTTAGTCAAGATTAGGTGTGAAAACCGCAAACTCCTGACCAAATTACCTGCCTTATGCAAATTTTATTCATTTATTCATGCTTATTTCATTATTTTCAACAACAAGCGAGGAGAATTATATCAAATCAGGAGTGAAATCCACACTTTGATGATAATTTCCCCTTGAAATTTCTTAAAAAAAAAGCAAGGAAGAAATTGCTAAGCCAGGGGTGAAACCCTAACCTTGGCAATTTGTTCCGAACTTTATTTCATCTCACCAAAGCATTCGACGGACTCCAACGACCTGAACTCACGAGTATGACCTAGGAAATGCGTGTGGAATACCCGAGAATCGAGGCGGAAACACGTCTCCTAGAGCCGAAAGTGACGACAAGTCCACTGTGAATAGTTGAATTACTTTGGTTAGTCGATGTCTTGTAGCCGCAGACAATCTATCTCCTGATTTTATGTGTTTCGATTCTGAGAACCGCAACCGTGTACTCTGATGACTCGTTGATTTTATGTGTTTATGTTGCTTTATCTGTTTACGTGTTTATACTTTCGGGATGCTATCCGATTTTGCTATCATTTCGATCGACACACACAACTCGTATTGCTATTCTATCTCAATTCGATCACCGGTTAATGCAATCTAGACAATATTATGCTATACGACTAAGTTAGACTATACGATATAATGCTACTCGATATGCTATACGAATGACACTCGACTTGGAAGGATAGGTTTCTGTTTTCTGACTGCATCTGTGAATAAATGTGTATGTGTTTATGTGCTTCTGTGCCCTGCTTGCTTATGTGTTTCTGTGGTTACGTGGATTCTGTGCTTACGTGCCTATGTGTTTATGTGATATGTGTTTCGGCGTGTTCCTAAGCTTTAGTAGTCTAGACATGTGAGGTGAGATTCAATTACGTTGTGTTGAGTCCTGTGGCGATGTCTGTTGCAGACCATGTCGTCACCTGGATCCCGACACCGTCTTACCCGCCAAGAGAAGAGAGACAAGCGTCTCGCCGCCATCATCGCCAAAAGCGTGGCCAAAGCTGTGAGCAATGTTTACGAAAACGTCAGCAAGTCGACTGATGAATCACGAACTGATGCTCCCAAAGATGCTAGCAAGGCTGCTTTCAGCTTCAAGCAGTTTAAAGCATGCGGACCGAAAGAGTTCACCGGCGAAGATGGTCCTACTGCCATGTTTCATTGGTTCGACTTGGTCGAAGTCACTCTGCGACAAAGCGGATGCCCTGAAAATCTCCGCACTCTCAATGCTACTGGTGTCTTCCAGTCCCGTGCTCTAGACTGGTGGACTGCCGAGCGAAACAAGCGTGGGAATGATGCAGCTTGCGAGCTGACATGGGAGGAGTTTAAAGCAATTATGATCGATGAATTCTGCCCTCCTCATGAACGCCAAAAGCTGGAGGACGAATTTTGGGTCATCAAGCAGAAGGATGGAGACAACGCTGCTCTCACTGCTCGCTTCAAGCAGCTCAGTATTATCTGTCCCGATCAGGTCAAGACTCCAGAGATGACCATCAAGAAGTATATTTGAGCTTTGCCAGACTGTGTAGCCGATTTCGTTCACGCCTCCAAGCCAGCAACGATCGAAGAAACCTACCTGCTAGCCGCTGAGATCAACGACAAGCGGGTAAAGGCTGGTTTCTGGGATAAACGAACCAAGTCTCTGCACCAAGCCACAACAACATCCTCCGAACCTGCCGCTGCTCAAGCCTCCAAGTCTTCAAGAAGGAAGAAGAAGAACAACAGCTCCAGCAACAAGAGCTGTGCTGCCGCAACAACTGCTGCTCCTCTTCAAGTTGTACCGGCTCAGCAGCAGCAACACCAACGCTCAGCTCCAGTGATCAATGCACCGCCAGCAAAGCGTGCATACACAGGCCCTCACCCACTCTGTCCAACATGCTCTTATCATCATCCATTGGGTCTGGCTTGTCGTTTCTGTGCTCACTCTAACCTCTACGGTCATTTCACTACGAACTGTCGCTATGGTCCCCATCAAGCCCCAGTTCAAGCCGTTGCCAACCAAGCTCTACTCCCTGCCCCTCAAGGCCAACCAGCAGCTCAAGCACCAGCAGTCAATGCTCGAGTCTGCTTTGCATGTGGTGATCCCAACCACTTTGCAAACAGGCGCCCGAATAGGGTGGTCAAGCAGGAGCCCCAGCAGCCTCAACAACAGCAGCAAGCAGCCCATGCCCGAACCTTCAACATCAACGCCCGTCAGGCTCAAGCTGACAACAACGTGGTCAATGGTACGTTCCTTGTGAATGGTATTTATGCATCGTGTTTGTTTGGTACTGGAGCCGATAACTGCTTTGTATCGTTTGAATTCGAGAAGCTCCTTAGTCGTAAGCGCTCTTATCTTTCGTCGTCATTCGAAGTCGAAGTCGCTACTGGAAGAATTGTCGCCGTTAATTCTATACTCCATGATTGTACTCTTGAACTCAACAATCACATCTTCCCGATCGACCTTATTCCGATGCAACTCGGAAGTTTCGACGTCATAGTAGGCATGGACTTTCTTCGCGAAAACCATGCTGAAGTTGTGTGTTTTGATAAGATGATTCAATTCTCGCTCGCGAATGGTGATCTTCTGTGTGTGTACGGTGAAACCGCGTCAAAAGGTCTCAAGCTCATGTCGTGTATTCAAGCCAGCAAGTATCTCCGCAAGGAATACCGAGCCTTCTTGGCCAACATTGTAGTAGCGGAGAAGGAAAAGAAAAAGAAAGTTGAAGTCAAAGATGTCCCAGTGGTCCGAGAGTTTCCTCAGGTGTTCCCTGATGATCTCCCCGGACTCCCGCCAAATTGAGATATCAACTTTCGTATTGACCTCATTCCTGGAGCTAACCCTGTTGCCAAAGCCCCTTATCGACTCGCTCCATCCGAAATGCGAGAGCTATCGAACCAACTCTAGGAATTGCTTGAAAAAGGCTTTATTCGCCCGAGCACTTCTCCTTGGGGCGCGCCAGTCCTTTTCGTCAAAAAGAAGGATGGGTCGTTCCGGATGTGCATCGATTATCGGGAGTTGAACAAGCTAACCATCAAGAACCGATACCCTCTACCCCGAATCGACGACTTATTGGATCAGCTGCAAGGTGCCCAATGTTTCTCGAAGATCGATCTACGCTCAGGCTACCATCAATTGCGGATTCAAGAGGAAGACATCCCCAAAACCGCTTTTCGAACCCGATATGGCCATTATGAATTCGTTGTTATGCCTTTCGGTTTAACTAACGCACCCGCGGTTTTTATGGACCTAATGAATCGCGTCTGTAAGCCCTTCTTAGACTGTTTCGTCATCGTGTTCATTGACGATGTTTTGATCTATTCCAAATAGAAGACCGAACACGTGCAACATCTATGTTTGGTTCTCGAGTTACTTCAGGGGAACCAACTCTATGCCAAGTTCTCCAAGTGTGAATTCTGGTTAGAGGAAGTCAGTTTCTGGGTCACATCGTGAATAGTCAAGGAATACACGTCGATCCCGCGAAGATTGAAGCCGTCAAAAGTTGGATTACGCCTAAGAACCCGGCAGAAGTTCGTTCTTTTCTCGTACTAGCGGGCTATTACCGATGATTCATAGAAGGATTCTCTAAGATCACTGTGCCGCTAACCGCTCTTACTCATAAGTGTTGGTGCAGTTGTCTGTCGACTACATCTTCGTTCGAGTCTTAGGGTAAGGCTGATTGTATAGTGAACGGAAAACGAGAAATCTTGTATTGAATAGGATCACTTATAGGGTATATAGTTTGGTCCGCTTATGTGTCACTATATATATGGGATCGCTCATATGTCATGTAGTTGGATCGCTTTTATGACATAATGAGTGGATCGCTTATATGGACATGTCCATATAAGCGATCCAGAAGGTCTATAGTGTCATTTGAGCGGTTCCAGTAGGAGCGTATGTGTGTGTTTTTGTAGGTGTAACGGCGAAGCCCTGTCCGTTTGTCTCCAAGAGATTGTAATTTGACAGTTAATCAATACAGGAGACATTAAGTAGTGAAATCAAGCTTTACGAAGACTAATTTAATGAATTCCGCCTCTGAATTAGTCTAAGCGCTCTTCTGAACGACTCGTCGGGTCAGCAAACGATCCTACAAGTGGTATCAGAGCTCAGGAGGAAGAGTTCTTACCGTTTAGCTCGATTTTCGCTTAAAATTCTGATTTCTACACCTTCTTTTTCTGATTTGGGAAGATTTCACGGTTGAAATTCGTTCAAAAACTCACAGATTGTTCATTATCATACCGAGACAAACCCTTGAAAGTTTGGTATTGAAATTCAAAGAAATAGTGTGCCAAAATGATGTCCGAAAGTGGATCGCTTTTCTGAATTGTTCTGGACCGCTCGAAATTAACCGATTGAGAACCGCTTATTCGGTCGGATAACCTGGACCGCTCCAAAATTAATTCAGTTGAACCGCTTATTTGGACTTTGAGAACCGCTTGTTCGAACGACTGATTGTGGACCGCTGATTTGGACCATCAGGAACCGCTCGTAATTTGAATTTCTTGAACCGCTCGAACGGACAACTCTTGGTCCGCTCGAACGACTAGTCTGAACCGCTTATTCGAACTGCTTTGGACCGCTCGAACAAACAAGTGGGATCGCTTGAAAGAACAATCTTGGATCGCTTATAGAGCAGTCCGCTTATTTGAACAATTTGTCAAAGTTAGAAAGTTGTTAGTGAATTTGTGAAAAATGACGATGGTATTTGATGAACAAGAAAACAATATGCTAGAGGATTTTAATAATTGGTATATGAGAAATATGGATACCGATTATAGAAATGTGAGTACGGACACTTGGGTTAAAAGTTTTGAATGTTTCATATGCCAAAAGGAGGAAACGTTGAAAGAGATAGAAAAACGGTTTAAAATTTTAACGGACAATATGTGGAGTAGAGGTATGAGGATGTCGAATGATGAATATCTATCAAAATTGACAACGGCATTACCTGCTAAATGGGATAAGTTTATGGTTGAGCTAAAACAGAAAGATTTCTTTCCAGAGCTTTCTCCACATCAGTTCTTTAATGAAATTAGAGCAGAGTGGTATAAGGAAGAAAAGAAAAGGAGGGAATTTTTGTCTGAGATGGAAAAGAATTTACATAGATTGGAGCTGAATGAACTCATTGAAGTTGATAGAAGAGTTTGTGTATTTCTTGCAACAAAGAGTACTCTGAAATATGATATCAAAAGGAAATGTTATATTGATGATAATATGAATCCTTTTGATTTTGTTAAACTCTTTCGTGCAGGAATCGACAAGATGGAAACAAAGGATATTCCAAAGATTGAAGAATCTATAGAGTTTGGATCTTCCAGTTCTGCATCAGCATGCTTAAAATGTGACTACTTCAAGACTGAAAATGACAAACTCTTGAAGGATGCGGAAAGTTTGACATCGGAAGTCAAGAAGTTAGAAGATGTGAAGCAAGCTGATGATAAACAGATTCTTATGGTTCAGGAAAACTGTGAGAAGTTGAAAGCTGAAAATGAGAAACTGTTAAGTAATTTGAACAGTTTGACATTTGAAAACAAGAAGTTGAAAGAAAAAGAAAAGGTTTTTGAAGAAAAAATTAAGGATTTTGAAATTGAAAAATCGAAAATGAAAAAGAATTTCAAAATCAACTGAAAATTCTTGAAGATGGGAGAAATGTTTTTAGCCAAAACAACATTGAGAAACAAAAATTGATCAATTCACATCTTCAGAAAATTATAAATTTGGAGAAAGAATGTGAATGTGCTAGAAAGAAAATCAAAGAATTAGAAAAAGAGTTTGAAAGCACAAAGAAATCGTCAGAAGATGAGGATTTCTGGATTAAGCTTGAAAACAAGAATCTGAAAGCAAATGAATCAAAATTCCAAGAACAGATAAAAATTTTAGAAAATGAAAAGTCTGTTCTTGAAAATTTGAAAAATGAAAATGAAAATGAAAATGAAAATTCAATCAAGTCTCATCTTGAAAGAATATCTCAGTTTGAAAAAGAAGCTGAGAATTCCAGAAGCAAGATTGATGAACTTGAAAAGAAATTGATAGGTTTTGTGACTTCATCAGACAGTTTGAAGTTTCCCTGTCCAAAACCAATCAATTCTGTTCCAATAAGTGACAATGTCACAAACTTTGACAATGTCAAAGTTGAAGATTGCGATGAAAAATCTGGTGATGTAAATGAAAAACTTAAAAAACAAAAATTATTTTTGAAAACAAAAGAAAAGTTTCAGAAAACTGTTTTGCAATCGACTGAAAAGGGAGAATGCTCTAAGCAAAAACCTTTAAAGAAGAAAGTAGAACAGAAGCAAAAAGATAATAAAAGTTCATCAGATCGTTCATCCAATCGCAATGAAAAATTACAAAAAGTAAAAAATGAAAATTCAAAAATTGTTGGTAATAAGTGGCGCAGGTCGGACCACAGTGCTTCAAAGCCAAATCCAGCAGAGTTGAGGAAGGAGTATCACCAAGCCAAACAATGCTTTGATCTGAGTGTTTGGACTAAAAATGGTGATAGGTATGATAACAGAGTGTGTTACAGCTGTGGATATCACGGACACATTGCTGTTAACTGCCAGTATTGGAGTTATGAGACCAGGAGGTGTTTTAACTGCAACATCAAAGGTCACATTGCCAAAGATTGCCCAAGGAAATCTAGTGAAAGATTGAGGGTTAATTCTCAGAAAATGGCAAAGATTCCAGTCAAAGTCAAGCCCCAGGAACAGAAGGTTCTGAAACCTAAAGTTCAAGAACAGTCAATTCAGGAAAGGAAAGTTAAACTTTCACAGGGGCAGAAAGACAGACTGAGGAAAAAGAGGAAGAAGGCGAGAGAGTATCTCGAGAAGATTTTGTCCTCGGGTTCATCTGTTGGAAAGAATAAGAGTTCTGATGAATCAACTCCCTCGACTGCTAAGTCAAGCAAGATGAATTCATCAGATACAAATCTGAGGACGAAAAAGGAAAAGAAGAAGGAGAAAATGGTCGGCGATGAATCTGATAGGTCAAAGTCAGACAAGCCACCTGCAGGCAATGATTCTGGTTCATCAAAGCCAGAGGAGCTATTGGTTGAGGTAAAAAAGGAGAATTCAGGTTTAACAATGGATGATGCAAATTTTCCACCATTGTTGAACAAGAATTCGAAATCACCCAAGGACCGTCAGGCTTGGGTGAATCTATTTAAATGAAAAAACCTGACTTGCCGGAGTTCCCAGGTTGGTTTAAGTGGAACATGAATCGGCACATTTCTTGAGAAATTTCACTTTGGTGATTTTTCGCCTCAAATGTGGAAAATCAGGGACATTAAGTTGTACTTGATTTTCTACAGATGGTTTATGTTAAAACTGGAAATGATAAATCTTTAAAATGTTTGAAGAAAACAAGATGATGAGATAACCCCGAATCTACAAAATGGTTATCATACAAACTAATTTTTCTGGAAAAACCATTTTGATTGAAACAAACTTAAGTGTTTTGAAATCACAATGGGAAAGTAGTTTGTTGTGAGGGGGAGTTCTGATTGTTTTTGCACAAGAATGGTGAATTGAGGTAATTCACATAATGTTGTCATATTTCTTGTATAGTTTGTTTTCAATTTTTTCCTCAGAAAATCAAAATTGAAACATATTTTGATTTTAGGGGGAGTAATAAAATTTTGAAAAATTTAAAAAAATTGAAAAATGAAAATGAGTTTTGTTGCAAAAAGAGGAGATGATAGTACATCGGTAAACTATCACAGCATGCTAGAGATTTGTAAAGTCAAAAATGTTTTAAAAAATTACTAATGATGTGTCAGTAGACTTCACACAGTTAGTAAATTGTATTCGAGATATAAACCTAAATTTAAACTTACTTAGTTTGTAGGGAACACTACTTGGATATATAGGTAACCCCTGAAATCTCGTTTGAAAGGTTTCTTATTCTGAAATACTAGGTTCTTATACTCAAATGATGTCTGGGGTATTATTCCGGGACTTCTGCTGAACGGTAGTTCTGACCTAGTCCCTGGCTAATACTTTCTTCATATGCTTGAAACATAGCATAAAGATGTACCAGGATCTTCATTACAATAAAATTGATAATCATCTGTTGTAGCTGAAAAGATCTCCTAAAGGGGACACACTGCTTAGTCGAAACTGATATCTCTCTGCTGAACGAAAGTTCTGACCTGAGATCCCACAGTCTTCGCATTTTTCCCCTAATTTATATACAGATATCATTCGTAGTATACTTACCTGTAAATCAGAATATAGAAATCTGGATACGGGAGTATATTCAAGAGGTGGGACACATAAATAAGTCTAAGTTCTAAAACATTAAATACATATCTTGAATCAGTTGAAAACTTGTGTAGAAGTTTAAGTGGACAACAATACTGGCAATCAGAAGTAAATTTGTTTTTAACATTTGCTGATTAATCAAGATCAATGGTGTTGGTGATATGTCTCAAATCCGATATGATCCTCTTGCACAATCTCTCAAAAATAGTGTTTTATTTCTGTATTTCATATAATTCAAAAATCCAAAAATATTGTATTTTTGTTTGATATTTGAAAACTACAAAAAGATTTTCGACAACAGAGTGTGAAGAACTGATTTTCGACATTTCTAGTGCTAAACATGTTGAACTTATGGTTTGGGAGAGAGTGTGAAATTGTGGAGATTTTAAATGCAAAATTGGTTCATTAACTTTATGTTTAAGTTGAATGTTAGCCAACAATTTGATCTTCATAATTTTTCTTATACGATGAGTTGATTCATTGAGTTGAATCACAAATTGTGTTGTTTTGTGATAGATTGTTTGAGTTTTGCAGGTTTCTGATCCTGTTGCTACGGATAGCCAGGAAACACATCAGAACCAGAGAAGAGCTTAAATTGAGAAAGCCAGGAGTTGATTTCAATGGTGGTAATGATTTCCAGACATAGATCCCAGCATGATGATAGGGGAGTCTGACGAAAGTTAGAGACCAGAAAAAGATCCAGGCATATGATTCCAGGAAGGAATTTCTGAAGAAGATTTGATTCCAGGCAGAGTTCCTGAAGAAGATCGAACAAGATTGAAGTGCTGTGAATGATTGAAGACTCTCACTAAAGATTCCGTCAACATTCAAGGGGGAGTCTGTTGGTGCAGTTGTCTGTCGACTACATCTTAGTTCGAGTCTTAGGGTAGGGCTGATTGTATAGTGAACGGAAAACGAGAAATCTTGTATTGAATAGGATCGCTTATAGGGTATATAGTTTGGTCCGCTTATGTGTCACTATATATATGGGATCGCTCATATGTCATGTAGTTGGATCGCTTTTATGACATAATGAGTGGATCGCTTATATGGACATGTCCATATAAGCGATCCAGAAGGTCTATATATATGGTGTCATTTGAGCGGTTCCAGTAGGAGCGTATGTGTGTGTTTTTGTAGGTGTAACGGCGAAGCCCTGTCCGTTTGTCTCCAAGAGCTTGTAATTTGACAGTTAATCAATACAGGAGACATTAAGTAGTGAAATCAAGCTTCACGAAGACTAATTCAATGAATTCCGCCTCTGAATTAGTCTAAGCGCTCTTCTGAACGACTCGTCGGGTCAGCAAACGATCCTATAATAAGGACAAGCCTTTTGTGTGGGGAACTGCACAAGAGACTGTCTTTCAAACTCTCAAGCATATGCTGTGCAATGCACCGATTCTTACGTTGCCCGACGGAAGCGACGACTTCGTTGTCTACTGTGATGCTTCAAACCTTGGTCTCGGTTGTGTCCTTATGCAACGGGACAAGGTTATAGCGTACGCATCTCGACAGCTCAAGATCCACGAGAAGAACTATACAACCCATGATCTCGTGCTAGGCGCAGTTGTCTTTGCATTAAAGATTTGGCGACACTACCTGTATGGTACCAAGTATACGATCTTCACCGATCACAGGAGTTTACAACATATCTTCAATCAGAGGGAACTTAATATGCGTCAACGTCGATGGGTAGAACTCCTCAACTTAATATGCGTCAAATCCGATGGGATATTCTATTATCTGGGCCGAATTTGGATCCCCAAGAGGACCAATTTGCGAAAGATTATCATGAATGAAGCCCACAAATCCCGATACTCCATTCATCTCGGTGCTGACAAGATGTACCAGGATCTCCATTAGTCGAATTCTCGTACAATAATAGCTATCATGCCAGCATCCAAATGGTACCATTCGAGGCCTTATATGGTAGGAGATGTCGTTCGCCTATTGTGTGGCACGAGATCGGTCATTCTCAATTAACCGGTCCCGAGATTCTACAAGAAACGACCGACAAGATCCACCAGATTCGAGACAACTTGGTGAAAGCTCAGAACAGACAGAAAAGTTACGCCGATAAAAGACGCAAGCCCCTTGAATTTGATGTTGGTGACTACGTACTCCTAAAGGTATCACCTTGGAAGGGTGTAGTCCGATTCGGCAAGAAAGGGAAACTCGCGCCTCAATATGTTGGACCTTTTAAGATTCTGGAAAGGATCGGAAAAGTCGCCTACAGACTCGAACTACCGGAGGAACTTAGTAACGTCCACCCGACTTTCCACGTGTCAAACCTCCGAAAGTGCCTAGCTGATCATGATCGAATCGTACCGCTCGACGATCATCAGGTCAACGAAACGTTACACTTTGTGGAAAAGCCTGTCGAAATCATGGATCGCCAAACTAAGCAACTCAGGCGCTCTCGCATCCCTACCGTAAAGGTTCGATGGGAAGGCAAACGAGGCACGGAGTTCACTTGGGAACTCGAAAGCGACATGAAGGCCAAGTACCCGCAGTTGTTTAGATAGATCTGAAGCATCAAATTGGTAAAATCACGGTGATGTATGGCTTTCAGCCCAATCTTGGGACGAAATTCCCTAAACAAGGGGAGGCTGTAACACCCCGTGTTTTCGAAAGTCAAAGTCAACTTTGACCTTTTATTTGTAATTTATCTATTTTAATTTTTGTATTATGTGGAGTAAGTGTTGTCTAAGCAAATAATCGAATGTTAAATGAATGTGAATCATCAATCGACCTCGAATAAATCGATAATCAAGCTAATCAATCAATCATCGAACTCGAACCTCAAATTATGCGAACTTTGGTATTGTTATACGTGTGTGTGTGCCTTATGTGTTACTTGTGCGTGCTTACTTTATGTTGTTATATGTGGTGAATCAATCAATCGAATCGAAACTCGAAAGGCAATCGAACTCAATCGAAATCGAACCCGAAGTGTGAATTATAGATGCTTATATGTTAGATATAGTAGTTGAGACTAAAAGTAATTTGATTGGGAACTCTATCGTACTCGAATCATCGTTCATCGAAACCGAAATATCAAAAATCGTCGCGAAACACTCAAGAGGTTGTGCTAATCGAACAGGACATCCTGATCGAACAGGCCAGCCGATCGAACATGCTGTTCGATCGGCCAGCCCATTCGATCAGTGAGCCTGGCCGATCGGTTACACCTTTCCCCTTTTGGAAGCCTATAAATAGGGTTGTCATTGTCATCTTTTCCACTTTTGGAAAGCTCTGACCGACCAGCTCCCATTCGTTACCTTTTCTCAGATTTCTCTCCGATCCAGTAAGTTTTCACTCTAAATCTTGTACGTTCTTAATCATTGCATGATTCTACACCTTTCTATCTTTCAAAACTTGGATTCTAACCGTGAAATCACCAAGATCTAGGGGTTCTTGGGTGATGTCATCATGGTGTTCTTCAAGAACATCATGTCTTGGCCTCATTCAACCATGAATAGCTTAGATCTAACCGATTTCCACATAAAAAAACTAAGATCTATGATAGATCTTAACATTCCACGGTGGGAAAGATTGAAAGACAGATTTTCCGACTTTCTTTCAACTCTTTTACACTCAACTCACTTCTTCACCGGTAGAAACGGAGCTTGAACCAGCTCACTAAACATCCTCATAATCACATGGTTCAAGGTTCGGATTCTAACCACGAGGTTCACCGATTTCGGGTTAAACGTTAAACTACCGTTCCGAACAGTTCACTGGCCGGACTTGGGTGATTCCTGCCCAAACCAGTGAAACAAGTAAGAACCCATGTTCTATGGTTCAACTCGTTGTCAAAATACCTCCAAAACACATCAAAACAAGCAAAACAGCCAAGTGTTAGACGAAAGGCCAACCAGGTCAGAAATGCTGGCAGAACGGCTAGGCTGTTCGAACGAACAGTCCAGCCGAACGGACTTACCAGCCGATCGACCGGGCCAGCCGATCGGCTAGCACATGGACCCACACTTTTCCAAATTTCATGAAGTGTACTACTGACGAGGTGATGTTCGATCGAATATGCTACTCGATTGGTAAACATTACTGTTCGAATCATGAGATACTACACTTCAGCACTTAACCATTTTTCCAACTCGTTTGATGCATTGGAATGCCACCCGATCGAGCATACCACCCGATCGAGTGACACTCTGTCAAGGATTCACATTGAGGTAATCTAACCGATCGGTTGGACCGACCGATCAAACGGCCCGTTCAATCGACCGACCTGAAAGGTAAGGATACTTCAACGTTTCCTAATAATGCGGCAAAAACCTCAAAAGTTCAAACCATCATACACAAACACATCCTTCCCAAAGGAAGAAACAATCCACTCGAACTATCCAAGCCGATCGAGCCTTCTGGCCGACCGAGCAGACTATCCGAACGGTTAAACCAACCGAATGGATAGTGCTGTTTGATCGAACCTACTGTTCGATCGACCAGACTGTTCGACCCAATTTCACCTATTGCATTTCCGCGTTACTCATCGTTATACTATCGAACTATTCAGGCTAACCTACTCTCAGCGCTCCCTTCAATCCATAACCAAATCACTGTGAGTATACTCGATCCCTTTTTGCTTTTAGAACTTTTGGGTGTTACATACGTTACCTATCAAAATCACAATCAGTTACACTATACAAACTATTTGAACGCTAACCAAACCGCATGTATTACTTGACTAAATGAATGTTGTTTATTATGTTAACACGTGGAATGCTATCTACCTGCCTTAGCAACATAGTACTATAGTTTGGACTCAGCACCCGTTCACACGGGGGTTGTTAAGGACAATTACTTGCATGGATTTCGGTGGTATTCATGTATTGCGAACTGTTTCGGACAGTCAACCCGCAGTCATTGGTACCGATGGTTCCATGTCGATAATTAACATGCTTCATTTTTCTCTGTGTACGTGCCTAGTTATGCGTAAACTATTCGAACTCTATATGCTATTATCAAACTTGTGTACTCACCTTTACATTATATGTATTGACTTTATTTTAACGTATGTGACAGGTGTTTAAGATGCATTCTTGCTAGGGGAGCGAGGCTAGAATAAAGCTCTAGAGCCCAACAAATAGTTGTAGGTAGAGGTCTACCTAGGGGTCTCTGGAAGCAGATAAACAACTGCCATGGAGCCGTTGGAGTTGTCTGATCAGGGGTCTAGGACATTAGCTGTCTGTAGATCTTGTCCAGATAGGTCTTAAGGACTTCGAGCAGTACATTATTTATTTGGTTTTGTAATAATTAAATCTGAGTTGTCGGAACAGAATTATTTGCCTAGTTGTTATTTATGATAACTTGTTTATTTATTTGGGATACGGTGTCACACCCCAACCAATGGCGGAAACATCGGGATGAGACGAAGTGTGAAGATTGCTCGAGACATCATAACGCTAATAATTGTGACAAGTATTTAAATATTCATTTCATTTCATTTCTAAAGAATCAAGTACAAGGTTTTGAAACAAAGTACAACAACATGAATAATAAAATGATACAATACAAATACAATTCTTTCTAAGTGGGTATCTAAGCATCCTACTAGATTCCATGCATCGTCAACATCCACCTGTAACATGTTAAAATAAAGTTCAATGCAAAAGCAAAGCTGAGTATACAAGTTTGGTACGTACATAGCAAAAGATAAGTTTTGAACAATTACTCATAGCAAGCATGTGATTCAAGATAAACGTTTAAACATGGTATGTGTCTAACATATCAAACCAAGGAAACGCAATATGCTCATGACATTACCGAAGATAAAGAGGTGGGTCGTTAATCCTATAGCGCTACATATGTCACGGTTTGGCTCGTACGAAGTTAATGATAAATTCAACACATAAGATAAGTCCAAGTTTAAAGCATCAAGCCATCACGTATACAAGCATGTTGTAGGAATGTTCATGTGTTTAAGCAAAATGTTCATGTGTTTAAGCAAAATGTTCATATGTAAGTTTGTTGATAGATAAACATGTTACACCCCAAAAGTGGTAAAAGTAAAAAGGGGGAAATACGAGTATACTCACAAAGTTTGCATATGTTTTCCGACTATCCAATGTGACAAAGTTGACGAGGTTGGAAGGTTGAATGCGTAAAGGTTTATGTTCAAGCATGTTTAGAGTCGAGATTCGGAATGAAAGTGACATGAAAATATTATATCAAAATATTCATCTTCACACATAACACTTGTATGACACTTGGTAACCACAAGGGTTATAATGATTTCATGAGTTGAACACCCATAAGAATCATAACAAGGTTTAGGTCCTTAGATGATAACCTACTAATTTGACAAATGAATATGATTTCAACATCAAATATTCGAGTGTACATAGATAGTATTTAGGTTGTATAATATACACATATTATTAAGTCCAAATGTTCAAGTATTCAAGTAAGAGGTAGAAGATTACATCTTCATTTAGGTACCTCAAGTTGAGTCATGGGTGTCATGGATGGGGTAGGAAGACAAGGCCTCCATTTAGGTACCCCTTTAATGTTCACCACTACACTTGATGTAAAAACAACCAAGGAGGGTCATGAACTAAGGTCATTACATGTAGGTAAAGTAAACTAACTAATAGAAATCATCAAATCATGTGAGGATTGTATGTTTGGACAACCCAAGTTGTTCCATAATCACTCATGTATCAAAGACTATGTTTGACATGATTTGTGGGTTGAAACCCTAGACAAAACACCAAGTTTATGAGGTTTAATCCTCTGATTTCAAATGTCTCAACCTTGTTTTTAAGCTTAACCAACCATGGGATAAGTTGTAAGCATTAGGACATAGGCATGAGATGTGTTAGACACAAGTTGCACAGGTTTAAACAAGTTTTGAAGAACATAAAAATCAAACAGAAAGTTTATGGACTATTTCGGGGCATTTCCAGGTCTGATTTCTCCAAGGAGAAGTCTAGGAATCGAACCCCATGATTATCCAAGCAAGTAGGAAAAAGAATCAAGTGAATCGGATAAGAATTGAGTGAGTTATGCTCATTTTCGTGAAGGGGTGTCAATCTGCTCGAACCTTTGCTTTCAGCTACGGTTTGGAGGATGTTTTGAGAGTTTTTAGTGTTGCAAAAGTGGTAGGGAGGCTGGTTATAAGTGGTATTTATAGGGGGGAGGATTAGAGTTTCAATGGGTTGGGCTTTGGAAGTGTTTAGAAGGGGTTACACCTAGAAACTCGCCCACAAAACCCAACTATATGGGGCTGAATTGGGGCTGCCATATTTCTTTATTTTTTTTATTTTTAAAACTTTATAATGAGTAATTTTGTTAATTAAGTTGTGTAATAATATGCAACAATGTTTCCCCTAACTTGTAACAAGGTGAAATATGAAATAAAACATGATTTAACTAGGTAAAAAATGTAATGTACAAGTATGTAACATGTTTGTAAGTGACAAGTATATGTCACATATTAGATGATTAACCGTTGTATAAATAAGCATATTATTAGGGGTTTTTAGGTATCAACAATATAAGGACAAGCATGGACATGCATCGTGAATAAGTATAAGTATGAATTACAAATAAGGATTCGATGTACAATGAATTCGAACGTATGAACATGTATGAATATGTAGATGGTGAATTTAAAGAAATACGAATTTTATTTATGATCCAAGTCTCGGATTTTACAACGAAAAGACGACTACAATAATACAAGATTTCCAAAAATAGCATTACAAGGCGAGCTTTCTAATTATGGAAAGTATGAAAAAGCAGGGCGTTACATACGGTATGGGACGTAACATTTAAACTGAATTGTAATAATAGTTGTTGTGGAAACTTCTGGACAATCTGTTTCGCTCAGTGCCACGCCCCGATGATTCCGCCATCGGTTGGCGTGTGACATTTGGCATCATCAACTCTTTCGAAGATAGGTGCAGGGGTTGAAATAAATTCCATAACTCCTTTGTAGCAGGTTCTTGTGGTGGAGCAAGTGCTTGAGTTGGAACAACAGTGGGTTGCACCATTTGTACTTTCAACAACTGATGCAGCATTTCATTAATTTCTGTAACAGAGGTATCCAGTTTCTCGATTCTATCCGTCAATTCCAGGTACTCTAAACCATCACCCAAATTTTAATGAGATCATCTGATTTCCCACTAGCAGTGGTTTTATCAGAGGTTGAGGTAGGGAGTGTACTCCAAACATTAACCACTGATGCCCCTTTTTCTTGGTACTGGGGTCTTCTTCCTTCAACACTTGATAATCTTTTGATGGAATCAGTGGTTAAAACAAACTCACTAGCAGATATCAGAGGTGTTATAGAAGGAATTGCCTCCAAGGAAGTCTTATTGATGTAACCACTGTCCAAGTGTAAACCAGTGGGTTCAACACTTGTAGTGGCTGCTTCACTTGGATTACCACCAAGAGTTACTTGTAACTCAAGGGGTGCAACCTCCTCAGTTGTTGCTGGGATAGCAGAGGTATAAGCATCAGACTCAGTTACTTGTTGGAGTGTACTCTCAGTGATAGGTGGTAGAGAGGAACTGATTTATGTCTGAGTTATATCCAAAGCATGCAACAAGATCATTATTGATGGTGGTATTTGTGAAATGATGATGGGAGTTGAAAATGAATTTGCCCCGGGCAGTGGACTGTGGATGATGGAATCAAGTGATTTCAGAGCATCATAATTTGGGGTCCCTATTCTTACAACCTGTTCTTTTTTAGAAGAGGCAGGAGGAGTTTGAGGCATGGGTTGAGACCTTTCTACCATCTACTGTGAGGAAGTAGCAGTCGTGGTTTCTAGTGACTTTTGTGTTGTCACTGGCAGTCGCTCTGTGATCTCATCTTCTAGAGTTGCCTTTATTGTAGGTTTAGGGGGTTTTTGAGTTTTCTTTTGTTTTGGTGGATTTAGGTGTGGGTTTCACAACAGTTGTTTTGCTGCTGTGATCACCTTGAGCAGTGGGCTCAGCAGCAGATACCTGAGGAGCAGTGGTTGCTGCTAAATTCTGCTCAGGCACCTCTGCTTATGTTTTGGAAACAAACTTTGAGGATTTATTGAAAAATTCAATTTTTAACTATTTTTAAGGTTATTTTTTATTTTTCTAAAAACATTTTTATGCTATTTACACATGGAACACAAGAAAGCTTGCTTTAATCCATGTTTAGCATTCCAATCATATGGATCAAGTTTTTCAACAGTAGATGAATCCAATTCTTAAGTTTGTACATCTACCAACTGATCTTTAGGATGGACATGTTAAAATAAAATCAAACCTTTTTATAGTAATCCCCCACAAAGCGGTGTCTGATGTCAAGTGATGATGGATGAATAAGATACTGGATTTTTGATGATATATTTCAGCTACTTGACATTCCTGCATAAAAGAAGTCTTTTGAGCAACTTATATCAAAATCCAATAACATATTTTGATGATACAATCAGTTGGACTTTTCAGCAACAACAGCAGCATCATAATATTCTTCAATCAGTGATTTTGGAAACATCTGCTGCATGTGTACAATCAAAACACTAAGCTTTTTGCCTAGGAATTGATATCCCTCTGATGTAATCTTTTCACACTCTTGGTGTCTGTACTTGTTTTGAGTTTGATGAATCTTGACAATCATGCTCCTAGCATATGCAATGTTCTTTGAGGACCCACTTTTTGCCAAAAGGATTCTCATCCTTTGGTTGTGGCACAAGTTTTACAAGCTTGTTGTCACTGAACTGCTGAAGCTCTTCTTAGAAGACAAATACCCAACTTTTTGTCTTTCAACGCTTTATGGCATTTTGACTTGTTGATGGAGTGGTAGAGAGTCAGCAAGAAGACACATGTTTTAGGATAGCCTTTTTAAAAGAATCCTTTTCATTGATGTTGCCAAGAAAATGGTGAAATGGTTGAATTTTAAAATGGCATTGAAGTTCAAAAGGCGAGGCTGCAGATGTGAGTCATCTGAGCTAACCACTGCTGGTGACTTTGATGATCCAGCAGTGGCTTGAAATGGATGTGAAAGGATTTGAAGGAGGGTTTTGGCACACTGATAATTTTTTATCGATTTTTGATGAATATTTATCAACAGTGGTTTGGTGAAGTAGTGGTATAGAATTAGAAAGCAATTTTGGTCAAACACTGTTTATGCATCAGTGGATGAGCTTTAACAGTTGTTTTGTACATCTGCTGCTCTGATGATGGAAATAATTTTAGTATCATGTCCAACATCTGTTGAAGATGAATGTGGGTCACCTGCAGAACCAAATACTTGACAAACACATTTTAAATGCAAGTTTATCAAAATTAATCATAACAGCAGGGTTTACAGGGATTTTTAATGCAGGGAATTCACTTGTTTCAGCATTCAAGGTTTTACCATATGTTTATTACCAGTTTTGAAGCTTTTATAGATTCCTGACGGTGGTTTAGTACCCCAGATGATGGAAACCTTTTTACTATGGCTACTCATTTTGTGTCATAATATTTGAATTACAACATGAGCATCCAAGTATTTTAAGGTCTATTAGCAAACAATCTTTGATCAGTGTTTAAAACAAACTTGAGTTTGACATGACCTTAACACTTGCACTATTTCCTTTTGATCTATTTTCAAGGGTAGTATTACCAAAAAAAATAAGGATTCTACATCCTGACAGGTGTTTGAACTTTTGCTATCAAAAACAAGTAAAAGTACAAAATATATCATTCTAAAAAAATAAAGAATAATATATCCTGTTTTATTTTGAGAAAACTTTACAAAGAAAAAGAGTAAAAGTTTTCTGATAATAAAATCAATTAGATCTGGTGTGTCTCAAGAGTTCAAGTAACTTCGAATAAGGTCAAGATCATTTCATTCTCAAGCTTAGGACAATGGTCAGTGGTTTGAACCAAAGTTCTGTAACCACTGTTTGGCACCATTTCCTTGTCAGTTGATTGTTACTATGAGGAACCTGTTCACAAAGGTTTTGAAAGTTCTTTGTGAACCTTATTACCATGTGAATAATTTCTGAGAAATTTGGCCTATTCCTCTTTATTGAAAAATATCTGGAAATACTTTTGTTACCTGAACTTCCCTGAAACAATGATTGTGCATGGTTGATTGATGACATTATGTTTGACAAAAAATGCAGATCTATTTTTGGTTTTCCTTTTGTAGGATTAACCCGTGGACTCTTAAGTGTTTTGGGTTTATACTCTTTTCTTTTGAATTCGAAAGTTTTGAGATAAACACACTTTTGAGTTTTTGTAATTTTTCTTCTTTCCCTTTTTACCCTTTCCATAGAAAAGTATTGAAACTTTTACTTGAAGGTTTTCAAGGAAAGAATACTCAATCCAAAATCATTTTCAGCAATGTTTTGAGAGATTTGGACATTTTTGCACTTGCTTATGCCAAATTCCACATTACTCATGATCTAGATATTTTGACTGCTGATTTTCTTAATGTATTCTTAACATAGTTGATTTTTGGTCCTTTTAGAGGATTTTCAACCTGTTTTTCAATACATAAGATCTAAATAGCTAAAGTTTTAATTTCCCTCTTTTTATGCTAACAAAAACACTAATGTTATCATCCGAACATAGATTTTCGTTGACATGAGGTAAACACCTTAGCAGCAGTCATGGTAAACAACCTTCATAACAACAATTGAAATCAATTTTGTAAAATAAAGAGATTATACCATAGTTATCAGTCATTTTTCAGATCTGAAAGCTATAGCTGTTTTATGTATGATATCACTTGTTATAAGATGTTTGTGTGTCTTATGACATCTTGGTTGTTTTACAGAGTTTTTTGAGTAGCAACTTTGATCGTCCTTACTCGTTACTCTGTTTTTCAATAAAATACAATCAACCTTAGTATCAATAAATTTTGAGCTGAACTGTTATGTCAAAATGATTGTTAGATCAAATTTGACTGTCCAAGCTCTGATACCAATTGTTAGGATCGGAGGCTCTCGTGATTGTGTTTGTTTGTATAAATTGAACATTTAGAATATATGAAATGATGTAAAGTACAGCGGAAATGGATACAAACTTTCTAAACACAACCAAAAAGGAAAATAGTTTGTTAAACAAATGCTTTTCATTGAATGATTGAGATACAAAGCAAATGATTACAGCATCTTTACAGAACTAAGCTCCCCCTCAGCCTGATACCCCAAGGTTGGTTGCACAAGATGAAAGGATTGGGCTGAAGAAGAAGAATCCACTCAGTCAATCGAATGTAACAGTACAGGGTACCGTTACATTTATAGACAGTCCAAACCACTGATGTATCACAGCTGACGTCACCATGAAAGCGACATCTAACAGACTAACAAACTCTATATACTGTTCTACAACTACTGAGCGCTAATGTTGAGCATCAGTGCTTTCTTCAAAGGGTGATCAGGCCTTGAAAGAGCAGTACTTTGGTTCTTCATCAGTGCTTGGAATTCATCAGTAAATTGAGCTTCAGCCTTTAAACTTCATCAGTGCTTTGGCTTTACATTACATAAAGAGAATCAAAACTGTTGCTGCATCCTTCCACTGCTATGAACCCAACAGTACTTGTCATGATCAGCAGTGCTTGACTCAAGGCAGTAGATTGGGCAGCAAGGCTTTAGTTCTTCATCAATCTTTGACTTGATCAGTAGCTTCCAGGAACAGCAGTTGTTGATAAGGGCAGTACTTGGAGCATATCAGTTGTTAGGATCACTTTCAAGGGGAAAGTTTAGTGCAAACTGTTTCTTATGATGAATCCACTGTTTTGAACCAGTTTTGGCTTTACATCATCTGTTACTCTGGTAGGGTTCAATCCCAACACAAACTTTTGTATTTATTATTTTTAGATATATCCTATAAAAGACTTGATGTAATAGTTTGATCATTATTTATTATTTTTTGTTTCCTATTAATGTCAAAAGATAATGAAAAGTAAACATATTTTATTTTCACATGACTAATAATAATGGTTTATGAACAAAAAAATAGTTTATACTTTAAAGTTTCATACTATCATGTTACAAGTCGATTTAGAATGAATCGCAAAACCTATTTATGAGAATTCGATCAAAACACAATAAAGTATAACTATAGAACACCTATGTAAGTGTAAAGGTAGTCCTTAGCTAGGCCTCGCCTAACTGGTTTGGGCTCAACACATATGAATCAACAAAGGCTTTAGAATTATATCTCCAGTGCATATAGGTAGTGGTGCACAATTCGGGTTTTTTTGCGTACCCGGTTCCGGGTATGGAATCGGGTTCGGGTACAACCGGGTTCTTCAAATTCTGGTATTGACAATACCCAGGTCAGGTTCGGGTTTTATACAGAAAATGTATACCCTATATACCCGGGTTCAGGTAGGGTCCGGGTCAGGTTTTCTAATACACGGGTATTATAATACCCTATTTCGGGTTCGGGTAGGATTCGGGTAGGGTTCGGGTATGCCTTGGGTATTGATCGGGTTTTTATATTCTTTTTTTTTCTTTTGCATAAAACATAGAAATATAAAGTGCAAAACCTTTTATTTCATAAAACATAGATTACATGACACCTAAATAACAAACATAGACCGTGTAATAAGATGTTTAACATAGATAGCTTCGAATAACTTAATTGTCTTCATTTATTGTTCGTCTCGAGAATAACACTTGCGGAAATGTTTTTTTTAAGTCGTTAAGGAGTCATGGTCGAAGAAATTACCGCAACAAACTCATCGAGTCGTGTTTGGGCTGTAAGGCATTCTTAGATAGTTGAAATACTTCCAAATATGTGATCTTGTAAGTCATGGAGCTTTAAGTTGGTAGATGCTTTGAAGCATTAAATACTTTGAGTGTACTAGATCTTGTAAGTCATCCCTAACCTTTTTAGGGATAATTAGTCAAGTGAAGACGGTGGGGGTTTTTGTGGTTTAAGAATAGATACAAAAAATCGATTGTCTCATGCGGTAATTGGTGTAAATTTGTAATTATATAAGGTTTGTGTTGTGGCCGCCTTGGTTTGAGGTTTGGCGTTTCGTTTTAGGGATGAGCAAATCAGACCCGGTACCGGTACCAAATTTACCGGACCGGGTACTTTTTCGGTATCGATTCGGTACCGACTTTTAACATTTTCGGTACAGTACCGATTCGGTACCGGTATTTACCAGTTTTTACTCTCAAATACCGGTAACTGAACCGTACCGAACCTGGTATATTCGGTACCGGTACCCACTTTTAGGGATTTTCGGTACCAATTATTTCGGTTCCGGACGGTACCGAGCTCATCCCTATTTCGTTTTTATGTTCACTTTTCAAAAAAAAAAAAAAATCCCTAAGCTTTGTAATATCACATAAATTCCTCGCATTCGTTATGATTAAATGCTTGGTTCTGGAAGCGCTTCAAATATTTACAATAGTCATTGGGTGGTAGTTGGTGGAAAAACGTGAACCCTAATTAAGTTCCATTCTGTCCAAAAATCAAGGATTACCGAAATCTTGAACAAATGAGGCTACAATGTATAATGGTGGTGTTGAAAAAAAAAAACGAACATGTGAGATCCATATTTTAGACACTTAGAGCACCCGGGGCGGTAACGTGATGGCCTTCATCACGCGTTGAACTTGAAACGGTACACCGCCGCCACTAGTCCCACCACGCGTTGATCTTTTAACGCGTTAACCTGACCACGCGTTGAACTTTGCAATTTTTTGACCGTTGTTATTTTTTAAACGTTGCTTTTTTGACCGTTTGGATCCATTTTACCGTTGTATATTGTTTTTTTTATATAAAATCCCACATATTTCAATACACTCAATACAAAAAACCTCTCAACAATTCTCACACTCAATACAAAAAATTCAAAAAACTCTCAACTATTTTCACACTCATTTTTACAAGAAATATGGAAGGTTCAAGCAAGAGAGGTGGTGGATCGAAAAAAAGAGGTGGCGGTTCGGGTACGAAGAAAATAAGGCCCAAGGTTCGAGCGAATCTTGGTGAGCCCGCTCGATTTAGGTTGTAAGACGAACCCGACCAAGTCCCACCCTTTCAAACCCAACAATATCCACCCTTTCAAACCCAACAATATCCACCCTTTCAATCGCAAACGTACCATAACCAACCGTTCGTTCCACCGTTTCAACCTCACCAATTTCAATCGCAAACGTATCAAACCCAACCCCACACACTCGACCCTCTACTAGAAGACAACACCCTCATTCATCATTTTGCAAAAGCGTGGAATGGACCACGTGAACCACAACAAAGTCTTGACGAGGACGAGGAAGAGGAAGAGGAAGAAGAAGCGGAGGAAGAGGAAGAGGAAGAGGAAGAAGAAGAAGAACAAAATGTTGAGGTTCAAGAAATCGCTCCAATCGGCCGACAACCTTGGACGAGCGAGGAGGAGGTCTCTTTGACGAAGGCGTATTTGCACATCTCGGAGAGTAAGAAACACGGGAACGAGCAACGAAGGGATGCGTTTTGGAGACGGGTTATTAATCATTTTATGAAACTTCCCGGTGCAAGGATCCGAAACATGGACCAAATGACGTCGAAGTGGACGGATTTGAACGGGAAAATTAGCAAGTTCAACGCTTGTTTCATTCAAAAGGTATGTTTTTTTATTAACAAAAAAGTTAAAAAAACAGTTTTATTTAAAAAAAACTGTTTATATTAAAAACAGTTTATAAAAAAAACAGTTTTTTATAAAAAAAAACAGTTTTATATAAAAAAACAGTTTATAAAAACAGTTTATAAAAAAAAACAGTTTTTTATAAAAAAAACAGTTTTATATAAAAAACAGTTTATTAAAAAAAACAGTTTTTTATAAAAAAAAAACAGTTTTATAAAAAAAACAGTTTTATACAAAAAACAGTTTTATAAAAAAAACAGTTTATTAAAAAAAACAGTTTTATAAAAAAAAACAGTTTTATTTAAAAAACAGTTTATAAAAAAACAGTTTTATATAAAAACCAGTTTTAAAAAAAAATACAGTTTATATAAAAAACAGTTTATTAAAAAAAACAGTTTTATATAAAAAAACAGTTTATAAAAAAACAGTTTTATAACATTTTTTTTTTTTTGTAGAGCCGAAACCCACAAAGTGGAGCGAGCGAGGCGACGATCATGCAACAAGCCACCGCAGAGTATTGCACAACGTACCATAAGAGAACTTTTCCACACGTGGCGGCATGGGAAGTTGCGAGACATCACCCGAAGTGGGTCCCCGTTGAGTTGGTTGACACGCGTGGTCCTACGGCTCCAAAAAACGAGGCGGTTCGAAAAGATCAAAGACATCCGAGTCGGGGAACTACACGGCTTCCGCGTCAGATAACTTGCCCCAAATGAACTCAAACGACGACCCTCTTGACGAACCCGATCAACCCCTTAACGAGCCCGTTGAGGAAGATACACCCACAAGGCCACGACGCAGACGAGGTGGTGAATCGTCAAGCAAAGGGAAGGAGGCGGTGGCGGAGTCGATCTTTAGAATCGAAGAGGAGAAAATGACCCAATTCAAGAAGGCCGAACAAAGAAAAGAAACAATGATGACCCTAAAAGTTGAACGGGAGCAGGCGTACAAGGAACACTTGAAAACGATCGAAAGACAAAATGATTTAAAAATCTTGTGTGAAAACCACGCCCATCTCGACGAACCGTTCAAGTCAATTGACATTGAACAAAAGCGCGCTATTTGCGCAAAGTGGGGTTGGGAGATGCCATCGGTCTAGTTGTTTTTTTTATTTGGTTATGTGATTTATTTTTAAAGTTTAATGAAATTTATAATTTAGTGTTTTATTTTTAATTTCTAATTTTTAAATTGAAAATTAAAAAAAATTGGAGTGATAGAATTCCATCACTAGTGATTCCACCCCTCCTACATTTCTATCACTAGTGATAGAAATTTGGTTGATGACATGTCATGATTTGATTGGAGAGTGGGAGTGATAGAATCCATCACTAGTGAACCACCCCTAGTCCCCTTATGAATGAGATTGGTACCTAGAGTCGTCTCCGAAAATCTATGAAATTTACGGGCCTTTGGCAAATAGAAGATACGAGCCCCTAAAATACAAACTTTTAAAAGAATATATAAAAATGTTTAAAATGTAGTAAAATGAATTAAAAACTTATGAGAATCACCTGCATGTCATGGCAGGCCTCTTTCAACTAAAATTTATTTAACTGTTAAATAATAATTTAAGAATTAATCTAAATAATCATTTGTAAACTAAATGTAGGAATTATGATGTAAACTTGGGAAAACTAGACACTAATTCCTATTTACATTTAATGTAACTTGATAAAATTAGGCAATTAATGTAATAAGAAAAACAAAACTCAGCTAAATCAAAAGATAATGAGATTTGAGTTGTCTCCCACCCCGACCTCTCTGGACCAACCCTGTCGGTACCATACCAATATCATACAATAAATATACCAAAACCAATATCATACAAGAAATATACCAAAACCGAAAATTAGGGGTGTTCAAAACTATCCATATCCGAAAATCTGATCCAAATTATCCGATATCCGAATCCGAAATATCCGAAAATTCGGATATCCAAAATTCAGATATCCGATTTTCGGATTCGGATATTTTGGATATTCGAAATATCCGAAAATTTAATTTTTAATTTTTTTGGATATCTGAATATCCGAAAATATCCAAAGTATCCGAAAATATCTGAAATATTCGAAATATATCCAAATATTTATATTCGCGTATCTGAAATATCTGGTTCAGAATATAAAATAATAATAAAAAAATAAAAATTAAATAAAAATCGGATATTCGGATATCCGAAATTCGTTGATGTTAGAAGCCGTTATTAGCTGCAAGTTAGGGTTTCAATTAGGCATCTTTTCTATAGATGATTTCAGTTCAGTTCATTTAAACCCATTGTAGTTTAGCTTCGTTCTTGTATGTTTACAATTTCAATTTCAACAATAAAGCTCTCGAATTGATTCAAAAACCCAACTGAGTTCAGCGGTTGTTATGTCAAGGTGCTTGAAAACACCTAACTGAATTCATGGGTTGTTTATGTTAAGATGAAACTCAGTTCAATTCATTTAAACTTCTATATTTGTGTTGCAGGTTATATGTGATTAGATAAGGGATGTGGTTAAACTAAGGCTGATGGGTTTGACTTTTAAAAAAATATTTGAGTTAAATGCCATTTTAGTCCCTGTGGTTTGGGTCATTTTGCCAGTTTAGTCCAAAGGTTTCATTTTTCACCTGTGGGTCCAAAAAG
Organism: Helianthus annuus; assembly: GCF_002127325.2. Classification (NCBI taxonomy): domain Eukaryota; kingdom Viridiplantae; phylum Streptophyta; class Magnoliopsida; order Asterales; family Asteraceae; genus Helianthus; species Helianthus annuus. The sequence continues at coordinate 119,386,479 of NC_035439.2, forward strand.
GTTTCACGGTTGCCATTTTAGTCCACTGGGTTAACTTCATCCATTTATTTTGTTAACGAGAAGGCCAATTCGGTCATTTTATTTGTAATTCTGTTAACTAGAAGAGTAATTTAGCCATATAAAATAACAGAAAAAATGGATGAAGTTAACCCAGTGGACGAAAATGGCAAGAGTGAAACCTTTTTGGACCCACAGGTGAAAAATGAAACATTTGGACTAAACTGGCAAAATGACCTAAACTAGAGGGACTAAATTGGCATTTAACTCTTTTTCTTAAATACAAAGTCATGTGAATCAGTTGTGGTCTACTCCTTTTTTTACATGTTTTATTTATGTTACATTCCTCACTAAAGCTTCTTTACTAGGGACTGTTGAAGAACCAAGGAATGTACGTGTCTCAGGAAGGAAGCAGTTCCAAATGTAAGTTTATTACTGTTTGTTTGTATTACCCTTTTTTAATTAAAAATTTTGCATCATCACAAACAAACATGATTCACTTAATTTTGACAGTCTGCATCAAAGAATCTCACTGGAGTAGTGAAGGTGGGAATGATATCAGATCTCGAGAATATGCTTAAACAAAAGACTTTTACTAGGTTCGTTTTTTCTTCGGCCACTTGTCAAACATTGCTATGATATGTTTTCTATTACTGATAGATATAGTACACCACTTACAGATCCGAAATTGAGCGTAACCAAAGTCACGGTTCGGTTCCTACAGAGTCTAGTAAAATGGCGTTAAAAATATTCGAACAACTCAAAAGAATGAGTCCGAAGGAACAACCTTCAGGATCCAAGCTAGCTGGGACTGGAACTACTGAGAACGTAGACTCGCTAATAGGTTTATCAAGCTCTCAAGATAAGCAGAAATCAGAGGGTAAAGGTAAACATCGCGTGTTGTTTTCGGATGCTCGTGAGCCAAAGCAAAGACACTGTTGAAGAAAATGGTTCAAAAAATATTGTTTCCGTTGATGGAAATGTTAAAGTGCCAGTTGAAACAAAAGCTGGGTCTGCAACGAAACGAGCTTTTTCAATGAGTGCTCATGAGGTAGGTTGAACTTGTGATCCTTCTATATGATTCTTATTCTTATATATCTTAAAACATAATGTCGGTGGTACTTACCACCAACACCCTCTTTTTTGAAATCTTTCACTTTTAACCCGTGTATTATTACTTTGTATTTACACTGTTCAACTTTTAAAAATTACAATTTTATTCCCTAGATACAACTCCATTTTACACTTCCTAAAACTTTTAAATTTGCATTCTTAATTTATCTACTATTACTTCATTTTACACCCCTCAACTTTTGAAGTTTGCCTTGTTAACCCTCAAGTTTGAATTTCGCCACCACCCCACAGGTTTTAAACTTTGCGTTCACCGTTTTTAGCCCTTGCACTGTTACTCCATTTATATCACCACCACCCCCTCAAGTTTTAAACTTTGCGTTTTTACCCCTTTCACTATTACCCCCCTCAAGTTTTAAACTTTATGCTTTTACCCCCTTTGCACTATTACTCCGTTTTTATCGCCACCACCCTCAAGTTTTAAACCTTGCGTTTTTTTACTCCTTGCACTGTTACCCCCTCAAGTTTTATTAAACTTTTCATTTTTACTTTTTGCACTATTACTCCATATTTACCGCCACCACCCCGTCAAGTTTTAAACTTTGTGTTTTTACTTATTGCACTATTACTTCATTTTTACACCTCTTCAACTTAGAAAATTTCATATGGTTAATGCATCACATAATGCTTGGAATAATTCACTCGATGTTGTGATTACTTGCGCCGCAACACGCGCAGGTTTGAGTAATTGCTAGTTTCGATTATAGTTGATGTTTCTTTCTATAACTTACAAGTTAGATTTTTTTTTGGTCTTGTGAAGGATACTCTGGATCTAGATGATGACAACCATTCTAACGGGCATGCAAATATCTCAGTCGGTGTAAATAAGAAGCTGGGGGCATCTGTGTTAGCAAACAACGGCGTTTTGCACTACCTGAGTCCAAAAAAGGTGCCATATCTCCTGGTAGTTCTGTTGTTAATAACCAGAAGATCGGTTTTTACGTACCTGCTTTGACTTCGTCGAGCAGTACTCAGTCAACAGTGCTTTCTCAACCAACCTTCGTAGTTGATACAGTTAAAGTTACTCCTCCGAATAAACCTACAGTTTTCCCAACTTTTGGAAAGGTTAAAGCAAATGTTAGTCCTGACGCGAAACCACTTGGCGCAACCAGGTAAATAAGTTTTTTGTTGTAAATGAAGTTATTTGTTGCTTATATGGTGAATCTTACGCTTGTTTCTTTCTGGTGCTATGCAGCTTTATTAATTCAACCATGAATAAAACAGTCAGAAGCCGGAAAATTTGTTGCTATTATTAACGGGACTTCTTCAAGTCCATCAATTTTTGCTTCTTCGTTTTCTTTTCAATCTTTCGGAACCAACACAAACAATGTTTCCAGTAGTAGCTCATCCACTGTTCTTTCTTCTACCACCACTACTACAGCTGTTAGCAGTACTTTTGCGACATCTGTGTCTGCATCCGCATTTAGTTTTGGGTCTGCAACTGCTTCATCAACTACATTGAGCAACGGTGGTAGCATATTTGGATTCAGTTCTCCATCAGGCTGCATTTACTGCCGTTACACAGGCGGTCCCATTCAAGTTTGGCTCAGGGACTAGCGAGACACCATCATCCGCTTCAGCGGGGTCTCTTTTTAGTTCTTCAGCTCCTAGTTTTGGTCTTACTTCTGTCGCCACCTCATCTGGCGGCTCGACCAGTAGTTCCACCACCATGTTCAGTTCTGGCTCCAGAGTTTTGGACTTAGCTCTACTGTCGCCTCATCGGAGACCAAATCTGGTGGCTCTGGTTTCGGTTCAACACTGAGTTTTGGAGTTAACTCCTCTACTGTTGCTTCGTCAGAGACCAAATCTGGTAGTTCTGCCAGTAACGTCTTTGGTTCTACACCGTTTTTCTTTGGGGCGTCTACTATGTCTATGCCTTCTGCCAGCAGTTCGCTTTTCATGTTTGGATCATCTAACGCAGGATCATCCTTGTTCTCATTTTCTTCAAAACTGTCTTCTCCTGCTCCAGTTTTCGGAAACTCGACTCCTGTTTTCGGAACTTCGCCCCCTAGTAACACTGATCAAATGAGCATGGAAGACAGTATGGCCGATGACTCCAACCAAACACCAAGTCCAGCGCCTGCTTTCGGTCAAGCTTCCAGCGGCACACCACCGGGTTTCATGTTTGGTTCCGTCACGCCGACAACGGTTCAGCCACCTGGTTTCTTGTTCGGTGCGCAGATAAACCAAACGCAAGCACCGTCTCAGAGTCCTTTTCCGGCAACACAGTTTAGTGCGGGAGGAAGGTTCTCGTTAGGTAGCGGTGGAGGGGACAAGTCTAATAGAAGTTAAAAGACAGACCAGGAGGAAATGATAAAACATGGGAAGGGGTCGCTTGGTTTGACATTCTACAACTTGTGTCAGGAGGTATTGTGGTAGTTAGATTGTTCTTGTGTCTCATTTTTGGAGGAAGTGTTTTGTATGAGGTCCATCGGTATAACATCTTCTTATTCTTTTTGTGTAAAAACATACAAGGTAAAGAAGACATTGCAACTCTAGAGTCATATAGCTTGTATTTCTGTTTTTATAATATATGGATGTTGTCTTTAGCTGACGTTCGACAAGGTTCTATACATGGACTGTATAGCCATTGGCTAACCGGTTCTTGTGGCGTCAAACTGGTGCCATTTGATGATGATTATGTAATCGGGCCTGCGATTTTTTGTCATCTTATTTTGCTGCAATCTCCGGGTAGACCTTTGAGTGGCATCATCATATGGTGTTTGCATATCCGTCTTGGCATTTTTGATTGATTGAATGTAACCAAATGGCTTTTATAACAACAATAAAGTTAACTTTTGTCGCCGAATAATTTCTCTATCAGTTTCTTAAAATCTCATCATATAAATGAAACAGGTCAAAAGTTATTGTGAAGGTTACCTACTTTATATATAGAGTTAATTATATAGTTAACTAGGTTAGAACCCCGTGTATTACACGGGTTGAATAAATGTAATTTTATATATCAAATAATATATATATATATATATATATATATATATATATATATATATATATATCTAAAAATCTCGTTTATTACACGGGTTGAATAAATGTATATATCAAATAATAAAACAAGATATATTTAAAAATCTCGTTTATTACATAGATTGAATAAATGTAATTTTATATATTAAATAATAAAAGATGTTGTATTTTTAAGAACATCATATATTGTCCGGGTTGAGTAAATTTAAATTTTATATATTAAATAATGAAAAAAGTTACATTTTTTAAGAAACTCATGTGTTATACGGGTTGAGCACATGTAATTTTATATACCAAACAATAAAAAGTTATATCTTTATAAACCCTATGTATTTTATGGATTGAATAAATCTAATTTTATATATTACATAATAAAAAAAAAGTTATATTTTAAAAAACCCTGTGTATTACACGGGTTGCATAAATATAATTTTGTATAGTAAAAAATAAAAATGTTATATCTTTAAAAAAACCTCGTTTATTACACGGGTTGAATGAATCTAATAAAAACTTAAATCTTAAAAAAACTAACGGATATACTCGATATACGATGGATGGGGTGATTGCGGTGATGGTTCTTATAAATGTCACGTAAACATAGTAATTATCGTATTTGAGTTTAGAGTTGAACACGAAAATAAAGGTACAGAACCGATAAACATTGATTAATATTTTTGTTTACCCCTTATAAACATTTTTGAAATAGGTTCTACTCTTAACTACTTTAGTTTAATAAAATAAATAAATAATTTACATTATATTAATTTATATTTAGCGTACATCTTTTGTTAATTTCAGGATAAATAATTTTGAAATCTGATAAATATTTTAAAATATTAGATTATCTCTTAATCTCCTATACGAATTGTTTAAATTTATATTAAATTTATTTTATAATTATCTTTTAATTAATATTAATTATCAATAAAAAATAGATGGCTTTAATGAATGACATGTGTCCTTTCATTGGTTTCTTTTATTATATAGTATAGATGTGGTTTACATAAAGTAAGGTACTAATAGTTTAAAATTACATTCTTGGGTACTAACTTTCTATTTTTTAACATTATGTGAGTGTATTAATTACATAGTTAGTCCTTGTGGTGTATACAAACTAACAATCTAAGGTACTAATAGTTAACAGGGAATAACCTCACATGTTAAAATACCTCAGGATGTGATTTTAAACTATTAGTACCTTTGATTGTTATTTTGTGTAAAGCATGACTAACTATGTAATTAACTCTTACATCTATATCTATCTATGGGGACCGCTAAAATGAAAACCACCTCTAGTTGTAAGAACCATGAGAACTTTTTGATCCGGGGCGAGTTGGACCAAATTTTTTTTTTTCATAAACGTAGATGCGTGTATTATAAACACATTTGTAAAAAAAAAAATCAAAAAAAAAAATGTCGTGAGTGTAGTTTTGAGCACCACAAGTTTGTTTTTACGGGTACCGTAAAATTTTACTGTACCCGTAAAAACAAACTTGTGGTGCTCAAAACTACACTCACGACATTTTTTTTTGAATTTTTTTTAATGCTTATGGTACAATAAGTTAGTAAAGGGCCAAGATGGTCTTTTCACATGAATATTAAATCTTAAAGCTTTCTAAGTAATGAGTATTAATTTACAAAACTATTATTACAATCATTTATATAAATTTTAATCTTTTAGTAAAAGAAAAATTATGATAGAAAGAAAAAGGAATTGAAGAGTCCTATGATAGAAAGAGAAAGGAATTGAAGAGTCCTCTTTTAAAAAATTAAATTTCACCTATTTAATGATTTAATATAGACATGATACAATAGCATGATGTAACAGGTACCATAATGTTGGAATCCAACTGTTTCTAGACTGTACGTGTCCATAGGAAAGTTCAAATGTGTTATTCAATTCATTAGTGAAAAAATCAACCAGTAGCTTATCATAGCATCACTCCAACCATAACTTACGACTCGATATCCTCCAAATATCATGTGGTAATCGAGACCATTCTAAGCACCAAAGCCATTTGTCAACGACGATGACATCCTCTCAGCTTATGCCAATGACCCGATGGTGGATATTCGAGCGGCTGCGATGAAGAAGTGGCTCGGAAGGTTTTGTAGGCCGGGGGGGGGGGGGGGTTGGAGGATCTTGCAATGGAGATTTTGGGGATTTACATGAAGAAGCTGAAACTTTTGTGTATGAGCAACTGGGAGGCTAGAGAGCTAAATGAAAGTCAAGTGGACATGTGTCGATCCTTATGTTTCGTACATCGATCAAAGGGTTGTTTTACTTCAAAATTAAATAAGTTCATGCTAGTTTTTTTGTTTCTTTTGGATTAATTTAACTATGTAAGCTTTCGTTGCGATTTCTATTTCAGCCTATGATAATAAAAAGCTTGTTCAACATTGTTTGTTTTTTTATCCAAAGAGATTTACAACATAGAAGATGAGTTAAAAATAACTTGTTTATGCATTCTCAAAGTGGTAAGAGAATATGAGTAGTGATGCAATTAGAATTTTTTTAGCTGGCTTGAGCTAATCTGTTATTATAAAACAATCATAAATTAACTTGTTTCTCTCTCTATATTATAATGATATGTTATGTGGAATTTCCTTGCAACAATTTTTTTACACGTTAAATTTTCGTCAAATGTAAATTTCAATAAAATTGTGACATTTTTTGCACGTTTTAATAGTATGTTTATTACTTAAGTAACACATAAAATATAGTATTTTAACATGAACAATTTTTATGTCAAATATCTTGATACACTTTTTAAGTTAGTGGTCAAATTAGAAAAAGTGAAATTTAACACTTTTGCATTATATTCATACTAGGTTATATACCCGTGAGTTTCACGGGTAATGGGTTGTGTTAAAAAAAATTGTCTATAAAATAATAACTTCACATAGTAAGACATATGTTTGACAGCCTTACCGAGACAAAAAAAAACATAAATTGAATAAATTAGGGCATTTACTTCACAGAAAAATATCTTATTTAACGGTGTTGTCGGGTACATCAATGGTATAATGACATAAGTATTTCAAAAACGGCAGCAAATCAAGATTATTATGCAATTGAAATATTTTTGTAAGAATGTTTATATACCAATGAGCTTGACGGGTTATCGGTTGATTTTTAAAAATTTATATTTGCAAAAGAAATAAAAAAGCATGGATGATGCTTTTGGAATCAAAGATTGATTGATGTCCTATTTTACTATTTTGCAAAAAAAAAAAAAAAAAAAAAAAGAGAGAGAGAGAGAGAAAAGGTTATCTCCCCTTTTATTTGTAGCGACTCTTTCAACTTATAAATATCTAATGCGGTGGGAAAGTTAAGTATTTTTTACCCAAAACATATTTTCTGTGTTTCGAGCTCCATATAGTATAAACACCGAAATTCCTCACAAAAGCATAAGATAGTTTCGTATTATATTTTAATTAGTTGTGTGTATGTATATTCGTGTATATCTTAATCATTTAATTTGGCATCTAGTAATTGGACTTGATCATTCTCAACACCGAAGTAAAAAGACTTAGTCAGACCTCCCTTCTCCTAACACCTATACCGAATGTTGAACAAAAAATGGCTACATCAGTCCAAAGATGCATCCATAAGTTAATAATTAAGTTAGACATTACTCATGTATTCTCACTTGAATATTAATACATACAGAAAGTTGTTATATTCTTAATGTACCACTAAAAAAGATCCTATGGTAAAGAAATAAAAACAACAACAAAACTATATGATAATTAAGCTTAATACCTGACATATATATGTGTATTTTTTTTTACCTAAGTTGCACAACAAATATCATTGGTGAGGCGAGAGGCCGGGGGGAGGAGGGTGCCAGTACGCGATGGGCCAAGCCGACCAAGGAACGCGCCCCACACCCACAAGCCTAATCGAACCAACCGCTTTTGTAATGAGATTGACGTAATAAAACTTAATAACTAAGAATATAAAAAAGTTATGCTATAATTAAATCGGTTGATCGACAAAAGAAAGTTTAAAAGTATAAAAATGTAAATAGGATCATGTTAATGTTATAACTTATAAAGCCAATTATAAATTATAAAAGTTATCAAGAATATAAATATTTACACATATATCATATCATTTTAATTTGTATAACCCAGGACTCAGATAGTCAGATTTATAGTTTTTTAAACTTACTTTTAACAATAACATATATCTTGTGTCACGTTACTTAATTAAAAGTTTCATTTCATTTATAATGTTTTCTTATCTCTCATTGCCCAAGGTAAGAAGTTTATATATTATTAAGGTGTAATAAATTTATTGAACCAAGTTTTGTTCGGCCAGACTCAATCCATAAGATCCATTTAACTGGGTCTACAATTTGCCAGTTCAATCACAAAGTAAAAAAAGAAAAAACCAGCGGCAGTCCAATCCACTCGATACGACTTGTGGAAGGTCCGATTCTTAACCCAACCGGGCTTAACATCATAAGCTATGTGAGGCACTTCTTCCTATTTTTTCACCTTTCAACACGTATGTTTCGTAGTTTTCAAAATATATTTTCTCAATCATTTAATCTTTTTTTTTTGAATTACAACGATTGCTTTATTCAATTACACCAAAATATTCCTAACTAATCTCCTATGCCCAGGTTTGAACCTGGAATCTCACCTCTAAGATCACACGGAGTTTTGAATGGCACTTGTTTTTTTTTTATTATTAAAACTCTACTTTTACGTCTCTCCCACTCCGTTTTTTACCACATATCCATAATTTATATATTTAAAAATTTTTACAGATAAATTAAGCCTTTAAGTCGTTCATGCATATTGAGGTGACAAAAGTTTGCATATAGATGGTAACTTTTCTTCGAATCAAAGAAGACCAATTATGATGTATAATACCCAGTTTATTTTATAACAACATTGCTATAATTGAAATCGAAAACTTCATAAATATTAGAACACAATACATAAAATAATAAAATACACAATTGGGAAACAGCAAAAGCACACTCAAAAAACATTCCCTTTATGTTTATACGTGTGTGTTTGCTTGAGTTTTTTTTTAATCAAAATTGTGAGGAATTGACACCTAGGATTAAATTAGAATGGAGGCTTAATATGAGGACACGTGGCCTATCAACTTTTCCTTTATTATATAGGAGGATAATGATCGATGAAATTACCGTACACAATATTATAATGAAAATACCGTACACAATATTATATATTGTATATATAGATTCTCCTATCAGCATCATCTTTAATCAAAATACCACGACCACCGCGGTTCATCATATATCATTTCCGGTGGTGAGTCTAACAAAAGTGGTGACGTTGGTTTTGCTCCACTGATGTCATTGTTGTCTAAGACTCCACCAACTATACCTTGGAGCAGTCCACCACCGTTGCCGCCACCACCAACTATATCTTGGAGCAGTCCGCCACCGTTGCCGCCACCACCACCGCCGCCGTCAATATTGTTGTCTAACACTCCACCAACTATATCTTGGAGCAGTTCGCCACCGTTGCCGCCACCACCACTACCACCGGCGTTCATTGGAAGTGAAGCCTCTCTTGAGTTTTCTTCCATCCTGTTTCACATACACAAACATGCAAACCATAAATAATAAACAAACAAAGCTCTATGTTGTGAAAACCCTATCGCGACTAAATGTAGTGTCGTACTCTCTATTACTGCAAATCTTGATATGAGCTTTCCAATCCGATTGAACCGCATACTTCCTTGGACACGTTTCACAGTTCCATATCTTTTCTCCATGTTTCCGACTATAATGCTTCTTAATTGCGTGCAGATTTGCGAGAGCTCGAGAAGGGTCATGATTAGCACAGCTTTTCTCTGGACATATGTACACTTTATTCTTCACCACTTCATTCTTGTTTCTTTGCTTAAGAGTCGATGGAAAGTTGTGTCCTCTTCTATGAAGCTGCAAATTCTGGTCTCTTAGAAAACCCTTATTGCAGATCTCACATACGAAGTGATTCGTAGCGGTTAATGATGTTGGCGATAACTCGATAACCTCAGCTTCTGGATCTTTACATATTTGTCCGGTGTAAGTAAAAAAAAACCCTAAATTGTTTATGAAAGTATTTAAATTGAGCAAAGAAGAAGATGGATATTGTTTTACCTGGATTACACTTTCGTTTGCCCAAACGGGAAGAATTAGGGTTAGGGTTGGAAGAAGGTGGTGATGAAAACCCAGACATCCTTGAATCTTTAATAAAGGAAAAACAAGTTTAAGCGTTAAGCAAGTGATGAATCATAGTTGTGAGATAGAATGTTCGTATTTGTTTAAGCAAGTGATCAATCAAGTTGTGAGATAGAATGCTCGTATTTGTTTGAATCATATATATACACACAGCCACGGTTTGCTTGTACAATTTGACATCTTTTTTTGCTAAAAATAAGGGAATTTGGAAATTTGCAATAATTAGTGGTTTGCTCAACATGGCGGACACTGGAAGGTGAACCGTTAAAAGTTTTGTATCCTACTTTATTCCGGGTCGAGAAAAATAAATGCTACATATCCTTGTCTCCATTCAACACATAAGTCGTGAGCTTCGTATGCAATTCCACTAGCTCTTGAATTTCATCAGTGGACCTTGGATAAGCTTTCCAACTCCATGAGATAGCATTATGATTTATTTTTCTCGACCCGTAATAAAGTAGGATACAAAACTTTGACCGGTTCACCTTCCAGTGTCCGCCATGTTGAGCAAACCACTAATTATTGCAAATTTCCAAATTCCCTTATTTTTAGCAAAAAAAGATGTCAAATTGTACAAGCAAACCGTGGCTGTGTGTATATATATGATTCAAACAAATACGAGCATTCTATCTCACAACTTGATTGATCACTTGCTTAAACAAATACGAACATTCTATCTCACAACTATCTCACAACTTGATTCATCACTTGCTTAACGCTTAAACTTGTTTTTCCTTTATTAAAGATTCAAGGATGTCTGGGTTTTCATAACCACCTTCTTCCAACCCTAACCCTAATTCTTCCCGTTTGGGCAAACGAAAGTGTAATCCAGGTAAAACAATATCCATCTTCTTCTTTGCTCAATTTAAATACTTTCATAAACAATTTAGGGTTTTTTTTTTACTTACACCGGACAAATATGTAAAGATCCAGAAGCTGAGGTTATCGAGTTATCGCCAACATCATTAACCGCTACGAATCACTTCGTATGTGAGATCTGCAATAAGGGTTTTCTAAGAGACCAGAATTTGCAGCTTCATAGAAGAGGACACAACTTGCCATCGACTCTTAAGCAAAAAACAAGAATGAAGTGGTGAAGAATAAAGTGTACATATGTCCAGAGAAAAGCTGTGCTAATCATGACCCTTCTCGAGCTCTCGCAAATCTGCACGCAATTAAGAAGCATTATAGTCGGAAACATGGAGAAAAGATATGGAACTGTGAAACGTGTCCAAGGAAGTATGCGGTTCAATCGGATTGGAAAGCTCATATCAAGATTTGCAGTAATAGAGAGTACGACACTACATTTAGTCGCGATAGGGTTTTCACAACATAGAGCTTTGTTTGTTTATTATTTATGGTTTGCATGTTTGTGTATGTGAAACAGGATGGAAGAAAACTCAAGAGAGGCTTCACTTCCAATGAACGCCGGTGGTAGTGGTGGTGGCAGCAACGGTGGCGAACTGCTCCAAGATATAGTTGGTGGAGTGTTAGACAACAATATTGACGGCGGCGGTGGTGGTGGCGGCAACGGTGGCGGACTGCTCCAAGATATAGTTGGTGGTGGCGGCAACGGTGGTGGACTGCTCCAAGATATAGTTGGTGAAGTCTTAGACAACAATGACATCAGTGGAGCAAAACCAACGTCACCACTTTTGTTAGACTCACCACCGGAAATGATATATGATGAACCGCGGTGGTCGTGGTATTTTGATTAAAGATGATGCTGATAGGAGAATCTATATATACAATATATAATATTGTGTACGGTATTTTCATTATAATATTGTGTACGGTAATTTCATCGATCATTATCCTCCTATATAATAAAGGAAAAGTTGATAGGCCATGTGTCCTCATATTAAGCCTCCATTCTAATTTAATCCTAGGTGTCAATTCCTCACAGTTTTGATTAAAAAAAAAAAACTCAAGCAAAAACACACGTATAAACATAAAGGGAATGTTTTTTTAGTGTGCTTTTGCTGTTTCCCAATTGTGTATTTTATTATTTTATGTATTGTGTTCTAATATTTATGAAGTTTTCGATTTCAATTATAGCAATGTTGTTATAAAATAAACTGGGTATTATACATCAGAATTGGTCTTCTTTCATTCGAAGAAAAGTTACCATCTATATGCAAACTTTTGTCACCTCAATATGCATGAACGATTTAAAGGCTTAATTTATCTGTAAAAATTTTTAAATATATAAATTATGGATATGTGGTAAAAAACGGAGTGGGAGGGACGTAAAAGTAGAGTTTTAATAATAAAAAAAACAAGTGCCATTCAAAACTCCGTGTGATCTTAGAGGTGAGATTCCAGGTTCAAACCTGGGCGTAGGAGATTAGTTAGAAATATTTTGGTGTAATTGAATAAAGCAATCGTTGTAATTCAAAAAAAAAGATTAAATGATTGAGAAAATATATTTTGAAAACTACGAAACATACGTGTTGAAAGGTGAAAAAATAGGAAGAAGTGCCTCACATAGCTTATGATGTTAAGCCCGGTTGGGTCAAGAATCGGACCTTCCACAAGTCGTATCGAGTGGATTGGACTGCCCCTGGTTTTTTCTTTTTTTACTTTGTGATTGAACCGGCAAATTGTAGACCCAGTTAAATGGATCTTATGGATTGAGTCTGGCCGAACAAAACTTGGTTCAATAAATTTATTACACCTTAATAATATATAAACTTCTTACCTTGGGCAATGAGAGATAAGAAAACATTATAAATGAAATGAAACTTTTAATTAAGTAACGTGACACAAGATATATGTTATTGTTAAAAGTAAGTTTAAAAAACTATAAATCTGACTATCTGAGTCCTGGGTTATACAAATTAAAAGATATGATATATGTGTAAATATTTATATTCTTGATAACTTTTATAATTTATAATTGGCTTTATAAGTTATAACATTAACATGATCCTATTTACATTTTTATACTTTTAAACTTTCTTTTGTCGATCAACCGATTTAATTATAGCATAACTTTTTTATATTCTTAGTTATTAAGTTTTATTACGTCAATCTCATTACAAAAGCGGTTGGTTCGATTAGGCTTGTGGGTGTGGGGCGCGTTCCTTGGTCGGCTTGGCCCATCGCGTACTGGCACCCTCCTCCCCCCGGCCTCTCGCCTCACCAATGATATTTGTTGTGCAACTTAGGTAAAAAAAAAATACACATATATATGTCAGGTATTAAGCTTAATTATCATATAGTTTTTTTGTTGTTTTTATTTCTTTACCATAGGATCTTTTTTAGTGGTACATTAAGAATATAACAACTTTCTGTATGTATTAATATTCATGTGAGAATACATGAGTAATGTCTAACTTAATTATTAACTTATGGATGCATCTTTGGACTGATGTAGCCATTTTTTGTTCAACATTCGGTATAGGTGTTAGGAGAAGGGAGGTCTGACTAAGTCTTTTTACTTCGGTGTCGAGAATGATCAAGTCCAATTACTAGATGACAAATTAAATGATTAAGATATACACGAATATACATACACACAACTAATTAAAATATAATACGAAACTATCTTATGCTTTTGTGAGGAATTTCGGTGTTTATACAATATGGAGCTCGAAACATAGAAAATATGTTTTGGGTAAAAAATACTTAACTTTCCCACCGCATTAGATATTTATAAGTTGAAAGAGTCGCTACAAATAAAAGGGGAGATAACCTTTTCTCTCTCTCTCTTTTTTTTTTTTTTTTTTTTTGCAAAATAGTAAAATAGGACATCAATCAATCTTTGATTCCAAAAGCATCATCCATGCTTTTTTATTTCTTTTGCAAATATAAATTTTTAAAAATCAACCGATAACCCGTCAAGCTCATTGGTATATAAACATTCTTACAAAAATATTTCAATTGCATAATAATCTTGATTTGCTGCCGTTTTTGAAATACTTATGTCATTATACCATTGATGTATCCGACAACACCGTTAAATAAGATATTTTTCTGTGAAGTAAATGCCCTAATTTATTCAATTTATGTTTTTTTTGTCTCGGTAAGGCTGTCAAACATGTGTCTTACTATGTGAAGTTATTATTTTATAGACAGATTTTTTTAACACAACCCATTACCCGTGAAACTCACGGGTATATAACCTAGTATGAATATAATGCAAAAGTGTTAAATTTCACTTTTTCTAATTCAGCAATAGCGGTGACTGAACAAGCATCACCGTGTTTTGCATGAAACGCTCGATCATGAGTAGCCCAAGCTACAAGTTCGTTCCGACACCACAAGGTGTCGTAGTGATTGAAACAATTTAGTAATAGCGGTGATCAAACAAGTTCACCGTGTTGGAAATCAGGTGAAAGGTTCAACGAAGTAAATCTGAATGTTTGTTTCAAACAAATCTCATAGGATTTTTGATTGAAAATGAAACAAATAAATAATGTTTTCGATCGAAGTTGGAAAGCAATAAATATCACAGAATGTTTGATCGATGATGAAAGAACCGTTAAGAGGTACACCAGAATATCACATGAATTTGTGTACCATTATCTTAACACACGATTGTGTTAAGATTGCTTTTATATGATAAATCGGCAAAGCGGATTTAATAAGACTAAACAAATAAATAAATAATTAAATCCGTACATGATGTGAGTAATGAGATTAGCGCAAGCTTCAAACTTGTGAAAAACGTCACCACAAGGTGATCGTGATCAAAGAAACGATTTAGTAAAGTCGAAGACCAAACAAGCATATTATGATTCAAAGCAAATGAAGTGCTTGTTGGGATTATTTCGAATATGATGGCCTCAATCTATCATATGGAATCTTGAATCGAATACATATAACGAGCAAGTTAAATCAATTGAACTTGGGTTAAGCGTAATCCAACAATGATTACATCTATCAACAAGAAAGTTTTGCCATGGTTACAACGAAAAACCATGTATGTAGCTTGAAAGGAAATGAGTTTCAACTAGTTCGTTGACCCGATATCAAAGAGTCAACGTTTTGCAATAATACGATTATCCAAATCACAATGTAAAATTCGACATAGCGAAACAATATTGAACGTTGATAAAGCAACAATTTCGAGTGAAGCCTCGTGCGTAACGAACAACACATGTGTAACATATGAATTTGTCAGGAATGAAGCAATTAAGTGTTCGTTATCATGAAAGAAAATATTTGTGGTGCAACAATCATTAGGGGGGAGTAGAAATGCAAAAATCTACTCATTATATGCAAGAAGTCGAAATTTCAACAAAAGAAATTTAAGGACTTTACCTGGAAGTTCACGTGATGATTGGTTGTTATGTGACATTACCATGGAGTGTTGTACGTAGCATAATCGCCATGAATGAAGTAGGGGGAATGCGAAGACATGTGACTTCTTTTGCAGCGCCAACAATTGTGAGTCTCTTTAGACTAAGTACCGAGTGTTTTGAAATCTTTTTCTAACGTACCTCAGCGAGATTCATGTCATATGCAGGATCACGTGGCAAAGTACTGCATTTCAGTTGTTGTTCTCCCGCTGACAGGATTAGCATCGTTGTTGTCGAGCCCATTTGTGTTTTCCCCAAGGCCTTGCCTCGAAAGTCGTGTGTGATGTACTTTGACGTCCACTGACGTATAATTAAAGTTTCACATGTACTTACGCAATAGCGTTTCGTTCCACGTAGGTTACCTGCTTAGGTAATTAAAATAGCATAGACAATGTAGATAATAGGGTGTGTCCGATTTAATACTCGCGGCTCTTACGTGAGGACCTTTAATGAATTTTGACAAAAGTTTTCTGAAGGTCCTAAATGCATGTTATCAAAACCAAAAAAGGTTTAAGTTTTCTGTGTGCAATCGTTTCGTGTACCGTGTACCAACACAACACTTGTCTATGTTTAAAATCAAAACAGTTGGCTCATTGTTTTCAGCAACGGTTGAAACCCATATTCGAGTATTAAGCATTCTGTATGTGTTCAAGTCTTAATGTTTTAAGTCCCCAAAGGAAAGTGAGGTTAGAACCTAGGTATCTCTACAGAAACCTAATTCGCTAAAACCTATAGCTCTGATACCAATCTGTCACACCCCGAAATATTAGAGCATTGGCGTGACCGGACTGGTATCTTCATTGCACAGCGAAAGTGTTTGAGCTAAGAATTATAAAAAGTGAACGCCGCTAAGTACTCGAATCCCATGGGTTCTCCTATTCCAACCGTTCCGTAGTTTGAAAAATTTAACCTGAGAAAGAACATGCGAAAAAGTCAACATAAAGTTGAGCGAGTTCATAGTTTGTTTTGAAAAAGATTTAAAACAAATCTTTTTGATAACCGGTTTAAAAGCTATTGAGAAAATATAGTAAAATCATTTTCTCGGCATGATATATGAAAGTTGTGAGTCTAGCCCACGAGAGTCTTTGTAAGCAGGACCAACTCGTCCTCTTACTTGTACGTAAGTTGAAAACGTTACCAATGTTTGTAAATCCATGTATTTGTGAGTTTGTGTCAAATGAATCTTAAAGACATTTGAAAGTTTAGCTGTCGAAACCCGGTATGTATAGCGTAAATGAATATGCTGATCATTAGTGTGTAGCTAGGACATTAATATGTGTGCCGACATAGGAAGCCACCAACCCGTAAGCGATTTAGTACCGGTCCACCCGGCGAGGGTAACAAAGGAAACTCCATGTGGTCACACAAGGACTCGTGAGTGGGGCTCGCCCTGTACCCGATAGATCTACCCCCTTTGTTCCGTGGTCTTAAACAAGATTAATGGTGCTTTAAGTATCAGCCTATTCGCACGTGATCTACTAATTCATTTTGTAGCTTAACCATACCATAGTAACATGTATTTCCCCCCGAGAGTTATAAAACCGAAAACGTTTAAAAGAAAAAGGGGAACACAAACTCACTGGGTGGTCTCGTTTTGCGTACGCAGACAAACCCAGTCTCGTTGTTGTAGCTAGGACATTCCCGTCTCTAGACATGAAAATCATGCACGTTTCGTAAATACGCGTGTGTTTTGTAAAACCGGTGTGTTTAGTATAAAGCATTCGTAAACCGTTTAAGTCCTTGAAATCCATTCGCGAAACGATTTAAAAGTATGAGTTTTCGTTCATCGAAAAGTTGTTTGTTTTTGCAAAACTTGCATGTCTTTCCACCCCCGAAATTTTTTGTAAAAATGTAAAACTAGAAAAAGTGGGGGTTATGAACTCGCCTTGATATTCCTGTGCAAAGCTAGCTACATGTGTTTCCATGAGATTGTTCCAAGAACTTGAATTAGCTAGCGTACAACTATAGTATTCCTAACAAGGAGAATGCTTATAAGTTTCTTAATTAAACGTAGATAAACTACGCGTCCGAGCTCTACCGAGTCGCTAACTAAACGACTCTAAAGTAGTGTTATCTTGACTTAGAATAACCATTCTATGGTTAATGGATCTCGTTTATAATCGGAATAAAACTAAGTCTCGAAAACAACTTAGATTTCGAATGGTTCAAAATATATATTTATATATTAAATATAAATATACTTACATCGTCGTTTTAGTCGTCGCAAATAGAAAGCGTAGGTGAATAGTGGTACGTATCCGAAATGTCGTATGTGGTGCGATAATATACCGCTGTAGTTTGCGTAAGATGTAAACAAATAAATATATATATGTATTCGAATCGTTGGCGTTCGGAATAAAAATAAAACATTATTTTTATTTTATAAAAGTATTTCCGAATTTTGGGCGTTTGAAATAGATATAAACATTATATTTGTGTGTAAAAACGTTCGGAAATATCGATGTTCGAAACAAATAGAACATTATGTTTACCTTGTAAAAAGTGTTCGGAATATCAATGTTCGAGGTAAACGAAAATAATTATGTTTATTTTACATAAGTATCGGAAATATCGATATTTGAAATAACTATAAGCGTTATATCTATTTCAATTAAGTATCGATTTCGAAATCATATAACATTGTCAAAATAAGTATGTCTTTATATTTAGTTTATAAAAAAACTCGGATCTCATCAAGTGTCGCTTTTAAATCATAATCAAGTGTCGTGTTTTGGATTTTTAGCGAAAAACGGACAGAGTTTCCTCTGTTTTGGGAATAACCCCGACAACTCAAGTTGTCGTTATTTGTCAAAATTCAACATTCACTCAACAAACATTATATAAATTTTACGTTAAATATATCAAAACGTCGAATACGAAACAAAATCACTAAATGTAAAACCGTTAGTTAGTCGGGTCGAGCTCGGTTCGCGTATACTAAATAAAATCTAACGTAGACTAACTCGCTACGCTAACAACTTTACCGCGTCTTTCGTTGACTTCTGTTGATCGTCTGTTGACTGCGTTGACTCGGTTTGACCGAGTCAAACCGAGTTGAACCAACCCTTGACCCGAACCGTTCACTGTGACTATTTTGCACCAAACATTTCGGAACTGAACCGGAGCTGATGTGGACTGTGGTTGACCAAAACCGAAACCCGAATCAAGAAGTAACACCACCACCCCCAACTGTTGACTAGAAGTTGACCAGAACTCAAATTATGCTTGAACCGAGTCTGACCCCGAACATTTTGACCGTGAATAACCTGAGAGCCGTGACTAAATCGAACCACTGGATCTAAACATCCGAACCCGAGTTTGAACTGACCAAACTAATCTGGCCCGCTAAAACCCTAACACGAATCCGTCACCACCGTCGTTCACTGCCGTCGTCGGTACGCCACCGCCACCATCGCCATCCTCGACAGCCAACACCGTCATCAGTAAACTGAAAACAAAATGCCTCGTAACGTTAAACACTGGATTCTTGAAAGTATTTAAGAAAAGAGAAAGGAAGGAGATGGAGGGGGGGGGGGGTTACCGGAAAAAATATGTCGTTGCCGGCATGCCATTGCCTGAAAAACCACAACATCATCACATCGTCATCATATCACATCAGCGGCAACAACATAATCCTCACGTCATCATCATCATCTTCACCGCCGCCGTAGCGGCGTTTCTGGTCACCGGAGCGACGTCAGCCTCCTCCTCCTCTCTCTCTCTCTCACACACTCTCTCTAACTCTCTCATTCCCCTCTGTC
Source organism: Helianthus annuus (assembly GCF_002127325.2). NCBI lineage: Eukaryota > Viridiplantae > Streptophyta > Magnoliopsida > Asterales > Asteraceae > Helianthus > Helianthus annuus. The sequence goes on from NC_035439.2 coordinate 119,405,877, forward strand.
TTTCTGCGTCGACGCTGAGCGCCGCCGTGCGCCACCACCGTCATGGTGGCTGGTCATTCATTTGCTCAGAGAAGGGATGAGTCAGAGGGTGGAGATAGCTGGAAATTCAGATCGGTTGGTGTGGGTTAGGGTTCTCAAAGAAAAACAAACGCAGAGAAGAGGAGTGGGGGTGTCGGCTATTGTATTTTGATCTAGGGTTTGATAATGAAGTTGAAGTATAACACTACCCTTTTATACTAGGGTTATATTAGGTGGGTTGGGCCATGGCCCATTAGCGTATTTTGAGCGGCCCGATAATTCTTCAAAGCCCGTTGTCGAATCCCGAACTTTGTAAAACGTCGTAAAATAAAGTTTTTGGAACCGAAGCGCTAAAAATTGTGTAGAATATCGTATTTAGACCCGTATGGTCGTCGTCGCGTTAAAATGCTTAAATTGTTTCGCTTGTCGTTTCTAACCCATTTTTCGATCCGTTTTCAACTACGGGTAATAAAATTTAAAAACGAAGCTAAATATATCCTAATATATTAATATTAGGACCTAACTCGAGTCTGGTGCTTCCGTTTCGTTGTTGATTGTCGGTGCGTTATTGTTTCCGCGTTTTTTTTTCGCTCTCGTTTGCGCTTGTGTCATTCGAAAGCATAAAAATTTCGCAAAATGAAATCCATAGGTTTAAATTATACGTATAAATTCGTATTTGTCGGTGTGTTCAGTATTTTGTACGGTGTCAATTCGTTACCCTTTTAATGTTCCGCAGATTTCTCGAAAATCGCCATACGCGCACTGTAGTGTCGGATAAGCGCTCCTAGGCATTCCAATAGCCTAATAAGTTAATTCGTGCCTTAAAACACTATTTATTATCGACTTAAACATTGGTTAATCGCGTAATTAGAAGCCGTTAATTACCGGTTGTCACACCACTGATGAAATTCAAGAGCTAGTGGAATTGCATAGGAAGCTCACGACTTATGTGTTGAATGGAGACAAGGATATGTAGCATTGGAACAGTGACTCGGACAATATTTTTTCCGTCAAAGAGGTTCGAAAGTGGATAATTCGGATTCGGAATTTCGGATAGTTCGGATTCGGTTTCGGATCCGGATTTTTTTGAACACCCCTAGTTTGCCCGAACGGGAAGAATTAGGGTTAGGGTTGGAAGAAGGTGGTGATGAAAACCCAGACATCCTTGAATCTTTAATAAAGGAAAAACAAGTTTAAGCGTTAAGCAAGTGATGAATCAAGTTGTGAGATAGTTGTGAGATAGAATGTTCGTATTTGTTTAAGCAAGTGATCAATCAAGTTGTGAGATAGTTGTGAGATAGAATGCTCGTATTTGTTTGAATCATATATATACACACAACCACGGTTTGCTTGTACAATTTGACATCTTTTTTTGCTAAAAATAAGGGAATTTGGAAATTTGCAATATTAGTGGTTTGCTCAACATGGCGGACACTGGAATCGTAATACTATTTTTTTGGTAAAATAACGGAATTTGGAACTTTGTAATATGTTTTATTTCGAATGCGAGTTTGTTAACAAAATCCATACTGGTTAGAAGTAAGGATGGCAATCAAACCCGAACCCGCTGGGTAAACCCGAAACCCGACACATTTGGGACGGGTTTGGGGTCGGTTAATCGGGTTTGGGATGGGTTTGGGAATAGTTTTTATTTTTTTTCGCGGGTTTGGGATTTAGTGATATACCCGTTTACCCGACCCAATTACCCGATAAAGTGTACCCGTTTACCCGATATAATTTCTTGTATATTTTTGACTATGTATATATATGATACATCTATTTTTTTACACATATAGGTATTCTATTCCGTATACATTGTAGTTATTTGATATATATTTTTATAATGACAATACAAAATGTAACCGGTTAGTAGTTACCCGATAAATACCCAATGGGTTTTGAGATGAGTATACCCAACGGGTAATCTTTTTAAATTAATGGGTTTACCCGAAACCCGCGGGTATACCCGATACCCGATGGGTATTTACCCGTTAGAAACCCGACGGGTTTGGGATAAGCTTATCTAACCGGGTTTGGGTTTGGGATTACCTAAACCCCTCCCAAACCCGACCCATTGCCATCCCTAGTTAGAAGGTGAACCATTAAAAGTTTTGTATCCTACTTTATTCCGGATCGAGAAAAATAAATGGTGTGTGGTGGCGGAGAGATTGGGGATGGATGGTCATCATAATGCTATCTCATGGAGTTGGAAAGCTTATCCAAGGTCCACTGATGAAATTCAAGAGCTAGTGGAATTGCATAGGAAGCTCACGACTTATGTGTTGAATGGAGACAAGGATATGTAGCATTGGAACAGTGACTTGGACAATGTTTTTTTCCGTCAAAGAGGTTCGAAAGTGGTTAATGTCCCGTGAGCAAGTCGTATTAAACTTTCTAATTTCAGTCAGTATACTCTCACTTTACCCTATTTTGTATTTTGAGACTTGGATCATAATGAAAAATACATCGTTTTGATCATATGCTTGTTTTAATACTATGTTATGTTATTACACGTTAAACTATGTCAAACACGTAAAAACGATTGAAAGATATTCCAAATCCCAACTCTTAAATCAAGTATTATCAAGAGATTACCCTAGACTAGACAAAAATCGGGAATTCGTACGTTAATTCGGTAAATTTCCAGAAATCTGGGCTAAATCAAATAATTATAATTATATATATTAGTTAAATAACTAAATATAGTATTTATAATAATTAAATAAATTAATTAAATAAATAAATTAGTATTGTAAATAAATAAAAATGGATTTTAATGAATTTTAGTTAGTTTAAACTAACTTGGTTAGCTAATCCTTTGTAACAATGGACTTAACCTGGTTAAGTCTAACCACTCAGTTAGTTTGGTTAAGTCAAAAAAAGAACAAAAAGGGGGGGTCTCCTGGGTGAGAACCGGCCCCCTTTGGAATCGAACTCGCGACCTTGTGCATAACAAAGGATCTATCAACCATCCGGCTGGGCATGCCACATCCAACCATATAAGGGAACTAATTAATATTATGCGGTATTTCAGACTTTCTTTTTTCCTTCAAACCTTGCCGCCTAAAACGATTTACAGAAATCCTTTCCTTTTATGATCCGGACTATGTGCGGTAGTAAAATCATTCCAAATACCGGTTTATCAATTATTTCCAAACACACGTCCATTACCATTCATACATGATTTCGTTTCCGCAAATACGAGACATCCGAACGGCTATAAATACCGAAACCCTTCGTCACTGCTCGACACCCTCATATCATTCTCGAAAATATCTCACACCTTCACAGCTCGAAACTCTTGCCGGAGAAAGCTACTCGTTGCCGGAGACATCCGAAGCACGACAAGGATTCATGTCCAACGATTCGGTATTCGTTCCTGTCTATATTTCTTTCTTTTTATTTCGGTTTCGAGTAATGGTATTCGTGATTAATACAGACGATACTAACAGCGACCGGATCCTTGTTCTTGTTCGGTCTTAAGAGAAGAACTTACCGGAGCTTTCGACGGACTCGACTTGACTCGATTCGGTATAATACTTGCTATCCAATTACCCTTGTTAATGTCCTGTGAGCATTGTTATTAACCTTTTTATCTTAATAATCCTCTAAACACAAGTTTGAAAAAAAAAAAGAAAGAAAAAAAGAAACACATACAGTCGATTAGAGGGGAAGGTGATGAACCCCATTCATTTCTTTTATTATTATTTTACTATTATTATTATTATTATTATTATTATTATTATTATTATTATTATTATTATTATTATCATTAAATAAATATCAAAATTATAATACTATTAATTATCAGAATTATTATTATTATTATTAATATATTAATCAGAATTTTTATCATTATTATTAATGTATAAATTCAACTATTATTATTACTATTATTATAACTATTATTATTAATATTCTTGTTGATATATAATCAGTATTATTGTTAATATTATTATTAATATAAATCAGTATTGTTATTATTAATATTAATGTTAATACAAAATCAGTTATTATTTATATAATTAATAAAAAATTCAGTAAATACTATTTAATTAGTTAAAAATTCAGCATCTATTAGTATTATAAAAAAATAGATTATATAAAGCTAATTGATAAAGTAAACTTGGTTAGCTAATCCTTTGTAACAATGGACTTAACCTGGTGGGTCAGGATGAGTTTTCTGGGTAAAGTAAACCTAAAAGTCTAAAACTGCTCATTTTTCTTTTTCTCTTCTCCTACGCCCAAATCACCCAGATCACTACCATCCTACAACCTCCATTCCACCGAACGACATTTTCAAAATCTCACGTGCGTTATACGTTGAAATCACTGAACGATTTTTCTTCGAGTCATGTAACCACATATATTTTTCGTTCTAAAAATTGCAACTAAGATCCAAAGTCGGATCCAATTTCATATGACTTAACATAAAAAATTCGGGTCGGTTCGACAGTTCGGATCGGGTAAGGTTCATCACATAATAAAAGTGAGAGTGAATTACAAGTCTTGTCCTTTTTCTTTATACCAAATTTCAGGCGGTGTCCTTTGCCTTTAAAATTGACGAGTTTTGTACTTAATGTTTGAAAATCTTACGCATTATCTCCTTTGTGCCTAACCCAGTTAGTTTTACCCATTAAATGAAGGGTAAATTAGTCTTTTTACCCCATTTATTTAACAAAACCATTGTCATAATTACTAAAACTACTAATTATTAAATAAAACCCTAAAAAACCTAATGATTACGATAATACCTTTTAACAATTAAAACTATTAATAATCACGTTAGTACAATCCTTTGAACAACATTTCTTCTTCACCCTTACATCACTTGATCACCGTCACATCCCCTTTTCCCCCAAAATCAAAAGCAAAATCCTAAATTCAACCAATTCACCAAATTGACCCAACATTTCACTGCACAACCACCCGAATTTCAACCATGTACACCAATTCCAAAGACACAAGCAATCGAGTATGTAAAGCAAGACGTAAAAGAAGACTATTCTGGAAATTACACAAAAGCTTTTCCTCCAGACACGAAAGCATTAAGAGTATTTCAAAACTCACTTGAAAAATAAGAAAACCCTAAGATTCCAGAGGCGATTACGGATGAGATAGGGCGGTGTTGGATAAGGTTGGTGCGGGGCCGACGATGATGCGGCGGTCAAGACGAAGGTGAAGCCAAAGAATGGGAATGAGGGTGGGGGAAGGGGAGATGGTGAGGAGATAAAAAAATGATTCTTTATGGTGGCGAGTCTAGATCTGACTCAAGAAACCAAAGACCATGACAAGTTTAGTTTTCTTTTACAATGTTATCAAACAGATCTAGTTACTGTAAATCAACAATGATATTCAGAGAATACGGCTAGGGTTTATCATTAGAATGTATTAAAAGTATTACATCAACAAAAAAAGGACGACAATATATATGACAGGGCTTCTAGGTTAACTAGCTAAATGGGCTGAGAAATAAACCCATTACAAATGAGCCCGTACGATATTATGCTAACATCTCCCCTCAAACTCACAATGCAATAGTAATAAGCATTGAGAGTTTGTCACACAAGAAACGAAACCGAGACGCCGATTGAGCCTTGGTAAAAATATCAGCAATCTTCAAGGCTGAAGTAACAAATGGAAGCGATATGGTTCCGAGTTGTAGATGATGACGAGTGAAGTGACAATCAATCTCAATATGTTTTGTCAGCTCATGAAAAACCGAATTCTTTGCAATCTGCATAGCACTTTTGTTATCACAATGTAGAGGAGTAGGCTGAGAAATATTGACTCCCATATCTGCAAGAAGCCAACGTAACCAAACAATCTCACATGTAGTCACGGCCATAGCACGATACTCAGCCTCGGTAGAAGATCTAGAAACGACATCTTGTTTCTTACTTTTCCACGAGATTAACGAATCTCCAAGGAAAACACAGAAACCAGTGGTAGATTTACGATCATTATGATCGCTATCCCAATCAGCATCACTATAGGCACGTAGATCTAGAGAAGATGTTAAAGGAAATAAGAGACTCTGAAACTGAGTGCCACGAAGATATCTCAGAATACGAAGAACAGCTCCCCAGTGAACAGAAGTAGGAGCAGTAACAAATTGACTAACCACGTGAACAGCATGAGCTATATCCGGCCGAGTAACCGTAAGATAAACTAAACTGCCAACAATAGTACGATATAAGATCGGATCAGATAAAGGAAGATGTTGTGGCACAACAACAGTTAAGGGAAAACAGTGGTAGAGAATAAAATGAAGACTTTTAGTGCAACAACTGATAGTGCAGCAGTGTTTTAACTTTTGACAAATAATGTTAGCATCTGCTTGTTCAGATGTAGGAATTGATTTTGCTTTGTGTAAGCACAATATCTTGTCTAACATCTGTTGAGCACCAGAAATGCTACTCTTAACAAAATACATTTTAGATGTATATTATCAAGATTAAGTTGTTAGCAGTTATCTTCAGAAATTTTTGTTCAAGGATTTGCCACATGTTCATTATCCTGACAGTGGTTTAGCATCCCAGATGATGAAGATTTCTCTACTAAGGCTACTCATTTTGTGTCTAATTATTTGAACTAGAACATGAGTATCTCAGTGGTTCAAAATTAGTTTACAATCAATTTATGATCTGTGAGAAACTAACTTGAGAATGATATGACCTTGACATGTGTACAATTTCCTTTTGATAAGTTTTAAGTCAAGTAATTTCACACAAAAATAAGGAAATTACAGCCTAACCAGAGATGAACTTTTACTATAAAAAATGAGTAAACGTACAAGATATATTATAAAAAAATGAAATAATATATCTGGTTTTATTTGAGAAAAACACCTTTTAAAAAATGAAAGGATGTTTTGAAAATCATCAAAAGGATCTGACAGCATTTTCAAATAAGTTCATGATCATATCATTCTCAAGTTATTTTGACCATTGTTTGGGGTCATTTTCTTGTCAATTGATTGTAAATTCCTCTTTTAAGGTCAATCACAGGGGATGCCATTGTTACCTGAACATTTCCAATATTTGATGAATGCACACAGTTGCATGATTCCATTGTTTTACCCAATTTTAACCTCATAAGAGTTTTTATGCTTATACCCTTTTCTTTTGGCTTCAAAAGTTTTGAGATAACCACACTTGAGATTTGTTCACTTTCTTCTTCCCTTTTTACCCTTCCCATTCACAAGTACAGAATTACTCACTGGGAGATTTTATTTTGAAGAAGCTTAGTCCAGAATCATTTTGAAGTAATGTTTTGAGAGATCTGGCCACATTTGTACATGTTTTACTACCAAAGCTCACATCACGTATGATTTGGACTGTTTTGACACCATATTTTCTTAATGTATTTTGACAAGGTTGATTTGGTCCTTTTGAGGATTCTCAACCTGCCTTTTAGCACATAAGAAATTTTGACTAAAGCTTTATTTCCCTCTTTCTTATGTTAGCAAAACACTAGTGTTTATATGAACATAGGTTTTGCTAATCCGAGGTACATTCTTTAGTATAAAATATGATGAAATCGTCACAAATTCCATAACAATCATTGAAGTCAATTTTGAATGAAGATGGACATACCATAGTAACCAGATAAGTTTCCAGATCTGGACACTATGAATGATTTGTGCATGACATCACTTGTTGATTAAAATTTGTGAATCTTATGACATCTTGGTTGTTTTACAGAGAATCAGGTTCATCATTTTGAACATGATTTTACTTGCTCTGTTTTTCAACTAAATACAATCAACCTTAGTATCAATGAATTTTGAGCTGAACTGTTATGTCAAATTGATTGTTAGATCGAATTTGACTGTCCAAGCTCTGATACCAATTGTTAGGATCAGAGGCTGTCATGATTGTGTTTGTTTGTATAATTTGAACATTCAGAGAATATGAAACAGTAAAAAGTGCAGCGGAAATGAATATAAACTTTGTTAAACACAATCCAAAGGAGAGAGTAGTTTGATAAACATTTGCTTTTCATCAGTTGAAAGGTTACAAAGCAAATCAAAAGATTACAAGCATGCTTACAGTACTAAGCTCCCCCTCAGCCTGATACTTCAGGGTTGGTTGTACAAGATGAAAGGATTGGACTGAAGAAGAAGAATCCACTCAGTCAATCAAATGTAACAGTACAGAGTACTGTTACATTTATAGACAGTCCAAACCACTGAAGCATCTCAGCTGACGTCACCATAAAAGTGACATCTAACAACCTAACAAACTCTATCTACTGATCTATACAACTAATGCTTTGCTAACTACTGATATTGCATAATATTACATAAGATGAATAAAACTGCTGCTGCATCATACCACTGCTGTGAACCCAGCAGTACTTGTCATGATCAGCAGTGCTTGACTCAGGGCAGCAGATTGAACAGCAGGGCTTTAACTTTCATCAGTCTTTGTGTTGATCAGCAGTTATAGGTCAGCAGATGTTGATAAAAGCAGTAGTTTGGAGTATAGCAGATGCTGGAGCCACTGTCAAGGGGAAAGCTCATAGTAAACAGCTGCTTATTGTGAGTCCACTGTTGTGATCCGGTTTTGGCTTTCATTATCTGTTCCTCTGGTAGGGTTCAATCCCAACGCCATCAAAACATCTCTTCAGCTCTTGAAGAGTAGTCCTATCTTCATACACCTGTTCCTCTATATGCTTGACAAAACGCTGCTTTAAATCTTCTGATTTTACAGTAGTGAATGACGCCATATCAACAATAAACTATATTAGTCCACGTTTTTGAAAGTATGAATCTTGTTAGGAAATTGTGATGAAAAATAGGTGAAGTGGTCATGAGTTTATATATTTAATCAATCTAAACGTGTAGATTTAATATAAACCGATTAATGTATATTTCAAAACAGCAGTCTTTTAATGCAAAATCCTTTCCAAACCCCAATTTTTATGGGAAAATTTTAAAATTAAATATCAAGAAACCCAAGGGACAAATTTTCGAAGTTCAAAGAACAAAAGCATATTATCATAATTACCATTAACCTATTCATTTACCATGTACACGCGTTTTTAAACTCTATAAAAGATTGATAATTACTTTTTATTCAAAATATCAACAAACTGTGTTACTAATCATTGTCTGTGAAAGATTTTCCACATCAGAAAATTCAACAAAAATCTACATGGCAAACTTCAGCTTCTACCACTGGTCAGACACCAGCGATGTTAAAACCCAATTCTCGATGTGGTCACTTAAAGAAAAAAGAACAGACGAAGAACTAAACATGAAAGTCGACATAATCAATGACACTAATTACAAGAAAACCTGGAACAGCATAGCATTGCTTGATGAAGTCCTCCACTCTCCTCCATCAGATTTCCAGAAAAATGCAGAAGAGTTTGTTACCCAACTTCTAAAATAGGATCAGATAATCTGCAACATGCTAACTGATCTGAAAAACAAAAGAGAGCATGAAATGATATGGAGAAAGGCCAGAGTTTACGAAATCCTAACAAGTGTTAACTCTAGCGTGTAATAGTTTATAATTATTTCATTAAATTTTATTTTTCTATGTAATACTTTATTTTAATAATCTCAGTGTGAATAAAAATTCTCAACATGATTCAAACGTCTCCTCTCAACTGTTGTATCATGTTGAGAGTTTCACGATTTTCATTCAAAGTTTTATGATACTTCAGAGTTTATTCGTTCATAGTGTTTAATCTATCATGGGTTTCCAAACATCTATTGACCAAACGTCAAACATCAAAAGTTAAATTGAGGTTCACCAATAGTCAAATACATCTTGACCTTAAACAGATGTTTGGTTTAAGACCATTTGTTTAAGGCTAATCATCTATAAATGGCCAAATATCTGTTTATTGCAAATATCTGTTTAAGGTTAAACATTTATTTAACTCCAAATATCAGTGTTTCAATTACTATTGGCTATCCACTGTTAGATAAAAAACAACTACTGCTCACATTTTGTTAGTTGATGTAACAACTGTCACTAAAACCCGTAATTAGCATAATAATTATCCAATAAGAAAACCCTAATTGAGACACCCAAGTGATTTGGCATAAACCCTGAAATTTCCGGAACAATCAGAAACAGGATCAGGGCCCCTAAAACTCGAGGGGGGCAAACCCTAGTTGATAATTATCTAAATATAAACGTTGCTATGTTCTGATTTGTTGAAATTGTTGATTCACCAAGGCTAGTCCCGAGCCTAGGCAACCTATAAGTAGACTGCTTAGCTTACGGACCGTAAAGGGTAAGCCTTACGGACCGTAAGCATACCGGTCAGCCTTACGGACCGTAAGGGTTAAGGCATACGGTCCGTAAGAGAGGCTAAATTTTGGCTATAAATAGCCGACCTTGGCACTTAAACTGTGGTGTTAAAACGACGTAAAAAGCTTCTGTGAAACGTCGAATTAGTATAGAATCACTTCTCAAACACACACACGATCACGAGGTGCTGCCGCAATCAGGGTAATAACTCGATCGCTATTACGATTCAACGTCCGATCGATTATAACTATCCAATGATAGTCCGGGTGCTGCTCAAATTGAGCTTGTACATTGATTATTCGTCGTGATTTTGACTTGAATATTAGAGTGTTGTTCGAATTCGGACTATGCTCTGTTATTCGTTGTGAATCCGATTGAATTATCAAGTATTGCACTGATTAATCGTTGTGAGGGTTTAATCTCGTGAATTGACGTAACTGCTGTATTAGTTACTAACCTGCTTGTGTGTGCATTGTGTTAAATTAGGTTTAATCAAGGCTAATCAGTAGGCTTATATCTTGCTCGTTAAATCTGCAATGTGAGTCATTCCTCTTTTTAAACTATTTTCTCACAGCTTGTGAGTTATTTTTACAAAACTCCAAGTTATTTTCAAAGTTATAATTACAGGGGTTAAGTCTTTGTAATCACCATATTACAGCCGGTATGTGGGGTTTTGTATACATTACTTGTTTCCCGTCACACTTGGACAAACGGGTGGCCAAGGGGTGATCTGACCACAGTCACAGACACCATTGGACAAATGGGCTAGCCAATGGATGGTCGAGTGACAAATACTGTGGGTAGTTGGTTTGATATCAGAAACATTGTAATCGCTCTTAATACTGTAATTTGTAACCAACGGGTCGTTTTAGATAACTGAATGATTCACTCAGTATTTCCCCGCTGGCAAAACCTTTTTCAAACATGTTTCAGGTGATCTGTGTGATCCAGGAAAAGTGCAATAAAGCACTACAAGCTCAGAGAAGTGGCTCATTGTGAATAAATAAATAAAACATGTTTTGGAAAATAATGATTTCTGTGTGAAATCAACTTATTGTAAATTATGGGATTTCATCCCTAAATCTTTGTGTAATATATTAAAACGAGCATTTTCGGTGAAAAGATCCTGTAGTAAAAGACTTCCGTTGTCGCATAAATCAGATACCGCAGGATTTCTGTCCCGCGGCTCCTGGAACGGGTCAGACCGGGCCGGGGGCCGTGACAGAAATAAGGTGGTATCAGAGCTAACTAATAACTATTGAGCCACTGATCGAGCCACTGATTTAAGCCTATAAATTAAGTATTTAAGGAAATACTTAATTCTACAAATTGCTATTCTGTGATTATATGTTTTATTAACTGATTATTTGTTAGTTACAGTATGGGTAAACAAAAGCTTTCTGCTATCTACCACAAATTAGATATTGCATCTTCTTCTTCCAAAAACCCAGTAAACCTAGAAGAAGGAATCTTTATCCGGAAATCAAACTATGAAAATCCACTTACTCCAGAGAAAAGGAATTCGATACTTAAAAAGAGTCAGGAGAAAAAGAAACCCCGAACTAAGAAAGTTAGGTTTAACCCAGAAATCCAGGAATTTGGTAATAGTTCACCTTGGGAAGACAAACTAGACGAGAAATGGGCAAATCTCTATATGCTCGCTACCGTAGCAGAAAATGCAAATCCCTAAATATCCGTTAAGTTGGGGCTAGTAAGAAAAAAAATCACTCTCCAGTAAATAAATAAAATCCTAGTGTGTTTATTTCTGTTGTCCTCTGTATAAATTAGTATGCAATAAAACTTCAGTGTTTGTTTGTTAAACTTTGTTCCAAAGTTTTAACATTGCATTCTTGTATTTTGCATATATGCTATGCAGCATGAATGAGATATCGGAAGCATTTCAGAATCTCAACTTATATCCAGTGCCTATCGAAGTCTCTTACGACTTTACTGGTTACATTGCTGACATAGAAGAACCTGTGGAATTCCAAGCTCCACCGCTGGAAAAAGCTAAACCTAAAAAGAAGAGAAGATACGTAGGGTGGAGAAAAGTACGCCGTAGGAAACCAGCCACTAGGAGACTTCCTAAAATAGAAAATCCTGTGAGTATGAGCAAGGGAAAGGAAATAGAACCTGGAGAAAGTTCTAAACCACCAGAAAGGGAAACAGGGATCGACCTAAAACAAAAAGGAATAGAGATTGGAGAGAGTTCAAAACAACCGGGAGAAATCACATTCCAAGACGAAATAGATCGTCTATTGGCAAACTGTGATGTCATAAGCCCAATCCGCAGTAATCTGTACCCTTACCCGGCCACAGTCCAATTTCCCTTAAACATAGAACCAGCTATTCCGGAACCTTTAATCCACACCCGACCATTTGGCGAAATGGAAGAATGGTGGACAAATGACTGGCAATTCCAAAGCATAGTTAATAGTCCCTACACCTTCCTTCCACAATTCGATCCAGAACCAATCCCCAATCCTCCCATGAGTAATGAAAACCTAGCTAAACTTCGTCAGGTCGGTGAAGAACTGATAGGTACAGGTAATAGGATCAGGGAAATGGGAGAGCAACTATCTTGGAAATACGATGAGAGGGAGCATCACTACTAGAACTACCAGTCAACCAACGAAATAGTTAAGTCAGGAAACCATATTGTATAATAGTGTAAATAGTAACCTAAAACTCTGTAAAATAGGCAATAAAACTTTGTAAGATACGGTGTGTATGGATGCATATACAATATACAAAAACAAAATGAAAGTCGAGAAATCGACAATTTTGGTGATACTTGTCTGTTGTGATAATATCTATATGTTCATCTGTGCTGATTTTGTTATAAATAGGTAGATACTAATAATTCCTACCAATTAGCAGATGAAAAACGCTAATAGTGAACCAATTAATGAAGTCAATCAGTCTGAGCAAAACCAGGAAGATCAATATATAACCAGACAAGATATCGAGCACTTTATTGCTCAAGGGATAGCCAATGCTATTCCAGAAATTGTAGCTGCTGTTCAAAAGCCTGCCGAACCACAACAATTAAATCTTAGTAAACGTGCTCTGGAAGATAACGGCAGTAACAGCATAAATGGGGGCGGCAATCATAACAATCATGATCCGCAACAAGTCCCACTCCTAAAAAGAATGAAAGCTGCAACGCCTGGTTGCACTTACAAAGAGTTTCTTGCTTGCAACCCCACTGAATTTGCAGGTAACGAAGGGGCAACTGCAACACTGCGCTGGTTAGAGAAAACCGAAGCAGTAATTGCAATAAGCAAATGTGCTGAAGAGGATCAAGTGATGTATGCATCAAATCTGTTCAAAGAAGGGGCGCTAGAATGGTGGAACACGGTCCTACAGGCAAAAGGAAGAAGGATAGCCTATGCCATGAGTTGGGAAGAATTTAAGAATCTTGTAGAAAGAAAATTCTGTCCCGAATATGAAAAAGATCAAATGGCAAACAAATTCCTAAGTCACTGCATGACAGGGATAGATTGTCGTGGCTATACTTCGACATTCTTTGAATACGCAAGGGTAGTGCCAACACTGGCTTCGCCAGAACCGGTACTCATTTCCCGTTACATCTGGGGTTTAATTAGTGAGATCTGTAACATCGTTAAAGCTGCGAGACCTCGTACTATTGACGATGCTGTGGAATTAGCTAATACCCTAACAGATGAACTGGTGCGCACAAGAGACGAAGATCGCAAGAAGGAATTAGCTCAAAAGATTACCCAAGGATTTCGTACGGGTAATACCAAGAAAAGAGGAATAGGGCAATCCTCATCACCTCCTTTCTGAAGAAATTACAAAAAGAAGCATTATGGACAATGCAATATAATTTGCAATTTTTGCAAGGCAAAAGGACATCGTGAAGAAGACTGCAGGAGGAAAACAAGAATTTGTTATAACTGCAAAGAAATGGGACATTTCCAATCTGAATGCCCTAAATTAGTTAAACCAGTAGACAATAAAGCTAAAACAGTTGAAGGAGCAACCAAGAAAAATGCTCGTGCATTCCAGCTGACCACTCAAGAGGCCGAACTCATTCCAGATGTGATAGCTGGTACGTTCCTAGTACATGACGTGTTTGCAAAAGTATTATTTGACTCTGGTGCAAACCAAAGTTTTATTATTACTTCATTTTGTCAAGCTCTTAAGTTACCTTTAACCACTCTTAGGCAGATTTTTACAGTCGAAACAGCAGAAGGAAATTCTGTGAAAATAGATAAAGTTTGGCAAAAAGGAAAAATAGAACTATTAGGCCATAAGTTTTCTGCAAATCTGTTACCAATGAATTTAGCCGGATTCGATGTAGTATTAGGAATGGATTGGTTAATAGCCAACCATGCTCGAATCCTATGTGATAAAAATGCCGTAGAAATTCAAACTCCTACAGGAGAGGTAATTTTAATTACTGGAGATAAACCTCGAAAGCCACTAAAATTCATTTTAGTAATGAAATTGGGTAGTTATTCGAGAAAACAGGAAATGGTGTATATGATTTCCGTAATCATTAACACTAAAGATAAGGAACTTCAGGATATCCCGATAGTCTCAGAATACCCAGATGTTTTTCCAGAAGAATTACCTGGATTACCACCTGATAGAGAAGTAGAGTTTAGAATTCATTTAATTCCGGGTACTGCACCAATAGCTAAAACACCTTATAGATTAGCACCCACCGAAATGCTAGAATTGAAAAAGCAGTTAGATGAATTACTAAACAAAGGATTCATACAACCTAGTTCATCCCCTTGGGGAGCACCAGTGTTGTTTGTGAAAAAGAAAGATGGATCGATGAGAATGTGTATCGATTATAAAGAATTGAATAAGGTTACCATTAAGAATCGATACCCATTACCTAGGATTGATGATCTTTTTGATCGATTACAAGGAGCTAGGTATTGCTCGAAGATAGATTTAAGATCCGGATATCATCAATTGAAAGTACAAGAAGAAGACGTACCTAAAACTGCTTTCAGAACTAGGTATGGTCACTACGAGTTTACAGTCATGCCCTTTGGATTAACAAATGCCCCAGCAGCATTCATGGACATGATGAACCGAATCTGTAAACCATACTTGGATAAATTTGTGATCGTTTTCATTGACGATATACTTATTTATTCCAAAAGCCAAAAAGAACATTGTGAGCACTTATACGTTCTCTTAACTTTGTTAAGAAGAGAAAGGCTTTATGCCAAATTCTCAAAATGTGAATTTTGGCTGCAAGAAGTACAATTCTTAGGTCATGTGGTAAATCATGAAGGTATCCATGTAGATCCTGCTAAGATAGACAGCAATGGAAATAAGAAGTTTTCTAGGCTTAGCTGGATACTATAGACGATTTATCAAAGATTTCTCTAAGATAGCTGTACCTTTAACTAAGTTAACCTGTAAAGCCGCTAAGTTTGAATGGGGACCTAGACAAGAAGAAGCTTTTAAGATTTTAAAGCATAGATTGACGAATGCACCAATCTTAGCTTTACCAGAAGGAACAGAAGACTTTGAAGTATATTGTGATGCTTCAAAATTAGGATACGGATGTGTGTTAATGCAACGCAAGAAGGTAATTGCGTATGCTTCTAGACAATTGAAAAAGCACGAAGAGAATTATACAACTCATGATCTAGAATTAGGAGCCATAATTTTTGCCCTTAAGATCTGGAGACATTATCTGTATGGAAGTAAGTTTACTATCTATACAGATCATAAAAGTTTAAGGTACATATTTGGGCAAAAAGATTTAAATATGAGGCAAAGAAGATGGATGGAAATTCTGAGCGATTACGACTGTGATATCCAATATCACGAAGGAAAGGCAAATGTAGTCGCAGATGCCTTAAGTCGTAAGTATCATGAGAAACAGAAACGAGTCCGTGCTCTCAGGTTAAATCTACAAAAAGATTTAATGGAACAAATCAAAGAAGTTCAGAAAACAGCAATCAAAGATGATGCTGAAGGAATGAAAGGTTATATGAAAGAACTAGAACAAGGAAATGATGGAATTTGGAAATTCCATAAGAAACGAGTTTGGGTACCTAAGCGAGGAGAGTTAAGAAATAAAATTTTAGAAGAAGCTCATAAATCTAGGTATACCATGCACCTAGGAAATAATAAGATGTACCAAGATTTAAGAAGTAATTTCTGGTGGATAGGAATGAAAAAGGATATAGCTGAATACGTATCTAAGTGTTTAACTTGTTCACAAGTTAAGGCTGAACACCAGAAACCTTCAGGATTACTACAACAATTGGAAATGCATGTATGGAAATGGGAACTCATAACAATGGATTTTGTTACTAAGTTACCCAAAACCAGAAAAGGTAATGATGCGATTTGGGTAATTGTAGACCGATTAACCAAGTCAGCTCATTTCCTACCAATGAAAGAAACCTTTAGCATGGAAAGGTTAGCACAACTGTACGTGGACGAAGTGGTATCCCTACATGGAGTTCCGCTCTCCATTGTATCAGATAAAGATAGTCGTTTTACTTCTCATTTCTGGATAAGTTTTCAGAAAACAATGGGAACTCGACTAAATCTAAGTACTGCATATCATCCACAAACAGACGGACAGAGTGAAAGGACAATACAAACTCTAGAAGACATGCTCCCGAGCATGTGTAATTGATTTTGGTGGTAATTGGGATAGCCATTTGCCATTAATTGAATTCTCCTATAACAATAGTTATCATTCGAGCATCGAAGCTGCACCATTCGAAGCACTGTATGGACGCAAGTGCAGAACTCCAGTTTGTTGGGCAGAGATAGGAGAAAGTCAATTATCAGGTCCTGAAATTGTACGAGAAACTACTGACAAGATAACCCAGATCAAGGAAAGACTGAAAACGGCTCGAGATCGTCAGAAAAGCTATGCAGACAATCATCGCAAGCCTTTAGAATTTCAAGTAGGAGACAAAGTACTTCTAAAAGTTTCTCCTTGGAAAGGAGTGGTACGATTCGGTAAGAAAGGAAAGCTAAGTCCAAGGTACGTTGGACCATTCCCCGTGATTCAACGAATAGGACCAGTAGCTTATCGTTTACAACTACCAGAAGAATTAGCTGGAGTACATGATGTATTTCATGTATCCAATCTCAAGAAATGTTTATCAGACGAATCCCTGGTAGTCCCTCTTCAAGATGTAGAGGTAAACGAAAAACTAAAATTCGTAGAGAAACCATTAGAGATTGAAGATCGAAAGGTCAAATTTCTCAAGCATAAACGACTGGTATTGGTCAAAGTCAAATGGAATCCAAGGAGAGGACCAAAATACACTTGGGAGCTGGAATCAGAAATGAAGCGAAAATATCCTCATCTATTCCAGTAAATCTCGAGGACGAGATTTTCTTAAGGTGGGGAGGATGTAACAACTGTCACTAAAACCCGTAATTAGGATAATAATTATCCAATAAGAAAACCCTAATTGAGACACCCAAGTGATTTGGCATAAACCCTGAAATTTCCGGAACAATCAGAAACAGGATCAGGGCCCCTAAAACTCAAGGGAGGCAAACCCTAGTTGATAATTATCTAAATATAAACGTTGCTATGTTCTGATTTGTTGAAATTGTTGATTCACCAAGGCTAGTCCCGAGCCTAGGCAGCCTATAAGTAGACTGCTTAGCTTACGGACCGTAAAGGGTAAGCCTTACGGACCGTAAGCATACCGGTCAGCCTTACGGACCGTAAGGGTTAAGGCATACGGTCCGTAAGAGAGGCTAAATTTTGGCTATAAATAGCCGACCTTGGCACTTAAACTGTGGTGTTAAAACGACGTAAAAAGCTTCTGTGAAACGTCGAATTAGTATAGAATCACTTCTCAAACACACACACGATCACGAGGTGCTGCCGCAATCAGGGTAATAACTCGAGCGCTATTACGATTCAACGTCCGATCGATTATAACTATCCAATGATAGTCCGGGTGCTGCTCAAATTGAGCTTGTACTTTGATTATTCGTCGTGATTTCGACTTGAATATTAGAGTGCTGTTCGAATTCGGACTATGCTCTGTTATTCGTTGTGAATCCGATTGAATTATCAAGTATTGCACTGATTAATCGTTGTGAGGGTTTAATCTCGTGAATTGACGTAACTGCTGTATTAGTTACTAACCTGCTTGTGTGTGCATTGTGTTAAATTAGGTTTAATCAAGGTTAATCAGTAGGCTTATATCTTGCTCGTTAAATTTGCAATGTGAGTCATTCCTCTTTTTAAACTATTTTCTCACAGTTTGTGAGTTATTTTTACAAAACTCCAAGTTATTTTCAAAGTTATAATTACAGGGATTAAGTCTTTGTAATCACCATATTACAGCCGGTATGTGGGGTTTTGTATACATTACTTGTTTCCCGTCACACTTGGACAAACGGGTGGCCAATGGGTGATCTGACCACAGTCACAGACACCATTGGACAAATGGGCTAGCCAATGGATGGTCGAGTGACAAATACTGTGGGTAGTTGGTTTGATATCAGAAACATTGTAATCGCTCTTAATACTGTAATTTGTAACCAACGGGTCGTTTTAGATAACTGAATGATTCACTCAGTATTTCCCCGCTGACAAAACCTTTTTCAAACATGTTTCAGGTGATCTGTGTGATCCAGGAAAAGTGCAGTAAAGCACTACAAGCTCAGAGAAGTGGCTCATTGTGAATAAATAAATAAAACATGTTTTGGAAAATAATGATTTCTGTGTGAAATCAACTTATTGTAAATTATGGGATTTCATCCCTAAATCTTTGTGTAATATATTAAAACGAGCATTTTCGGTGAAAAGATCCTGTAGTAAAAGACTTCCGCTGTCGCATAAATTAGATACCGCGGGATTTCTGTCCCGCGGCTCCTGGAACGGGTCAGACCGGGCCGGGGGCCGTGACCGTTGACATCCACTGAATAAAAATGAACTACACTTGGATTATTATTAAGCTCCTCATTTTGATTGTTTGGGTATAGTATTCTTGAAATTGGTCTTTTCTTGCAAACAGTTGTTTACGGGCCAACTTCTTTTAATGTCAAACATTTGTTTAAGCGCACACATGTGATTGTTAAATGTTATCCACTGCTGAAGGCCACCCTCTGTTTCTTCGTTCTTCATGTTGACCACTGACTGACCAAACATCTGTGTTACATTTTGTTGGGTATCCACTGATAGTTAAAAATTAGTCACTGCTCCCCTTTTTATTGTTGACATCACTGAAATTTACAATCATTGGTTTTTTCATCAGCGGTTGACACGTGGTCAGTTTTTAGCCTTCAGATCTTTGTAACCGCTGCCACATCAGCACTTACTTTTTCCCTAAATAAAGGCCTGTTCAAAACCCTCAAACAATGTTTTACACTGTCGAAATTGAATTCTAAAAATTCTCTTCTCAAAGCAGTTTCCAGCCTTCCATTTCGAACCATTCTTCGTCTTCTTCATCAAAATGACGAAATCTAAATCAAAGTCAAAATCATCATCATCTTCCAAAGAGGTCGCTCAAACGGCAGCTGAACCCATTGAAATCCCTTACAAATCCCGTCACAATTACTTAGGTTTACTCACAAAACCCACCATCAACCACACCTTTGATTCCATCATCGACACCATATCTGCATCAAAGTACAAAACTTTGCTTACAGCAGATTCTCCCATTTTCCAACAAACTCAAAGAGAGTTCTGGAAAAATGCTACCCTTGAAAAACAAGGAGACATCGTCATAGCCATCAATTCTTCTATACAGGGAAAAGCAATTCAGATTACTCCACAATCAATCTCAGTCGATGATCAGAAAGGTAAAACTTCTTTTTCTAAAACCGAGTTGAAAACTGATTTCTTGAAAAGGGGGTATGCAGAACAACCAAAAAGGGATACCTTAGAAAAGGGTTTCTTCCCTTCTGCAGCTAGGTTTTTATTCCACACACTTTTGATGTGTGTTTCAAACAAAACAACTGCTTTTAACGAAATACCATTGAAGATCCAATGTCTGGGTTATGCTATTTTAAATAATGAAAATTATAACTATTCCGAGGAGATCTTTAATGACTTAGTAAAGAATGTTGATACCAAATCATTTTTACTCTTTCCAAGGTTTCTAAGCTACTATTTCAAAGAAAAATTTGGAAAAGAAAATGAAAATTTACTCAAACAAGGTGCATATTTTAAAATAAGTGGTTTGACAACTGAAACATTTTTCTAGAATGATGGCACCTATAAAAACAAAAGCAGAGGTGCCTGAGGAAAATTTAGCAGCTACCACTGCTCCTTAGGCATCTACTGTTGAGCCCACTACTCCAGGTGATCATAGCAGCACAACCACTGCTTTGAAACCCACACCTGCCATTACCAAAAGGACCAAAAAGAAAATATCCAGAAATCCCTCCAAACCCAAAACAAAGGCAACTCTGGAAGATGAGATCCCAGAGCAACTGCCAGTGACAACACAAATGTCACCAAAAACCACTCCTGCTACTTCCTCACAGCAGATGGTAGAAAGATCTCCACCTTTACTGTGACAACCCGAACTTTCAGAGTCGGTATCTTTTCGTCACGTAGTTCTGTTTCTTGTTATATCTTCCTCTCTCTTTCCTATTCCGTATGACGATAAGAATCAGTGAACACTTGTAACGGTAATGTAATGACCGCATGTATAATATGGTTGAGTAGTATATATATATGGGTGTGTGTGTTGGGCCGAACCTAGTGTTGTGTCTATGATTGGGTCATGCATACGTTAGGGCCGCACTCTTACTAGTTATAGCTTTCATCGGCCCACACTTACAGGTTATCTTAGGCCCAAAGTCATACAAGTCCAATCGAGTCATAGTGGACCGATTAGTTGCATTTTATACATCCACGCACACATTGAAATCATGTTGGGCCGGGCGAAGCCAAGTAAATTAATTGTTTTGTTTGGGGTCCGGTTTAGTTGCGTAGAACACATGCATATCCCCACGTTGTGTATGGCCTTCATTCCAGCACGAAACCACAAAACTCCCTAACCCCTACCCCTTTCCTGTTTGTGCACTGACTCAATTTAATGGGCTTGAGCCCAACTCGGTTGAGAAGGGAACCGCCCCAAAGATCTTAATTAATTGGAGTACGTAATATGTGAGGATTCATTATCACAAACTTAAATAAATCTAACCCTACCCTCCTCTCTCAAGAACTCGCACGGCGAAAGATACCCCCCTCTTCATCGAAGCCTTTTGATCCTTTCAATCAGTATTCTTGTCTCAGGTTAGTAAATTTCTATTGTCAATCCATTTGTTGTTCTTGATGGTTGACTTGAATCATGCTCATACATGCTAATTGTTAACCTGTTTGTTGTTTCTAATATAAAAAAAACAATTAGAATATGTGATGGTTTATGATATGGATCACCAAACAGTCGTACATGCTAAATATTACATGGATTATTAGTTGCAACATGTTGGTGGACCAAGGATGGTTTCGTGATTAGGGTATCTTGTAATGGTTGATAATCTTGTCATGATAATGTTAATGATTTAATGTGCATGATCAAAAGATGACGTGACTTACTGAAAGATTGTTCATGTTAACAAATATTAAAGTAGGCCCATTCAATTAATTAATGTTAATGATTTCATGAAGTGTTATGAAGTCAGTGAATGATTAGGTTGTGTAGGGTATACATGTGTTAGTGATCTGAATTAAATGTTTCAGTGCTTTGAATTGAGTATTGCATGTGATTTGATCAAGTTGTCAGCCCACTATTTTGTGAGGTCCAATAGAAAGGAGAGTGTGCATGTGAAATGTTATCAATACTCATGTGATTGTAATTAATAGTCACTTTTAGT
Organism: Helianthus annuus; assembly: GCF_002127325.2. Lineage (NCBI taxonomy): Eukaryota > Viridiplantae > Streptophyta > Magnoliopsida > Asterales > Asteraceae > Helianthus > Helianthus annuus. The sequence goes on from NC_035439.2 coordinate 119,427,986, forward strand.
AAATGTTTTGGCATCATTAACTGTTAATATGAAATCTACATTATGAAGCTCTGGATCCACTCGGATCCATCTTCCACAGTCCTGATCCCAAGGACATGTCTCTTTCAACACCCTTATCCTCACCCCTGACATTACCCCAATGCATGATACCTCTGTTGCATGCAGTTGATATAGCTCAGACACAAACCAGTTCCTCTCAATCACCTATCACTGAGAGCATACTCCTACAAGTGACTGGGTCTGATGATTATACCTCTGCTATCCCTGTAGCAACTGAGGAGGTTACACCCCTTGAGTTACAAGTAAGTCAAGGAACTCTTGGTGATAGTTCAAGTGGAGCAGTAACTACAAGTGATGGATCAACAGGTCTACATTTGGACAGTTGTTTCATTAGTAAGACTCCCTTGAAGGCAATTTCTTCTATAGCACCTCTGGTAACCACCAGTGAGTTTGTTTTAACCACTGGTACCATCGAAAGGTTATCAAGTGCTGAAGAAAGAAGTCCCCAGTACCAAGAACAAGGGGCATCAATGGATGATTTCTGGGCTTCATGTCCTAAGTCACACATTGGTACAACCACTGCTGGTGGGGAAACAGATGATTCCATTAAATTGGATGATGATTCAAAATATCAGGAATTAACGGGCAGAGTTGAAAAACTTGAAACATCAATTGCTGAAATAAAGGATATGGTGCAACAGCTGTTAAAAGCTTAAAAAGCACAATCCACTGTTGTTCCAGCTCAAGCACCTGCATAACCTGCACTTGCTGCAAATGAGCTATGGAGTGTATTCCAACCCCTGCTCCAAAAACAAAAACAAGCGGCTGATCACCAGCATGCAATACATGTACAAATGCTGACAAACATGGTGGAGTCTAGGTACTCAAGCAGACATCAAGGCTATAAAGGCCAGTATCCAAAACACCACTAGCAAAGCTCCTTCCACTCTACTATTCTTTGATAACCCCCCTGCAGATAATGCCAAAAAGGGGGAGATACTGAAGCAGTTGAAGAAGAAGGGAATATAACATGGCCTGTGTGTTGAACCTGAGCAAGAAAAACAGACATCTAAACCACCTCCCAAAGGCTCCAAACCTCAAACCACAAAAACTCAAACTTCCATTCAAACTGTTGATATGTCAGTAGTTTCAAAAACTACTAACCAAATAGCTGCCATCTCTTCAACACACACCACTACAACACACACTACAACCACTGCCCTACCAGAACCTAAAACTATAACACCATCCACCAAATTACCACCTGCTCAAAAGCATAAGACATCTACTAACACATCAGTAGTTGTAATGACAACAGAGGTTGAAACACCAGTTGTTTCAATAGTTGTTTGCCAGTTATCCACCACTGCTCTCATCAATGTCACATCACCACCATCACCTCCTGCGAAAAAGCAGAAGACATCACATGTTACAACATCTGTTAGTCAGACACTATTCACCACTACCCTCACTTCACTTCAAACCATCTTCACTCCACTCAACAAATCACCCAAAAGCACCCCTTCAGTGAATAAAATTTACTCCAGAAAAAGAAAAATAACTCAGGCAGATGAAAACAAACATGATCCTAATGCTGCAAAATATCCACTGGAACTGGAAGCTGTAAAAAATGAGATGAGACAATTCTACACCAAGGATGATCCTTCAACAAGAAGATTCCCTTCTCTCATCGGCTTCATAGTCCCAGAAGATATGGATGAATATCTCAAGCTCAAAGCAAGACAGGCTAAAATAAGAGCAAAAGTTGAATGTGAAGGTCAAAGTGACGAAGCCATCTCTGAAAAATTGGAATTCTTGCTCACTAAGGTCAAGCAGATGGAAGACTATGCACAAGATCTAAACAAAGAAAAGACAGATCAACGAAATAAAATGAGAAAAGAATATCTTGCATATATCATGAAAGAAAAATTCTATCCTGCTGAAGAAAAACAATTTGAAGAATGGCCAGTAGTTGCTTTAAAGCATGAGGCAAACAGGATTGAAAGAATTAAAAACGATCCAAAAAAGAAGAAGACAGCTCCAAATTGGAACAAATTCAAAAAGCTCATTGCTGACCTTACATCTGAGTATAAAAGAAAGAAGCAAGAGCTGGTGGATGCTAAGGTGGATACTTCTGAAGCCATAGCAAAATGGACAAAGCAGTATACCGACGAGGCTTATGAAAGGCTTAAGAAAAGAAGGATAACAGTCTCAGACACTTCTAAGAAGCCTGATTACAAAAAGCTAGAACAGCAGATTGATGCTCTTAAAACACGGATCACATCAGCAAATAACCCTATCATTGTTGAAAACAAAGAAAAATGAAAACTGCTGACCAGTGAAGAAGAAAAAGAAAAGGAAGCTGAGTATTTCACATAAGCTATCAAGAAAATGGATCTAAAAGAAGACAAATCAGCAAAGCTTCAAGACCTTGCCAAAAAGGTATTAACCAAACCTGCATCACCAAACACTTCAGACATGACAGACATTGAACTAGATCAAAAGAAGAGGCAAGAGCAGATTGAAAGAGAGACTGTAGAAGATATAGCTGCATCAAATAATGTCATCGAAATGGCCTTCAAACAAATGTCTGAAAGTTTACAACTTTTCACAAGATCAATTTCTTCAAACTCATCAGAAAATAAATCTCTCCCAAGAAACCCATTGGGTACAAAAGTACTAAAGTGGATGTCTGATCAAAAGACCCACGTATTGACCTTGGTCAGATCCAATGGGGAAGTGAACTACATATCAAGGAAAGAAGCACTAGGTCTTGGTGTTGAAGATTTGCAGGATCTCCTTGAACTTTCACTGTGCAGGGATGAGGATGACTCAAGTTCCAAAGACTTTGAAGAATAATTTTTAAAAGACAAGCTAGGGAACTTCTGATGAGAAATAAAAATCCAGAATAATGAAGGGTTTTGGCATTATCTGTTCCAGGGGGAGATTGTTGGGATTGAACCATACCAGAGGAACAGATAATGAAAGTCAAAACTGGTGGCTCTCTACCCACTGTCCGTATACAACTGTTGCTACCCTCTAAACTGCTGACAAAGCCCTGAAGAAGTAAACACTGCTGGTTCTATCTACTGATGACAAAGCATTGCCCACTCAAGGACTGATCAACTTTGAGGAAAACACTGATGGAAGAGGATAGCAGTACTTTAGTATATTACTTGTTTTATGTAGAATCAGTGGTTAATAATAGCAGTATTTGTATAGGAACAGTTGTTACAGGTTGTTAGGCTGTTAGACGTCGCTTTCATGGTGACGTCAGCTGAGATGCCTCAGTTGTTTGGATTGTCTATAAATGGAGCAGTACCCTGTACTGTTACATTTGATCGTCTTGAGTGAGTTCTTCTCCTCAATTCAATCATTTCATCTTGTGCAACCAACCATGGAGTAATAGGCTGAGGGGGAGTTTAGTTTGTAAGCATGCTTGTAATCTTTTGCTTTGATTTGTAATCTTTCAACTTAAAGAAAAGCAAATGTTTATCAAAACTATCTTCCTCTATGATTGTGTTTACAAAGTTTGTTGTTCATTTCCGCTGCACTTAAACTCCGTTCATTTCTATTTGATTCGTTTAAATTATACAAACAAGCACAATCACGAAACCCTCCGATCCTAACAAGGTTAGCTAACGGACTAACTACCGGTGTTTGTGTTAGTGTGTTGCGTGTTCCGCAGCATCGCGCGGGTTCCTTACTATAATAATATGGTAACTATCCATTAATAAGGATCACATGTGGAGTTACATTTTGTGAATTTATTGTTTGTTGAACGTTTTTTTCATGTAAGGTACTGATCGTTCATTTGTTTAAAAGTATATTAATAACTTTCTGCATCCTGGGAAGCAATCCCGGTGATGTGAAAACATTGATGTTGAATCCAATGAAATGCTTGATGTAATGAGGTTGTATTAATAAGAAATAATAATTGATATAACTAAGTTTTCCGAGCCTGGGAAGCAATCCCGGTAAAAACCTAGTTCAAAAATAAACATAAACTCAAAAACTATTCACAAAATCAACAACCCTTGTTTATTTCATTCTCAGATAAAAACCCTAATTTCCACTCTCTCTCTACGCAAATTCCTCCTCAAAGCTCTCCAATGGTGACGGCGGGCGACGAACTCACAACCTACCAGAGCGGCGGAGACGGCGGAAAGCTCCGGAAGCGACCAATTCGCCGTAGCTCTCAAACGACGCCGTACGATCGGCCTCCTATTGCAATCAAGAACAATAACAATAACCTTAGCTTTTTTGCGAAACTTGTGGACCCTGCGTCTAGGCTTATATACGCCGGTGCTGATAGGTTGTTTGGCGTGTTTCGTAAGCGGATTCCTACGGTTCCTGCACAACGGCAGCTAGGTTTAGGTTTTGGATTATTGCTTGTTGAATTGGTTGTGTTGTTGTAGAGGTTTTATGTGTGATTGATTTTGGATTTAGGTTGTATGTGGTGATTGCTGATTCTTTGTTTGCTTAGGGTTTGTTTGATTGTATATATTATTGTATAAAAGGTTGTGTTTTTAGTGCTAATCTGTTGCATTTTTTTTTATTATGGTGGATTGTGTTGTGTTATTTTGCAATGGGGTGTGCGTGTTTTTGTTTTGGAAAAAAATGTGTTAATTGTCTGGTATACGGTTAGGATAGAGTGGCTTAGTTTTGATATAGATGAGCTGCTAATTGATGTGATTTTTAGTTGATTGGGTTTTCTGAGTGTGGACTTGAATCGTAGTTTGATGGAATGGGGGGGGGGGGTGTTTCATGGACGGGGATAGTTTTTCTGCTAATATTAAGTTTGTTGCTATTTTGGTGAACGGGCTATAAATATTCAAGGGGTATGTACTATATAGGTTTTCAGATATAAACGGAATCTATTGCTGGCATCACATTGCTCAGTTTTTGTTTCATATATGTATATTTCACTTTGCAGTATAAATGATGATTGTATGGTTCTAGTTTGTGTCTCTTATGGTCTTTTTTCGCAAGATTTCTTTAGACATAAAATTGACAGACTGGCAAATGAAGTAGTTGCTAACACAGGTTTTTTATAAGTCGGGTTACTAGAAAAGACGACTAGGAAAGCGCTTCAGGGTCTTGAGGCTATGCCTCATGTACTTCTGTGTCAAGACTGGTTAAAGTTAGGGTTTGTAAGAGACTGATATGTAAGAACAACCAAAGGGATGAAGAAATTATGAAATGTCAAAGGTTTGCCTGATAAGACGGTTGATCTGTAAAACAGTTGAGAGACTTAGCTTCTAGATGTAAATAAAGCTTATTTGGTTCAATATAGAGCAATGCTTCGCATACATGATGCACACCATCTCAGTGTTTGGGTCTTATACGCCTTGGAGCGCGTCATGCTTTTCTAAAACAAGATGACTAGCATCGCAACAATATTTTTATGCCAGTTTTGTTAGAGTGACACAAGTAAATATATAGTTTACACTTTACAGGCACATACGAGTGTGGTGGTCATGTCTTGAAATAATAATTTATAATTAAATGTACAATTAAAATATTGTATGTATAGTTGCCACCGAATCAGTAATTGCTAAACAAATATGCTTAGACCATGTGTAGTGGTTTAGCTCAATAATGCCCCCACCATGGGGCGTTTTGCGACACGTGGCAGTCCAGTCAGCATAGGGCATTATTGGGCGTTATTGTAAAAGTGGCGTAGTGGGAATAATGCCCAATAACGTCCATTCCAATTATTAAACAATTATTTTTTTATAGAGAGGAGGTTAAAGAAAAAGAAACTACTAGTGGACCACTCCCATTGGCCAGTCAACATGTTCTCTTCCAATTTGAGCGTTGTTTTAAAAACGCCAATCCAATTTTTTTTCAAAAATAATGCCCAAAAACGCCCTATGTAATTGGGGGGGGGTTTGAAAATAATGCCCCACTACGGGTGGTCTTATAAGACCATGTGTAGTGGTTTAGCTCAATATTGCCCCCACCATGGGGCGTTTTGCGACACGTGGCAGTCCAGTCAGCACGAGGCATTATTGGGGGTTATTGCAAAAGTGCCGTAGTGGGAATAATGCCCAATAACGCCCCTTCCAATCATTAAACAATTATTTTTTTATAGAGAAAAGGATAAAAAAAATAAGAAAATGAAGCTTACACTTGGACCACTCCCATTGGCCACATGCAATTTTGAGTTGACCACTTCAGCGTTTTTTTTATAACGCCTGAATCAATTTTTGTCAAATAAAACGTCGGAAAACGCCGGATGTAATGGCTCCGGGGCGTTATTTGGCGTTTTTTTTAAACCGCCCCACTACGGGTGGTCTAAGACATGAGTATGTGATTTGCTATGTGTTGTATTTTTAACCCATCGCCTTTTTTTATTTTAAGCTTCATTAGTACTTTTTTCTTAGAGTTAAATGCCATTTTAGTCCCTGTGGTTTGGGTCATTTTGCCAGTTTAGTCCAAATGTTTCATTTTTCACCTGTGGGTCCAAAAAGGTTTCACCGTTGCCATTTTAGTCCACTGGGTTAACTTCATCCATTTATTTTGTTAACGAGAAGGCCAATTCGGTCATTTTATTTGTAATTCTGTTAACTAGAAGAGTAATTTAGCCATATAAAATGACCGAATTGGCCTTCTCATTAACATAAAAAATGGATGAAGTTAACCCAGTGGACGAAAATGGCAACAGTGAAACCTTTTTGGACCCACAGGTGAAAAATGAAACCTTTGGACTAAACTGGCAAAATGACCCAAACTACAGGGACTAAAATGGCATTTAACTCTTTTTCTTAAATACAAAGTTATGTGAATACAAGATATGAATCGCTGATTCTTCATACTCTCCGCAGATTTTACATATGACATCCTGAAGATCCATTCCTCTGTTTCTTAATGCCACGGCCGACGGAATCTTTTCCTCAATTGCTCACCAAACAAACGTGGAACTCTTTCTTGTTACCCAACTATTCCAGCAGAATGAATTCGGAACTGCATTTATATCCAGGTTACAACCCAACGTGTGCCTCACCAGTTTTACACTAAATTCCTCATTCTCATTATATCTCCACACCCAAATATCTTCCTTATCCACTATATTTATATGCTGCAATCGATCCTTCAGAATATCCATTTCTTGTTTCTCCATATCACTATAAGGAGCCCTACTCCAAGCCCAATCCCATAATATTCCCCCATTCACAATTTTATAGACTTCCTGCACTTTTACTTTTTTCTTAGATGACAACTGGTATAGACTTGGGAATTGTTCCCTCAAAGATTCATTACCCAACCATATATCCACCCAAAACAAAGTTTTGTCCCCCAATCCCACTCTACTTCTAAAACTTGTATTTATATTTATATTATTCTTCATGAATTCTTTATCTATTTCCACAATATTTTTCCATATCCCCACCATTGATTTTTTAAATGGAATCGACTCAATTCTTCTTTGGTTCGCGTGTATCGACCCAATTACTCTAGACCACAGATTTTCCGGATCCATCTTATATCTCCACCACCATTTTGCTAAGAGAGCCAAATTCATGTCTCTCAAGTTACCGATACCTAGTCCCCCAAAATCTTTCAAAGCAACCACTTTTTCCCATTTTACCCATCTAATTTTATTGATTGATGTACTCCCCCCCCCCCCCCATAAGAACTTTCTCCGTATCCCTTCCAAAACCTTCAGTACTCCACTTGGACATTTATATAGAGGAAAGTAATAATTTGGTAAACTGCCCATCACTGATTTAACAAGTATAACCCTCCCTACGAAAGACAACGTTTTCGCCTTCCAATTTGTGAGCCTTTTATTAAATAGATCAATTACTTCCTTCCAGTGTGCTATTCTGTTCATATTCGCTCCGACTTTTAGGCCTAGGTATACGAACGGAAGTTTTCCTTCCTTACAATTAAAAAATGTTGCCATATTACTCACTTCCTCCTCACTTGAACCCACCCCATATAAGTGACTCTTCCTTGGGTTAACTTTCAAGCCTGATATTAAATAAAAAATGCGAAGAATCCTTTTGAGATTCTTTACATTGTTTTCCCCACAATCCCCAATGAATATCGCATCATCCGCGTAAAACATATGCGTCAAAGATGGCCCTTCCCTTGGTAATTTTACTCCCTCGAATAAATTATTTTCTTTGGCGTTCGACATCATCACATGTAGGGCCTCCATAGCGATGATAAACAAAAAAGGGGACAGAGGGTCCCCTTGCCTTAAACCTCTCCTATAGTGAAATTCACCCGTGGGTGAACCGTTCACCAAGATTGATCCTCTCCCCGCAAAAAGTATTCCCATAACCCAATTCCTCCATTTTGGAGGAAAACCCATATGTGTTAAAATGGAAATCAAGAATTTCCAGTTTAACGTATCATAAGCTTTTTCTATATCTGCTTTGAAAACAAACAGGCGCTTTCCCGCTTTCTTTGCCCAACCCACCACTTCGTTTATTATCAATGGACCTTCTATTATGTTTCTACCCGTCATAAATGCCGACTGAACATTGGACACTACATTCTTTATGACCCTTTTGATTCTATTAGCTAACACTTTTGAAATAATTTTGTTTATCACGCCAACTAGAGATATGGGTCTAAAGTCTTAAAAAGTAATAGGATCCGTTACCTTTGGTATAAGAGCGATAAATGAAGCACTGCACGAGTGGTGGATTGATCCGTGTGTGTAAAACTGGTTCATGATCTCCATTATTATTCCTTTCACTTCCTCCCAATAAACTTTGATGAATTTGAAGGTGATCCCATCCGGTCCTGGTGACTTATCTTTTCCGCAATCCCAAACTGCTTTCCTTACCTCCTGAATCGAGAACTGGCTCACTAGCCCATCCGCTTCATCCCCGCTTAACGTTTTGAAACCCCCTGCTTCGATTCTCGGCCTCACATAGATCGGTTCTTTGAATTTCGCTTGGAATGCCAACAAAAATTGTGTCTTTATTTCTTTTGGATCCGAAACCCACACCCCATTTATCCATAGACCATTGATCTTGTTTCTAGCTATATGGTTATTTACTATCGAGTGAAAATAGCTGGTATTCTCGTCTCCCAATCCAATCCACCTTGTCCTTGCCTTCTGTTGTAAATCTGACGCCACTTTGCCATGCCACCTTTTAACCTTATCTTTGCAATCCTGCCAAATGACTATTTCCTCGGCCGATAATGATCTACTTTCAGCTAAAGTATCTATTTGTGCCAATTTACTCTGAGCTTCCAACAGTTTAATAAGAAAAAATATAAATTCCCCACTACGCATCTCGGACTCTTAGAAGTAGCAATTGGCTTTAGCAAAAATAATATATTTTTTTATTAATAATCCAAGTCATGTTAATACTATTATAATTGCATATTATTGATGTTGGTTAATGATGTATTCGGTGAGCATAGGTTGGTGACCCCCAAACCGAACCTATAATAGTATAACCGGAAATTTCAGTTGTTAAGAATTTATAAATTGATATAGGCTATGATACAGTTATAGGCTTCTTTTTATTAATTAGATGTGTTAATAAAGGGGTCAGTTAACTACACTCTCTTTTTTTACTCGTCATACCTCTTTTTTAAAAATAAATGTTTAAAAGTGTCAATTCCACCCACTAAAATACCTTAAAAATCAGTTTATTTAAATAAAGGCTACTGTTTATCACTATTTGAAATTCGTATAAAAATTATAATAATAATAATAATAATAATAATTGAGATAGTACATGTTAAAGTTGATTGAATGTTGTTCGTATATAAGTTGAGGTTCATCATCACATTGGTCGTTGTTTGTAAACTGTTGTACATTCAAATTAAGAATTTAACTATAATAATCCGTAATCGACATTTAACTATTTCAAATTGTAAAAAGTTGTACATCAATTTGAAAATTTAATACGAGAGTGAACTTCTCTAATTATATTTTCAAGATGTTTTTTCCATACCAACCCAATTAAAATTTACATAGTTGTAAAATCTGATATTTAATAATAACTAATAAATTTGTGTACATAATTTTGGATAAGTTTTGGTGTTATATAATTTATTATTATTTTTCTTTGAATTATTTAAAAACTTAAAATAGATGCAAGTTTTTTTTTAAATTCAAATGATATTTATTTGAAAACTTCAAGAGGGAATGTTTAGTAAGTCCGAAACACTTTTAGAAGAGAAAATCATAAAGGTTGATTAGAAAAAATATAAATAAAAACAAAGCTATCAAAGATCGAGAAAAAAATTATAAATATTTATTAGAAAAAAAGTTTAAAATGTTTATTAAAAAAACACCATGGCACTTGACGAATCAAAACACACCTAATGATCATGGAAATTCAAAAACATTAGTTTTGATTTAAGAAACTCATTTATACATACTAGGGTCAATATTCTTTTGTAAATTATATAACTTAAAAAACATCTTCAAATTTATTTACAGTTATATTCTTTATAAATTTTGTTCTATGGTCAAGAGTATATGGTGGCTGAACAAATAGTATCACTTTCTAAAAAAACCTTAAAACAATTTATAGCAATAAAAGTTTAATAAGAATGGTGTTATTTAATATAGAAATAAAAGTTTAATAAGAATAGCGTTATCTAAAAAATATCAAAAAAACACATTTAAAAAAGTTATTTAAAAATAGAGTTAAATGTCTGGATAGTCCCTATCGTTTGCCCTTTTTTCATCTTTAGTCCCTAACTTTCTAAAATTACAGCTATAGTCCCAACTTTTTAATTTTCGTTTCCGAATAGTCTCTGTGCCTAACATCAGTTAGTTTTCTCAGTTAAGAGTGTGTGAAATGATTAAAATATCCTTTACTTGAAAGTGATTTATATATGTGCCATTAATAAACATATTTCAAATTCAAAATTCCAAAAATATAAATAACTGAATATTCAATAAAAATGAGTTTCATATAATATAACATTTATGCTTTAAAATAATATTTTAGTAAAACTAACTTTACTGGTCTTAACTTGCTCTATAATTATATTACCACCATAATAAAATCTTCTATATTGGATAATAAACAAATAAAATAAATTTAAGTTATAAGGTTGTTAATTAGAAAGTTAATAGATGATAATTACAAACTAAAGAATGATTGAAATTGATTTAGAAATCGGCCATAAATAAACATATTTCAAATATTCAAAAATATACATAACTGAATATGGTAATTATTTAGACAATGTATTAAATATTCAAAAAAGAATTATTAACATTTACTCAATATAAATCATTAAACATGTAGAACTATCAAAATCCGGTTTATAAAATTTCAAATATTTTTTGGATCTGTCTAAACATAACATAAGAACATTGAAAAAAAATCATTGAAAATCTAAAACATCTCATTAGTTAGAAAATCTATTTATTTACATATAGTTAACATACTATTTAAGAACATACTAAAATGTTAGGTTATACATATTATAAGAATAAGCAAGTTTGATAAAAGTCAATATAAAAAAGAATCATGTAACATACCAAGTAGAACGATTCTAGATTATCGATAAATTTAAATAATCTGAGATTCATCTTCTTAGGATTCATATTTGCAGAAAATTTGTCATCACCATTAAAAAACGCATTATATAATAATAATAATAATAATAATAATAATAATAATAATAATCAATTATTAACAATACTAAATATAAACCATGAAAAATGTAATTGAAGTGTCTGTCAATTGCATTTAGTGTAGAATTTCTAACTGAAACTATTTTCATACTTTAAAAAGGCAATAATTGAAATACAAAAACACTTTAATATAATTGCATATCATTTAGCCAAAATAACCGCACATTTATTGCATTTCAAAACATATATTTAAAAATCTAATAAAACTAAAAAAGCGATACTTAAAAACCTACAACTAAATATAGGATTTTGAACACACACAGAAAAAGATTGTTAAACTGATAGAACATAACAAACTTTAACAACATTGAACAAACCTATTTTTCCAATTGAAGAATAGCCGTAAGATTATCCGATTTAGAGTTTTAACATAAAAAATAAAAACAAAGACATTTGTAACTTGGATTAAGGAAGAACACATAAAATCAAACGCACACATACCTATGATTGTGATTGCAAAAAGAAGAAGATGAAGGATTTGATGGTACTGATTTAAATAACAAAAGAAAACAAACATTAATAACTTCGAATCTATATAATATAGAAACAACACGAATCTATAATTTACCTATAATTGTAGTGCTCGAACCTAAAAAGATAGAAGATGAACGATGATGTTTATATGATGAAAATCTAATCGAAAACATTCAAATATAATATAATGGTTCAACAAACTTACTTCGGTTTCATGAGATTGTTCGAGTAGATCAAGAATAATATGAAGAACTTAGTTAGGTTAGAGAGAGAGAAGCGGAGTTGTGTCGATGAAGAATTGAGATTATGATCACAATAATTGAGATCTTGCAATTTATATTAGATCCGATTACAAAAGGTGTGTATCCAGATTCGATAATCCGACCCGAATAACATTCGGATTAATTTCCTGCCCAACTCACCTTGAGCTTACACCACAACAGGCCAAGTGTCACAAATCATTTTCATTTATTATATTATATAGATATAGATAATTAACTATACATGCAACATGACACCATAATGTGGTCTAAATGAAGCTAGTTATATAACTAGATACAAACCACAAGCATTGAAATCTAATTCAATATATGTGGGGTTTCTATTCTTTTAACATTTTAAATCGGACTGGAGGGGCATGACTGTGTGAAAACTCAATACATTTCTTTTTTATGAAAATTTTGTTTCATTCACCGATCTATTCAAGTGATTTTTCTATGAAAAAATAGGTTTTTTAGCATTGACATGAATGTAAAAATCATTGACATAGTCGTGTGGTAAGACATGCCTATGTAAATCGAATTAACACAATCATGTGCATTGTTTCAACCTCAAAGAAAAACCAATATTTGTTGATGAAAAGTTGTATTGTTTTAAACTCACTCAATTTGCCACAGTTATTCATTAAGCACATTCAAATGTGTCACTCAACAAGTTCAACCCACATACATTAGTCAAAATGGTATTGCTACCTAAGTAGTTATACCATATGCACACATTAGAGAAATCAATCCAAACGTATTATGAAAATTGTTATTCTTAATGATAAATTAGTGAGGATTATAGTCATCAATGACAATTTTACTATTTATTGTTTCCAAAAATAATTTTTGAAGATCGTAGTCTTTCATAATGAATGTGAGGGTTACTTACCTCAAACGAGTGACGATTATAGTATTGAGGGAGGTTCGTTAACCTTCATTGTAAAGATAGTGGATTCCTAAATTCATTCCATGAAATCAAGTTGTCAAGTTTTCAAACACTAGCAAGTTTCTACTTAAAAACTAGCATGTCCTTTATAGTATCAAACAACAAGAATAGCATGTTATTCACACCAAGGCGCATTGAGTCTAAACTCAAATCAAACCTCAAAAAGGTCATCCGTACAAAACTACACGACACATTGAGCACATATGTATCCTTAAAATGAATAATTTGCCCACCTACTCATGAAAAAACTCGACGTACTCACAATGACAAGTTAAGCATCCACGTTATGACTTCTTTCTCAATGGCAGTTGATCACCTAATAGTCAATCCAACTCCCATCAATATGTTTTTTGTCTAGCACAATGAACAAGTTAATGACCTAATGACCCTTTTTATCACCTACATGCTCTAGTTAATTTTTCATAATTAACTATTATCAGCCGTTTAGTCATGTTGAAACACCTAAGAGTGGAGTTTGACTTCATTTGTTCACAATCAACCAAACCTGACACAATTGTATCAAAGTCTACTATATGAGTTTGATCAACTTTAGTATAAACTTTTATGTTTGATAACACTTGTGAGAATCCTAATTAATAAGTTAAAACCATTATTTATCAATTTGATCAAGCAATTCACCACATTTACATTTTTAATATTTTTTAAAAATCATTTTTGGTCAAAATCATCATTTTTGTCACAAGTCACAACTATAAATTCTGTAATTAAACTTTGGGTTTTCATTGATTATAATTTCAATCTGTTTGTAACATAATTTCTCACAAAAATCCACTCTTGGTCAATATTGGTCAAAACCTACAAAGAATCCACATATCTAAATTCTTGATTAAGATATATTATCAAAATCACATCTAATTAATCGCACATATTCTATAGCATCATATCTGATTATTCTAATATGCTTGGTATCTTATACATAATAGATTTCTAGAAACTAAATGTTGAGCTTTTCACACTCATAACATGTCACTTTATTTTATCATTAAATTTACTTTTCTTTTTAACTGGAATTGATTAGTGTATAGATATATGACCTAGTTGTTTATATTAACACACACGCGCGCACACACAAAAAAAAAAAAAAAAAAAAAAAAAAAAAAAAAAAAAAAAAAAAAACCTTGTAAATCAGGTATCAACAAAATGTAAACAAAAATATCGAACAAAATATGTTTGTTTTATTAACAGTTCCAATCTTTCATAAACTACTCACGACAACATTTCTTGGGATGTTAATTTTGTAAATAAACATATAACTTTGAATCTACTTTATTCGTTGATGGCAAAGTTCTTTTTCTATTTTTCTATTTATAGCATATTTACTATTTAGCATGTTTCTTTCATGAAAATTGAAATAAGTAACAAAAAAAAAAAATTATGACCGGCACGTTCTATTGGTCATGATTGTTTCTTGATTATATAACATCATAAGCCTACGTCTTAATTCATTTAAAACCAATAGAAGGAAAAAAATTTCAACAAATTTATATATTAGAACATCCAAAATAGCAGACTCTAAATTTGGTTATGTGTAAACACATATTCACTCTCTCGTGCTTTGTATCTTATACATAATAGATTTCTAGAAACTAAATGTTGAGCTTTTCACACTCATAACATGTCACTTTATTTTATCATTAAATTTACTTTTCTTTTTAACTGGAATTGATTAGTGTATAGATATATGACCTAGTTGTTTATATTAACACACGCGCGCGCGCACAAAAAAAAAAAAAAAAAAAAAAAAAACCTTGTAAATCAGGTATCAACAAAATGTAAACAAAAATATCGAACAAAATATGTTTGTTTTATTAACAGTTCCAATCTTTCATAAACTACTCACGACAACATTTCTTGGGATGTTAATTTTGTAAATAAACATATAACTTTGAATCTACTTTATTCGTTGATGGCAAAGTTCTTTTTCTATTTTTCTATTTATAGCATATTTACTATTTAGCATGTTTCTTTCATGAAAATTGAAATAAGTAACAAAAAAAAAAAAATTATGACTCGCACGTTCTATTGGTCATGATTGTTTCTTGATTATATAACATCATAAGCCTACGTCTTAATTCATTTAAAACCAATAGAAGGAAAAAAATTTCAACAAATTTATATATTAAACCATCCAAAATAGCAGACTCTAAATTTGGTTATGTGTAAACACATATTCACTCTCTCGTGCTTTGCCCCCCCCCCCCCCCTCACAATCCAGCTCTTAGACCACCCGTAGTGGGGCGTTATTTTTAAAAAAAATTGAAAAAAAAAACGCCCAAAAACACCGGACCCGGCCCCCATTACATAGGGCGTTATATGGCGTTTTTTTTTAAAAAAAAGGTAACCAACGTTTTATTAACAACACCCAAAACAACTTGCATGTGACCAATGGGAGTGGTCCAAGGTTTGACTGGCCAATGATAAATAGCTTGCTTTTTTTTTGGTTTTTCCTTTTTAATGATTGGAATGGGCATTATTTGGGCATTATTCCCAATACGCCACTTTTGCAATAACACCCCATGCTGACTGGACTGCCACGTGTCGAATAATGCCCCATGGTGGGGGGCATTATTTTGTTTAACCACTACACATGGTCTAAAAATACCCAAAACAAGCCCTCTGTCTCCTTCCTTCACTCACAAAGGTTGTTCTTAGACGTTTTTGCACATAAACGTCAACCTTGCCTTTTCTACTCCACATGATGTCATCTCTCCTCCATATCATGCCTTACGTCTTCAAAAACGTTGCTAAACCAACTATTGTGAAATGTGGAGGCTCTTAGTGATCGATCGACACAGTTGCACGATTATGTAAACCGATGTGATAGCCCAATGTCTGAGTAGAAATCATAAATTATGTTTATGTATTCACAATTGTTATCACTAGTTATATTATAAAACTTTAGCTGTCCATGTTTACAATATTTTAAGGTTCATTCTATTCCCACGTCCTTAAATTCTTATTCCCACATCCTATATCTTATTTTCACATCATTTTTCACTCTATCTCTCATTATATGTATCTATGTATGTATAGATAGAGAAGAGGGGTGTGTGAATATTAATCCCCTTTTTATACAACATACTTACGTTTTGATGTATGTATATACAATTATGTTACACCCATTGATTAAAAAAACAATTAAAGTATATTTGTTGTTTGTTATTATCGTTATTTTGCATACATTTACTGAGGTTACAGAACAATATTACGTATAGCAAAAAGAAAGAAAAAAAAATTATCTTATATACAATACAAAAAAAGGGTACCATAGCAACTACTACAAGTCTTTTAGCTATATTCAATTATGATTCTCTGAACTTTTTTTAACCAAAATTTCTTTTAATCCTTGTCGTAAGACTAACAACAACATTAAAACGAGAAAATAATGCTATGTTATATTAGAACAAAAGTAAAATAATTAAGATGTTATAATCTGAAGAGTGGGTATTCCGTATTTATTACATCTAGAACATTGCTCGTGAACGTGACGTTGAAAAGCCAAAAATTGAAAGTAGTGACAAAGACATCCTATTATGAACTGTTTTGAAGCCTCTGCCCTATCACATGCTTTTCACCTTTTCTCCTCAAGGTTAAAAAGATGGAAGACATTATTGTAGACATGAAGACATAGACGTGAAATCGATATTACTTATTTATGGTATAAAGATAGATCAAAGTTTAAAGTACGTTATTTGCACTGAGTGGTGTAAGTTTTTTGTGACGTTTTCTTTCTTGTTGTTTGTTTGCTGCCCCTTTGTTTTTTAGGGGTGGTTTTGTGTGAATGAAATTTGTCATTCAAAAAATAAACCTTTTTTAAATATGCGGGGTGAGGTTTTCTGAACGTCCCTAATTTTTTTTATCAAATAATTATTCTAATACCAAAAATTAAATTAAATATATATTTAACCATTTTATGTAACTAAAACCTTAAAAGCGGCTTTAGCAACACAGACGAGACATAACAAATTATGAGTGTTCGTGTCATCGAACAAATAATTGAAACTTGATGAAAATGACGAAGTAGAAAATGGTACAATATTAAAAAGATCCATGTGGGAGTAGAGTGGATTGTGAGAGAGCTGTAATTTTTTTTTTGTAAAAAAATTGAGTTGAATGTATGTGAGTATCACTAGAGTGAGAGGTGTGATTTTTAGTTTAAAATAATTGAGTTGAATATGTTGATAACTAGTTGATGCTTCGTTCGCGTTGCAGTATGATGGCCGAATAATGAGCGAGTGTTAGGCAGCTCATTGACACGGAAAACAATTAAATCGAGTCAACCAACTAAAACAAAACACTTTTAACCGAGGGAAAGTTGTATTTTTTGACTGGGGTAAAATCGTAATTTGCTAAAAGCTAAAGTAATGGCAGTACTGTAAATTTGAACCAGGGGCAAAGTTGTAAATTTTCACATGGGCAAATTCGTAATTTTGAACTTGGGGTAACATCGTAATATAAATTTGAACTAAGGGCACAATCGTAATTTTAAGCTGTAGGCAAAAGCACAATTTTATTTTGAACCGAGGGCAAAATCGTAATTTTGAGTTGGGGACAAAAACATAATTTTATTTTGAACTGGGAAAAAAGCGTAATTTTGAATTGAGGACGAAATCACAATTTTTTAAACGGAGAAAAATCATACTTTTGAACAGAGGGCAAAATCGTAATTTTTAGCTGGGGCAAAAACGTAATTTTAGAATCGATATAAAATAATAAACTGGTTGGTCCAATGGGGGAGTGTCAGGCAAAGTCGTAATTTTGAATTGAGAGCAAGATCGTAATTTTGAGATGGAGACAAAAAGCGTAATTTTATTTTGAGTTGGAGGAAAAAACGTAATTTTAAAATCAATATAAAATAATAAACGTGTTGGTCCAATGAAGGAGTGCCAGGTAGCTGCCTGACACTATTCCCCTATTTGATAAATGTATATGTTGGATAACGTGTTTATGTTGTTCAAATAACTATATATATTTTTTTAATCTAGGCATTGCCAAAAGTCCATAACCTTTTAACTGAAGGTTGTAATATAATTTTCTTTCCATACGCTAGTTTACATGATTACTTATTTATAATTAAACAACTTTTTAAGTAACATCTCTTGAAACCTTTATAAAGTTGTTTTATTTTCTACATATATAGGATGATTTTTTTATACACAAATTCCGTTAATTAGTTTACAAGTAATTCTATTTTTCTCAGTCATATAATTAATATTTTAATTTGATATTTAACATATGGAATTTGAATGTTTGGTATGTATAGTTTTTCCTTTTTTAGTATTTTTCAAATATGACAGAAATAATTCTTTAGATATCTAGATAATTGAAATGACGTATACAATTTAAGATATAAAAATAAAAATAAAATAATCAATTAACAAATCAAGATTTTTTATATTTAAAAAAAACTTAATTATATTATATAACCAATAGGGGTGCAAACGAGCCGAGCTACTCGCGAGCTACTCGAGCTCGGCTCGAAAAAAAAGCTCGAACGAGCCGAGCTTAAACGAGATCGAGCTCGAGCCCGAGCCTAAAAAACAAGCTCGTTTAGTAAACGAGCCCGAGCCCGAGCTTCGCTTATCGAGCTCGAGCCGGCTCGTGAGCCTAAACGAGCTTTCTGTTTATATATTTTTTTATTAATATATTAAACATATATTTATATAATAATAATTACAATTTATATAAATATAAAAAATAACTTAATTATAGGTATAATAATAATTATAATTAATGAAAATTAATTAATAAATACTAAACGAGTCGAGCCCGAGCCGAGCTCGAGCTTGAAAAATTGCCTTCGAGCCGAGCTCGAGCTTTAGAAATAAAGCTCGAATCGAGCCGAGCTCAAGCTCGAGCTTTCATATGTTAAACGAGCTCGAGCTCGAGCCTGGTCGACCTCGGGCTCGGCTCGGCTCGTTTGCACCCCTAATAACCAAGTTTTATCTAAGTTCAAATAAATTTATTAAATTATCCAAAGTTTATATCAATCATTTATATATAGAAGTAAAAATAATGATTTTAAAAGGGTGGAATTTGATAATTTCATAACTATCGTTTTTAAAAGAAAACGGTGTGCAAAGTAAAAGAGGGGTGCATTTAGCTCATCCCGAAACAAGTTGTGGACATTTTTTAAATTAATTATAATCTAATGTTAAATCGTCTTTTTGGTATGAAAGTTGTTAGTATATACTAAGATCTTTGGTTTTAGTTTATTGTCCTCTTGAGTTCTACTTCGAATAATGAGTTCTGCCTATTAAATGAAAGCCCTAAGGCCACTTAATTAGGTTATTGGACCCGTTAAAAACTAAATTACATTTAATTATTAAAATATGTATCTTTGAAATACATATAACTAGGGTATATTAATCGGTAGTGATTACAAATGAATGAGTTGATATACCATGTCAAGGAAACAATGCATGTTTCAAGACATGCTTGTGGATTATGTGCTCAAGCACTTGTGTTTCTATAAACAAATAAACTCACATTGATTAGCATCTTTGTAATTCCTTTATCAATATGAATGAATGGAGAATAAAACCATCATCCTTGTTGCTTTCCTTGTTGAAAGCAAGAACTCACAAAGGGCTAATATTGTAAGGAACCTCACATATTGAAGTTAGCTATTTTACCCGCGATTATCTTTAATTAGAATTTTGAACTTTAGACCCTATGATATGTTCCATTGGGCGAACTTAGGTCCATGATTGACTTTTAATTTTGGAAGGTCCATGATTGACTTTTCATTTTGAAAGTTTAGGCTGAGCTTTTCTATCTTACTTCAAGATTGGCTTGATTCTTATCACAAGATTTCGCAATGGTTAATCATTTAATACGAATTCTCGCTCATTGACACAACCATCTTGATCCATATAAACATGTCTAGATCAAAATAGCCCATCTGCATAATTTTTACAACTCTAAAAACTATAGGAAATATAATTATTATGGGAAGAAATGTAGGGATACCCTATAAGTAGAAATGCAACCCAATCTAGTTATGATCTTTCTTTTTATCGGTGTCAGGAGGCTTATCATTTTTCGACTTTAGCTCCCTCTCCGATCTTGAGTTTCCTCGGGCAATTCTCTCATTGATCCAACTAATAGCATCAGCAAAAACAATATCAGTGTTTTCAGTAAACTCCCCATACGTGAGGGCATGCCACATTCCCGGGTACAACTTAAAGGTCTTGTCGGTGCTAGAAGCAGAATCGTATAACAGTTTACTCGTCAAAGGATCGGTCACCTTGTAATTGATGCGTGTGTAGTGCGATATATTTTTGATGAGTATTTAAGCCCCTTTTTACACTTTTAGCCAAGTTTTAAATTTATAAAACACGATATTTACTAACACTAAACACACATATGGGCAAGTGCACCCATCGTGGACGTAGTATAGTGTTGGTAAGATACCGAGGTCGTCCAAGGACACAAGAGCTTTTAATACCGGTTTATCCTCAACGTCTAATCAAATCAAAAAGTGAGAAAAATGTTTTAAACTAAGAAAAATAAAAACTAACTATATGCTGAAAAATAAAATAAAATAAAAACAGATAGACAAGATGAATCACTTGGATCCGACACGTGTATTAGTATAACCTTTGATTATTTTCGCACTTTTGCACTTGTTTAAGAGATTATCTTAGTTATTGTAGTAGGCCCCTCTTTTGAAGGCGACGTTACCCTCAACCCAGTAGTTTGAGTCAGCAAGGATACAATCCTAAAGGGTCGGATTATTGAAAGATAATGAATTAAGTTATTAATGCAAATTGTGGTAGGCCCCGCTTTTGGCGGTGACGTTACCCTCGGCTAAGTAGTCTGAGTCAGCAGGGATACAGTCCTAAGTAGCCGGGTTATAGTATTAATAGTAGTTAACTTATGAGGGGGTCAAAGAGTTTGGATCCCCGCCATCCAATACCTATGGGTATTGAAGGAGATCCTACTAAATTTGACCCAGGTCCCAAGCAGGACCTCTAAACGCTGAACAAGGGCAAGACCCTTACCAAACCGTTCCCTTAACCCCCGACCAGGTAGCCAACATACCTCCATATAGACCGTGGAGATATGAATGGTGAAAATCTTTTATTTTATATAGACAGTAAAATAATGCCAAGACACCACGGACAAACGATAAGGAAAGATCACCTTCAACATAAGTAACTAGTTATTAAAGTCATTAATACAAAACCAAATAAAAAGTGCAAAAGATTAAAAATAAAAAGTATTATACTAAACACTTGTCTTCACCAAGTGATGTAAGAGACTTAGGCAAACATGGCCTTGATTGTCAAGATCTCTTACGATCAATCTTGGATCCCGAGACGACTCACACACTGTACGATGGACAATGGATGATGGTGGTGGATGATGGTGTTATGGTGGTGGTGGGTGGTGGATGAAGTGTGAGAGAGGTGGTGTGCCAAGGGATGAGAGAGAATGAAACCAAGCTCCTCTATTTATAGGCTGAACAGAAGGCTGGACACGGCCCCGTGTCCGCTGGACACGGCCCCGTGCCCGTCTGACATTCTCTCTCTTCATTAATTGTAATTTGCAATTACAATTAATGCGCCTGCTGTACTTTCACCACGCCCCCGTGTCCGCTGGGCACGGCCCCGTGGTGGGCAATGGAAGCTTCTACTGGTTTGTCTTTTCTGCTGCTTCCTGGGCACGCCCCCGTGTTCGCTGGACACGGGGCGTGTTCAGACTCTGTTTTCTCTTTTTTGCCTTGGGAGGTGACGTTGAGGGTCCGGGCAGTCTACTTTTGTTCCTTTTCTTGTATTTATGCTAGAATTAGTTGTCTTTTTGCTTCTTTTGTGATTTTGAGCTCATTTCATCCTGAAAATACAAAAGGAAGACAAAAACACTCTTTTTCCAACATTAGTACTTAAAAAGGGTTAGTTTTATGCCTTAATTGATGTGATTTATATGTTGCATTTTACACACATCAAATACCCCCACACTTGAACTTTTGCTTGTCCTCAAGCAAAACTCTTTAAATGTGGCTTACACTCCCAACTGGAATAGGTAGAAGAGAAGTTTTTTAGCTTGTCGTAGAGTGTCGGGAATCCAAGGTCTTTGTAACTTTTATTTTTATTTATTTACAATCCTATTCGTTATGATTTATTTTGAACGTTTCATAAGATAAATTACTTATTTGGGCATAGCATGCCTTATTAAAATTCCATTATATATAAGTTCACATACCTCACGGGGGATCACTCAACACTCGGCCGAAGGTGTATATTTTTAGTGAATCACTCGAGAGCGGCATGGAACTTACGCCTTCCATAGGCTTGCCAAGCAATCAATCCTCCTCCTTTTTAACTTTTTACCTTTGTAAATATCAAGAGGACTTTTGGGGTGAAGGATTAGGCTTGGGTTAAAGGTGGGTGGTTGGGTTAGTGGTTAGTAAAAAGGGCGAAAAGTCGTAAGAAGCTTCGGTTTTCGTTAAATACCTTGTTTTTAGTGACTTTTTATTTTGAAGTATTTCTCCAAACAAGCTTTTATATAGCTTTTGTTTGTTTTTGACTTCATCATTTTTTTTTTCATCACATAAAAAGGCGAGTTTACGAAAAACCGAGCTTGTTACTAAAATAAAGGGTGAAAAATAAAAAGGTTTTTGGTGGGTAAAAAGGGTTTTTGTGGGGTAATGAAATGAAAGGTTTAGGCTCAAAGGGACTATCTAGGGGGATTTTGGGTAGGAAAAAAAATGAAAAATAATGGTTTTGAAAGAAAAATGGTTAGTCCTAATGCCTCAATCATTTACTTACTTGGGTTTAAGTTGGTAAGGACCGGGAATGAATCGTCGTGGCAAGTTCTAGATTTGTAAGAACCAAGCGGCTATTCACACAAGAAACGAAAAATGAGCATTTAATCTAAATATGTATATTTTTATGCTCAATAAAGGCTCAAAACTCACTTTTGTGGGAATGGGTTTTTAATGTGGTCAAGTATATATAATCGAATTTTTAACTAGACTTGTTATGCCGTTTCATAATTTTCTTATGTTGGTTCTTTGTTATCACGACGCTATCGGTTGTAAACTTGTAAAAATATAACCTTTTTTAGAACTTGTTATTCCCAACTTAAACTAAGACAAGTAAATGAGAAAAAAAATGAAAAAGTTTTTGAAAAAAATTTGGGGTGTTTAGCGGTTCCAATAGAGTTTTGTGTAAGGCTTGTTTTTAGGATTTGCAAAATTCAAGGTTTTAGCATCCCCCCCACACTTAAATTACACATTGTCCTCAATGTGTCCAAAAATAATGTTTTTGGTTGATTAGAATGTGTAAAAGTGGTTTAAAAAGCAAAAATTTATGTTACTGGCACCCTGGACACGGCCCCGTGGTGACCGGGCACGGCCCCGTGGTCAAGTGCCAGTAACAAAAATTAGAGAATTGAAACAGAAGCCTGGACACGGGGGCGTGTCCGCTGAACACGGCCCGTGTCCAGTTACCTGAACTGGGTGATTTTCTGCAGGTGGCTCAGCATGGGGCCGTGTTGGTTGGGCACGGCCCGTGTTGAGCCTTCTGTGATGGAGATTTATGTCGGGTTGCTCTGTTCTTCGTGCATGTTCCATTTTTCTCGTTCCCTTTTTCATCCATTACCACCATGAGTGTGTTTTATTCTGCAAAAACTAAAAGATTAAACTAAATTAAGGATGGTTCCGCGGAATGCCTCCGTGGTGCGCCACGTTTATAAGGGTCCTTGGCTAGACCCGATTCGAGGTTATATATCTTCTGAGTGGGATACCTTGCTTCCCATGTTACACCGTCGGAGAGCAGCATCCAAGCTCGAATCAATAACCTTCATGTAATTTACTGGGTCGTCGTCCTCTATTCTCTTCCCAACTCCGAACTTCACCTCATCATCCCCATACCTCAAAGTGAGTGTCCCGTCATTCATATCTACCACTGCTTGTGCTGTGGCAAGGAAGGGTCTCCCTAGTATAAGGGGGACCTCGGTGTCTTCCTCCATATCGAGTATGAGTCAACTGGATAAACGAACCTGCTTACCCTTACCAAGACATTCTCGATGACACCTTGTGGGAATTTGACGGATCGATCAGCGAGTTGTATGCTCATTTTTGTAGAGCTCGTGGTTCCCAAGCCAAGCCTTTTGAACATTGATGAGGGCATGAGGTTAATGCTAGCCCCTAGGTCGGCCAAGGCATTGCGAACGGGCGATTCCCCTATTGAGCACGGAATCGTGAAACTTCCGGGATCGATTTTCTTTTGGGGCAATTTATTGAGTACGAGGGCAGAGCATTCTTCGCCTAAATTAACTAATTGCAAATTTTCAATTTTCTTCTTATGTGTAAGGAAGTCCCTCATAAATTTAGAGTATTTGGGCATTTGGGTTAGGACTTCTATAAAAGGAATATTGACATGCAATTGTTTTAACAGACTTTCGAATTTTGCGAATTGCTCATTGGTCTTTTGACGAATTAACCTACCGGGGTACGGAACTCGAGGAGCCTTGGTAGGCTCTGGTGATGGAGGAGAGTTCTTCTCCTGCAGAGGCGTTGGCACTGTGTCTTCCGTAGGTGGTGGTACTTCTGCAGGCCCTACGGTGCGGTTTCGTAGTGTGATGAGGTGAACTTGCGCCTTTGGGTTTGTTTCGGTATTGCTAGGTAATGCGCCTTGCGGTCTCTCGGAAAAATTTTGAGCTATTTGATTTATTTGTTTTTCTATGTTTTGAATGCTAGCTTGTTGATTCCTAAAATTAGATTCTAATTGTAGAAATCTTTCCGAGTTTTTCTTATTAGTGTCAGAGACAAGGCGAGATATAGTATCTTCGAGCCTTTCTCGTCCACCTTGTTGTTGAGTGAAATTTTGTGACTCATTTCTTGATTGCTAAAAGTTTGTTCTTTGGGTTTGTTGGTTACTACTATTGCCGGGTTCCCTCTAACCAAGGTTTGGGTGGTTTCGCCATCCTTGGTTGTAAGTGCCCGTTGGGGGACCTGACGGCCTAGGTCTATTATCAATGTAGTTTACCATTTCTTGTTGATCGTCCGTTTCTTTCATGCAACTCCAATTTTCATGTGACCCACCACACCCTTCGCAAGCCATAACCGAGGCTGTTTTTGTCATTTCTAATTTTTTTATTTTTGAAGAAAGGGCCTCGATTTGGGCTTGTAAAGAAGTGCTTTCGTCGACCTTATGGGCGCCCGGGGCGATAGATTTATTTCCCCGGGGGGTGTGCCATTGAAAATTGGTTTGAGCAATTTCCTCAATCTGATTATATATTTCGTGTGGGCGTCGGTTACCTAAAAGTCCCCCGGAGCTAGAGTCAAGTGTCTGCCTAGTGTGTGGCAACAATCCATTGTAGAAAGTGGATACTTGTTGCCATATCGCGAGGCCGTGATGGGGACACTTGCGCAATAGCTCCTTGAACCTTTCCCAAGTTTCATATAAGGATTCCCCGTCCTCTTATGAGTATGTATTAATTTCAGTAATTAATTTAGCAGTTTTAGCAGGAGGGAAATACTTATATAGAAATTTTTGGGCTAGTTCATCCCAGGTGTTTACCGATCCAGCTGGGAGGGCGTTGAGCCAAGCTTTCGCTCGGTCTTTCAGTGAGAATGGAAACATACGGAGGCGGATGGCGTCGTTTGATGCTCCATTGATCCGAAAGGTATCACATATTTCCAAGAAATTAGTTATATGTAGATGGGGATCCTCGTCCGCAAGTCCGTGGAAGGTTGCGGAGTTTTGGAGCATTTGTATCAAATGCGGCCGAAGTTCGAAGTTATTGGCTTCGACATTCGGGGCATTGATAGCGGCGCCTAGATTACCTACGGTGGGTCGTAGATAATCCATAAGGGTACGTTGGTCCGCCATTGGAGGTGGATCACCCGAAACCTTCTCCTGGTTTTTGGCTTTTAACCTTTTTCTGAGAAAGCGTTCGGGTTCTTCTAGCGGTTCTTTTATGTCTTTATTGGAACTGGAGCTCATACACTACGTGAGGTTGGCGTCGGGTTCCAAGTCCTGCAATAAAAACAGAAAAGAATGTTGGTCAGAAGGTTCACCACGGCCCCGTGTTGAGCGAACACGGCCCCGTGTTGAGCGAACACGGCCCCGTGGTCGGAGTTACAGTGATTGTTTTCCAGATCCCAGTTACTGGAAGTTGGACACGGCCCCGTGTTGCACCGGCACGGCCCCGTGGTCAGCCTTCTGTAACTTGAAAAACAAAAACTGCCAGTAACAATGCTGAGCACGGCCCGTGTCCGACCAGGCACGGCCCCGTGCTGAGCTCTGCAGAAGCTGAAAATCTAAGAAAAAATCCTAAAAAAAATAAAGAAAAATAAAAATATGACTAGGCCGTTGATTCCTAACTTTTTTAAAATCCTTGTGTCCCCGGCAACGGCGCCAAAAACTTGATGCGTGTGTAGTGCGATATATTTTTGATGAGTATTTAAGCCCCTTTTTACACTTTTAGCCAAGTTTTAAATTTATAAAACACGATATTTACTAACACTAAACACACATATGGGCAAGTGCACCCATCGTGGACGTAGTATAGTGTTGGTAAGATACCGAGGTCGTCCAAGGACACAAGAGCTTTTAATACCGGTTTATCCTCAACGTCTAATCAAATCAAAAAGTGAGAAAAATGTTTTAAACTAAGAAAAATAAAAACTAACTATATGCTGAAAAATAAAATAAAATAAAAACAGATAGACAAGATGAATCACTTGGATCCGACACGTGTATTAGTATAACCTTTGATTATTTTCGCACTTTTGCACTTGTTTAAGAGATTATCTTAGTTATTGTAGTAGGCCCCTCTTTTGAAGGCGACGTTACCCTCAACCCAGTAGTTTGAGTCAGCAAGGATACAATCCTAAAGGGTCGGATTATTGAAAGATAATGAATTAAGTTATTAATGCAAATTGTGGTAGGCCCCGCTTTTGGCGGTGACGTTACCCTCGGCTAAGTAGTCTGAGTCAGCAGGGATACAGTCCTAAGTAGCCGGGTTATAGTATTAATAGTAGTTAACTTATGAGGGGGTCAAAGAGTTTGGATCCCCGCCATCCAATACCTATGGGCATTGAAGGAGATCCTACTAAATTTGACCCAGGTCCCAAGCAGGACCTCTAAACGCTGAACAAGGGCAAGACCCTTACCAAACCGTTCCCTTAACCCCCGACCAGGTAGCCAACATACCTCCATATAGACCGTGGAGATATGAATGGTGAAAATCTTTTATTTTATATAGACAGTAAAATAATGCCAAGACACCACGGACAAACGATAAGGAAAGATCACCTTCAACATAAGTAACTAGTTATTAAAGTCATTAATACAAAACCAAATAAAAAGTGCAAAAGATTAAAAATAAAAAGTATTATACTAAACACTTGTCTTCACCAAGTGATGTAAGAGACTTAGGCAAACATGGCCTTGATTGTCAAGATCTCTTACGATCAATCTTGGATCCCGAGACGACTCACACACTCTACGATGGACAATGGATGATGGTGGTGGATGATGGTGTTATGGTGGTGGTGGGTGGTGGATGAAGTGTGAGAGAGGTGGTGTGCCAAGGGATGAGAGAGAATGAAACCAAGCTCCTCTATTTATAGGCTGAACAGAAGGCTGGACACGGCCCCGTGTCCGCTGGACACGGCCCCGTGCCCGTCTGACATTCTCTCTCTTCATTAATTGTAATTCGCAATTACAATTAATGCGCCTGCTGTACTTTCACCACGCCCCCGTGTCCGCTGGGCACGGCCCCGTGGTGGGCAATGGAAGCTTCTACTGGTTTGTCTTTTCTGCTGCTTCCTGGGCACGCCTCCGTGTTCGCTGGACACGGGGCGTGTTCAGACTCTGTTTTCTCTTTTTTGCCTTGGGAGGTGTCGTTGAGGGTCCGGGCAGTCTACTTTTGTTCCTTTTCTTGTATTTATGCTAGAATTAGTTGTCTTTTTGCTTCTTTTGTGATTTTGAGCTCATTTCATCCTGAAAATACAAAAGGAAGACAAAAACACTCTTTTTCCAACATTAGTACTTAAAAAGGGTTAGTTTTATGCCTTAATTGATGTGATTTATATGTTGCATTTTACACACATCATCATCTTCTCCATGCACAATCAAGAATGTCATTGTCACGTCTTTTAACTTTTTCTCAAGGTCTACAGTCACAGTATACAACTCCATAGCAGTTTGTAGGCGCACACGACCTTTGTAGCATAACGGATTATCACGAATCTATACAACATGCTTAAAATCATTAATCATAGCTAATAAAACCAAAAAAAAAGAAGATAAATTAGCATAAATTATTTAATTACTTCCTGTCTAATTTTAGGATCTCTGAAGGCAAGCTCAACAATATCATCACCCGGGACAATTTTCCAAGTGGGTATAAATTTTCTAAGTTGTGTTAGAACATTAAACATAATTGGTGATGGTCTCATATTGTCTGCAATCTGTAAAGTTAAACATAAAATGTTATAGGACAATAGGAGTAAGAAACAAAGACATAAGACTTAACTAATAAACGACTAGCACATATTTTTTTCCATTAATTTAGGGACTTGTTCTGACAAGAATATGATATCTTAGCGGGTTAAAGAGTACAACAAATTTTAACTTGGTAAAATTTACCATTTTGATCTTTCTTTTTCTTTGTTCTTGCATTCCTTTGACAATTGTTAACTATTATTGTCTTCATTTAAAATTGTCAAACTTTCTATTTTTTATTATATTAAAAACGTGTTAGTTGCTTGATGCCACATCTCGCTTAAAAATCATATCATTAGATCTTGTTTTCGGAACTTTCCGGGCCGTTCAAGAAGCACCATGTGCTTCTGGAAGTCTCTGGAAAATGTACAACGTTCGGGTCCATAAATTACAGAGTAATTTTCTAACTCTCGTGCGGCGACTTAGAATCGATCTAAGTTAAGCCTTTGACACGATTTTGTTGTGATTCAAGTTATGTAATGCAGAAGCGTTTGAGTTACGAACAAACATGTCTTTATATTGATTGAAGGAACAAGAGTACAAGAATATCTTTACAAGACTTTTACAAAGCTTTTAGTGTTGTGAAGTTGTGTAGGTAATGTGAGTTATGAGTAAGTTATCTAGGGTAATGTGGGGTGATAACAAATGATGTCTCACATCCCTAGTTATACTACTTCAAGTTTCTCTAGAGTTTTTGTTGTATAAAATTCTCTAGACTTAGAATGATATAGAGAAACTTGAAGTACTATAAATAGAGATACGATGCATTATTTGTAATAATCCACATTACCCCACATGAAGAAACACTAGATAAAAGACCGGAATCAAATTATCTAGGGGGTTAGGTTCTGCATAAAAGGTTGGTTCTCTCTCATTTGATTCGAAGGAACAGATCTTCTTCTCCGACGAACACTGCAAAACAGAACACCGTTAGCCTCGTCAAGGGGAGAAGGGGGGGTTCTCTCCTTGACCCAACTCTGTCGTGAGAATAAGTATGTGTTTTTTAAGAAGAAGAAGAAGTATTGACGAAGTGAGTGTAACTTGAAGTTCATACCTGAATTACTCTCATATTTATAGCCGGAAGTTTGGGCGGGAAAACTCGTTGTTGAAATATTAACGGAAGATGCTAACCACGTAAGCGGTTATTTTCCTTTCGTTAATTCCTTTGATCGGATTGTGGAAGCACACGGATCGCGATCCTGATCGATGGCTGGGGTACTGCCACATGGAAAGTAATCAAATGGAGGTTTCTCCTCATTTCCATGCCATCATCGTGGTTTTAAGATGGACTGGGGTGATGGCACGTGTCCTAGACGGTTATAACCGTCTGGTGATGCACGATTGAGTCTTCTAGAAGATTATTGCCATAATCCAGTGTGACTCCTTACTGTGTGGTATCAGCTTGGTAAATAATACCCAAGTCTGGGTATCATTACGCAGAAATGTTTATCTGGGATTTTTATCCCTGTTTGTTATGGAAAATGGCACAAGGACTTGTTTGCTTCCTTTCGGCGCGCAAGTGTTGTCTGATGTCTTTCTTCTAAACCCCTTGTGGGACCAGTGCGCGGCCGCGCAAGGCCTAAAGAGGGTTCAAAAGACGAAGCGGTGGTATGGTCCCATGTACTTGATATGGGGTTTTTGGGACCTTATCCCTTCAAGTCCCCCCAGTCTAGTGTTGCTCTTATGCAAATAAGTGGAGCACTAAACTATGAGAGAGTGGTGCTTATAGGCTTTTTGGCGCTAAAGTGTGGAATCTTCTATTAGAAGACACACTTTGCTTATTTTATGATTTTTGAAAATCTTGACTTTGGGTACGAAAGGTATAGTAATGACTGTGTGACAGGCAGTCATTGTCAGATGTGTGTTACTGACCGTGTTTCATACGCGCGCGTGAGGTCGCGTTGGTGTTGATCCCCACTCGCCCTGTCGCTTGGGCAATTGTGCTACCGAAAAAGGTGTTGTTGCAGTTACCTATGCCCTTTATGGCGGTGGGTATATAAGTTTGTTTGAGTTGCCTATTTTTGTTAATCATTACTTCGTTGAAAACTTTTCCCCTTCTTGTCTTCTTCATCTGTTAAGAAAGAATCTGCCATTTCTTCCTCTTATGTCAACCGGAGATCATCATGAGGATTTAACTGAAGAAATGTCTGCTGAACTTCCATCGTTAAAGTGGCCTAGGGCAACTTCTGATGGCTTGGTTCAAAATCTTAGGTTTCCGGAGAACTGGGGTGCCCGATACCCCAGCGGCTGATGCTCCAGCTGGATATGTAACCCTATTTTGGGATTTCATCTGTGCAGGCAACTTCCATTTACCTGTGACAAAATTTTTCCTTGAAATTCCTGAGTATAAAGTTTCACATCTCTCAAATGGACCCAATTGGCATGGTTAGGGTTCGGCATTTCGAGTTTGTGTGTCGGACGATGCATATTGAACCGACGGTTCCTCGATTTCGGGTTTTTCATCAAATGCACTGTACTCAGGGGTTTTTATTCTTTTATTCAAAGAGCATCGGCGAAGAAAATTCTGCTGCAACCCCCAAAATCCTTCCATGATTGGAAACAGAAATTCTTTTTTATCAAGGCCGGGGTAATTCCTATGAGGATGATTTTTAGAGGAAAAGAAGATGTTCCTACTGAAACCATTCAAACCCCTGTTGACGAAAATTTGTACCAAGATCTGAAAGATGTTCCGTCGATTGCTTTGCCGGAGAAAGCTCTTGTTGGTGCTAGCATGAGTTTGAATTGGAGGATGGACCGGGAAGACAAACCGGTGTATACGGAGGATGGTAAAGGTAAGATTGGGGGTTTGCCTTGTTTTACCGTTTCTTAATTTTTGTTGTTGTGTTGTTGTTGTTTTTTTTTTGTTGAACTTGCTCTTCTTCCCCTGCAGTTGTTTCGTTGCATTTGAGAGGGAAGGCGGAAAGATGGCTACCATTGCTAAAAAGCCTGATGAAGAGCTTTGGTATCATCGTATTGTGAAGAATTTTGTTCTTCCGCGGGACGCGGATCTGTCTTTCCAACCAACTGCTAGTGCTGGTAAGCTTTCATCTTTTTAATTTTTGTCTGCTATTTTTGCGCGTTCAAATAAGTTGTATTCTGCGCTTTGTCAGTAGGCGAATTGTCGAACTTGGGCATAGGCCCTGAGAAGAAGAAACGCGCGATAACCACTACTGCTGCGCCTAAGAAGAATGATGTTGAGAAAGCTCAATCTTCCAAGGTCAAAAATGTTGGGGGAGAGAAGAAAGGTATGCGCCATTCTTCTGACTCCTGGTGTGATTTTGTGGAGGTTTCTGATTCTTTGGAGGCTCTTGCGCCTGCAGTTATTATTAGAAGACCAAAACCAGAACCAAAAGAGACTGCTGATATTCCCCCATCCAATCCTGATGATCCCATTGACTTGGAATCAAGCCCTGAGCACTTAGTGAGGAATAAGGCAGGGAAAGGAAAACAATCTGGCGCTAAGGCTGAAGGTTAGCTAGCAAAGAAGATCCAGAGGAAGAAAATTACCAGGAGAGGCAATCTGGACGCCTTTATTTCAGAGTCTGCTCCTACTAAGTGTCATCTTTTGCCTTTTTCTTCTAAAGCGCATTGAATATTTTGTGACTTATAGATTTGTTTTTCAGAAAAACCTACTTCTCCTATTCCCACAGAATCACTGCCTGTGGTTAATGAAGAACTCCCACCCTCTCCTCCGCGCGCTTCTGCTGCTGATCTGTTAAAGAATACTGAGGTTCCCGAGGGTGGTGCGGAAAAAGTTGTTGATCTTGGAGCTCATAGGCCTGTTGATGTTGCTGTGGATGCAGAAAAGGTTATTAGCCCAGAGACTATGGATGGTGCTGGTAACCCAAGAACTCCTGATCTTACTGCTCATGTTTTGGAGAAAGAGAAAACTACCGAAGAAATTCCTGTTACAACTTCTCCTCCCAAATCATCTGGTGTTATGCCTGAAAACGTTGAGAAGGTTACTGTTGAGGAGCAGGGCTCGTTTTCTGGTGCTGGCAAGAGTTCTCCCATCTGCCCAGAGGAAACTTTGGGGGATTATTACTATCGAACTTATTCGGAGAAGGATGCCTCCGAGATTCATGCCCCTGTTTGGAACCTGAAGAAAGGTGACACTTTCTCTGATTGGCGCGTCTGTCGTGACTGGTTTCAGGGGATATTTCCACCTGGGGAGATTAAGTTTCAAGAGAGCCATCTCCATGAGCAGACTTATCATGCCTACCTTGAGGAAGCTGCCTCTCATGCATCCACTACAGACCGCATAGTGCGCGAGTGGCATAGTATGCATAAAGATTGGGCTGCCTTTAAGGTATCTAAGAAAAAAGTTGCGGATGATGAGAGCCGTGTTGCTCAGTTAAAGGCTAAGCTGGAAGCTGACCAGGCCAAGTTTGAGGCTGATCGGAAAACTGAAGAATGGTCCGTTGCGGACTGGAAGAGGAAAGCAGAAGCCGAAGCTGCCCTCCTTTCCGAGGAACGAAAGAACTGGAAGAAAATTTGTGAAAAAGATAACGCTGAAAAGGTGAATCTCCGCAATGTTATCAATAATCTCGGGGCTGAGATTGAAAAAATTGAAGAAGCAGGATGCGGAGGTTGAAAAGTTAAAAAAGGAAAAGGCTGATGTGGAAGCTGCGCTAGAAGAGGCGCGTTCTCATAGGGAGCGCAGTGAACAACGAGAGGTACATGCTTACGCCAATATTGCTCTTAAAGAAAAAGAGATAGAGGAACTTACCTCTTGCTTTCTGACCAGGATCAACTTAAAAAAGATTTGGAGCTTGCGCTTTCCGAAAAAACTGAAACCTCCCGCCGTTTAACTGAATCTGAAGAGAAACTGGAGAATTCTGAAACGACGCGGGCCACAGCAGAGAGCGAGCTTGAACCTTTGAAAAGTGACATGGCATGGCTGAAGAAGCGAGGGATTGCCTGTGTAAGTTGTCTTTTTGTTGTCTTTCTTGTGAAAACATTTTGCGCCTTTCCCTTATTTTGCCTTTTTTGTAGGTTGCTGAGTCAATGTTGAATTCTGAGGAGCTAGATAAGACTGTTGCGCGCTTGGTAGTTGCTGCGTGGAATGACGGGTATGCCCAAGGTTATACTGAATGTTCGCAGCATGTGAATAGTGCTCTGAAGGTTGATTGAGATACTAGCAGATCTGCTACTCATGGCGTAAATACCGGCGCTGCGCTTGTATCCTTAAATCAGAATTCAATAATTTGCAGCTTCCTGTCATGGATCTTATAAACATCGCATTGCAGTCCGAAGACCACGTGGCGTAGCGAAAGGAAATCTTTCCAGATGAAAGCGAAGATCTAGCATAGATTTCTTTTTTGTAATTGTATTGAACAATTTGTGTAATTTTTAGGGGAGTGTATCCCCTTTCTGTTAATGCGCTGCTGCGCAAGTAACGTACATTAAAACATTGCCGTGTTTGATAGTTTTTGAAGGCGTGCTGGTGCGCTTGGAATAGTATTATTTGTGCTTTTTTAGTTTACAAAATTTTGCATGTGTACAATTACTTTGATTAGGTAAGGCGAATAAAGGTGGTATGAAGCTCATGTGTGAACGTATGGTCTTTGTGTGATGTAATCACTGACCATTCATGAGACTTGTATTGTATTTACCATAATGTTTTTGCGCTTACCAAAAGAAATTGCATGCATTTTGTAAGAAAAAACACAAGAATAATAGAACTTCGTTGTTTATTCCAAGATAAGGCGCGGAGGCCGTTACAAAGTCTATTAAAAATAATTACATGGATCTTAACTTACACTCTATCTCCTGCTTAGATTTGATAAACTGTAGAGTCTGCTTCGTTCTGCAGGGAGATCATTGAGTTGCTTCTAAGTTTTTTGCTTTTTTACTCAGGCCTTCTTCGCCTCGAGTGATTTGTTTAATTCTTTGCGCACATTCTGTAGGAGGTGAGTAAGCTCACCATTCTTAAGTGCCTTTTCAATTTCTATGCGCAAGGAAATGCAGTTATCGGTGGTATGCCCATTGTCCTTGTGGTATTCACAATACTGACTCGGGTCTTGTCCACGTTTGTTCTTCATATGTGGCGGAGGTTTAAACTGGTAAGCCTCCGTGCTTAGAACTTCTGCAGGAGTCTTGGTTAGGGGAGTCCATTGTCTCTCCCTATTCTCTTGTTTGGCTTCTCTCTGCGCAGTGAGCTTGTTAATTGTGGCTTGAGCATCCTCGGACGAATAGTTCCCTGAGCTAGAATCGCGCCAACCTTTCTTAAATTTCCTTCCGCCACTTGAGCCTAAATCTGAGGGTCGATTGTGTGGTGGTGGCGGCCTGTTGGTGGTCAGATTCTTTTCTGTTTGGGCATAAACCTTTGCCGTTGCCATTACTTTTTCCCATCTCTTCGGGAGTCCTTCTGTCCCAAACAGGATTTTTATCATATCGTCGCACCTGACTGCATATTTAAATTGGGCTCGAATCAGCTGCTCATGGACGTCCCCAATCTCAAGTACCTCCTTGTTATAACGAGTGATGAAGTCTTCCAGACTTTCATCATGGTGACGCCAAATGTTCATCACATCCGAAGTGTCACGGATTGATCGTCTTTGCTAGCTGAAATGAACCAGAAACTTGTCGCGCAAATCTTTCCATGACGTAATTTTTCCAATGGGCAAGTTGTCAAACCAGATTCTTGCAGCGCCTGTAAGGGTTTGTACAAAAAGGTGGCACCACATTGGTAGGGTCCAGCCTCCTACCAGTCCTGCGCTTGTGAAGACTCGCAGTTGATCGTCAGGGTCTGTCATTCGTTGAACTTACCCATCATTAGACGGGAGTTTTGCTTTCTCTAACGGAGCTAGAGCAATTCGCTTGTAAATTTTGAATTCTCAGCCGTTCCAGCAAGACGATAAATCAAATCATAATTGTGCTCAGCCTTAGGATTGTAAACCGCACGGGGTCTACACTTGCTGTAATTCGGTTGTAACCGACTAAATACACTGGCATTTTCTCCTTCACGGTAAGTTCGATCATATTCACTGGTGTGGGTATTTCGCTGAGATCCCAACCTGGTGTGAACTGATGGTCTCCGATGAGGGTGTGACTCGTCTCGATACTCTCTTCTGCGATTTTCTGATTGAGTATACTCGTATCTCGAGGGAGATCTAGAGTAAATCTCCGTGTCTTCGATCTGGACCCGGGATGGCCCAGCATGTTGGGAAACATGAGGTACCGACGGTGTCCTAGCATGGGATACAGGCCTTCGTGATTGAGTTTGGGGGGCAGTTTGTGCACACAGCTGTGTGTACACAACATTCAACGCCCCCTGAGATCTGACGTACCTAGAGATTGGGGTTTCTCCTGGGGGCAGAATTGAGCTTATAGGGATCTCCTGCTATACCCGTAGGGTGATAGGTTCGCTTGGATGATTATTAGCAAACTGTGCTTCATTGTCATCCGAGGCTTCCTCTACAATACCCTCAACTTGGGTATTGTTAACAAAGTTTGGCCGAGGGCCGTTTTGACGATGAGTTGAAGTTTCCTCCATTTCTGAATGGAATCAAATGAATCGAGAACGAGAAAAAACAGGTGAAACAGAGAAATCGGTGGGCCCTAATGAAGAAACACTAGATAAAACACCGGAATCAAATTATCTAGGGGTTTAGGTTCTGCATAAAAGGTTGGTTCTCGCTCGTTTGATTCAAAGGAACAGATCTTCTTCTCCGGCGAACACTGCAAAACAGAACACCGTTAGCCTCATCAAGGGAAGAGGAGGGGTTCTCTCCTTGACCCGACTCTGGCGTGAGAATAAGTATGTGTTTGTGAAGAAGAAGAAGCATTGACGAAGTGAGTGTAACTTGAAGTTCATACCTGAATTACTCTCATATTTATAGCCGGAAGTTTGGGCGGGAAAACTCGTTGTTGAAATATTAACGGAAGATGCTAACCCTGTAAGCGGTTATTTTCCTTCCGTTAATTCCTTTGATCAGATTGCGGAAGCACACGAATCGCGATCCTGATCGATGGCTGGAGTACTGCCACGTGGAAAGTAATCAAGTGGAGGTTTCTCCTCATTTCCATGCCATCATCGTGATTTTAAGATGGACTGGGGTGATGACACGTGTCCTAGACGGTTATAACCGTCTAGTGGTGCACGATTGAGTCTTCTAGAAGATTATTGTCATAATCCAGTGTGACTCCTTACTGTGTGGTATCAGCTTGGTAAATAATACCCAAGTCTGGGTATCATTACGCGGAAATGTTTATCTGGGATTTTTATCCCTGTTTGTTATGGAAAATGGCGCAAGGACTTGTTTGCTTCCTTTTGGCGCGCAAGTGTTGTCTGCTGTCTTTCTTCTAAACCCCTTGTGGGACCAGTGCGTGGCCGCGCAAGGCCTAAAGAGGGTTCAAAAGACGAAGTTGTGGTGTGGTCCCATGTACTTGATATAGGGTTTTTGGGACCTTACCCCTTCACCACACATCTTACTCATAATCCACATTACCTACACAACTTCACAACACTACAAGCCTTGTAAAAGTGTTGTAAATATATTCTTGTACCCTTGTTCCTTCAATCAACAAAAAGTCTTGTTTATTCATAACTCAAACGCTTATGCATCACATTACTTGAATCACAACAAAACCGTGTCAAAGCCTTAAGTTAGATCAATTCTAAGTCGCCGCACAAGAGTTAGAAAATTGCTCTGTAACATTATGCCCTTTACTAAAAGGAACTAACATTGTTAAAATTGCTAAGACATTACTAGTAAAAAGAAAATAAAAAGGTTAAAATCCGAATATATTAATGTGAAATTGTTGACAATAACCAGAAGATAGAGAGTGTACACACCAACGTTTACAGAATCGGAACAAACGTCAAACTGGTCTCTTTAATGGTCTACTGGTCGGACTGGTTAGATCAAATGTAAGACCAGATGAAATCCTAAATAATATAAAAATAAATAAGGTAAATTTAGAATTTTTTTAATCAAAATCCGGTTTGACCCCATAAAATTCTGGTCCAACCTCCTGGTTTTCCGTTTCAACCGACCTGTTCCCAGTCCGACCTCCCAGTTCTCATCCATCTGATCTGATAGCCTAAACTGGACCGGCCAAGGTCCCAATTCCCTGTCCGATCGGCCAGTCCGGTCTAGATCTGAAAACACTGGTAAACACCTTACACATGGGTGCAACCAATACTCCACCATCCCAAAAGTCTGGTTTCTTCAAATGTAACCGAAGCACCATTGCTCCTCCCATGGATTCTCCAAGCAATATTCTCAATTTATTTTTGTTCTCATTCCTTTCTGAAAATAAATAAAAGAAATAAAAGCTTGAATAGAGTTGATCAAGATTAAAACTAAGTATTTTGTTTATGACATGATAGAACAATGGATTGAATCGAACACCGAACCCTTAACCAGTTTGGTCACTTTGGGTTGAAATTGACACCGGTTAAATCACATGTGGTTAAACTTAGAAACTCTTAATACACATATGTAAGTTTTTGTGTTTACCTACTAGTCAAGAAACATGTTGATTTTTATTTCTCTATAATCAATTCCATGCCCAATCTTCCATTAAATCTCTTTATTATTTTATATTTTTCTTTGAAAAAAAACAATATAACCTTTTATTTACATAAATATATACAACATAAAAATATATTATTTAAATTTATGCAATCTATAAATATAACCCGATCTGATTTCTTCGAGTTTGGTTCACAGTTGATTCCACGAGTCTGATTAATGAGGCGCCAATGTGACCACTTTATTAATCGTCCTGATTTTATAAATATCACTAAAAATAAAACAAACATCTAAGAACCCAAAATTTATAAACATAAAACAACTAAATAAAATTTACCACAAATGCTTGTGAAAAATTGAGAACAGTCTTCAACAAGATCATTAAAATGAGAGATGAAACCCTTAATTCCATCAGATTTCCCATGGCCTTGATTATCTATTCCATAAACTCCGAATCCCGCCTTTACAAGCCTCATCGCAGCTCCTGTTTATTCCAATAATTTCGTAATTCTGATATAAAATGTTTATATAAAATTTTAGAATAGTATTCACCTTTCATGGAGACACTACACTCCATAGCATATCCATGGTTAAGAAATACTAAAGCTTTTGGTTCAAAATTCGTCGGAATCCAACGACATGTAAAAAGCTTTTTTCCCTTTGAATTTGTAATAAATTCCTGCAAATATTAGCAGAAATATGATTCATTCATGCCTAATATCTTAAAGAATCGGAAAACCAAGCATTATGATGAAAAAACAATATTAATATGTACCTCCTCATATTTGACATTTGAGGATTCGGATGCCTAAAGATTGTGGAAAACAAAAAAATGTGATCAACCAATGGGACATATATTACGTGAAACTGAAAAAAACAAAGGATATAAGATTAGAAACATGCCATGAAACAAAGTGTGTTTAAGAAAAACACAAGGTTCTTTGTTTGATCCAAAGATATTGGAAGAGAGAGAGAGAACAGAGGAAGAGAAATTTTAGAATCTGAGAAGATGAAGTGCTTACAGAATTGTTAAGATAAAGTACGCAAGAAATACATAAACATAACGAACTATTCTAATTTTCCTAATATTATTATTATGATTATTTGAAACGTAAACTTCATTAGAACATAACAACCCACAAAATGGAGCGGCTTAACTGAAAAAGAATTGCATATTTACCAAATTACACCACTCGGTCCATGAAACCGACCTAGCTTTGAATCTCTTTTTAATTCAAAGAAAACCAATCAACTTAATGTCACTAGTTATATCTTTCACCCGGGCATGTTTATTAGCGGACTTCACACCATTTTTTGCCCGCAAAATTCACAAACAACTAATCATCACAACCCCATGGAAAATCCCGTTAACAGTTGTCCCTTTCAACCCGACATGATTACAAATCTCTAAGAGGTCCCTAACAATCGACACGACTATGAGCGCCACCCTGCTCGAAGCCGATATTCTTTGCCAAATAATACTCGCCACCATAAAAGTCGTGAAAAGATGGTTAGAAGTCTCATCACTTGACCCGCAAAGAGGACAC
The DNA here is from genome assembly GCF_002127325.2 of Helianthus annuus. Classification (NCBI taxonomy): domain Eukaryota; kingdom Viridiplantae; phylum Streptophyta; class Magnoliopsida; order Asterales; family Asteraceae; genus Helianthus; species Helianthus annuus. The sequence continues at coordinate 119,467,818 of NC_035439.2, forward strand.
GAGAGGTCTTTAATATCAATGTTCCTGTCTTTGAGTGTTATCCCTGTGGAAATATTCCCTATTTCCTCCTTCCATGCGAACGTGTTGCATTTCATAGGAATCTACTAACACCACTTCAATATCAATGTTCCTGTCTTCACACTGCTCCGACTGCGTATTCACCAGAACTCTCCTCGGTCCACGTCCATTAGTCGCTTCGGTGTTCGAGGGTTATCGCATCCAAATCTCTATGCAGCAAATTTAACTCCGAGATCTCTATAAAGCTTCTTGGCCCACATTTCCAGTTCCAAGCTACCACACAAGTTCCGCCTTCAAACCATCAAAATCTGCTTTCAACACTACATTTTTTGTTAGCCTCATGTTTAAATAATTAGGATAAATATCTTTTAACGGTTCGTTGAATAACCAAGGATCCAACCAAAAGAAGGTATGTCGCCCATTGCCAACCACCCTTTTAAAGGAGTTCCGAAGCGGATTACCCTCATCACGGTTTTAGCAAACGATTTCACTATATTATTCACCAAGTCACCATCTTATCCCTCTCCACACCGTGCATAATCCCATGCCCTTTTAGCCACGCCGCCTCCATGCCATAAGAAGCGGTGGTGTGCCGACATTGGGGAAGCCCCACGTTACCTCTTTCACGCCCACACTGTTTAGTCTTAGTGAAAGCCTAAGGAATTTAAACAAGATCAATACTAAACTTGCAACCAAACATATTTAATTGAGTCGATTATTGGAGTATGTAACTCAAATAACTATTTAAGAGATTTTTGATTTTTTTTATAAATTATTTTAGTTATATAATGAATTAATTTGATTACGATGAACGATTTCTATATGCTTAAATGTGTTTACTTTTACTAATCAGTGATTACATGATAAACATACCTCATTTTAAGCATTATTTAACTCTGGAGCAAGTACCGAAAGATGTTTAATTTTTTGGTTATGTGGAATTTTTTAGAAATAAAGACTTGATGCCGTAAAACTGAAAAAAATGTATATATTACAACTAAAACCAAAGAAATTATTAACTTTTATGATTGATGCTTCACTACTGAATATAAGGAAAATCCTAAATAATATATATTTCTTAGTAAACATCTGGTTTGATCTTGCTTCTAAATATACAAAGATTTCGCCAGTGATGGCTAGTTCAATTAGTCAGAGGTGGAAAGGTTTACCTACATAAGTGGGGTTCCTGCCCGGAAGATCTCGAGTTCGATTACAGGAGAAGGGGATAACTTCGGATATCCGCTAATACGTGGTTGAAAGCCGGTGCTCGTAATGGTGTAATGTTATGTTTTTATATGAGTTTTAATCTTGAATGGCCTACTTTTAATTAGACTTTTGATTATGCAGGTTCAATGAAGTTTAAGGAGCTTTTCGAGAGCTTTACGTGTCGTCGGATCGAAAACCGGAGCACTGGGACGCACCACGGGTCAACCGGGAGTGTCGGGAGCGAAAAAATAGAAATCTCGCAAACGAGAGCCCGTCGCCGACGGGGTCCAGGCCGTCGACGACGCCCTCCAGAAACACCCGTCGGCACATAAACCCCGTATCCAGTTAATTTACGCGTCCGACGGAGTCAGCAAATCCAAAGCCCGTCGCTGACGGGTTGAGGGCAGTCGGCGACGGCTTGTCAAATCCTGTAACGCGATTTTTGTTGATTTGAGGGTTAAACTCGAATTCTATTGGCTGGTGGGCATTGAAGTCGTAAGTTACACTTGTGGAAGAGTTTGTTCTGGGAGCCACAATTGATCATCATTCACCTACCATTCAATCACTACAACATCTACAACCCGAATTGTGAAGATCATCATCATCATTCATATTCACCATCCAAAACCCTAATTCTCCAACCTTCATTCACACTCACCATCACCATCCACAAGCCCTAATCATCCATCATTCCTTCATCCATCAAGTTTCAAGATGACTTCATTCGCGTTCCAATCATCCGGTGATCAAGATTCTTCAACCATGAGCGGCTAATCATCTCGGTTTCACCCCGGTGTAGGTAGTTGTTAATTCTAGGGTTTCGAATTGTTCTTGTTTCAACTTAGTGACAATTTGTGTTTGATTTTTGAAACTTTTGACAATAGTATTACATTTGTTGCGAATTCGTAAACTGTCGAACGATGTTAAAAGTATGACTTTGCGAAACGGTGATATGTAATTGTGCATTGTCGTTGTTAGGATTTACTTGTGTTGATTACAAAGTGTATTCTTGTCCGTTCGTCGGGACTTTGATAGCTATTAGCACCTAAGTCACGGTACACTAAATCCGTTAATCGAATGCATTTGAGTTGAATCTAAAACTTGTAGAAATCCTAAGTTAGCAATTACCGAAGCCGGGTGTGATTCCTTTTTCTTATTATTGTTCTAGTAATCAATTTTTGTGCAATCGTTACTTTTTAAGTTGTCAATCAATTACACCAATTTCTTTAGATTAATTTCACATCTCTCAATTAAACAAAAATACAAAAACATTCTAGTAAGCTTCATAAATTGTGACATTCTTGATAATTCAATCGAATCCACACACAAACCACATACTCTTCGTGGTTCGACCCCTTGCTACCACTAGCTATTTGCTAAGGGTAATTAGGGCATATAAATATTATCTTTGACCAGAGCGCGACACTCCGATCAAATTTTGGCGCCGTTGCCGGGGAGTACGTGCGCTTTGTGTTTGGATATTGTTTGAATTTGCGTGATTATCTGTTTAAATTGTTTAGCTTTCTTTTTGTACTTGTCTTTTTCTTTGTTACGCGGTGTGTGTTACTTGTGCAGGTTACAGGTAGTGCATGCATACGCGGAACTCCAGGAGAACTTCACCGTTAGTCTACGAACCGGAAATCGAAAGAGTCGCAAGAAGAAACTTAGCAAGCCGGTTAGAAGCAACACTCGCTTCTAATCAAACCAACCAAACACCACAACTCACATCGACCATTGAAACCGATTCAATGGCGAACCAAAACTCCAACCAAAACCAAAACCCGAACCAATATCAATACCGAAGCAACTTCAATCCCGCCCAAAACGTCCAACCTATACCTCAAGAGTAACCGGGTGGTAACGTCAACGCTAGACCACCCACTCCACCTTTCAGAAACCAAAATCCCAATAACACCCAACGAACACCCCAACAACAAACCCTTCATCGACAAGCTCCGTTACCTATCAACCTTGATGATCGGAATGTCAATTCCGATCGTAGAGGTAATCGTGATCGCGGCAATCCCGCGAATGAAGACCCATTTTTCAACATCGATGACTTGAGAAATGCAATCCCCGATGATGAACCTTATAGTGTTCCCGGTTATCAATCGCCGGAACATGTAAGCATTCATACAGAAAATTCGGATGATGGGGGTTCCTATGATGATCGTGTGGACGATGATGAAGATTGGGGATACATTAATCGGGGTAATGGGTATAATGCAAGAAGATATGAAGATGAAGAAATTGGCTATCAAAATGCCAATTATGTTGGGGATGACGACTATGGTTATGGGGACGGAAGAAATGATGGTTATGAGAACAACCTTTAACCACGAAATGATTATCAACGGAACCGGAATGGTGGGGGTCGCAACAATAACAACAATGCTCACCATAACCGGATTCCTCGTTTTGTGGGGGGTGGCAACCAAAGAGGTAACCAAGGTAGGAATCAAGGAAGGGATGAGAGAATGGATGAGAGAAGAGATGAAAGAAGGAATGAAAGGAGAGATGATAGAAGGGATAACCGAAGAATGGGTGATCAAGAGGTTAACGGTCCTTATCGTCGTCAACAACCTCCACGGGGAGTGAATGACCGTTTTAGGCCGGTGGTCACCGAAAATGACTCACCAATCGTTTGTGAAAGGAGGATGTTTGATTGTAAACCACATTACATCAACATACTTCCTTATTTTAACGGAAGGTCTAACGACGAACCATACGCACATTTGGCGGAATTTTCTTCTATTTGTAGCACTATTGGGGGGCACAACTTTGCATTAGAAGGGGTCAAACTTCACTTATTCCAATTTTCGTTGAAAGACAAAGCGAAGCAATGGTTCCTTACACTCCCGGCCAATAGCATTCGCACATGGGGAGAAATGCAACAAGCTTTTCTAGATGAATACTATTCTATGGCAAAGACCGATGATGCTCGTGATGAAATTCGGTCTTTCCGCCAATTATCGGGCGAGCCGTTGCATGAAGCCTTTACGAGATTTAGGGAGTTGATGCGAAAGTGCCTACATCATCAAATAGAGAAGTGGGAGTTGGTCAAGTGCTTTGTATGAGGTCTAGACGACAACACATGGAACCGACTTGTAACAACGAGCAATGGGACCCTTCTAAGCAACCATGAAGATAATGATTGGGAATTCTTGGAACGGATGAGTAAACGTTCGAAAGAGAAAGAATCGGCCAATCGAGCTAAGAAGCATCCCATTTCACGGTCACTTCCCGATCTTGACTCTAAAGATCGGATTTCCACCTTAGAGCGGGAAATGGCTCGAATGAAGAAAATGGAAGTAAATGCGGTTCAATTCGAGGTATGTGAAGATTGTGGTGATATTGGACATAGAGCGGAACAATGTCCAACGGGGCCGAGTGACTACACGGAGGTAGTCAATCAAGTGTATGGAAATAGGAAGCAATATGACATGAACTCCAACACTTATCATCCGGGTTTGAGAAATCACCCTAACTTCCGATATGGTAATGTTTCAAATCAAATGAACCCGAATTTTCAATCGGGTAACCAAGGAGGTCAAAGCGGGTCATCATATCAAAACCGTCAAGGTGGTAACCAAGGAGGTTATCAACGAAATTACAACCAAGGGTACCAAGGTAGGGACAATAATTACCAAGGTGAGTACCAAAGGAATTACAACAATCAAGGCGGTAATGGAAGCGGGTCGAACAATCAAACCGGTGGCGATGACTTGAGTGCCAAAATGGATGCTTTGTTGAATATGCAAAAAGAATCTCAAAACAATATAAAAGAATCTCACCATGATATTAAGGAGATAAAGAAGACAAACGAGATTTGGGATAAAGCACATGAGGCATTGGCAAAGCAAGTGGGCCAACTCGCGGAAGAAATGGCTCAACTGAGAGGAAGCACGGGAAAGCTCCCAAGTGACACCGCGGTGAACCCTAATCATCAAGGGTCAAGCTCAAGGAACACACGCGAGGTACCAATTAACAAAATTACTTTACGTAGTGGTCGAGTCGTTGATAATGGTGTCAAAACACCATCACCCCAATTTGTTGAAGGGGTGGTGGAAGATGCTAGTGAGGATGAGCATGAGGATGGTCAAACGGGTCAAAATAAAAATGCTTTGAAAAAGAGCAATGATACTCCCGTTGTGACCATCCTCGTCCCCAAGGCTAAGGAAAAGGGTGTGGAGGCTAATACCACCCCTTATCCCGAAGCATTGAAGGGACCCATAAAGAAAATTGTAAACAAAAGAGGTCCACAACAAGAAGAGTTGTTGGAAATTTTTAAACAAGTAAAAATAAATTTACCTCTTTTGGATGCAATCAAACAAGTACTGTCGTATGCTAAGTACTTGAAAGATTTGTGTACCCAAAAACGCACTCACAAATTTCCAAAAAAAAAATAGATTTAACCGAAAACGTGAGTTCGATTCTTTCGGGTGCACTTCCACCTATGCTCCAAGATCCGGGTGCGCCTATCATTTCAATTCAAGTAGGCGATTTTAAAATCAACCGGGCACTTCTAGATCTTGGTGTTAGCGTGAGCATTCTACCAGGTAGTTTGTATGACCAATACAAGTTTGGTCCACTTCAATCGTCAAACACCACCATGGTGTTAGCCGATTTGACACCCAAACTACCCCGTGGAGTTGTTTCGGATGTGATAGTGAAAATCGAAGATTTTTACTATCCGGTGGACTTTCTAGTACTTGATTACGTGGCCAAGGACCCAACCAAACAACCCACGGTGATTTTGGGTCGACCGTTCTTAGCAACTACAAATGCTCAAATTGACTGCAGAACAGGAACGGTTGACATGACATTTGGAAACCGAAGGTTGAGGTTGCATGTTTTTTCCGGACTTATGAACCCTCCAGTTGATGATGAATGCTATATGGCAGATATTGTTGACACGTGTATACCTCTTTGTGACAGAGTCGTGAATGGGGAAAGCACAATGGAGGACTGTTATATGTTTGACAGGTCACAGGTAGAGGTGGAAAGAAGCATCGACGAGGAAGTGAAGAGTTTGGAGGTGCTTGTGGTTCGAGAAGGAAAACTGACATGGACGCACCAAGTTGAAAGTTTACCGGAGAGCATTGACACTAAATTGAAGTCGTCTTTAGTAGAGCCTCCGGAGGTTGAGTTGAAGGCATTGTCGAAGCATCTCAAGTATGCTTAACCGTGGAGCAAGAGGAAAAGTTGATGGAAGTGTTGGTCACCAACCGGGCGGCGATTGGATGGATCATTGCGGATTTGAAGGGTATTAGTCCCTCGGTGGTGATGCATAAAATCATCACGGAAGAGAATGTGACTCCCGTTCGAGATGCACAACGGAGATTAAATCTGAATATGCTGGAGGTGGTGAAGAAAGAAGTGCTGAAATGGCTCGATGCGGGTATCATTTACCCGATATCGGATAGCCAATGGGTGAGCCCAACACAGACGGTTCCCAAGAAAGCGGGTATACAAGTCGTCAAAAATGACGCAGGTGAAGAGGTAGCCACTCGGCCGGTAACCGGGTGGCGAATTTGCATTGATTATAGGAAGTTGAATACCGCAACTTCCAAAGATCATTTTCCTTTACCATTCATCGACCAAATAGTTGAGAAATTGTCGAGACAAAAATTTTATTGTTTCTTAGATGGCTATTCTGGTTATAACTAAATTTCCATCCATCCGGAAGACCAAGCAAAGACCACGTTTACTTGTCCCTACGGCACTTTCGCATTTAGGCGAATGCCGCTTGGATTATGTAACGCCCCCGCCACCTTCCAAAGGTGTATGATGAGTATCTTTTCAGATATAGTGGGGAAGTCTTTGGAAATCTTCATGGATGATTTCTCAATTTTTGGGTCATCTTTTGAGGCTTGTTTGGACCAACTAGATAAAGTGTTAAGAAGGTGTGTCGAAACTAGTTTGGTCTTAAGTTTGGAAAAGAGCCATTTTATGGTTCAAGAGGGAATAGTGTTGGGACACGTGGTGTTAAGTCGTGGGATAGAGGTTGATCATGCTAAGGTACAAGTTATATCTACTTTACCGTATCCCACGACTGTTAAAGGTGTTAGGTCATTTCTAGGTCACGCGGGGTTTTATCAGCGGTTTATTAAGGGTTTTAGTCATATAACAAAACCTTTATGCAATTTGTTGTTAAAAGACCAGCCGTTTGATTTTAATGAAAATTGTCGAAACGCTTTTAACAATTTGAAAAAGAAGTTAGTTGAGGCCCCAATCTTGCAATCGCCAAATTGGTCTTTACCTTTTGAAATTATGTGCGATGCAAGTGATTATGCGGTGGGGGCCGTGTTGGGACAACGGGTCGAGAAGAAACCCGTTGCCATATACTACGCAAGTAAGACTCTTTCGGATGCACAATTAAATTACACCACCACCGAAAAAGAGCTACTTGCGGTAGTATATGCATTGGATAAATTTCGGTCTTATATATGGGGTAGTAAAGTGATTATTTACTCTGTTCACACTGCAGTTAGGTACCTCATGGAGAAGAAGGATGCAAAACCGAGGTTAATCCAATGGGTGTTGTTGCTCCAATAGTTCGATTTGGAGATACGGGATAAAAAGGGTACCGAGAATGTGGTAGCGGACCATTTGTCCCGGTTGATGGTTGAAGAGGATCCTAAGTCCTTAGAGATTAATGAATCTTTCCCAGATGAGCACATAATGAAATTAGATAAATTGCCATGGTATGCTAACATTGTCAATTATCTTGTTACAGGTGATATGCCAACACATTGGGATAGACGGAAGAGGCAACACTTCATGTCTCAAATCAAGTACTACCGGTTGGAAGAACCGCACTTGTGGAAGGAATGTGCGGATCAAGTGATAAGAAGATGCATAGATGACGAAGAGATTCCAAGCGTGTTGCAGCATCTACACTCGTTTGCATGTGGTGGTCACTTTAGTGGTCACAAAACGGGTAACAAAGTGTTGAATAGTGGTCTTTATTGGCCTACTATTTTTAAAGATGCTAATGAGTTTTCCAAGAATTGCATAGAGTGCTAGAAAATAGGGGGTATTTCAAAAAGGGATGAAATGCCCATGCAACCAATCCTTGTAGTCGATGTTTTCGATGTGTGGGGTATTGATTTCATGGGCCCATTCCCCAATTCTTATGGCAACTTGTACATCTTGGTGGCCGTTGACTATGTGTAAAAATGGGTCGATCAATAGCTACCAAAACAAACGACCATTCCGTGGTTTGTAATTTTGTTCAAACTAATATTTTTCAAGGTTTGGGATTCCTCGTGTCATCATAAGTGATGGAGGATCTAATTTTAAAAGTTTTCAGTTTGGGAAACTTCTAAAACGGTTTGGTGTTGATCATAGAATTGCTACCCCCTATCACCCGCAAACAAGCGGGCAAGTTGAGGTGTCAAATAGGCAAATCAAAGAGATTTTGCAAAAGACCTTGCGGGCGGACCGTAAGGATTGGTCAATTAAGTTGAACGATGCCTTATGGGCCTACCGTACGGCACATAAGACACCTATTGGCACTACACCTTACCGGTTGGTTTATGGTAAAAATTGTCATTTACCGGTTGAACTTGTGCATAAATCATTATGGGCTATTAAGGAAGTGAATGTTCAATATGATGATGCAGGTAGGGAACGGAAACTCAAACTATGCGAGTTGGAGGAATTACGGGAAATGGCATATGAATGCGCGTCCAAGTACAAGGATGGGATGAAGAAGGCACATGATGCTAAGTTGAGGAAGAAAGAGTTCGAGGTTGGGCAAAAGGTGTGGCTTTACAACTCGAAGCTCAAGTTCTTTCCCGGAAAGCTCCGTAGCAAATGGATGGGACCTTATGTGATCACCCGGGTCGGACAATTGGGTGACGTTACTATCAAGGACCTGAAGGATGGGGTACGACAAACGGTAAATGGTCATCGGCTAAAACCGTTCCTTGATGGTAACGAAAAGTTGGATGAGAACAAAGAATCGGTGAGCTTTGTGGTAAGCATCTCGGTTTTTGAGGTTGCGTGATAAGGACCAGTAACATTTTGTGTAAAGTTATGTACAATTATTTATTTGTTTGTGTGTTTTTGTGTTAATCGTTTTCATTTCATACTGATCTCTCTTGAGTGTGTGAAGTCCAGACATTCCGAACGGGTTATCAAGACACAAGGTATGCTTTTAGGCTTTGTTATGTGCATTGAGGACAATACACGACTTTTCGGGGGGTGGTAGGGCCGTTAACGGTTTGCGTGTTTTAAAATTTTAACTTATAAAAATTCACAAAAAGATTTTTAATGATTTTTAGGAATTTTTAATGTATATAGTCCCTTTATTAAAAAGTCATAAAATTCTTCCTAGTTTTCATAAAAAAAAATTAAAAAAAAAAATAGAAAAAATAATAAAAATAAAATAAAGCTCGTCGGCGACGGGCCATTAGGCGTCGGCTACGGGTTCCCTAAACACCCGTCGGCACCAAATTCCCGTAACCAGGTAAGTAAGCCGTCGGCCAAACACCCAATTTTCTAAGCCCGTCGGCGACGGGTTGTCGATTTCTCTCCGGCCCTGTTTCGTTTTTTACACTACAAACTCGAACCAAACATCTTGTAACCCATTTAAAACATAAACAAACTCAATATTCCACCACATAATCGACCCATATCACCAACCCTCTGATTTCCTCTCATTTGCATCCACAAAATAACTGTCATCTCTCTCCTCCTACTTCATCTTCTTCATTACCACTCAAGAACCCTAGCAACCTTCAACCTTTCAAACTTTCCCAAATCTCTACCAAATCACCTGATTTTTGGGTCTATCTTGCGTGATTTTTCAAGAGGAACAAAACCCCCAATACGGTTTTCATCGATTCTTTCTAGTTTGCAAAATTTCTGGCGTGTTATTTAGGGTTTTTGAAGGGGTGTGCATCAATCCTTTTGCTTTGCATCTTTTCATAGTTTTTCTTGTTCAAACAACACAAAGGTATGGATTCTCTTTAAATTTATGCTTATTTATCATATATTTAGTGTTTTTCTTCTGAAATTTTAAACAATGTATGTTATGCTAGCATGGATTTGAGTATAATTGGTTGTTTTGGATAGAATTTGGGCATGTTATAACTATAGTGAAGTAATTACACTTGTTATATATATGATTGAACATGAAGGTGATGTTGAATATATTGTTGAAATTGTAAGAAATTGTAAGATTAACAAGAAAATTGATAAGTATATGATAAAATTGGCGACTTTGGAAGTTTAAAAAAAATGCGGTTTTACATTCACTTGTTAATAAAAATTTCAACATCACATATCATGTTCAAAGTTTGAGAGTCTAATGAAGGTTGGGTTTATATTGATGTTTTGCTTGTTTGTGATTGTAGTTATGGCTGGTGGTAAGAGACAAAAGGCTACAGGGCAAGCTTCATCATCGGGTGTGGGTTCTTCTTCCGGTTTAATACCGAAGAAGTGGGAGCAGCTAAGCTCTGTAGAAGAGAATGATGCAAGATTGTATAGGCAAGACTGGGCATGGGAAAAATTTAGGGATAGCCGTAGTGCTCAAGTTTGGGATGAAGAGAAAAACAAGCCACTATCATGTTATCAGGATAGGAAACTGGAGGCTAAGTTATGGAAGTGGAAGATGGTAAACAATGTGAACACTTCAGTTCCTGAAAGGGTGATATGTGAACGGGTTGTGAACGTGGAAGAGTTTCGGCAGATTGGGATCGTGCAGATGTTCGAACGATTAGGTTGGGAAAGAGTCCTTGACTGGTGTGAAGACAACACCTCCCAGGTGTATTTAGCGGAGGTGTGTGAATGGTTATCCACTTTGAAGCTCATGAACAAAAATGAACCTCCATTGCAGTGGAAATTGGTGGGGAAGACTAGCCGAGGGAACATGACAATATCCTTCGAAACAATGAATTGTATTGCGCGTTTCGACTCCTTGGGTGTGCAAGAGTACGATTACCCACCCATGGAGCGTTTCTTGGATAATCACATGAACAATGATGATCCCGAGCAGCTGATAGCAGTTGTTTTACCTTACAGCAAAGGAGGAGAAGCAAAAAGAAGTCAAATGACGATTGAGGGAAAGATTCTCCAAGGGATTTCCCTCGAGAATATTTTGGTGAGGTTTGGCGATCGAGGAGGTGCTAGAGCGAGTGATTGTAGGGTGGTACATTCTTTGTTATACGGGACTCCTACACTATCATGGAGGCACATAGTGATGATGAATACATGGGTTACTCGGGAATCATCACTGAGGCGTTTCATCCCATACGCACGCCTCATTAGTGTCATGATCGTTCAACAAAATTTCCTACCCCCGGAATCACTGTGGGTAGCTAAACCGTTGGAGGAAATTAACAAGGCCCACATGAGGAAGAACTGGAAGATGGAAATTAAATTCTCGGGGAACAAGTATGTTATTACCGACAGGTTGGGTCATAAGTATGAGTTTCTTACTTCAGGGGCACCACCGGAATCGGAAGAAGATGAAGAGATGGGTGATGAAGAGGAGGAAGCTGAACCCTCCGATCCACAAAGACCAAGACAAAGATACATGCGGCCGCATAGGGAAATCAATGCAGATGTGGCGGGTTTTGTGACCATGAGACGGGTGCCCTCCTACAAAAATTTTGATCGGGGACAGCAAGAGATATTTGACAATGTCTCTGCATGTATAGGTGAAGGCTGTGACACTCTAGGTTTTTCCGAACGAACACCTTGTAATATTTTTGTGTATATATATGTTATTAAATGAAAACGTGATCTTTTTGCATGATATGTGTTGTGTATGTATTATATATATAAGTATACGCGTATAAACTAGTGAGTCGAGATCATGACTCGCAACCACTCGGTTGCGAGTGGGCCACTCGGTCTCGAGTGGGCCTCTTGAGCCGAAACTGTCACACCCCCAATTTCCACGTGTCACCGGTGGGCCCGGTGTGGGGTACAGTGACGTAGTTGGCATCGTCATAGACAATCAACACAATATAATAATGCACAGCGGAAGCAGAATAGAAACATTTCAACTTTTAAATAAAGTGTAATAATAATATCACAGTAGTTGAAATGGATCCACAGGCGGATCAAATAAAAATAGAAATAAATAGTTCAACAGATAAATGTCGTCCGAGTTTGCGAGACTATTGTGGACGCTCTCTAGGAAACAGCCAGCCTATTTCCGTATAGTACCTGCACTTAATCTTTTGGGAAAAATACGTCAGTTTACACTGGTAAATACAAATCAACCGACTCATTTTGAAAATGATTTAAAATTTATTTAAATGCACAAGGCATAAATATTTTATTAACTTGGGATAATTATATAATATAAACTTGTGAACGATTTACATGCACTTATATCTCTGGTGGCCCGGGATCTACTGTCCGGGCTAGAGATTTAATTGACACACCACATCAAAGAGTTATACACGACGGGTGTACGCCTACACCCCGTGCTCTGGTCGTGGCCATCTCGTAAGATAATGCCAAGGATATCCGGGACATGGTCAATAACCCCCCAAAGCCTTTAAGTAAGACAAGACTGTTTAAACGAAATCACACAAGCTATTCAAGACTGAACACCCATAGGGAGCAGGACTTGTGCGCCCGATCAAGCGGTATTTTAAATACCGTACCCCAAGCCCGTATAGGGAAAATAAGTCAAAATGTATTTACCTGAGCAAGTATAAGTCACAAACGATAAGTGGTGATAGCTTTTACCGGGCTTCCTAATCTGGAACAAAGGTTTATAATTAACCTATTAGATTCCTAACGGCCTTTTATTTAAGCTTAAGCTTTGACCGGTTAGTTTTAGGAATGATACGGTTTACGCACGATTAAGCGAAAGACCGGATAGAATGTGATTTAGACCCGACAAGTTTGAATACTTGTATAATATGGGTATACTAAATACATTCTGGATTTTGAAATAAAAATGATATTGTTTGACCCGTTTCGGTCAATTTACGCAAACTAGTTACGTAAACCGAACCGAACGCGAAAACGGCGTTACGGGTAGACCAAAGATTCAAATGCAAGTTTCCTGAAGTAATATGCTTAGAATATGATATTATATCAGTAAGTTATGTCCTATATTGCCCGGGATAATTTTAAACTCAATTTATGCCTTAGAAGGGCATTTTGGTCATTTAAAAGATAATAAAAGGGTAAAATTAGAAATCTGAGTTGCGGGTCTGGTTCATACAGTAAATATACTTAATATAACATATTATATCAGTAGGGTATGACCCATATACCAAATATATCATTTAAAACCAAACTATGCACCGTAGGGGTAATTTAGTAATTTCACAAGGGCTAAAAATGCCAAAACTGGAAACCTGAGTTCAAAATATCATACTTACTGTTATTATATGAAAATATGTGGTTTACATCAGTAGGCATAAGTTTTATAGGTTTAAAACAAGTACAACGCTTACTAAGCGCTTAAAACGCTAAAAATACGATTTAAGGGCGTTTTCGGGTTTTCACAGTAAATCTGAGATTTTTATATTTCCAGAATACTTAAAATAATTTATTCATCATATAAAATCAGTAGAAAAAGGTTTCGGGTCAAATGGATGTGTAAAACTCGTTTTATGGCTAAAACGGTCAAAACCGACATAAGCCGAAATGGCTAGGTGATCGAGGATCCGTTCAGCCAAAAATTAATTAAAAATCATCAAAATTCCCAGAATATTATATATAATCAGTTGGTAAAAAGTTTTGTACCAAAACGTGGCCAGAAACGGGTTCTACGCAAAAAGGACCGTTTATGTAAATTTATAACATAGTTTACGCTAATGGCCATAACTCACAATCTGGACCACCAACTGATCCGAAACTTTCGGTGCAAGTTTATATAATAAAAATACAGATCTCTACTCTTTTACTTTTCCAAAAATCCCGTTTTAAATCAAAAAGGCAAAATAGTCAACTTTATGCATAAACCGGAAACAAGCATTCGAATAGGCTAAGCATAGACTCAATCAACGAAAATTCCAGAAAGTTTAACTAAAATAAAAGTAGTCAAAAATACTTTCCAATACAGATCTTGAACATGCATGTACGAATCCGAATCGATAGTCTACGAAATAATCGTTTTACAAGACTTTCGGTTCCGATTCGTGGCTATACTATAGATCGTCGAGTTGATGATGATTAAAACACATTTATATATATATATTACAAGTTATTTTCAATGATCAATCAGGTTGCATGTCATCTATATCATTAATCATGTTATTTTTCACAAAGATCACTTCTGTTGACTTTTTAGAAATAGGTTTGACTCGACATTAAGCATGCATGTAGTGGGAATCAGTTAGTACCCTTTAGAGGGTTTGTTTCCCACATAAATACCAATCTATAACAAGTTTCAATTCGAGAAAATACTGAAAGAAATCCGTTTAATCAGAAAGTCAAAGGTTATGAACACCCAGTTTGACTTTTACTAATAATCAAAGCATAAACGGATTAGAGAACGAATTGAATGCTTACAAGAGTCCTATAGATGTTAAATGATCGCTAGGAGTCGGCCTTGATGATCAGTTTTCCTCCAGAGAAGCTTGCTTGAAGTTCTTGAGAGCTCTTGTGAGAATGTGTTCTTGTTCCCAATTGAAAATGATCAAAAATGGTTGCAAGAACTGATTTAAAGCTGATTCTTGAGGTGTACTGTTGGTGTAGGCATGCAAGGGTTGCTATTGGTGCAAAAGGAGGCAAGAGACAACTGTTTTCAACTCAAATTCGGACCCAAATCAACCCAAAACGAATTTCTGGTCGCTGGCAGTCCCACGCGGCCCGCCTGGGCATGTCCAGGCGGGTCGCCTGACCCTTCTGATCAGCCAAACTTGTTTCAATGTTGACAGCTTTGACCCCTGAACTTGTACGCGATGTTTTGGCTACTTCTCTCGACCCGTAAACCCCCAAACTTGGTTTCTAAGAACCTTAGGACTTTTACCAACATGGTAATGCCCTCGGATAACTTTGCGCTCAACCGAAAAGCCCTGAATTCGACGTTGACGCTTTTAGTCCCTTAAGTACGGTTTTGGCCATAACTTTCTCATACGTTGACGAAACTTCATGAAATTTTTACCACATATTCTAGTGAGTATATTTTAGCTATACAAAGCTTCGGGTCTGCCAAA
This sequence comes from Helianthus annuus, assembly GCF_002127325.2. Lineage (NCBI taxonomy): Eukaryota > Viridiplantae > Streptophyta > Magnoliopsida > Asterales > Asteraceae > Helianthus > Helianthus annuus. Next base: position 119,483,183 of record NC_035439.2, read on the forward strand.
AGTTCACTCAGAGGTATAAATTAAACATGTTGACACTTTTGGCCCCTATAGTTTACAATACTTCACTTTTGGGCAATTTCCGCGTCGTATGATCCATGAACCATCCGGTAAAGGTTATAAACATTATGTGGGGTTATCATAGAGTCTATTTATCCATTGTTGACACTTTGGACCCTTACGTTCCATAGTTTTCACTGTTTGTCACTTTTAGTCCCTCTAAAGTATGTTTTCACATAACGGAACTTTATGACACGTGTCAAGACATTATTGGCCGAAATTTTTCGAGGTGTTACATCCTCACCCCCTTAAAAGAAATCTCGACCCCGAGATTTATTCAAACAAATGGGGATATTTTTCTTTCATCGTGGATTCCACTTCCCACGTGTATTCGGGACCTCTACGGGCATCCCACTTGACCTTAACAATAGGCACGTGCTTCCTTCGAAGCTTCTTTACCTGTCGATCCTCAATCGACAAGGGTTTTTCAACAAACTTTAGACTTTCGTCTATGTGTATATCTGTATGCGGTATAACCAGTGAATCGTCAGCGAAACACTTCTTTAAGTTACAGACATGGAACACATTATGAATGGCACTAAGCTCTTCAGGCAAGTTTAACTTGTAAGCGACTGCCCCGACACGTTCGATTATCTCGAAAGGTCCTATATATCTCGGGCTCAGCTTGCCTTTCTTTCCAAATCTCATCACACCTTTCCAAGGCGATACTTTGAGCAACACTTTTTCACCCACATCAAAGTGAAAATCTTTGCGCTTAGGATCCGCATAACTTTTCTGCCTATCCCTGGCAGCTTTCAAACGATCACGGATCTGAACGATCTTGTCTGTCGTCTCAAAGACGATTTCTGGTCCAGACAACTGGACATCTCCAACTTCTGCCCAACAAATGGGCGATCTACACTTCCTACCGTATAGGGCCTCAAAAGGCGCAGCCTTTATGCTGGAATGGTAGCTATTGTTGTAGGAGAATTCAATCAGTGGTAGGTGCTTATCCCAACTACCACCTAAGTCGATCGCACATGCTCGAAGCATGTCTTCCAGAGTTTGAATAGTACGCTCACTCTGACCATCAGTCTGAGGATGATAAGCCGTACTGAAATTCAAACGAGTGCCCAACGACTGTTGGAAACTCTTCCAAAAATGTGACGTATATCTAGTATCCCTATCAGAGATAATAGATATAGGTATACCATGTAGCGCTACTATCTTATCGACGTATAATTGGGCTAACATATCTGAGCTATACGTCTCTTTTATGGGTAGAAAATGAGCTGACTTAGTCAGTCTGTCAACTATGACCCATATGGTATCATTTCCCTTTTTCGTCTTTGGCAACTTGGTGATGAAATCCATTGTCACCATTTCCCATTTCCATTCGGGGATTTCAGGTTGTTGAAGCAAACCTGACGGCTTCTGATGCTCAGCCTTGACTTGCGCACAAGTCAAACATTTGGCCACATACTCGGCCACGGACTTTTTCAAACCAATCCACCAGTAGTTTGATTTCAAATCCTGGTACATCTTATCAGCTCCAGGATGAACGGAATATTTGGAGCTGTGGGCTTCCTGGAGGATAACATCTCGAAGTCCTCCATATACCGGAACCCATATTCGTCCGTTTAGACGTAGCATTCCATCTTTGTCGTGGGATAACTGCTCCTCAGTTACTCCCAACTTTTCTGCAGGATAGTTAGCTTCCAACACAGCTTCCTTCTGTGCAGCTAACACCCTTTCATTCAAATTATTTCTTATTTCAATGCGCTTGGCATTGATTCTGATCGGCTTAACCCTTTCTTTTCTACTTAAGGCGTCGGCAACCACATTTGCCTTGCCTGGATGGTATCTTATCTCACAGTCATAGTCATTGAGAGTTTCCATCCATCGCCTTTGGCGCATGTTCAATTCCTTCTGATTGAACAAGTGTTGAAGACTCTTGTGATCCGAATAAATGATACACTTGGTTCCATACAAGTAATGTCTCCATAGCTTCAATGCAAATACAACTGCACCCAATTCCAAATCGTGGGTGGTGTAGTTCTTCTCGTGCACCTTTAGCTGTCGAGAAGCGTAGGCAATGACTTTGCCTTTCTGCATGAGTACACAACCCATGCCAGTATGTGAGGCATCACAATACACCACAAATTCATCTATACCATCTGGCAACGTCAATACTGGCGCATTGCTCAGCTTCTGCTTCAGAATGTCAAAGGATTCCTGCTGCTTAGGGCCCCAATCAAACTTAATCTTCTTACGGGTCAATGAGGTTAGGGGCGCAGCAATCCTTGAGAAGTTCTCGATGAATCTTCTATAATATCCTGCCAATCCGAGGAAACTACGAATCTCGGTAGGCGTCTTCGGCTCCTGCCAATTCATGACTGCTTCTACTTTAGCGGGATCTACTTGGATACCACGCTCGCTTACAACATGTCCAAGGAACTGGACTTCTCGAAGCCAAAATTCACACTTCGAAAATTTGGCATAAAGCTTCTCTTGATACAGAAGTTTGAGAATACAACGAAGGTGATTCTCATGTTCAGCTTGGCTCTTCGAGTAGATAAGAATGTCATCAATAAAGACTATGACGAACTTATCTAAATAAGGTTTGCAGACGCGATTCATGAGGTCCATGAACGCGGCTGGTGCGTTAGTGAGCCCAAACGGCATCACTAGGAACTCGTAATGTCCATAACGAGTCCTAAACGCGGTCTTGTGTACGTCTTCCTCCTTGACCTTCAACTGATGATAACCTGACCTGAGGTCAATCTTGGAGAAGTAACTTGCTCCTTGCAACTGATCGAACAGATCGTCGATCCTGGGTAACGGATACCGATTCTTGATAGTGACCTTGTTAAGCTCACGGTAATCGATGCACAGACGCATCGAACCATCCTTTTTCTTAACGAACAAGATTGGCGCTCCCCAAGGAGATGAGCTAGGTCTAATAAAACCTTTAGCTAATAGATCATCCAACTGCGTCCTCAACTCCTTCATCTCCGTTGGTGCCAATCTGTATGGTGCTCTTGCTACAGGTGCAGTGCCTGGAATGATATCTATCCGAAACTCTACTTGTCTATCCGGTGGCAACCCGGGTAGCTCTTCAGGAAATACTTCAGGATATTCCGAGATAACAGGGATATCCTCAATCTTCGGCTTCGGCTCATCTATGGTAACTTGTGCCATATAAATGACACATCCCTTCTGCATGCATCTGGATGCTTTGAGCATGGACACTTGCTCCGGCAATCCATGCTGGGTATCTCCTTGAATAGTAAGTGACTCACCAGACGGAGTCTTAACTATTACTTGCTTTCTATTGCACAGAATCTGGGCTTGGTTACTCGACAACCAATCCATGCCTATCACTATGTCGAATCCAGCTAGCTTAAAGGGAAGCAAGGATAACGGGAAAGAATGATTCCTAATGGATATAACACATCCATCTAAAACAGTTGAGGCGGTTTCTATGGTTCCATCGGCTAATTCCACCTCATATTTCACGCTTAAGGTTTTAACAGGAAGGTTCAACAGTTTACAAAACTTATTATCTACAAACGACTTATCAGCTCCAGAATCAAACAAGACTTTAGCAAAAACATCGTTTACAAGAAACGTACCGGTAATGACGTTATCGTCAAGGACTGCTTCCTTTGCGTCCATTTTGAAGACTCTCGCATTAGTCTTCTTCCCTTCCTCGGCCTTCTTTGCAAACTTTGGACAGTTGGGCCGAATGTGACCTTTTTCGTTGCAACCAAAACACGTTGCATCCTTCATCTTCTTGCAATCCACAGCCTTATGATCGGTGGACTTGCAGATTCCACATCGCTTCTCCGAAGACTGGGATTTTGTTTCAAACCGACACCTCCCAAAGTGGTGCCTCCTACAAAACTTGCATCTGGGTTTTTCACCCGACTGATGATCACTCTTCCTAGACCCCGACCCTTTCCTGTGGTCGTTGTTCCCTCTATGTCGCTTTTCAGTTCTCCGTGAGGTGTCATCCTCACGTTTTCGTTTGTTCTCCTCAGAGCTCCTTATGGCTCTCAATCTAACCACGTCTTGAGTGAGGGAGAGGGATAGATCCGCTACGGATCGAAATGTTGTAGGTCTTGAAGCTTTAACACTCGCCTTTATTTCCGGTGCCAGACCCCCGATAAATCGAGCAATCCTACGCGGCTCCGGGGTCACCAAGTAAGGCACTAAACGAGACAGCGTGTTGAACGTAGTAAGATACGTTTGACAGTCGAGGTTCTTCATGACTAAGGATACGAAATCTGATTCGATTCGCTCGACCTCGTGCTGCGGACAGAAGTTTTCTTTAATCAGGGCCACAAACTGTTCCCATGACAAACCGTACAGTGTGGCCTTACCGGCAGCTTGTAGGAGTGACCTCCACCATGCTAACGCATCTCCTTTGAATGATTGGGACACGTACTTAACGACGTCCCTATCAGCACACCCGCTGATATCAACTACAGTGTCCATCTCGTCGATCCACGTCATACAATCGACGGCTCCCTTTTCCCCAGTGAAATCTCTGGGCTTGCAGGATACAAAATATTTGTACGTACAGGACCTGCTGTACGTGTCACGTTTCAGCTCAATCTCCTGCTTTGGGACGCTGCTGTGGTTGGAGGAATGGTTATCATCCTCAACTTTCTTTGGCTCACTCTTTTTAGACGGCGGCTTACTATGAGCCCCAGAATGAGTCTTAGCCTTGACATGCGTCACTGAACGGGTTCTACTCTGAGTACCACTAGATTCTCTGAACTGCCGATCCATAGCCTTGGCGACAGCATTATCAATCAGTGCTTGCAATTCTGCACCGGTAACGTGAATCTTTGCATTATCTGAGCGTTCCCCAGAATGACTGTTGGTTTCTTCCGATTTGGCCATCGTAGCTTTAAGCTACAATAAAGGACAAGGTCTTATTTAGAACCTAACAGTATTATCGTCCTAGACGATTTATTAACCACGGTATCAAAAACCTTAGCAGTTAATTTAATAAATTTCATTCAGGCTCTTATTAGCAATCAAGGAATGAAAATATATATATTGGCACTATAGGCCTAGTCACATGGACAATTACTAAATTATAAATTTAGATTTTTATAGGATTATAAATTGTATAATTAAACAAATAATCCTTTACTAGACAGAGAGTCATAAGCCACAACTGTCATTATATAACATAGTTATAACCCGTAGGTATCAAGCCATTAATAGACTTGTGTACAGATTTAATCTGTAGATAATTCTTCACTAGGCAGGGAGTCATAGACCACAACTGCCACTATATGACATAGTCATAACCCGTAGGTATCAAGTCATTAACAGACTTGTATACAGATATAATCTGTAGATAATTTATTAAAAAGGGTGGCTTGTGTGATTCTACAGATCAGGCTTAGCCAGAATGTTAACATGTTCTCAGATGTTAACAGGGAGTTGAATCCTTTCAACCAGGTTTTACCATCAGGGCCAGGCCTGTTAATAAGGCATTCAGGCTAGGTTATACCTTACTAAGATTCTTATAAAATGGCAAATCAAATAAAAATTGATATTTTCCATTATTTTAATATTATTCATGCATATAAATAAAATGATAAATTCAAATTAACCATTTAAATTTCCAATAAAATACCAGTACATAATTGCCCTAAACGGGACTTTGAAATAACATAACTAGCATGAATAACATGCCCGCGCAGGGGCTAAACTAGTACAACAATAACAAAACAAAATAAAATAAAACAAACCCACGCAGGGGTCAACAGAATAGCATACCCACGTAGGGGTAGAATAAGATAGATATACCCACGCAGGGGTAGAGTACTGAAATAAATGTCCACGCAGGGACATGAGTACATGAAATGGTAATCGAAGGATTCAACGATCCTTCTTGCTCTTACCCTTGAGCAAATCGAATACCTTCTTAAACATGCCACTGGTGCGTCGGCGATCCTCTCGCATATTGTGCTGAAACTCGCGTCGCATGCTATCAATCCCCTGCAGGATCTCCTGAACCTGCGGCGGCGACATCATAGGCGCCGGTGGTGGTGGCTGGTAGTGCTGCGGCTGCGGCGGCTGGTAAGGCTGCGGCTGTGGTGGCTGCTGGTAACCCGGAGGGTAACCAAAAGTAGATGGGCCAGCAGCCCAAGGGTCTCCAAGTGGACCACTATGTGGGAGTGAGCTGTAGTTCACAGCTTGCCAATAAGGGTCTCCCGTGTAATCATAACCCTGAGGGAATACCTGCTCGAACGGGTTGAACTGAGCGGCACTAGCATAAGCCGGAATCGGCTCTCCAAAATTCTGCGGCGGCATAGGCGGGATCGGAACAGAAGTAACCTCCGATACTGGATGCTGAGACTCCCCTGTCTCAGACTCCCCGGGTAGAGACGTGTAGCGGCTGCTACTAACACGTGGAGGGGTGCCTATGCGAATCCCTCCGCGCGTAGACATGCGCGCGTTCCTCCTCGGCCTCTGAGGTGGAGGAGGTAAGACTGGCGGCGGTGGTGGTGACGGAGTGATCACGTCACGCCACAGGGCCTCAGATAGGTCCTGCGGTAGAGGCGGCTGCTGCTGGAGCTGCTGCTGCTGCGAGTGGTGCTGCGAGTGCACCGGCGATCCATGGAGCGATTGAAGCATCGGAGTACCATGGAGTGATTGAAGCATAGGAGAGTTGTGGCTAGGGGTGAAGTACCAATCATGCTGCTTGAACCTCTCCTGGAAGCTGTCCACACCATTAAATGGTGATCCTGTGTATGGCGACCCATCCGATATCTCAATCGGGTGGTTTGGTGTACCTGATGGTGGGAGCGAAGGGTCCGTCTCCTCGTCCACGTCCATCCCGTGACCACCAGAAAAGTGGTCCTCCTGTCCAAGTGGGTTATGGCCCACTGGCTCCTCCACATAAGCATTAGGGTTATACAAACCCTGGTAGGCTGGCGCTGGGTACTGCTGTGGTGACTGGTGCAATGGTATGTACGATCCAAGCGAATCATGGGGCCCGTTCTCCGAATGGGGCCCAAACGAGTGGGGTAATGACGGAGAAGTGCTCGCGGAAACCGAATGCCTAGCAGGTTCGGCAAAAGACCTCCAAAGGTCGTTAGCGGCTGTGTGGTGTGTAGCAGATGGGGCCCGCCTATGCGAGGGACCAGCCTCATGATCGTGCGATGTAGGAAATCCTCCACGACCTCTCATCCTTGGCGGCATCCTGATCCTGTCAAAAATCAAACAAGTTGCACAACATATATATGAGACAATGCAATAATAATTAAAAATAAATTAAACGAAATGTTGAACATTTCCTAAGTTCTTTGTCTAGACTCGAAAATCGAGGAATGTGCAATTGTGTAACTGAGATTAAACACAAAAGACTAGTGTTTAATTCACTCAGCGTTGGCTCTGATACCAACCTGTCACACCCCCAATTTCCACGTGTCACCGGTGGGCCCGGTGTGGGGTACAGTGACGTAGTTGGCATCGTCATAGACAATCAACACAATATAATAATGCACAGCGGAAGCAGAATAGAAACATTTCAACTTTTAAATAAAGTGTAATAATAATATCACAGTAGTTGAAATGGATCCACAGGCGGATCAAATAAAAATAGAAATAAATAGTTCAACAGATAAATGTCGTCCGAGTTTGCGAGACTATTGTGGACGCTCTCTAGGAAACAGCCAGCCTATTTCCGTATAGTACCTGCACTTAATCTTTTGGGAAAAATACGTCAGTTTACACTGGTAAATACAAATCAACCGACTCATTTTGAAAATGATTTAAAATTTATTTAAATGCACAAGGCATAAATATTTTATTAACTTGGGATAATTATATAATATAAACTTGTGAACGATTTACATGCACTTATATCTCTGGTGGCCCGGGATCTACTGTCCGGGCTAGAGATTTAATTGACACACCACATCAAAGAGTTATACACGACGGGTGTACGCCTACACCCCGTGCTCTGGTCGTGGCCATCTCGTAAGATAATGCCAAGGATATCCGGGACATGGTCAATAACCCCCCAAAGCCTTTAAGTAAGACAAGACTGTTTAAACGAAATCACACAAGCTATTCAAGACTGAACACCCATAGGGAGCAGGACTTGTGCGCCCGATCAAGCGGTATTTTAAATACCGTACCCCAAGCCCGTATAGGGAAAATAAGTCAAAATGTATTTACCTGAGCAAGTATAAGTCACAAACGATAAGTGGTGATAGCTTTTACCGGGCTTCCTAATCTGGAACAAAGGTTTATAATTAACCTATTAGATTCCTAACGGCCTTTTATTTAAGCTTAAGCTTTGACCGGTTAGTTTTAGGAATGATACGGTTTACGCACGATTAAGCGAAAGACCGGATAGAATGTGATTTAGACCCGACAAGTTTGAATACTTGTATAATATGGGTATACTAAATACATTCTGGATTTTGAAATAAAAATGATATTGTTTGACCCGTTTCGGTCAATTTACGCAAACTAGTTACGTAAACCGAACCGAACGCGAAAACGGCGTTACGGGTAGACCAAAGATTCAAATGCAAGTTTCCTGAAGTAATATGCTTAGAATATGATATTATATCAGTAAGTTATGTCCTATATTGCCCGGGATAATTTTAAACTCAATTTATGCCTTAGAAGGGCATTTTGGTCATTTAAAAGATAATAAAAGGGTAAAATTAGAAATCTGAGTTGCGGGTCTGGTTCATACAGTAAATATACTTAATATAACATATTATATCAGTAGGGTATGACCCATATACCAAATATATCATTTAAAACCAAACTATGCACCGTAGGGGTAATTTAGTAATTTCACAAGGGCTAAAAATGCCAAAACTGGAAACCTGAGTTCAAAATATCATACTTACTGTTATTATATGAAAATATGTGGTTTACATCAGTAGGCATAAGTTTTATAGGTTTAAAACAAGTACAACGCTTACTAAGCGCTTAAAACGCTAAAAATACGATTTAAGGGCGTTTTCGGGTTTTCACAGTAAATCTGAGATTTTTATATTTCCAGAATACTTAAAATAATTTATTCATCATATAAAATCAGTAGAAAAAGGTTTCGGGTCAAATGGATGTGTAAAACTCGTTTTATGGCTAAAACGGTCAAAACCGACATAAGCCGAAATGGCTAGGTGATCGAGGATCCGTTCAGCCAAAAATTAATTAAAAATCATCAAAATTCCCAGAATATTATATATAATCAGTTGGTAAAAAGTTTTGTACCAAAACGTGGCCAGAAACGGGTTCTACGCAAAAAGGACCGTTTATGTAAATTTATAACATAGTTTACGCTAATGGCCATAACTCACAATCTGGACCACCAACTGATCCGAAACTTTCGGTGCAAGTTTATATAATAAAAATACAGATCTCTACTCTTTTACTTTTCCAAAAATCCCGTTTTAAATCAAAAAGGCAAAATAGTCAACTTTATGCATAAACCGGAAACAAGCATTCGAATAGGCTAAGCATAGACTCAATCAACGAAAATTCCAGAAAGTTTAACTAAAATAAAAGTAGTCAAAAATACTTTCCAATACAGATCTTGAACATGCATGTACGAATCCGAATCGATAGTCTACGAAATAATCGTTTTACAAGACTTTCGGTTCCGATTCGTGGCTATACTATAGATCGTCGAGTTGATGATGATTAAAACACATTTATATATATATATTACAAGTTATTTTCAATGATCAATCAGGTTGCATGTCATCTATATCATTAATCATGTTATTTTTCACAAAGATCACTTCTGTTGACTTTTTAGAAATAGGTTTGACTCGACATTAAGCATGCATGTAGTGGGAATCAGTTAGTACCCTTTAGAGGGTTTGTTTCCCACATAAATACCAATCTATAACAAGTTTCAATTCGAGAAAATACTGAAAGAAATCCGTTTAATCAGAAAGTCAAAGGTTATGAACACCCAGTTTGACTTTTACTAATAATCAAAGCATAAACGGATTAGAGAACGAATTGAATGCTTACAAGAGTCCTATAGATGTTAAATGATCGCTAGGAGTCGGCCTTGATGATCAGTTTTCCTCCAGAGAAGCTTGCTTGAAGTTCTTGAGAGCTCTTGTGAGAATGTGTTCTTGTTCCCAATTGAAAATGATCAAAAATGGTTGCAAGAACTGATTTAAAGCTGATTCTTGAGGTGTACTGTTGGTGTAGGCATGCAAGGGTTGCTATTGGTGCAAAAGGAGGCAAGAGACAACTGTTTTCAACTCAAATTCGGACCCAAATCAACCCAAAACGAATTTCTGGTCGCTGGCAGTCCCACGCGGCCCGCCTGGGCATGTCCAGGCGGGTCGCCTGACCCTTCTGATCAGCCAAACTTGTTTCAATGTTGACAGCTTTGACCCCTGAACTTGTACGCGATGTTTTGGCTACTTCTCTCGACCCGTAAACCCCCAAACTTGGTTTCTAAGAACCTTAGGACTTTTACCAACATGGTAATGCCCTCGGATAACTTTGCGCTCAACCGAAAAGCCCTGAATTCGACGTTGACGCTTTTAGTCCCTTAAGTACGGTTTTGGCCATAACTTTCTCATACGTTGACGAAACTTCATGAAATTTTTACCACATATTCTAGTGAGTATATTTTAGCTATACAAAGCTTCGGGTCTGCCAAAAGTTCACTCAGAGGTATAAATTAAACATGTTGACACTTTTGGCCCCTATAGTTTACAATACTTCACTTTTGGGCAATTTCCGCGTCGTATGATCCATGAACCATCCGGTAAAGGTTATAAACATTATGTGGGGTTATCATAGAGTCTATTTATCCATTGTTGACACTTTGGACCCTTACGTTCCATAGTTTTCACTGTTTGTCACTTTTAGTCCCTCTAAAGTATGTTTTCACATAACGGAACTTTATGACACGTGTCAAGACATTATTGGCCGAAATTTTTCGAGGTGTTACAGAAACCGTTTGGGCCGAAACCCCCAAGCCCAACTCGAGATCCCTTGTATAAATCCCAACCTCCCCTCATTCTTCATTCTTTAGTTACCACACACCCACACTCCTTCCATTCTCTCTCATTACAAACCTCAAACCACCAAACTCATCTCCTTCCTTTTCTCTCGGATCCAACCGGCCAAGGAGTCTCGGACAAGAAACTCGGTCAAGTTCATCACCATTACTCGGACACTTCAACTCTCGGTTTCTTCCTTTTATTCGGTGCCTTTTTCACAAACCGGTTAGTGTTATATTTGTGTACTAGATGCCTTGTATGTTTGATGAATGAAATGTTTATGACTAAGACCTCTTTTACATGATCTTGGCTAACTTAATAAGTAGAAATCATGAGAAATATGAAGATTGTTGTGGTTGTTTATGAGCATGCTAAACTTGACATTTGAATAAATAGAAGAATGATATTTAGGAATGTTTAAACCAATCAAGCCTTGTTAAAGTTACTAAATGTATGTTTCTTTGTCCTTGCATGATGATCTCGTTAAAATAGGTGATTTTGGTTCATAAAAATGTATGTTTATGATAAGATGAAAACCCTAGAAATTTATGAATATAGGATGAACTTGTTGAATATGGTTTGAAGATTTCAAAAAGGCAATGTTTGATCCATGTTTACTAATGGTCAGATTAGGAAAAGTGTTAGTGAAACCTTATTGGCTATTACTTGATTTGGGCCTGATTACATAGTACAATTGAGCCTGATGTATCTGAATCAACACGTGAACATGAAAAGGACAGCATTACGACTCGCAACCACACAGTTGCGACTCGCAACCACAGCGTGATAACTCGAAACCACAGCGGTTGCGACTCGCAACCACAGCATGACAACTCGCAACCACAGCGGTTGCGACTCGTAACCATAGCGTAACAACTCGAGACCACGCAGTTGCGACTCGCAACCACAGCGTGACAAGCCGAAACCTCATGGTTGCGACTCGAGACCACCTTGTTGCGACTGGGCTGTTCACTTTGGTTATTGGGCCATAATGTGTTCAATTTGGGCTGCCTGTTGACTGGACTATGTGTTACTGTTTGATTGTGTAAATGTTAGGGACGGCCCAATAACCCACTGTTTACTTGTATGCATGATACGTGGTAGTTATGTGTAAGTTTTTACGTGAATGCTTGTATACCAAACCTGACCTATACCGGTAACCATGTTAGGACGTGGTGACCAACGTGTTTGACAAGTAACCTAATCTGCCGAGCAACCCAAGGTGAGTTCACACACTAAAAGCATGCGTCCCGCGGAGGGACACGGACCAACTACCAAACTTTGGGAAAACACTTTTGACCCATTACTCCGGGGGAAAACAGAATGGGTAATTACTATCTCCGGGGGAGATACGTTTGGATATTATTTATAAATCACAACTAGCCATGCTAAACGAAACTCTATCACTTCAAGTCCCTGCTTACAGTACCGATTAATCGCCGGGGGCGAACGGGTTATTAGTTGATAGCGCTATTAGGTTTGACAACCTCACACCGTGACCGGGGGGATCGGGCGTGAACTAGTAGACCTTGCAACATGGTCAATGACGATAGACATTGACTCGGGGCACAACAACATTCCGTCAACAGTTTCGGTATCTACAGTTTAGTGAGCTTACAGATGGGGTAGCTCCCCACAACGTGATTATAAATGCTTTATCTAAACAACCTAAGTTTTTGGTAAACTAAAACTGGACAACTAGTGAACTCACTCAGCATTATTGTTGACCCCTTACTGCATGCTTTGCAGGTAACCAGTGACTCAGGAGCTGCTGCTTGGGGATGTGTAGTGTTCGTCAAACCCGTGTGATGGGTTTAATTATCTTGAACTAAGAACTATCTTTAAAACTACTTTGGTTTATGCTTCCGCTGTTTTGTTAAACTAATCATCGAACTTAAACTGAAATGTTGCTAACTACTTTGGATAGTAAATATTTCTAATATTAAATCAATGCTCAGTATGATTAGTGGCTGGATCCTGGTCAGTCACGCCTCCAAGCGGTGGTGTTCCGCATGTGGATTTTGGGGGTGTGACAGATTGGTATCAGAGCCATTGGTTATAGTGAACTTGGTTTTAAAAAGGGGAAAATCTTTTTGGGAAAAAAACCAGACTATAACCTGTGACTCGCGACGACACTACACTCCAAGTGCAAGGCTCAACACATTTGACCTCATAGCTCGGACCAGTGTTTACTTGTTTGCTTACCTTATGTTTCCTGTTTTACTATACGTACTAGTGTGCCTAATTAGATAGATACACCTCTCTCTTCTATCTCATTCTCGCTACGTTACAACATCACACTCATACTGTGTTTTCTGGTTATGAAGACAATGAGTGGACGTGGAAGAGGAAACATCAACATGACTCAGGCTCAATTCACTAACCTGCTTAACACGGTAGTTGCAGCTTTCGCAGCTCACCCTGGAGGTAAACTCGTTACCCTAGGATGTTTAGATCCTACCGCCACATCGCCTTTTATCCCTGAATCTATACGCTTCGCTTCTCACGAACAGGTCAGCATGCACCTGCGCAACCACCCGTGTGTACTTTCAAAACTTTCATGGATTGCAAGCCTCTCCCTTTCAACGGCACTGAGGGTGCCATAGGTCTTCTGCACTGGATAGAGAAAGTTGAAGCTGTCTTTGCTGTCTGTGAGTGTCCCCCTGCAAATTGGGTGAAGTTTGCTACTGCTACGCTTGAAGGAAACGCGCTTTCTTGGTGGAAGGCGCAAATTCAGATGTTTGGATTGGAAACTGCTAATGCTACTGCGTGGGAGGATTTCAAGGACATGATTAAGGAGGAGTACTGTCACCGGGATGACATCCACAAACTTGAGAACGAGTACTATGCGCTTAAGATGGTTGGGTTAGAGATTGAAACCTACACCAAGCTGTCCAATGACTATGCTGCCCTTTGTCCAAACATGTCTCGACCCATGTATCGAAGGATCGAATTGTACGTCAAGGGTTTGGCTCCAGAAATTCGAAGCCATGTAACTTCAGCCAACCTCACTACCATTCAGCCGATCGTTCGACTTGCTCACAAACTTACTGATCAGGCCGTAGAAGAGGGCAGGTTGCCCAAAAGGATCAGTGCTACTGTCGGAACTTCTAGTGACAATAAGCGTAAGTGGGAAGGAAATCAAAGCAAGGATGCTAACCCCACTCAGGCCCCAGCACAGCAAAGGAAAACTGAAAACAACAAGGGCACTCAACAACAGGGTGGCTATCGCGGTAACCACCCCAAGTGCAACAAGTGCAATCGACATCACAGCGGGCCGTGTGGGAAAGGTCAGTGTCAGCGATGTAACAAGATGGGGCACGAGGCCAAGGACTGTAGGAGCCCACGTCCCGTGGGGCAGAACCAGCAGCAACAACATCACGGGAATGCCAAGGGTTGTTTCCAGTGTGGAGCTGAGGGGCACTATAAGAAGAATTGCCCTGAACTGAACCAGAACCGCAACAACAATCAGGGAGCTGGAAACAATGATCAGAACAACAATGCTGGGAATGGTGCTAGAGGAAGGGCTTTTGTGATTGGAGCTGGAGAAGCAAGGAATGACCCCAATGTCGTGGCGGGTAAGTTCCTACTCGATGATCGTTATGTTTCTGTATTATTTGATTCCGGAGCCGATGCTAGTTATGTGTCCCTACGTATTAGTAAGAAGCTTAAGCGTCCGCTTTCGTTACTAAGTTCTCCTCATATCGTCGAGTTAGCTAATGGTAGAAACATCGAGGCCTCACATGTTATCGAAGGCTGCAAACTAGAATTGTCTGGTCAGACGTTTAGCATCGATCTTTTCCCTGTTACTCTTGGAAGCTTCGACGTCGTCATCGGTATGGATTGGTTATCCAAGCATCGCGCTGAGATCCTCTGTCAAGAGAAAGCAGTTCGTATTCCCCGCCGTTCTGGCATACCCCTCATTGTACAAGGTGGCAAAGGCGGAGAAATCTCCGGCGTTATCTCGTTCTTGAAGGCCCAGAAGTGTTTACGAAAAGGGCACACCGCTATCTTAGCACTTGTCACCAACACGCAGGAAAAGGGAAAGAGGATTGAAGATTTTCCAGTAGTGCGTGACTACCCCGAGGTATTTCCTGAGGAACTACCTGGACTCCCTCCCCACCGTCAGGTCGAATTCCAAATCGAGCTAGCTCCCGGAGCAGCGCCTATAGCTCATGCGCCTTATCGACTAGCCCCCGCAGAATTGAAGGAACTCTCTACTCAACTACAGGAACTTTTGGATAAAGGGTTTATTCGCCCTAGTTCATCACCCTGGGGAGCACCGGTACTCTTTGTTAAGATGAAGGACGGCACGTTCCGAATGTGCATTGACTATCGTGAGCTGAACAAAGTTACCATCAAGAATCGTTACCCTCTCCCGCGAATCGACGACCTATTCGATCAGTTGCAAGGATCGAGCTACTACTCTAAGATTGACCTGCGATCAGGCTATCATCAGCTGAGAGTCCGTAATGAAGACATCTCCAAAACTGCCTTCAGAACCCGTTATGGTCATTATGAATTCCTTGTTATGCCCTTTGGAATGACCAACGCGCCCGCGGTATTCATGGATCTCATGAACCAAGTGTGCAAACCTTACCTCGACAAATTTGTGATTGTGTTTATAGACGACATCCTGATCTACTCAAAAAGTCAAGAAGAGCATGAACAGCACCTACGCCTTATCCTCGAACTCCTCCGCAATGAGCAACTGTATGCCAAGTTCTCGAAATGCGACTTCTGGCTTCGAGAAGTCCATTTCCTTGGGCACGTGGTTAACAAGGATGGAATTCACGTCGACCCGG
The DNA here is from genome assembly GCF_002127325.2 of Helianthus annuus. NCBI lineage: Eukaryota > Viridiplantae > Streptophyta > Magnoliopsida > Asterales > Asteraceae > Helianthus > Helianthus annuus. The sequence goes on from NC_035439.2 coordinate 119,499,012, forward strand.
CCAAGATCGACTCTATAAAGAATTGGCCTACCCCTAGGACTCCGACCGAAGTCCGCCAATTCTTGGGACTAGCGGGATACTATCGAAGATTTATCATGGGATTCTCAAAGATTGCTCAGCCTCTCACGGCTCTTACTCAGAAGGGTATGGTTTACAAATGGGGTGAAGCTCAGGAAACCGCATTTCAGAAACTAAAGGATAATCTCTGTAGTGCTCCTATCCTCTCGCTGCCTGAAGGAACTGACGACTTTGTGGTTTACTACGATGCATCCATCCATGGGCTCGGTTGTGTGTTAATGCAACGCGACAAAGTTATTGCTTACGCCTCTCGACAACTTAAGACGCACGAAAGGAACTACACAACGCACGACTTGGAGCTGGGAGCAGTGATCTTTGCGCTTAAGATATGGAGACATTACCTGTACGGTACCAAGTGCACTATTTACACCGATCACAGGAGTCTCGAGCATATCTTCAAACAAAAGGAATTAAACATGCGACAACGTCGATGGGTCGAACTCCTAAATGATTATGAATGCGCCATCAAGTACCATCCGGGCAAGGCCAATGTCGTGGCAGACGCCCTCAGCCGAAAAGACACTACGCCCAAGCGCGTGCGAGCATTACAACTTACCATCCAGTCTAATCTCCCTACCCAGATTCGAAATGCTCAGATTGAAGCTCTGAAACCGGAAAACGTCAGGGCTGAGTCCCTGCGAGGATCGAGACAACGACTAGAGCAAAAAGAAGACGGCGCCTACTACGTGGCAGGACGCATTTGGGTCCCACTTTACGGGGATCTGCGTGAGCTTGTGATGGACGAAGCCCATAAGTCCCGTTATTCAGTACATCCTGGTTCAGATAAGATGTACCACGACTTAAGGACCACTTACTGGTGGCCTGGCATGAAAGCCCACATAGCAGCATACGTTAGCAAATGTTTGACCTGCGCAAGAGTCAAGACTGAGTATCAGAAACCAGCAGGCCTACTCCAGCAACCAGAAATCCCGAAGTGGAAATGGGAACAAATTTCCATGGATTTTGTTACGGGGCTACCTAGATCCCAACGCGGGAATGACACTATTTGGGTGATAGTAGATCGATTGACTAAGTCTGCACACTTTCTGGCCATTAAGGAAACAGACAAGTTTTCTACCTTGGCAGAAATCTATTTAAAGGAAGTAGTCTCGAGACACGGGGTGCCAACTTCTATTATTTCCGACCGAGACGCTCGTTTTACTTCCGAGTTATGGCAAGCTATGCACAAATCCTTTGACTCACACTTGGACATGAGCACCGCTTATCACCCACAAACGGATGGGCAGTCTGAACGCACCATCCAAACCCTGGAGGACATGCTTAGAGCATGTGTGATTGATTTTGGCAAGAACTGGGAGAAGCATCTACCGCTGGTGGAATTCTCCTACAACAACAGCTACCACACTAGCATTCAGGCGGCACCTTTTGAGGCATTGTACGGTCGTAAATGCCGATCACCTCTTTGCTGGGCGGAAGTCGGTGACAGTCAACTCACCGGCCCAGAACTGGTGGTAGACACAACGGAAAAGATTACCCAGATCAGACAACGCATGGCGGCAGCTCGTGACCGTCAGAAAAGCTACGCTGATAAGCGTAGGAAACCGCTAGAATTCCAGGTCGGGGACCGGGTTCTACTTAAAGTCTCACCCTGGAAGGGTGTGGTTCGTTTCGGTAAACGGGGCAAGCTGAACCCGCGATATGTTGGACCATTCGAAATTACCGAGAAAATCGGTAAGGTTGCTTATAGATTAAACCTGCCTGCAGAGCTGAGTGCAGTGCACAATGTTTTTCACGTGTCTAATCTGAAGAAGTGTCTGTCAGATGAAACACTCATAATTCCCTTCAAGGAACTCACTATTGATGAACAGCTACACTTTACTGAGGAACCGATTGAGATCACGGATCGAGAGATCAAAACCCTCAAACATAGCCAGATACCTCTCGTGCGAGTTCGTTGGAACTCACGACGTGGCCCAGAGTTTACCTGGGAGCGGGAAGACCAGATGAAGTCCAAGTATCCCCAGTTGTTCCCAAACGAAAACCCCAGCACTGAAGCTACAACTGAATTTCGGGACGAAATTCCAAACTAACGGGGGGATGATGTGACACCCCGTTGAAACACGCTAGCTTGGCAGTGGCTGCCTTAACTTTCGGGACGAAAGTTCTTAAAACTTGGGGATAATGTGACACTCTAGGTTTTTCCGAACGAACACCTTGTAATATTTTTGTGTATATATATGTTATTAAATGAAAACGTGATCTTTTTGCATGATATGTGTTGTGTATGTATTATATATATAAGTATACGCGTATAAACTAGTGAGTCGAGATCATGACTCGCAACCACTCGGTTGCGAGTGGGCCACTCAGTCTCGAGTGGGCCTCTTGAGCCGAAACCGTTTGGGCCGAAACCCCCAAGCCCAACTCGAGATCCCTTGTATAAATCCCAACCTCCCCTCATTCTTCATTCTTTAGTTACCACACACCCACACTCCTTCCATTCTCTCTCATTACAAACCTCAAACCACCAAACTCATCTCCTTCCTTTTCTCTCGGATCCAACCGGCCAAGGAGTCTCGGACAAGAAACTCGGTCAAGTTCATCACCATTACTCGGACACTTCAACTCTCGGTTTCTTCCTTTTATTCGGTGCCTTTTTCACAAACCGGTTAGTGTTATATTTGTGTACTAGATGCCTTGTATGTTTGATGAATGAAATGTTTATGACTAAGACCTCTTTTACATGATCTTGGCTAACTTAATAAGTAGAAATCATGAGAAATATGAAGATTGTTGTGGTTGTTTATGAGCATGCTAAACTTGACATTTGAATAAATAGAAGAATGATATTTAGGAATGTTTAAACCAATCAAGCCTTGTTAAAGTTACTAAATGTATGTTTCTTTGTCCTTGCATGATGATCTTGTTAAAATAGGTGATTTTGGTTCATAAAAATGTATGTTTATGATAAGATGAAAACCCTAGAAATTTATGAATATAGGATGAACTTATTGAATATGGTTTGAAGATTTCAAAAAGGCAATGTTTGATCCATGTTTACTAATGGTCAGATTAGGAAAAGTGTTAGTGAAACCTTATTGGCTATTACTTGATTTGGGCCTGATTACATAGTACAATTGAGCCTGATGTATCTGAATCAACACGTAAACCGAACCGAACGCGAAAACGGCGTTACGGGTAGACCAAAGATTCAAATGCAAGTTTCCTGAAGTAATATGCTTAGAATATGATATTATATCAGTAAGTTATGTCCTATATTGCCCGGGATAATTTTAAACTCAATTTATGCCTTAGAAGGGCATTTTGGTCATTTAAAAGATAATAAAAGGGTAAAATTAGAAATCTGAGTTGCGGGTCTGGTTCATACAGTAAATATACTTAATATAACATATTATATCAGTAGGGTATGACCCATATACCAAATATATCATTTAAAACCAAACTATGCACCGTAGGGGTAATTTAGTAATTTCACAAGGGCTAAAAATGCCAAAACTGGAAACCTGAGTTCAAAATATCATACTTACTGTTATTATATGAAAATATGTGGTTTACATCAGTAGGCATAAGTTTTATAGGTTTAAAACAAGTACAACGCTTACTAAGCGCTTAAAACGCTAAAAATACGATTTAAGGGCGTTTTCGGGTTTTCACAGTAAATCTGAGATTTTTATATTTCCAGAATACTTAAAATAATTTATTCATCATATAAAATCAGTAGAAAAAGGTTTCGGGTCAAATGGATGTGTAAAACTCGTTTTATGGCTAAAACGGTCAAAACCGACATAAGCCGAAATGGCTAGGTGATCGAGGATCCGTTCAGCCAAAAATTAATTAAAAATCATCAAAATTCCCAGAATATTATATATAATCAGTTGGTAAAAAGTTTTGTACCAAAACGTGGCCAGAAACGGGTTCTACGCAAAAAGGACCGTTTATGTAAATTTATAACATAGTTTACGCTAATGGCCATAACTCACAATCTGGACCACCAACTGATCCGAAACTTTCGGTGCAAGTTTATATAATAAAAATACAGATCTCTACTCTTTTACTTTTCCAAAAATCCCGTTTTAAATCAAAAAGGCAAAATAGTCAACTTTATGCATAAACCGGAAACAAGCATTCGAATAGGCTAAGCATAGACTCAATCAACGAAAATTCCAGAAAGTTTAACTAAAATAAAAGTAGTCAAAAATACTTTCCAATACAGATCTTGAACATGCATGTACGAATCCGAATCGATAGTCTACGAAATAATCGTTTTACAAGACTTTCGGTTCCGATTCGTGGCTATACTATAGATCGTCGAGTTGATGATGATTAAAACACATTTATATATATATTACAAGTTATTTTCAATGATCAATCAGGTTGCATGTCATCTATATCATTAATCATGTTATTTTTCACAAAGATCACTTCTGTTGACTTTTTAGAAATAGGTTTGACTCGACATTAAGCATGCATGTAGTGGGAATCAGTTAGTACCCTTTAGAGGGTTTGTTTCCCACATAAATACCAATCTATAACAAGTTTCAATTCGAGAAAATACTGAAAGAAATCCGTTTAATCAGAAAGTCAAAGGTTATGAACACCCAGTTTGACTTTTACTAATAATCAAAGCATAAACGGATTAGAGAACGAATTGAATGCTTACAAGAGTCCTATAGATGTTAAATGATCGCTAGGAGTCGGCCTTGATGATCAGTTTTCCTCCAGAGAAGCTTGCTTGAAGTTCTTGAGAGCTCTTGTGAGAATGTGTTCTTGTTCCCAATTGAAAATGATCAAAAATGGTTGCAAGAACTGATTTAAAGCTGATTCTTGAGGTGTACTGTTGGTGTAGGCATGCAAGGGTTGCTATTGGTGCAAAAGGAGGCAAGAGACAACTGTTTTCAACTCAAATTCGGACCCAAATCAACCCAAAACGAATTTCTGGTCGCTGGCAGTCCCACGCGGCCCGCCTGGGCATGTCCAGGCGGGTCGCCTGACCCTTCTGATCAGCCAAACTTGTTTCAATGTTGACAGCTTTGACCCCTGAACTTGTACGCGATGTTTTGGCTACTTCTCTCGACCCGTAAACCCCCAAACTTGGTTTCTAAGAACCTTAGGACTTTTACCAACATGGTAATGCCCTCGGATAACTTTGCGCTCAACCGAAAAGCCCTGAATTCGACGTTGACGCTTTTAGTCCCTTAAGTACGGTTTTGGCCATAACTTTCTCATACGTTGACGAAACTTCATGAAATTTTTACCACATATTCTAGTGAGTATATTTTAGCTATACAAAGCTTCGGGTCTGCCAAAAGTTCACTCAGAGGTATAAATTAAACATGTTGACACTTTTGGCCCCTATAGTTTACAATACTTCACTTTTGGGCAATTTCCGCGTCGTATGATCCATGAACCATCCGGTAAAGGTTATAAACATTATGTGGGGTTATCATAGAGTCTATTTATCCATTGTTGACACTTTGGACCCTTACGTTCCATAGTTTTCACTGTTTGTCACTTTTAGTCCCTCTAAAGTATGTTTTCACATAACGGAACTTTATGACACGTGTCAAGACATTATTGGCCGAAATTTTTCGAGGTGTTACAGAAACCGTTTGGGCCGAAACCCCCAAGCCCAACTCGAGATCCCTTGTATAAATCCCAACCTCCCCTCATTCTTCATTCTTTAGTTACCACACACCCACACTCCTTCCATTCTCTCTCATTACAAACCTCAAACCACCAAACTCATCTCCTTCCTTTTCTCTCGGATCCAACCGGCCAAGGAGTCTCGGACAAGAAACTCGGTCAAGTTCATCACCATTACTCGGACACTTCAACTCTCGGTTTCTTCCTTTTATTCGGTGCCTTTTTCACAAACCGGTTAGTGTTATATTTGTGTACTAGATGCCTTGTATGTTTGATGAATGAAATGTTTATGACTAAGACCTCTTTTACATGATCTTGGCTAACTTAATAAGTAGAAATCATGAGAAATATGAAGATTGTTGTGGTTGTTTATGAGCATGCTAAACTTGACATTTGAATAAATAGAAGAATGATATTTAGGAATGTTTAAACCAATCAAGCCTTGTTAAAGTTACTAAATGTATGTTTCTTTGTCCTTGCATGATGATCTCGTTAAAATAGGTGATTTTGGTTCATAAAAATGTATGTTTATGATAAGATGAAAACCCTAGAAATTTATGAATATAGGATGAACTTGTTGAATATGGTTTGAAGATTTCAAAAAGGCAATGTTTGATCCATGTTTACTAATGGTCAGATTAGGAAAAGTGTTAGTGAAACCTTATTGGCTATTACTTGATTTGGGCCTGATTACATAGTACAATTGAGCCTGATGTATCTGAATCAACACGTGAACATGAAAAGGACAGCATTACGACTCGCAACCACACAGTTGCGACTCGCAACCACAGCGTGATAACTCGAAACCACAGCGGTTGCGACTCGCAACCACAGCATGACAACTCGCAACCACAGCGGTTGCGACTCGTAACCATAGCGTAACAACTCGAGACCACGCAGTTGCGACTCGCAACCACAGCGTGACAAGCCGAAACCTCATGGTTGCGACTCGAGACCACCTTGTTGCGACTGGGCTGTTCACTTTGGTTATTGGGCCATAATGTGTTCAATTTGGGCTGCCTGTTGACTGGACTATGTGTTACTGTTTGATTGTGTAAATGTTAGGGACGGCCCAATAACCCACTGTTTACTTGTATGCATGATACGTGGTAGTTATGTGTAAGTTTTTACGTGAATGCTTGTATACCAAACCTGACCTATACCGGTAACCATGTTAGGACGTGGTGACCAACGTGTTTGACAAGTAACCTAATCTGCCGAGCAACCCAAGGTGAGTTCACACACTAAAAGCATGCGTCCCGCGGAGGGACACGGACCAACTACCAAACTTTGGGAAAACACTTTTGACCCATTACTCCGGGGGAAAACAGAATGGGTAATTACTATCTCCGGGGGAGATACGTTTGGATATTATTTATAAATCACAACTAGCCATGCTAAACGAAACTCTATCACTTCAAGTCCCTGCTTACAGTACCGATTAATCGCCGGGGGCGAACGGGTTATTAGTTGATAGCGCTATTAGGTTTGACAACCTCACACCGTGACCGGGGGGATCGGGCGTGAACTAGTAGACCTTGCAACATGGTCAATGACGATAGACATTGACTCGGGGCACAACAACATTCCGTCAACAGTTTCGGTATCTACAGTTTAGTGAGCTTACAGATGGGGTAGCTCCCCACAACGTGATTATAAATGCTTTATCTAAACAACCTAAGTTTTTGGTAAACTAAAACTGGACAACTAGTGAACTCACTCAGCATTATTGTTGACCCCTTACTGCATGCTTTGCAGGTAACCAGTGACTCAGGAGCTGCTGCTTGGGGATGTGTAGTGTTCGTCAAACCCGTGTGTTGGGTTTAATTATCTTGAACTAAGAACTATCTTTAAAACTACTTTGGTTTATGCTTCCGCTGTTTTGTTAAACTAATCATCGAACTTAAACTGAAATGTTGCTAACTACTTTGGATAGTAAATATTTCTAATATTAAATCAATGCTCAGTATGATTAGTGGCTGGATCCTGGTCAGTCACGCCTCCAAGCGGTGGTGTTCCGCATGTGGATTTTGGGGGTGTGACAGATTGGTATCAGAGCCATTGGTTATAGTGAACTTGGTTTTAAAAAGGGGAAAATCTTTTTGGGAAAAAAACCAGACTATAACCTGTGACTCGCGACGACACTACACTCCAAGTGCAAGGCTCAACACATTTGACCTCATAGCTCGGACCAGTGTTTACTTGTTTGCTTACCTTATGTTTCCTGTTTTACTATACGTACTAGTGTGCCTAATTAGATAGATACACCTCTCTCTTCTATCTCATTCTCGCTACGTTACAACATCACACTCATACTGTGTTTTCTGGTTATGAAGACAATGAGTGGACGTGGAAGAGGAAACATCAACATGACTCAGGCTCAATTCACTAACCTGCTTAACACGGTAGTTGCAGCTTTCGCAGCTCACCCTGGAGGTAAACTCGTTACCCTAGGATGTTTAGATCCTACCGCCACATCGCCTTTTATCCCTGAATCTATACGCTTCGCTTCTCACGAACAGGTCAGCATGCACCTGCGCAACCACCCGTGTGTACTTTCAAAACTTTCATGGATTGCAAGCCTCTCCCTTTCAACGGCACTGAGGGTGCCATAGGTCTTCTGCACTGGATAGAGAAAGTTGAAGCTGTCTTTGCTGTCTGTGAGTGTCCCCCTGCAAATTGGGTGAAGTTTGCTACTGCTACGCTTGAAGGAAACGCGATTTCTTGGTGGAAGGCGCAAATTCAGATGTTTGGATTGGAAACTGCTAATGCTACTGCGTGGGAGGATTTCAAGGACATGATTAAGGAGGAGTACTGTCACCGGGATGACATCCACAAACTTGAGAACGAGTACTATGCGCTTAAGATGGTTGGGTCAGAGATTGAAACCTACACCAAGCTGTCCAATGACTATGCTGCCCTTTGTCCAAACATGTCTCGACCCATGTATCGATAGTTGGCGAAGATGCAGGAGGATGAGGCAGACCGAAGACGGGCATGGGAAGAAGCAGAGGCAACGCGTCAAAATGAAGCAAGAGAATTGGAACGACGCTGCTGGAGTGCCTTGTATGTCTCTCAACAAATGGCTATTAATAATGCCAAGGTGCTCCACGACCAGGAGCGACACCAAAGAGACTATCAGGCTGGTCTCCCATATGCCGAACACTCGGGATGGACCAATTATCCCGACCTTCCACACCCACAAGGCCCATCCGACCCGACTCCTCACTGGCCCGAGGCTGTAGGGTCCAGTTTCATTCTGATTCCCTATCAGCCATCGCCTCAAGGAGAATCGAGCCCACTTGATAACTACAGGGAGATGTTTGAAGCCCTCACTGGTTATCCATACCAACCAAACCCGCCAGTGGATCCCAACGAAAGATATCAGCGGTATCGGTATGGTATGTTTTTTGTTGTTGTTGTTGTTGTTGTATATTTATTTGTTTTCGTTGTTTTCATTTGTTATTTAATTTCTTTTCTTAGTTAAATGAACTTTGTGGGTGTGTTCCCTATATAACCCTCACGAGACCTCTCGTCCTCCCGAGCTATCGGGAGGTTTAAAAGGGCTTGTTGCATAAGCTAAATGCAACCGTGATTCCTACGAAAGTGAGTTAGGTTTGTTGTTGTTGTAATTTATTTTTCCACAAAAATCAAGGTAATTTAACGTATGACTTGGTAATACTTTTATAACAAAACGGTAGAACTAAAACTCCTAACAAATTTCAATGGCTGTGAGAACCATGCTTCTACACAAGGGTTAGAATTTGTAGGTATATGATGTTCAAGAGACAACCGTTTTTATGAAGAGAAGAAGAAGACATGGGCATCAAGCGACGAAAATCAGGTGCATGCGTTTCCTTTTTACCTTGATTCTTAGTTTAGCAATAAGTGGAATGTAATTTGTATACTATTTTTCCGGGGTGAAAATTTGGGGGAATTAGTCGTGTCACATCCCTGGTGCATTTTAAAACTCTAGTTCTTACACATTGAGGACAATGTTTACCTCAAGTGTGGGGATGGGGGAGTAGTAAAAATTTTCGATTTTGACCCGTTCATTTAAACACTACACATTGAGGACAATGTTTACCTCAAGTGTGGAGATGGGGGGGGGGGGGATTTCAAAAAATTTTCAAAAATTTCTTGGTTCAAAAGCAATCTTAAAAGCACAAGTAACCAAGTCAACGAGGGATGGCACAACCCATTTGGTCTTTTGTCATGGTCAAGTTCAACTTAATTGCATGACGGGTATTTAGCGGGTGGTTATTTGGGAATAATTCGCCTAAGGAACTAGCATTTGATGCATATCACATATCATACCCTTAGACGTGAGGTTTTGAGCCACTTTGATATCATGGATTTACATTTACATGTTTCTTTGTTTGAGTGGACCATTAGTCGCATATTGTAGAACTTGCAACTTTTGATACGTTCGAGACCATAGACCGAATACAAGCACGAGAATGATTAAGGCATTAAGCAAACCTTTTCCTTTTACACCATTTTTATATCCTTACCCAAAAATTATCCTCAAGTAGCCAACTTTGAGCCTAAACCTTTCGTTTGATAACCCATTTGGCCCATAACCATAAGCCTTTTCTTTTTAAACTCGTGTGATGAAAATCCGATTATAGGAGTTTAAGCTGTATAGTTGTGATTTATTTATATATATAAAAAAACAGAAAATGTTGCAAAAAAGAATGAAAAATCATTGAGAAAAATCCAAAAATATGTGTTTCTAGTTATTGAATAAAAGGCGAAAATCATTGCCTTGGAGTTGATGTTTATAGTGTACTTGAGTTTAGAATAGTTGTGTTGTAATAAAGATCGAATTTTCATCACCTTAGCCACTTTAAAACATCCTATTCCCTACCCTTAGCCTAGCCCCGTTACAACCCTTCAAAGACCTTTTGACTTGTGCTTAGTATTCGTGATCGGTGGTGGAGAATGATTGAGTTGCAAGCCTATGCGGGTACGTGTTCTTACCGGTTTTGAGCGATTAATTGATTGAAGTGCTAATACATTATATACATTAGCCGAATTATAAACCGAGTGGAGAGAACATTGTGAGGGATATGCATGACTTGTTAGTTTTACGGGCGGGTTAATCTTGGATAACCATTATTATATGTGATTAATACACATATGTAAGTTTTTGTGTTTACCTACTAGTCAAGAAACATGTTGATTTTTATTTCTCTATAATCAATTCCATGCCCAATCTTCCATTAAATCTCTTTATTATTTTATATTTTTCTTCGAAAAAAAACAATATAACCTTTTATTTACATAAATATATACAACATAAAAATATATTATTTAAATTTATGCAATCTATAAATATAACCCGATTTGATTTCTTCGAGTTTGGTTCACAGTTGACTCGACGAGTCTGATTAATGAGGCGCCAATGTGACCACTTTATTAATCGTCCTGATTTTATAAATATCACTAAAAATAAAACAAACATCTAAGAACCCAAAATTTATAAACATAAAACAACTAAATAAAATTTACCACAAATGCTTGTGAAAAATTGAGAACAGTCTTCAACAAGATCATTAAAATGAGAGATGAAACCCTTAATTCCATCAGATTTCCCATGGCCTTGATTATCTATTCCATAAACTCCGAATCCCGCCTTTACAAGCCTCATCGCAGCTCCTGTTTATTCCAATAATTTCGTAATTTTCTGATATAAAATGTTTATATAAAATTTTAGAATAGTATTCACCTTTCATGGAGACACTACACTCCATAGCATATCCATGGTTAAGAAATACTAAAGCTTTTGGTTCAAAATTCGTCGGAATCCAACGACATGTAAAAAGCTTTTTTCCCTTTGAATTTGTAATAAATTCCTGCAAATATTAGCAGAAATATGATTCATTCATGCCTAATATCTTAAAGAATCGGAAAACCAAGCATTATGATGAAAAAACAATATTAATATGTACCTCCTCATATTTGACATTTGAGGATTCGGATGCCTAAAGATTGTGGAAAACAAAAAAATGTGATCAACCAACGGGACATATATTACGTGAAACTGAAAAAAACAAAGGATATAAGATTAGAAACATGCCATGAAACAAAGTGTGTTTAAGAAAAACACAAGGTTCTTTGTTTGATCCAAAGATATTGGAAGAGAGAGAGAGAACAAAGGAAGAGAAATTTTAGAATCTGAGAAGATGAAGTGCTTACAGAATTGTTAAGATAAAGTACGCAAGAAATACATAAACATAACGAACTATTCTAATTTTCCTAATATTATTATTATAATTGTTATTATTATTATTATTATTGTTATGATTATTTGAAACGTAAACTTCATTAGAACATAACAACCCACAAAATGGAGCGGCTTAACTGAAAAAGAATTGCATATTTACCAAATTACACCACTCGGTCCATGAAACCGACCTAGCTTTGAATCTCTTTTTAATTCAAAGAAAACCAATCAACTTAATGTCACTAGTTATATCTTTCACCCGGGCATGTTTATTAGCGAACTTCACACCATTTTTTGCCCGCAAAATTCACAAACAACTAATCATCACAACCCCATAGAAAATCCCGTTAACAGTCGTCCCTTTCAACCCGACATGATTACAAAGCTCTAAGAGGTCCCTAACAATCGACACGACTATGAGCGCCACCCTGCTCGAAGCCGATATTCTTTGCCAAATAATACTCGCCACCATAAAAGTCGTGAAAAGATGGTTAGAAGTCTCATCACTTGACCCGCAAAGAGGACACGAGAGGTCTTTAATATCAATGTTCCTGTCTTTGAGTGTTATCCCTGTGGAAATATTCCCTATTTCCTCCTTCCATGCGAACGTGTTGCATTTCATAGGAATCTACTAACACCACTTCAATATCAATGTTCCTGTCTTCACACTGCTCCGACTGCGTATTCACCAGAACTCTCCCCGGTCCACGTCCATTAGTCGCTTCGGTGTTCGAGGGTTATCGCATCCAAATCTCTATGCAGCAAATTTAACTCCGAGATCTCTATAAAGCTTCTTGGCCCGCATTTCCAGTTCCAAGCTACCACACAAGTTCCGCCTTCAAACCATCAAAATCTGCTTTCAACACTACATTTTTTGTTAGCCTCATGTTTAAATAATTAGGATAAATATCTTTTAACGGTTCGTTGAATAACCAAGGATCCAACCAAAAGAAGGTATGTCGCCCATTGCCAACCACCCTTTTAAAGGAGTTCCGAAGCGGATTACCCTCATCACGGTTTTAGCAAACGATTTCACTATATTATTCACCAAGTCACCACCTTATCCCTCTCCACACCGTGCATAATCCCATGCCCTTTTAGCCACGCCGCCTCCATGCCATAAGAAGCGGTGGTGTGCCGACATTGGGGAAGCCCCACGTTACCTCTTTCACGCCCACACTGTTTAGTCTTAGTGAAAGCCTAAGGAATTTAAACAAGATCAATACTAAACTTGCAACCAAACATATTTAATAGAGTCGATTATTGTAGTATGTAACTCAAATAACTATTTAAGAGATTTTTGATTTTTTTTATAAATTATTTTAGTTATATAATGAATTAATTTGATTACGATGAACGATTTCTATATGCTTAAATGTGTTTACTTTTACTAATCAGTGATTACATGATAAACATATCTCATTTTAAGCATTATTTAACTCTGGAGCAAGTACCGAAAGATGTTTAATTTTTTGGTTATGTAGAATTTTTTAGAAATAAAGACTTGATGCCGTAAAACTGAAAAAAATGTATATATTACAACTAAAACCAAAGAAATTATTAACTTTTATGATTGATGCTCACTACTGAATATAAGGAAAATCCTAAATAATATATATTTCTTAGTAAACATCTGGTTTGATTTTGCTTCTAAATATACAAAGATTTCGCCAGTGATGGCTAGTTCAATTAGTCAGAGGTGGAAAGGTTTACCTACTTAAGTGGGGTTCCTGCCCGGAAGATCTCGAGTTCGATTCCAGGAGAAGGGGATAACTTCGGATATCCGCTGATACGTGGTTGAAAACCGGTGCTCGTAATGGTGTAATGTTATGTTTTTATATGAGTTTTAATCTTGAATGGCCTACTTTTAATTAGACTTTTGATTATGCAGGTTTAATGAAGTTTAAGGAGCTTTTCGAGAGCTTTACGTGTCGCCGGATCGAAAACCGGAGCACTGGGACGCGCCACGAGTCAACCGGGAGTGTCGGGAGGGAAAAAATAGAAATCTCGCAAACGAGAGCCCGTCGCCGACGGGGTCCAGGCCGTCGGCGACGCCCTCCAGAAACACCCGTCGGCACATAAACCCCGTATCCAGTTAATTTACGCGTCCGACGGAGTCAGCAAATCCAAAGCCCGTCGCTGACGGGTTGAGGGCAGTCGGCGACGGCTTGTCAAATCCTGTAACGCGATTTTTGTTGATTTGAGGGTTAAACTCGAATTCTATTGGCTGGTGGGCATTGAAGTCGTAAGTTACACTTGTGGAAGAGTTTGTTCTGGGAGCCACAATTGATCATCATTCACCTACCATTCAATCACTACAACATCTACAACCCGAATTGTGAAGATCATCATCATCATTCATATTCACCATCCAAAACCCTAATTCTCCAACCTTCATTCACACTCACCATCACCATCCACAAGCCCTAATCATCCATCATTCCTTCATCCATCAAGTTTCAAGATGACTTCATTCGCGTTCCAATCATCCGGTGATCAAGCTTCTTCAACCATGAGCAATAGTATTACATTTGTTGCGAATTCGTAAACTGTCGAACGATGTTAAAAGTATGACTTTGCGAAACGGTGATATGTAATCATCTCGGTTTCACCCCGGTGTAGGTAGTTGTTAATTCTAGGGTTTCGAATTGTTCTTGTTTCAACTTAGTGACAATTTGTGTTTGATTTTTGAAACTTTTGACAATAGTATTACATTTGTTGCGAATTCGTAAACTGTCGAACGATGTTAAAAGTATGACTTTGCGAAACGGTGATATGTAATTGTGCATTGTCGTTGTTAGGATTTACTTGTGTTGATTACAAAGTGTATTCTTGTCCGTTCTTCGGGACGTTGATAGCTATTAGCACCTAAGTCACGGTACACTAAATCCGTTAATCAAATGCATTTGAGTTGAATCTAAAACTTGTAGAAATCCTAAGTTAGCAATTACCGAAGCCGGGTGTGATTCCTTTTTCTTATTATTGTTCTAGTAATCAATTTTTGTGCAATTGTTACTTTTTAAGTTGTCAATCAATTACACCAATTTCTTTAGATTAATTTCACATCTCTCAATTAAACAAAAATACAAAAACATTCTAGTAAGCTTCATAAATTGTGACATTCTTGATAATTCAATCGAATCCACACACAAACCACATACTCTTCGTGGTTCGACCCCTTGCTACCACTAGCTATTTGTTAAGGGTAATTAGGGCATATAAATATTATCTTTAACCGGAGCGCGACACTCCGATCATCCACTAGAAAATGGTGAGTGTTATGACCCAAAAGGGAGAGGCACCCTTGGATTCGAACACGGGTTTTGGGGGATTTGGTGCCTGACTTTTCCAGCTAATCTTGCTGTCCAAAAATATATATATACAACGATTTCGTTTATATAAAATTCCACTTGTTTATAAACAAAAAAGCTTAAGAAGCTTATAATTGTTATTTTTCAAGTGTTTTAAAAAAGATCATAGAAAGTTAAACATGTATGTTGTGTTTGAATGATCCAATTATTGATTAAACTCGATCCGATCAACCTGAACCCAACGAGCTTTAAATGGTCCGGTTATTGTAAGATTAGGTTCACCTTTTGTAAAATATAATTACAAAATATATAATAACGAGACTCTCGTTATTCGTAGGAAATATCATAGTACAATACCGTTTGTAATAACTAAATAAAAAGAATATAAAATATAATTATATATACCAATCTTGATTCAAGCCGCATCTCTGGTGGGTCCTTCACGCGCACTTGATAGCATCCTAGACTCGAGTATTCATCATCTTGAGCCGTAAAAAATACTCCTTGACTGCAACAAAGAGCACACTAAAACGTTGACGATTTTGGTTGAGGAACGTGTTCAACACACTTCCCTTAAAACAGATTTCGCGCCTCTACTAACGACAACGCATCTGTCTCCCAGGGTACAACAGCCGAAGCAGTCTGTACTGCCAGAGATGGCTCACGGGCCCAAGGTTACATCCGGTAATTGTAGTGTTTGAACTCATGTGGTGGAAAACAAGTAGAGAGTACCCATCTCTCTAGTTGGTCTTCAAGTGTTCATCCTCCTTCTAGTATTCTTCATGTATCAAGCAATGTCATATTCTTGTTGTAACAAAAGAAGCACATAGCCTACTATTTGTACAAGACTTAAGGATTAGTGAAAGGTTTCACTTAATTAGTCACTTAATTAGAGACTTAAAAACTCTAATAAGACTAATTAAATGTCATCAAGAAGCTCTACTCAAGAATTTCTCTTTTATTTACCACATGAATATTTTATAATTTCATTAAATTATAAATATATTAAATATCCATCACCAAATTTCCAACAATCCCCCACATGAATGGAGATCGTTCAAAACACCTAAAATTTCCTATGTAACCTCGACAGTTGAGTTTTGTATACGATAGGTAGGTGTTACCCTTTGAACCTTCGCTCATGAAATGCACTTAGCCCACTAGCTCTGAGTAGATCTCGATGTCTTTGAACTCGTCTGCCGTTTGTGTAGACGACAATACACTTCACACAAGACTCTCCTTAGTCGGGTCATCTCCTCAAAGTTGTGTCCAATAATGGTCGTGGAACATTTTCCTGGTTCTGCGAGAGCTCTTGGAATTGTGCCCTCAATTCCATTCAAAGCGGCCCCACTTCTCTCTAACATAGGTGATTCTCCTTAGATCATTAAAAGCATTGTGGTTATCGTGATTTATCCAAATCATTTACCACATATTATGATTAGCCTCACTTTTTGTCACTGAATATCATTGGAATAGACTAGGACGTATTTAGACACCCTTTTATATTTTGGGGGTATGTATAACCATATATACTAGTTTATGCATATCATTTATGCCCCCACAGTAACCACCTTTAGGCATATGAGTTAGTTGTCCTATTGAACTTAGATCTTGGGATCTCCAGTTAACTAAGTTAGGTGTCCTTCACATACCCTTTTTCCATGGGCTTCAGTCTCATTCCACAACTTGATCTCTAATAAACCCTCAGGTTGTTGGATCTATAACATTAACAAATAACTTTGCGTATTTTAGATCAGTTGTTATGATGTGTTCTTAACTCGTAAGTTAATTTTGCCTATTGTCAACTTCTAAGACTATAACCTCAGTGGCCATCTGAATCTGGTTATAATATATGTCTTTGTAAGATACGCTTATCATTTAAGGCAAACACATCTCCATTATGCACTACGACCTTTGTGTCCTCCACATAGTTGTCTGTTTGCAATGTTATATTGGATTACAAAATCCTTATTACCAAACTTTTATGATACAAATGCAAGACAACCCCACATTTAAGTGTTATAGGATATCACCAGATGGGGAAATGAAAACCATTTCTACATACCCTTATAGGGTTGTTTCTAAATGGATCCTCCCCCACATTTTCTTGCCATTTGATCAACATTTCCGTAACTTCACTTATGACGACATTTATACACATATGATTAAACAAGATCAACCTCATCGTATCAGTGAATACAAATCATATTGCATTAGCTTACATAAGTTTCCGAGCTAACGAAAGCAACACATGCCATTGTCATAAGTTTGTCACCAATTTAACATCTAGAATAAGCCTAGACAATGAGTTCTCCTCATTATCTTTTCAATCAAACTCTTCAAAAGTTACATGTCTTTTCCTTACAATGAATGAAAATTCTCCCTCAACTTTGTCTGTACACAAATTCTTTTGTGTTCATACACATTTGAATGTTTAGAGTTAATTAGTCTCCGCCAAGACCCATAATTAATCAAGTACTAGTCTAGCATGCTTTAGACTACAATACTTTATCATGTGAACAGAAGATGCATCGTTCTGATTCTTCACAGTCCTAAGTATATCATAATATCACTTTTTAACATTCATCCCATATTAAGACAAAATAAAGAGACTTGTTCATAATCCTAAAACATCAATATTTAGGAAGGTCTCACAAATTATTGTATATAGCACATAGCTATTTTTTATCATTCAATTAAGGAACATAACCTGTTTATCTTTGATCTCCAACGCTTTACCATTGACTCATAAGGACTTAAACATAAGTCTTAATCCAAGTCACTTGGCGAATATATTCATCACCAACAAGATGAATGTTCGTCATCTATAATCACTATTATGTGTGAAATAGAGTTAACTAAATCGACACTAAAAAACATGGCATTCATAATTTTGCCATAAGTGATTTGCACACATCTATTGTTATTCATTAGGAGATGTGTATGTTTAGGATGCTCTCCCAAACAAATGCAAAATCTCCATATAGTTCTAACAATAATCAAGTGGTAGACGCATCTACGTATAGATCACTCGGGACAAATCTCGCAAGATTTATCAAAGGTATATAATAACGTATAGTTTTTTTTTCCTTCATATGTTAGAATTCACACTTGTGAATTTTCCAATGACTTCTAACGAAGTACTTCACCATGAATCCCGTTTGTGTATTTCATCTCAATACACTCACTACTCACTCGTGATGTGGTTACACATTTGATGTCTCGTCTTCGACATTTAGTCAATACAACAACTCTTAAGTTGTTTATGTCCAAGAATTTTCATGTGCTATCCGTCTAAAGCCATATTCTATTAAACAATGTATAATTGGTGTTATAATTATTTCTACAAAAATAATTTATACGTCACAAACATTAGTGATTTATTTCTTTATAAAAAAATTGCATGTGTTATCCGAAGATATTGAACACAAAACCATAAGATACATTGGAAAGCAAATCATTAGTGCCGAACACTTTCGAAATTTAAACGGAAGCATAGACGATATGTAGACATCAAATATCAACGTGTTTTTATCTTCAACACTTTATATTTTGACCGAAATCTTCTCAACGATATCGTCCCATGGCATGTCTTGAGGTACACCCTCAATAAGACTCCATGCACTTGTAAGTACAAGTTCCCCATTTCATCTTGAAACTTTGAACTTGAAAAAGTTTGCTCGAAACAACACCAAGTTGTTACAAAGGCTACATTTAAGTAGCAAACTTGAACAATTAAATTTGTTCACAACAACTCCAAGTTGTTTTCCACCAAATCATATTCACGAGATTGTTACTTTGCTCAACAAATGCTACTTCTAGCAAAAGTAGCAAACCATTTGAATTCTAAAACTTTGCAAAATAGGCAATTAAATGTTTACATAAAACATTTCCATTCCTTATGGCTTATACAAAGTACAGTCTCTAACCTTGTATTTGTGATACACATTTTCTAACACGCGTGTTGTAAAATTTAAGTCATTTTATATAAAACATGACAAATCACAAATTAAAGTTGGTGATAAAATCACATACAACTACACCATCACTTTATGGTGATTTAATTCTTGTATTCTTACTCTTGTATTTTTTTCAATCTCATCAAGTTAGGCAAATAACCTACTTTTAATACAAGAGAGATGGGGTGGAGATAAGTCTCACTTAATTAAAGATTTTATTAGAGACATAAACTCTAATAAAAACTAATAAATTGACATGAAACTCTCCTTAAGGGTTTATCTTTCATATGAAGAGTCTAGTAAATGATTTTAGTTTCATTAAATTCATATAAATACCACACCATCACTTTTGGTGATTTAATTCCTTGAAGCTAATCAAACATCAACTTCAATGTATGACATTTTATTTCTAAATCATACAAAGAATTAAAAAATGCTACAACAAATTGTTTATATAAAATCTATATATATATATATATAAATGAGATGTGATTTGAGCTGTGTGGCATTGAATTTGGGACAATTTTGCTGATGTGGCAACAGTGTTTTGTGAGTTTAGGAGGGAAACCATTCTCAAATTCACAATTCACAAACAAAAACACATTGGACGCGGGATCCGAATAAACTCCGGGTCGGATCAAATTGATTTGGATCCCTTATATTTTTTGAAGGCTTTCTTCCTTCACACAATTCCATCAGATCTCCTTCGTCTCTATCATCACCCTCAAAACCCTAGCGGCGCATATGCATCATCTTCAGCAAATCCACACATGTTCTTCAGCAAATCGACGATGGTGATTCTCATGTTACCTTTTCACCACCGATTTTATAGATTTGAGGTCTCAATCGAAACCCTAATGTTTTCTATTTTCAAATATGTTATGTTTTTAGATTTGACGACTCTTTCTATTGTTTCAATGAACAGTTATTTTTCTTTCGTATTCAATTTTGAATCTCGCTTCGTGTTCTTCTGGTCCAGTCATGTACGATCCATGGATTCAAGCATCAGGTAAGATTTTTTTTTTCCGGACTCTTAATCTTTTTCGTTATCTATTGTATCACTGCTTTTTCCGTGATGACTGAACGTTAATTTTAGTGTAAAATGTTTGAAAATGTTTTAGTTTTTGGATTGCACGCAAGGTGTTTGATGAAATGCTTGAGTGGGATAACGTGTTTTTTTTCATAATTTATGAGTTTATATTGATGGTTCTCTATGTTTGTGGTGATTTAGTAGAGTTTTTGATGCACTTTTTATAGATGAATTCATGTCTGTTTTGCTTAGATCTAAAAGATTTTATATTGAAGCGTCACATTGAGTTTCAGAGACATGGCTTCTGGGTTAGTTTTGCTTAGATCTGATCTAATGTTGTTCCGGTATATTGAAGTTCTTCAGTTTTAGACGATATTTAAGTTTTCTGAAAAAATTTATTATTTTGGCGGAAAACTGATAATTTGAATCCTGATATGTAGTAGTTTTTCATGATTTTTTGATTTTTTTTGTTGTAATTGTTGTAAATGATTGTTTTTATAAAGATTGTTTCGATTGCTAAAAACCATTTGTTTTCTCATTTCTGTAGATCCGATAAAAGAAATTAAAGGTGTTTTGTTTTTTATGTTATTCGATTGTATTATACACAGTTGTTTTTATGAATATTGTTGTGATTGCTAAAAATCATTTTTTGTCTGATTTCTGTAGATCTTATCAAAGAAATTAAAGGTATGTTTTTATTTATGTTGTTCGATTGTATATAAAGTTCATTTTATAAAGATTCTTTTGATTTCTAATAACGTTTTCTTTGTTCTGATTTCAGTAGATCCGATCAAACTTTATCTTTTTCTTTCTTTGGATTTCTAATAATCTTTGTTCTGATTTGTAATAACTTTTTCTTTGTTCTGATTTCTGTAGATCTGATTTCGGACTCCGATAATTCGTCAATCAAAAGAGGTTAGTTAAGTGTTATAGTTATTTTATCTTTTTTAAGTATGTAATATGTAATTTTATCCTTTATGTTCATTATTTTTTTACCTATTAATATATGTTCTGAATGATTTATGGTTTGTATTTTCTCATGGTGAACCCTCAATCTTTTTTGAAATTCGGACTCGGATTGTTAGTCTACCAAAATAAGTTATGTTGTTCTGAATTTTGTAGTTCCGATCATAAAATTGAAGGTATGTTGTTTTAGTTTGTTGTTTATCTACCGTGCATCTTTAATCTAAGCGATTGAACATTTATATTTTTTTTGCAAACAATATCAAGATTAGAGGTTTTGTCATCATCATCTACATTCTCTGATTTATGTAGTGTCTATGAACGTTAATCATGTCTTGGACATTTATCAAACTTACTGATTTTTGTTTATTTTGATTTTCATGTGAATCCCTAAATCTTGGATAACAATCGGACTCCGTCATTCAACAAGCAACAGAGGTTAGTTGAATGTTATAGTTGTTTTATCTTTTTTAACTTTGTAATGTTTGATTTTATCATTTATGTTCGGTTTTTTTTTCAAAAATTAATAATATATGTTCTGAATGATTTATGGTTTGTTTTTCTCATGTTGAACCCTCAATATTTCGTGACAATCGAACTCGGACAGTTCGTCGACCAAAACAGGTTAGTTCAATTTTCTTGGTGTTGTTTGTTTTTTGATATCTATAGTCTTTGGTTTTAAATTTTGTCTTTATGCTATATTTTGAGAGTTTATGTGATTATCTTTTGAAGTTCATATGGTTTGTTTTGTCAGTTATATTTTTTTGCTATTTAGTTATGTTGTTAATTATTTAAGGATACTTTAATTTCTTTTAAAATTGTTTTTGTTTCTATAAACAAATGGCCATTTTTAATGTTAATTTTTTGTATTCGAAATTATTATTCGGTTTCTGTAAATAGACATTGTTTCTATAAATAGATTATCTTTTAAAATTATTATTCCTTTGCAGTTATGGATCCTAAAAACAACGTTCTTTCGTTGTTAAAGTTGATTGATCACTATAATCCTAATTTTTTATATGTTTCTTTAGTTTTCAGTTTTTTTTTTAAATTAGAAATATATGTTCTGAATGATTGATTGTTTGTATTTTTCCATGGTGAATCCTTAATCTTTTTTAAAATTCGGACTCGGAATGTTCGTCTACCAAAACAGGTTAGTTAAATGTTGTTGGTATTGTTTGTTTTTTGATGTCTATACTCTTTCTTATTTCTTATTAAATTTTCTGTTTATGCATAATTTTGAAACTTTATGTTATTATATTTTAAAGTTCATATTGTTAGTTTTGTCAGTTATGAGTTTTTCTATTTAGGTTTAAGATACCTTTAATTTATTTCTAAAGATGTTTTTGTTTCCATAAACACATTACTGTTTTTAAGGTTAATTTTTCTATTCTCAATTATAACTCTGTTTATGTAATTAGACATTGTTTCTATAAATAAGTTGTCGTTATATTTTTTAAAAAAATTCCTTATTCCTTTGCAGTTATGGAACCTAAAAACAACGCTCCAATCGTTTTTAAAGTTGATTGATGACTATCATCCTATATTTTTGGTATGTTTCTTTGGTTTTCATTTTATCAACAGACAATAAGTTATTTAAGCTTATATGTTTTTTTTCGATTCATATGAAATACCGTATAATGAGCGACCTTATTGTGGGAAAGAAAAGTTCCATATGGCCAATGTCTTGAAATTATTGATGATGACTTATGCAACTGCAGGAATCTGAATCTTCTTCGAACACAAGACGTAAGTTTAATTTTATCGTTTTTTTGGTGTTTTTTGATTCGTTTATGCTAATCTCTATAATTTTTAAGTTATTTTGTTTATTTTTTTGGCAAATCTAACTATATGAACTCATTTGTAACAGTTAGCAAGTTAGCAAGCGAAGGCAACTTTCCGAGTGAGCTGAAGGCATTGATAAACAAGAGGTTTGCGTTTAAGATAGCCATAGCTTCGTTTAATATAAAATAGAAATCAGATGGCTACTCTGTTTCCAAGTTGACTGAAAATCCTTCCATCATCAAAGATCTTGATACTCATTTTGATGTTTACCAGGTTCTATATGAATAAATAATTAAAAAACATACACATGACGTTTCATGAAGAAACTATTACATATCTATTTTATATTATAAGATGTTGTTCACATATTATTTATGTTTTTAGTAATATTTTTTTAATAACTAATTAGATGCGGTTTCTTTATGTAACGTCCTTTTGTAGGTATTTCTTATGGCTGAAGGTTCATCAAGGTATTTATTTTTAATTTTGTTACTTTATGTAACATCTAATTTGTATTATCTTTGTTTATTTTTTCATATTTTTTTATTTTTCTCACACTAACCTTTACTTATTACTCTTTATTAATGTTGTAATTTTTAAATTAGTTTCAGAGGATACTGGTTCTGTAGGCTAATGAATGTAGCGGACGAAGTTATTTTGGTATTTTGATAACTTACTTTATAATTTATATTTATTATTTTGTTTTTTATCATTATTAAATACACTTTAATATTATTGTACTGTTTATATATTTCTTATTATACTAATAATTAAGAATGTATATGTTTGTTTTTTTAGTCTATTCCGGACGACGCTGCGTGCAAAATATGGGGTGTAGACCAAGGCCCTACAAATGTCATGATACACACTGAAGATGAGTTTATTAAATGCTGGCCTATCAGTTAATAGAATATACATGTGAATACTATGAAAATATGCACATCTTATTTGTTAACTTGCTTTTTTTATACTTTTTGTGAACATATCTTTCACTGGGAGCTTAGTTACCTTGTGATGTTATTTAGAATTGTCTTTTAACTTGCAGATCTATAGTGATGGCCGCAACAACATATTATAGATGGCTCCCAGAAAGAGTAACTGTTGTTTGTCTGAAGACACTTTAATTCTTAACAAAAGTAAAAAAAAATATTGTTTTATACTTTAGTGCATTTTAACTATATTTTCATATTGTTAACAAGTAATTTATGTAATGTGTCACTTTTATATTTGTATTTATATTTATACACTTTGTGATAATGTAGATAAAATTTTCCTACCCGCGAAGTTCGCGGGTGATAACCTAGTGTCTACATAAAACATTTCAAAGCATTTGTATTTTAACCATTTTTAACAATCATGATAAAATAAAAGAAATTGTAACGCGCACGTTAAAAATATTAACATTTCCACAAAATGTTAATTCGACTTGTTAAAAACACATATATGGTTCAAATAAATAAGTCATTTCTAATACACACGTTAGAAACTAAATAATTAAAAAATTGCTTCCAAACTAATGCTTTTCATGAACATTTCTAACACACATGTTAGAAGACAAATGATTATAAAAATCAATATAAGACTTATTTGTTCATATCAATCAATGAGTGGATGAAGAGTCTACTTTAAATAGAGACTTAATTAGAGACATAAAACTCTAATCAAGTAACATAAAACTCCTATTTAAAGACATAAAGAACTCTACTTAAGAGAATTTAACATTTACAAAAAACGTATGGTTTACAACAATAATTCCAGTCTAACACACATGTCAGAGAATTTAACTTTTACAAAAAAACGTATGATTTACACTAATAAACCCGATCTAATACAAAAGTTAGAAAAATTAACGATTCCCAAAATCGTTTCAAAACCAAACGTTGGAACCAAAACTATTCGCTTTGTACCACGGTATAGGATTTAAGATTGTATCTCAATCTCAAAAAAATCGAAACACAACAAGTTGTACTACATACATATTTCCTAAAAAAAATATTTATAAGATCATAACCTCTAAAAATATTTTTTATTCTATTATAAATCCTTTCGTAAATCCAAAATCCTTATAAATAAGGTTTTTAAGATTGTACCAACAATCTCACGGAATCTGTATTAAGTTTGTAAGAATTAGATTCACCTTTTGTAAAATATAATTACAAAATATATTAACGAAGTTCTCGTTATTCGTAGGAAATATCATAGTACAATATCGGTTGCAATAACTAAATAAAAAGAATATAAAATATAATTATATATACCAATCTTGATTCAAGTCGCATCTCTGGTGGGTCCTTCACGCGCACTTGATAGCATCCTAGACTCGAGTATTCATCATCTTTAGTCATGAAAAATACTCCTTGGCTGCAACAAAGAGCACACTAAAACGTTGACGATTTTGGTTGAGGCACGTGTTCAACACGCTTCCCTTAAAACAGATTTCGCGCCTCTACTAAAGACAACGCGTTTGTCTCCTAGGGTACAACATCCAAAGTTGTCTGTACTGCCGTAGATGGCTCACGGGCCCAATCCGGTAATTGTAGTGTTTGAACACATGTGGTGGAAAACAAGAAGAGAGTATTCATCTCTCTAGTTGGTCTTCAAGATCCTCCTTCTAGTATTCTTCATGTATCAAGCAATACCATATTCTTGTTGTAACAAAAGAAGCACGTAGCCTACTATTTGTACAAGACTTAAGGATTAGTGAAAGGTTTCACTTAATTCGTCACTTAATTAGAGACTTAAAAACTCTAATAAAACTAATTAAATGTCATCAAGAAGCTCTACTCAAGAGTTTCTCTTTTATTTACCACATGAAGATTTTATAATTTTATTAAATTATAAATATATTAAATATCCATTCACTATATTCTGAAAGTTATAATCCCTACACATCCTTAAAGTACAAGGGTTTATTAGTTATTAGTATAAAGTTAGTTATGTGGCGGTTAAAAGGTAGTTATACGGCGGTGAAGAAACACTGGTTCAATAGATCGGAATCAGTTGAACCAAGGGGTTTGAATCCGCATAAAAGGTTAGTTCTCTCTCTATTGGTTCAGTGGTAATCGAGCTCCTTCTCGGGTAATTCTGCAAAACAGAACACCGTTAGCCTCGTCAAGGGGAGAAGAGGGTTCTCTCCTTGACCCGACTCCGGTGTGAGAATAAGTATTTGTATGGAGAAGATAAAGGTATTTAGGTAGTAAAAGTGGATCTGAATTTTTACCTGAAGCATTCTCCTATTTATAACCGAGAGTTTGGGAGGGAAAATCTGTTACTGAAAAGATAACGGAAGATGCTAACACCGTAGCGGTTATTTTTCCTTCCGTTAAGTCTCTTAACTCTTTGTTAAGTTGCTTCGATCTGATGTGGGTGCACACGGATCATGATTTGATCCTATGGCTAGAGAATTGCCACGTGAAAAGTGATTCAAGTGGAGATCATTCTTCAATCACATGCTATCGTTGTGATTTCAGGAATGTTTGTGATGGTGACACGTGTCCAGACGGTTATAACCGTCTGGGTGATGCACGATGGTATTTCTTCTAGAAGATTACTGCTGTAATCTGGTGTGGCACTTTACAGTGTGCACACGGCTGGATAGGTCCTAAGTCTGGGTAAAATAATATCCAAGTCTGGATACTCGGGCGGACATATTGATCTCAGGATTTTACTCCCTTGTTAAATGAAAGATGGCGCAAGGGTTCAGGTTTCCCTTTGGGCGCGACTACCGTTTGTTAGTTTCTTTCTTCCTTCTGTAAGACCAATGTGCGGCCGCGTAAGGTTAGAAGGGTTGAAAGACCGATTGGTGGTATGGTCCCGTATCTCTTTTGTGAGGTTTTTGGGACCTTACCCCTTCAAGTCCCCCCAGTCTAGTGTTGTACTTATGCAAATAAGTGGAGCACTGGACTTAGGAGAGAGATGTTTTTTGAGTAAGGAATCTTCTATGAGAAGACTCTATTTTATTTTGAGGATTTTGAAAATCATTTTTGACTTTATAGGATAGTACAGCTAGGGCTGTAGATCAGGCTGACATTGTCAGGTACGTGCTGCTATCCGTGCCATTCACGCGCGTGTGCAGACGCATGTGTACTCTTTTGCTCTTCTGATGGACTGTGATATCCGGAAAAATTGCTGTGACGGTTCCCGATGCTATTTATTGCGATGAGTATATAACGTTTGGGTAACCTCCTAGTGCCATCATTGTTTTGTTGAAACTTTTCCCCTACCTTTCTTGTGTTTTTGAAAACACCCATCATTCCTTTTTTTATGTCGACCGGAGAACATCAAGAGGGTCTTACTGAAGAGATGTCTACTGAACTTCCACCATTGAAGTGGCCGAGGGGATCTTTTGACGGTTTGATCCGTAATCTTAAGTTTCCGGAGAGTTGGGGTGCTCTGTACCCTGAAGAAGGGCAAACAGCGGCAGATGCTCCGTCTGGGTATATCACCCTTTTTTGGGATTTTTTCTGTGATGGCAACTTCCGTTTGCCTGCGACGACGTTTCTTCTTGACATCCTTACATTTTATAACATTCATCTTTCTCAATTGCATCCTATTGGTATGGTCAGGGTTCGACATTTTGAGTTCGTGTGTCGGACTATGAATATTGAGCCGACCGTTCCTCGATTTAGGGTTTTTCATCAAATGCACTGTACCCAGGGATTTTACTCTTTTGTTCAGAGAGCTACTGCAAAGAAGATTTTGCTCAACCCTCCGAAGTCTTTCCATGATTGGAAACAGAAATTTTTCTATATCAAGGCTGGAGTGATTCCGGTGAGGATGGTGTTGAGGGGAAAAGAAGATGTTCCTATTGAAACGCTCCAGGCCCCTTCTGATGAAACTTGGTACCAGGATCTGAAGGAGGTTCCTAATATTGCTTTGCCGGAGAAAGCCCTTGTCGGAGCTGGGATGAGTTTAAACTGGAAGATGGATCGAGACGACAAGCCTGTATACACAGAGGGGGGCTACGGTATGGTTTAAGTTTTTTTTTTTTTTTTTTGAGCTTGTCTCCTTCTTCTTGCAGTTGTTTCACTGTATGTTGTTGCTTACAAAAGAGAAGGGGGAAGAATGGGTACCATTAAGAAAAATCCTGATGAAGAACTTTGGTATGATCGTATTGCAAGGAATTTTTCTTTTCCGCGGGACGCGGATTTGTCTGATCCTCCTGCTGCTGGCGCAGGTAAGATTGTGCACACTGTCCGTCTTAAGTTTTTACTCACGCCTTAATTGTTCTTTTGCGCTTTATAGGTGAGTTGTCGAACTTGGGCGTAGGCCCTGAGAGGAAAAGGCGCGCTACGGTTAGTAATGTTGCGCCCAAGAAAGGTGATGCAGGAAAGACTCAATCTTTCAAAGTTAAAAATGTTGAGAAGAAAGGTATGCGCCATTCTTCTGACAAGTGTGATTATGTGGTGGTTTCTGATACTTTGGAGGGTCTTACGCCTGCAGTTACTATTCGGCGGCCGAAACCAGAACCGAAAGACGCTGCTGATATTCCTCCATCCAACCCAGATGATCCAATTGACTTGGAATCTAGTCCTGAGCACTTGGTGCAAAGAGGAGCAAGCAAAAGAAAACAATCTAATACTGGCGCGGAGGATCAGCCTCCTAAGAAGATTCAGA
Organism: Helianthus annuus; assembly: GCF_002127325.2. NCBI lineage: Eukaryota > Viridiplantae > Streptophyta > Magnoliopsida > Asterales > Asteraceae > Helianthus > Helianthus annuus. The sequence continues at coordinate 119,527,608 of NC_035439.2, forward strand.
GAAAGAAGATTACTCGAAGGGGGAATCTTGATGCTTTCGTTACGAAATCTGTTCCTGGTAAGCAGCATCTTTTCTTGTTTCCTTTTTATGGGTTAGATTTTCATGGATTTTTGCTTTTACAGTAACTCCTGTTGCTCCAACTCCCATCGATGTTCAAGCTGTGGTACATGAAGAACTTCCTCCTACTCCTCCGCATGCTTCTGCAACTGTTCAATCGAACGCTGCAGAAGGCGCGGATGATGATGCGGAGAAGCCTGTTGAAATTGAGAGACCTGCTGATGTTGGCCTAGGCAAGGTGGATGATACGGAGAATCCTTCGGCTCCTGAGGTGGTTACTCAAGACCAAGGGAGAGGGTCAACCGAAAAAACTCCTACTCCTGCTCCTTCAGATACTACGCCGGAGCATGTTGAGAAGACAACAGTTGAAGAACAAGACTCATCAGCCGGTGTTAGTAAGCAATCTCCTATCCGTCCAGAGGAAACTTTGGGAGATTATTACTATCGGAGCTATTCAGAGAAGGATGCTGCTGATCTTCACGCTCCTGTCTGGAATTTGAAGAAAGGAGATAATTTTGCGGACTGGCATGTGTGCCAGGATTGGTTGCAGGGGATACTTCCGCCTGGGGAGGTCAAGTTTCAAGAAAGCCGATCTTGTGATCAGGCCTATCAGTCTTACGTTGCTGAGACCGCCTCTCATGTTTCTACCACCCATCGTATTGTTCGGGAGTGGTATAATATGCATAAGGAGCAGAAATCTTTCGCGGCGGCTCAGAAGAAATTTTCCAATGATGAGAGACGTCTGGCCCAATTGATGGCGAAACTAAAAGATGATCAAGCCAAATTTGAGGCTGAGCGGAAGACTGAGGAATGGTCCGTTGCTGGTTGGAAAAGAAAGGCCGAAACTGAAGCTACTCTTCTTTCTGAAGAACGAAAAAACTGGAGGAAGATTTGCGAAAAGGATAATGCAGAGAAGGCAAATCTCCGCATTATTATAAATAACCTCAAGGCTGATGTTGAAAAGCTGAAGAATCAAGATGCGGAAGTTGAGAGATTGAAGAAAGAGAAAGCTGACTTGGAGGCTTTGTTGGCAGAAGCGCGTTCTCATAGGGAACGTAGCGAGCAACGGGAGGTACAAGCTTTAACTACTCTTGCCATTAGGGATAAGGAACTAGAGGAACTTACTGCTTTGGTTTCTGACCAGGAACAACTGAAAAAGGACCTGGAGCTTGCACGTTCTGAACATGCTGAGTCCTCTTGTCGCTTGACCGCGACTGAAGAGAAATTAGAAAATTCAGAGACGGCGCGGGTTTCAGCAGAGAGCGAGCTTGAGCTTTTAAGGAGTGACATGACCTGGTTGAAGGATCGTGGAATTGCCTGTGTAAGCTCCTACCTTATATATGCGCTTGCGTTGGCTCTTTCTTTTCTTCTCTTTTTTTTTGTTAACCGCTGTTGGTTGGTTTCATAGGTTGCTGAATCTGTGTTAAACTCTAAAGAGTTGGACAAGACTGTTGCGGATTTAGTGGTTGCTGCGCGGCGGGATGGTTATGCGCAAGGTTATGCAGAATGTTCCCAACATGTAACGAGTGCGCTTAAAGTTACTTGGGATGACAGCAAGTCTGCTACTTTTGGTGTAGATACTGCGGCCGCGCTTGCTTCTATGAAGGCGGAGTTTAACAACTTACAACTCCCACTTATGGAGTTGATAAATGTAGCGCTGCAGTCGGACGATCCGGTAACGCAGCTTAAAGATATCTTTCCTGATGAGGAAGAAGATTTAGAGTAGGGTGAAATTTGTTTCTGGACAATTGTGTTTTCCCCCCTTCGTTTTTGTGGGATGTGTATCCTCGTTTTGTTGCGTTGTTCGCGTAAAAATTCGAAACACTGTCGTGTTTGAATCTTGTCAGGGCGTATTTGTACGCTGGAAGTAATATGTTTCTATTTGTTTGAATGCCTTTACAATATTTTGCATGAGTACAATTGCTTTTTTACTTAAGTAAGGCGAATGAAGTTGGTATAAAGCTCATGCGTGGAGTTTATGGTCATTTGTGAAGTAATCACTGACCGCGAATGGAGCTTATTTTATACTACCATAATGTTTTCGTGCTTACTAAAAAGAAATTGCATGCCTTTTGTAACTACAAATGATAGAAACTTTGTAATTTTTATTCATGGATAACGCGCAGAGGCATTACAAAGTCTTAATAATTAGATGGAACTTAACTTAGTTCTGCCATTTTTGACGTTTCCCTGCGGGGAATTCTGCAGAGTCTCTTAAGTCTTAGCCCGTTTGTTGGAGGTTTCTTCTCCGCGGGTGATTTGCTTTATCTCCTTGCGCATATTCTGGAGTAGATGCGTAAACTCCCCATTTTTGAGGGCTTTTTCTATCTCGGTGCGCAAGGAAATGCAATTGTTTGTGGTGTGTCACGTATCCTTATGATATTCGCAATACTGCGCTAGGTCCTGACCACGTTTACTCTTCATTGGAATTGGCGGTTTAAACTGATAATCCTCGGTACTCAGGACTTCCGTCGGGGTCTTTGTCAGTGGGGTCCACTGCCTCTCCCTGTTTTCATGCTTGTTATCTCTCTGAGCAGAGAGTTTGTTAATTGTTGCGCGAGTGTCTTCAGAGGAGCGGCTTCCAGAGGATTCGCGCCATGATTTCTTGAATCTTCGCTCGCCCGTTGCACTTAAATCTGTGGGCCTGGAGCGTGGTGGTGGCGGTCTGTTGGTAGTAAGGTTTTTCTCCGTTTGTGCGTAAACCTTGCCCGTCGCCATTATCTTTTCCCAACTCTTGGGAAGGCCTTCTGTTCCGGATAGCACTTTGACCATGTCATCACATCTAACCGCGTACTTAAACTGAGCACGGATTAGCTGTTCGTGGACACCACCGATCTCCAATACTTCCTTATTATATCTGGTTATAAAATCTTCTAGATTCTCATCATCTCGACGCCATATGTTCATGACATCGGACGTATCCCGCATGGAGCGCCTTTGCTGACTGAAGTGTGTTAAGAATTTTTGGCGCAGGTCTTTCCATGACTCGATTTGACCTGTTGGTAGATTATCGAACCAGATTCGCTGGCCCCGTTAATGTTTGAACAAACAAATGGCACCAAAGCGGAAGAGTCCAACCTCCGACCAAACCCGCGCTGGTGAAGACCCTCAGATGATCGTCGGGATCAGTTAACCCATTGAATTTGCCGACGTTAGATGGTAATTTTGCCCTTTCTAACGGAGCCAGAGCTATTTCCAGTATAAACTTCGAGTTCTCCGCTGCTTCTGCAGGGCGGTAAACTAAGTCGTAATTATGCTCTGCCTCAGGGTTGTACACCGCTCGAGGCCTGGATTTGTTAGAGTTTGGGTGTAGCCTATTGAATACGTTGGTGTTTGCGCTCAAACGATACGTTTGGTCAGATTCATCAGTGTGAGCATCCCAATGGGACCCCAACCGATCATGAACTGACTGCCTTTGACGAGGCTGTGACTCATGGTGTTGTCTCTGATAACTGTTTGTTCCATCATACGTTGATTCTTCTCGCTGGGAAGCATGAGCTCTAGATCCCGGCCTTCGCGATTGTGTCACGGGAGCGGTTTGAGCACACAATTGTGTATACACTGCATTCAATGCTCCTTGTGACCGGACATACCATGATATCGGAGTTTCCCCTGGTGGTAGAATTGATTGGGCGGGATTTGTGAGAAATATCCCTGGAGTAACAGGGTCATTTGCTCCATTAGATTGGACCTCATTATCGTCGGAGGCCTCTTCAACCATCCCTTCGACTGGTAAATTGTTTCCGACATTTGGTCGAGGACCCGGCTGTCGGTGAGAAGATGAATTTTCTGCCATACGCAAAAACAGAAAAATGGGATGAACTGAACCGAAACGAGATAGGAACTAGAAAAACTGAGAAATCGGTGGGCGCCAATGAAGAAACACTGGTTCAATAGATCGGAATCAGTTGAACCAGGGGGTTTGAATCCGCATAAAAGGTTAGTTCTCTCTCTATTGGTTCAGTGGTAATCGAGCTCCTTCTCCGGTAATTCTGCAAAACAGAACACCGTTAGCCTCGTCAAGGGGAGAAGAGGGTTCTCTCCTTGACCCGACTCCGGTGTGAGAATAAGTATTTGTATGGAGAAGATAAAGGTATTTAGGTAGTAAAAGTGGATCTGAATTTTTACCTGAAGCATTCTCCTATTTATAACCGAGAGTTTGGGAGGGAAAATCTGTTATTGAAAAGATAACGGAAGATGCTAACACCGTAGCGGTTATTTTTCCTTCCGTTAAGTCTCTTAACTCCTTGTTAAGTTGCTTCGATCTGATGTGGGGGCACACGGATCGTGATTTGATCCAATGGCTAGGGAATTGCCACGTGGAAAGTGATTCAAGTGGAGATCATTCTTCAATCACATGCTATCGTTGTGATTTCAGGAATGTTTGTGATGGTGACACGTGTCCAGACGGTTATAACCGTCTGGGTGATGCACGATGGTATTTCTTCTAGAAGATTACTGCTGTAATCTGGTGTGGCACTTTACAGTGTGCACACGGCTGGATAGGTCCTAAGTCTGGGTAAAATAATATCCAAGTCTGGATACTTGGGCGGACATATTGATCTCAGGATTTTACTCCCTTGTTAAATGAAAGATGGCGCAAGGGTTCAGGTTTCCCTTTGGGCGCGACTACCGTTTGTTAGTTTCTTTCTTCCTTCTGTAAGACCAATGCGCGGCCGCGCAAGGTTAGAAGGGTTGAAAGACCGATTGGTGGTATGGTCCCGTATCTCTTTTGTGTGGTTTTTGGGACCTTACCCCTTCAGGCGGTTACAAAATTCAGGGACTGAAGGTGTAAAACTGAAAGATTATAACCGCTTCACTAAAGGAAAAGACATGTCTCCTTAGAGACATGCCTGTTCGATCAAAGGGTCACAAAGAAGACAAGGGAGACGCAACTCTTGGACAAGAAGACACGCCCCTTCATGTTTAATTACATCCACATGTTCTAGAGATGCACCCGTTCGTGAAGAGACGCGTCTATTGGATCGCACCCATTAGAAATTAGAAACTATAAATAGGGTTGTAGATTTCAATTGTAATTCCATTCATGTATTCAGATATTCAGTTTATATTCAAGTTATTCAATTGTCTAGAGATCAAAATCCATTTTGGGGCCAACAATTGGTATCAGAGCATCAGGCTCTAGGCATCGCAGGGAATTCGCGATCAGGTTTTATTATTCTTTCTCAGTTCGCAAGTTAGTTTTATTTTCGGTTCAGGGTTGAACCAGGGGTTAGGAATCTAGGGTTTTGATTCCGGGGTTTAGTGCGAATTAGATTGATTGTTTGTTACGCGTTGGGTTATACACGGGGTTAAGGATTAGAGGTTTGTTGAAACCAAGAAAGATAAAGTTTTTTGAAAGTGAAGATTGTTCGGTCGGAAGATATGTCAGGAGTAACCGGACCGAATCCACAAATAGTAATTCAAAAGGAAGGAAGTTCTCTTTCCCAATTTCAGTGTCCAATCCTGAAACAGACAAACTACACGGTTTGGGCAATTCGCATCAAAACGATTTTAGAAGCGAATGGACTTTGGGAAACGATTGAACCGGCAGAAAATACACAGACGGATGTTAAGAAAGATAAGGCGGCAATTTGCTTATCTATTCCAAGCAATACCGGAAGACGTTGTATTGCAAGTTGCAAGACTGCAAAGGAAATTTGGGAAAATCTCAAGACTAGACATGTTGGTGTAGACCGTGTGCAAAAGGCGCGTTTACATACACTCATGTCAGAATTTGAGTTATTGCAAATGAAGGAAGATGAAACGTAGACGAGTTCACTGCAAAGATCAATAGTATTGTTACACGGGCAAGCGAGTACGGAAGGACATTGAATCAATCCACTCTGGTACGAAAACTTCTAAACGTCGTGCCAGATAGATTTATTCAAATAGTTGTATCAATCGAGCAATACTCCGATCTAGACACAATGACGCTAGACGAAGCTATTGGTAGATTAAAAACGTATGAATAAAGGTTAAAGTTGAAGAAAAAGGAAAGCCCCGTAAACAATCTAGAAGAACTCCTGTATGCGGGTCATGGACAACATGTTGGAAATCATGGACGAGGGAGATTCCGTCCGTCACGAGGCCGAGGGAGAGGCAATTATCAACATAGGGGTGAAGGGCACACCTCTTACGAGTCGGAAGGAACCGACAAACCACAAAGGGATGATAGCAAGCAAGAGACACCAACTATGAGAGATAAGTCGAAAATCACTTGCTATAGATGTGAGAAACTTGGGCACTATGCCTACGAATGCCCAACCAAGAAAACCAAGGAAAATGAGACACTCTTGGTTGAAATGAAAGATGATGATGAACCGGCACTTCTTATGTGCCTACACGTTGAAGAGAAGTAGAAACATGGAATTTGGTCGTGTGAAACAATCAAAGTGAAAAAACCGTGTGATGCGGAGGAAGATAACCTGTGAAAGGTACAACAAAACAATCCAGTGAGTGGATCAGGAAAAAGTGAAGAATCCGTGAGGGAAGCAATCAATGATGAAAAACCCGTTGTGAGAGACAACCGTGATGACGAGACTAAATCTGTGATAGACCAAAAGAAGGCGCGCGCATGAAGGAAACAAGTATCCTGTGACTGGGTCAAAAAATTGTTGTGTGATACAACCGCAAGAGAGATCTGAGTGAGTCAGATTATCAAAATCTATGAGAAATGGATTCCGATCATGTGATATGATGGTGGGCAAGTTAATAAAGACCGGTGGAGTTCGTGTTGAGACAACTACACAAGAAAAGGTTCGTGTGATACAAATCAAGTGTGGTCAAGACAAGTGTGAAGCAAGTTCGTTTGAAGCGAGTTCAAGTAAAACAAGGTTCGTGAGGAGCAAGGTTGGTGAATAAGAAGATCCGTGTGAAACGTCGGATACTGAGGAGTTTCAAGAAAAATGGAATTGATCAAAGTTCAAGATCTACAACTCAAGGATGTTCGTGATTAGGGGGTGAATGAAAGTTATAATCCCTACACATCCTTAAAGTACAAGGGTTTGTTAGTTATTGGTATAAAGTTAGTTATGTGGAGGTTAAAAGGTAGTTATACGGCGGTTACAAAATTCAGGGACTGAAGGTGTAAAACTGAAAGATTATAACCGCTTCACTAAAGGAAAAGACATGTCTCCTTAGAGACATGCCTGTTCGATCAAAGGGTCACAAAGAAGACAAGGGAGACGCAACTCTTGGACAAGAAGACACGCCCCTTCATGTTTAATTACATCCACATGTTCTAGAGACGCACCCGTTCGTGAAGAGACGTGTCTATTGGATCGCGCCCATTAGAAACTATAAATAGGGTTGTAGATTTCAATTGTAATTCCATTCATGTATTCAGATATTCAGTTTATATTCAAGTTATTTAATTGTCTAGAGATCAAGATCCATTTTGGGGCCAACAATTTCCAACAGTTATTGAGTAAGTTTTCCCCACCCAAAACCCAAAAAACCTGAAACCCATAGTACACGTTAAAAAAATAATAGAAGTATAACAAAATTTTACAAAAAGAATTTTGGATAAAAAACATGTAATCAATCATATGAATTTTATATTCCTTTCTTTTGTTAATCTTGAAAGTAAATATAAATCCCTGTTTTATGCCAATATCATCTTTTCTTTAACAACACCCCAGATACCTTTGGGATAACGGAGATCAACAACCAAGAGTCCCCTTGGTAAAATCCTCAAACATCTATATATACATCTCGTGTCAAAGCATCTAACTTCGAGTAGGAATGACAATCAAACTTGGACCTAATAGGTAAACCTGAAATCTAATACATTTAGGATGTGTTTGGAATCGGTTAATTGGGTTTGGGACTAATTTTTATTTTTCGCGGGTTTGAGATAAGTTTGAGATTTGGTAGTATACTCATTTACCCGATAAAGTGTACTCGTTTACGCGATATAATTTCTTTTATATTTTTAAATATGTATATTTATAAAGGAATGGATCCACTAAAAAGTGGATTTTGCCTAAGTAGCCTAAGAAGAATTGTGATAATGACATGTGTCACTCCTAATAAGTAGGAACGAAGGGCATTTTGGTCCTTATAAATAAGAGTGAAAATGACATGTGACACCCATTTTGTTTTTTAAAAATACAACAAAACAAATCTAGTACAAAAAAAACAGTACAAAAGAAATCTAGCATGAAAAATCTCGTACAAAAAATATAGCACAAAACATGTAGTACAAAAAAAAATATAGCACGAAAAAATTCAGCAAAAAAATGTAGTACGAAAAATTCCAGCACAAAAAATTAAGAAAAAAAATTTAAGACAAGAAAATTTAGCACAAAAATATAATACAAAAATCCAGCACAAAAAAATGTTATACAACATAGAAATACAACACATTTTAGTGTGTTTTTTTAATCTTCATATTTTATATAGCAATATGATATTCAAATTAAAGATAAAAAAACGCTCGATTTTACGGTGAAATTTTTATGAAAAAAATAATGTCGTATAAAAAAGTTATGAACGTTTAAAAAATGTGGGTGGAATACGCATGTGCCTTGCATGTGGAAAGAGAAAGTCCATAAATAGGATTTTCCCAATATACCTTTGCACTCCTCCTTTCTCCTACACTTTTATCTTAACCATTGATTTGAAAAATGAATGTTTAAGGTTCCTTCTCATTCTACTTAGACCATGTGTAGTGGTGAACAAACATAATGCCCCCACCATGGGGCATTATCCGACACGTGACATCTTAGTCATCGTTGGGCATTATAGCAAAAGTGGCGTAGTGGGGCATTATGCCAATAACCCTCATTCAATCATTTCACAATTATTATTTTTTAATTTAAAACATATAAAATTTCATTAATTTAAAATAAAAATTACACTACTTGAAATAAAAAAAATGAACTGAAAAAAAAAACAGAAAAAAAAAACCGAAAAAAAATAAAGTAAAAAAAAGAACATGATCTAGAGTCCATATTTTTCTCTAATTTTTTGGCGACGCATTTGCGCAAGGATCAACGCATCGCCTTTTAGGTGGTCGATAGGTTTGGACAAAAACTCAATGTCCTTTTCCATTTGTCTCGCCTCTTGCAGCTCGTTAAACTTTTTGGTTTCGGCCACTCGTTCTTTCATAATCTCATAACATTGGTGGCCGAGGTCGCGAATGTCTTAGAGACGACGGTTCATCTCCTCGAAATCTTCCTTTAATTCGAGATCGGAAGACGACTCGACCTTTTTTTTCCCGGTTCCCTTTTCTTCTACCGGTAGGTCGGGTCAACTCTTCTTAAAACCCCGACGTCACTTTCACCGCTCGGGCGAGTATCGTAGTTACGTTGGTAAACTTCTTGGAACGCGTGAGACTTGTTGTTGATGTCGGTCCATTTGCTAGAAATGGAATCTTTGTCCCGATGTTCGCCTTGACCCCACGTGCTAAAAAAGAGTTCACGAACCCTATCCCAAAAAACGGGACCCGTTTGAAAGTTTGCTACAAATTAATAAAAAAGTAAAAAAATAAGTTGTATGTTAAAAATAAAAGTAAAAAATAAGTAAAAAAATAATAAAAGAGTTACCCGTTTCTTCGTCCTCCGAAACGTCGAGCCACGCCCGAGTCAACGTGAATTCCTCCTCATTCGTCCTTTTAATGATAGTTTTTGTACGTCGAGTTTCGTCCTTATCCTTCTTCTTATGCGACCTTCTGCCGCGTTTTGATTTGTCTTGCATCGGTTCGGGTTGCGTCTCCGGCACGACATCGACATCGGGTTCGGATTCGGGTTGTTGTTGTGACGGTTGTGACCCGCCGGCTTGACCATAGCCGAAGGTGGGAGGTACAAACGGAGTGGCACCGGTCAAGTAAGCCGCGTACGGTAAAAAGCTCGGGTCCATGTCTTGAAGGTTATACAGGTTTTGCGGTTGGGTTGTGTTCGGGTTCGTGGGCCTTGCGGGGACACCAAAAGGGGGTCAGAATGGATGCATGATTGTATTAAAAAGTAGGAGAAAGTGGGTGTTTTTTTATAAAAAATAGAAGAAAGTAGGAGAAAGTGGGTGTTTTTGTATAAAAAATATGATAAAGTGGGTTGATATATATAGTGGGGTAAATTTTTAAATTAACTATTTTCACCGTTTGCCAACGGTCTAATTTGGATACCCAAGAATTTTTCAGCGTTTTAATTAAAACGCCACATTCGTTTTTTTTCAAAAATAACGCCCGGCCACGCCCTGTGTAATGGGGGCCGGGGCGTTATAAGGCGTTATTTTTGAAAAAATTTTAAAAATCACGGCCCACTACGGGCGGTTTTAGGCAAAATAAACTTTTTATTTGATCTTACCCATTTATTATACATCAATTTTTATGCATATAAGTATTTTATTTCATATGCATTGTAGTTGTTTAATATTTTTTTATAGTGATAATATTAAATATCACTAATTGGTAGTTACCGAATAAATACTCAATGAGTTTTGGATTTGGTATACCTAACGGGTAATATTTTTTAACTTAATGAATTTACCCGATACCCGATGGATATTTACCTGCTAGAAACCCGACAGGTTTTAAGACGAGTTTAGGACAAGGTTATCTATTTGGGTTTGAGATTGGGATTACCTATACTCGTCATAAACCCGACCCATTGTCATCCCTAGTGGTCAAGAGGGTTTGTTCTTGTGGAGTAACCAAATTCAAATCTTGGGGTGGGAAGTAATTTACAAATATAACCTTTGCTGTTAAGAAAAAATATAAGTTTTTTTTTTTATGTTTGTGTGATGTCATGTATGTTCCACCTTCTCGATGATAGAATCACTTGCGACCCAATATTTATTTTTTGGGTGCAAACAAAGGATTTACTATACTTTTAAGGGGTGCGATAGAGATTTCTACCTAAATAATATACTAAAAAAACAGTCAAGGTGTGCGACCGTCACCCCACAGACCTATTTAAGTCTGCCCCTGGATGTAATGATGGATAGTGTTTATGCATTGATGTTTTTTAACGTCAAATTTCTTTTAATCCTTGTCGTCTGTGAAGCTTGAACCCAAGACTCTCATTTCAAATCAGGTGTTTAAAGGCTTTATCTTTGTAAATGGACCACCTCATTGGTAATTATGCATGGATGTTAAATAGTCAATTTAATAAAATAATATAATAGATTACTTAATTTTTAAACAAATTAAACATATGAAATATTAATCGAGTTTAATTTTTTGTATGGTGTAATAGAAGTGAATGATTTTTATAAAAACGAAATATTGAACTCTTTGATCAAATTTGAATATTTTTATATGTATACAATGTTTTTCTAAGAATGTAACATTTTTAATGATTTTTTATTATAAAAAAAGAGTAGAATGGTTTTCTTGCAAAACAAACTATTTTTAGAGCCGTTTTCTTAAAAGGAATGACACATCTAATATCTAACTTTTATAAGTTTCAACAATGAATTGTTAAAGGAATGACTGAATTTTATTTGGAATATAAGACAAGCACATCCACTAGAGTTCAAAAAACTATTTAGTTTTTTTCTTAATAAATTGTGGATATACATGAGAATGGAATGTGGACCCTTACCCATGTCAAGTTTATCTCGTTTCTGATGGAACAAACTAAGTGACGAGTGGAGACCACAAATAGACCATACATGCATATAAGCATATATAATACGTGTATATGTATCTATAATATTAAACTAGCTAGAGATGTTATAGAGTTTTGTTCAACTAGTTTTCGAAAAAAAAAAAGAAGGATTGGAGTTTTAAATAATTTCATGTATCAGTCGTTGGTCGTAATCAGTTCCAACTAACGAAATATATGCTAGCGGTCTCAACTTTTAACATATTGGCTATCAACGGACTATGACTAAAAATAAATTAACTAATTATATGAATGGAACAAATTATTTTTAGTCATAATCCGTTGGTGGCCAATATGTTAGTTTGGATTGATAGCAGTCAATTGCTGATAGTTGAAATTATTTAAATCCAATACACTAAAAAAAATTAGATCTCACCATTAACTATGGTTAGAAAAAAATAAGACAAACTGATTAGTTTTCACGGTTTTATGTTCTAGCAATTTGAGAAGAAGTGAGATTTTTTTTAAAGAAATGGGTTATTTTTTAAATATAGCTTTGCCTAAAACTTAAAAAAAAAGAATGATATATGTTGTTCTTGCAAATTCTCAATGTGTGTGCACGTCAAGGTCCTCCCCAAAAACAATAAAAAAGGAATATTTCACAAAATAAGGGTGTAAGGGGTGCTCACCTAATAGGTGAGTCCCCTCTCTTACGCCCAACCAATCCTCGTGTGCCACGTCAACTCCCCTCTTAAACTCCCCTAACACCCCAATTTGATGGCGGCACTCCCCTCTTAGGGGACTTGGTTTTTTATTAAAAAAAAAAAAACAACAACAATTTGATTGGTGGAAAAAATGGACCCCACACCCTCTCTCTTCAATCTTCATCGGTGAACAACCCACGATTTCACTCCCCTAATTGCCTCACCTAAGGGATGGCGGCGGTGTTCCCCTTAGGTGAATGGGGTCACCGATTTCACTCACCGCTTACGCCCCTTACACCCTAATAACCAAGTTTCAAAAGTGTTTTAATTAGGTCACTCGTATCGTTTTTGTCACAATTAGATAACTTAACATTCAAATCGAGACATGTCCTTTTTTCTATGTGTCAAGAAATAAATGAAGAATAAGATGTTGGGGTCGGATTATTTTAATATATGAAATTATATTTATTAAAAATAAAAACACTTTAATTACATTAAAAATTAAAAAAACAAGTTACAATTCACGGCATCACTCAAAGTTAGCATCAAATAAAAGGGAAAAAAGAAACAAAAATCCACATTACCATGGTTACTTATGAAATAGATGAAAAAACCCTTAATTTTAATAAAAAATGAATGTTGAGTGACCTGATTGGAACACTTTTGAAACTTCAGTGACCCAATTGGAACACTTTTAAAACTTGGTTACTATTCTACAAAGTTACCCCTAAAAAAATTAGGCCTTGTGCGAGATAAGCCCTCTCCTTGTAACATAATCTCATCAATCATACTTAAAAAAACCATGATACGGCGATTTTGTGTTGGATCCGTGTGGCTTCTGGTTCAGAACACAAAATGGAAACCCAATTGCTTATGATGGTCGAAACCCCCAATTGTTGTTGCCTTGTTTTCCGATGTCGTTGATGTCGCTAGGAGTGGGAAACCCGGATCAATGTCTAAGTTTTAGTGCCTCATCCTTATTTTTTTTTAATTGGGTTTGAAATTTGGGCTTAAACGAAGAATTGAGCCTTTTACAGATTTGGCAAGTTATCATGAAGGTAAATAAAGTTTTTTTTATTATACATAAGAGAAAAGTGCCCGGATAGTCTTTGTGTTTTGTCTATTTTTCATCTTTAGTCTCTAACTTTCTAAAATTATACATATAGTCCCTAACTTTTTCAATTTTGTTTCCAAATAGTCCCTGGCGTGTAACTGGGTTAGTTTTTAATATTAGGTGTGTGTGAAATGACAAAAATACCGTTATTGTCAAATTAATAACCAAAAAGTTAAAAGAAATATAATTAATACCCACCACCCACCCCACCCCACCCACTTCATCTTCCCCACACCACCACCATCTGCCCCCCTCCCAACCACCCACTTTACCGTAACCACCACTGCCGTCATCCTTACCGCTGCCTGAACCACACTCACCGAAATTCCTCCACCAATCCCCTGCATACCCGTACAGAAATCAAGTTATGTGGGGTTTGCTGACCTGTCTTCCACAATTACCTACCTCACCACCTTCGTTAGTTACCACACACAGCCTCTCACATAAATTGTTAAGTTGCACCAAATCCTTGCCTCAAGTTATGGAAAAGCCACCTGCTCCTTCCGGTCATAACATCACCAGCTCTGAAAAAATTCAGGTATGTTTAAGCTGCTAATCTACATTATACATGCTTCTGTTAATTATGTAGTTAGAAAATAATCATGTGGTTGGTTTTTCTGCAATGCAGACATGGAATTTGAGAGTTTATGTCCACTGTGAAGGATGCAAGAGGAGAATCTTCAAACTTCTTCAGAGCATCGATGGTGATTAGCTCTGCTATTTCCTCAACTTGTAGATATCCATTTATCCAAATGGTTAATTAGGCTTTGTAATTTGAAATATTACATGCATCTAACACCAAAATCTAACCCAGTTACAAGCTAGGGACTATCCGGGAACAAAATTAAAAAAGTTGGGTACTATAGGTGTAATTTTAGAAAGTTAGGGACTAAAGGTGAAATATAGGCAAACCACAGGGACTATTATTGTTGCCTTGTTTTCCGATGTCGTTGATGTCGCTAGGAGTGGGAAACCCCGATCGATGTCTAAGTTTTAGCGCCTCATCCTTATTTTTTATTATAGATAATATATAATAGTTTTTAAAAACTCGTCGGGCCCCTTGGAATTTTGGGCCTCGGATCGTCGCCCGACTTGGTCGGCCCAATAGCCGGCCTTGGTGTGGTCATACATGGGAGAGTTCTTTTCATAATTGAGTTTTATGTTGAGAACTTCGAGAAACATACAAATCACTTATACATAGTGTATTGATAATTTAATATGAAAATGAGGTAGGCGATTATGTAACCGCATTCAACACGCACATGAAGTGTCACGTACCCTAAGAGGTAAGCGTAAATGTATTAAAAGAAAATAAAACATCATTTGAAATTAGGCAGACACCGTGTTGAAAATTAAAACGCCATGAAGAAATAACTAAAACGTCTTATCTATACTATATAATAAGAGAAATCTGTTTTGGGACACTTGTCATTCTCTCATTTAATTGATTAAAATTATTAATGATACTAATAATAATATTTAATATAATCTAATACAAATAATAATAATATTTAATCTAATCTAATACAAATTTTTATTATTAATTCAATAACCTATTGTTAAACTAAAACTTCAATAGAATCTTAAATCCTAGCTAAACAAGTTTTGAAATTCATAATAATATTAATATGTTAGACTAAATATATTATTGATATATATATATATATATATATATATATATATATATATATAAAACTAGGATTTTGACCCGCCGCACGTTGCGGCGGCGTCGAAAGTTAAAGTAACTCGTATTTATACTGTATATTTGACCCCACTCTTTACTTAGGTGCTGTTTGTTTTTTCTGCAGGAAAAGGTCTGCAGTCTGCGGACCACATCTGCAGGCATCTGCAGGAGAAGAGGTGGACCAAATGTCTGCAGCCTGCAAGGAGAAGAGGGTTTGTTTTTTTTCTTCTACAAAATCATTTTTCACACACACAACCACACACTTCTCTGCCTCAACTCTATCTCTACAATCTGCCATCACACCACCTCCGCCCATAGCACCACCACCACCGCACCACCTCTGCCATCACACCACAACCATCATCTTCGTCGTTCAACCACCACCGCCTTCGTCTTTCAACCACCACCACTGCACCACCTCCGCCATCTCACCACCACCATCATCTTCGTCGTTCAACCGCACCACCGCACCACCTCCGCCATCATCTCCGATCTGGGTTCGATTTGGGGGTTTCGGTTCAAGCACCACCACCGATCTCCGATCTGGTAGCACCACCACCACCGATCTCTCTCTCTCTACGGTATCTCTCTCTCTCTACGGTATCTCTTTCACCGATATTGATTTGGGAGTTTTGGTTAGATTTAGGATTTTTGGACAGGGATGTGGTGGTGGAGGTGGTGGCAGGGATGTGGTGGTGGAGGTGGTGGCGGGATGTGGTGGTGGAGGTGGTGGCAGGGATGTGGAAGAAAAGGTCTGTCAAGAAGAGGTTCCAAGAAGACATGGAATCATGTCTGTGTGGTGAAGAGGTCTCGCAGACCTTTTTTAATGAAAGGTCTGCGAGAAAACAAACAAGCTGCGGACTCCAAACCTACGCGCGACGCAGACATAAGTGGCCAGAAGTGCTTCTGGCCAAAAAACAAACACCACCTTAAAAAAATTACATCGTCATCGAATGAAAACGTAGTATATTTGACCCGACTTGCTTTCAAATACAGTTTACGAACGTACACAAAATAAGTTGAACATAGATAAAAAAAGTATAGTAATTTGTACACGTTACGTTGTAAAGTCGTAAAAGTCATTTAAACCAAAGAAGGTGTCAAGTTATTAAGTAGAAAAGGTTAAGAAGGTCAAAGTTGTCAATTACTGAAAGTTAGAAGTCAATGTGCAACTTACTTAAAGATAAGGGTTAATAGTGTTTCATGTCAAAAAATTAAGGGTGTAAATTGGAAAAAGTTAAAAGTGTAAGAGCCTTAAAGAAATGGAAAAGTCAAAATTTGAGGGTTAAAAGATAAAGGTCTCCACCGACCTTTCTCTTTAATAGTTTATAAATATAGTATTGATATATATAACTAAAATTATTATCAATAATATTAATAATAGGTTTAGCATCAAATACAAAGCTTCAAAAAATAAAAAGTCGTACAAAGGGTATCAAATAGACTCTGATTGACCTCATTCAACCGACATTAGAGCCTTCTTATCGAACTCTACGACATTAATTAATATGTACGAGTTGATGGGTTACATTTATATCAACTCATTTATGTCAATATGGTATGTAAGTGTCTTTGTCTTTGTTTTGCATTTACAGGAAATATCTATATTATATAGTTTAAATTGTTCAACCCGTGTAATACATGGGGAACTAACCTAGTTGTTATATAAAATGTTTGATTTTATGATATTTTTTAAAATAATAATATGGTATAAAAAAGTTATTTGCGTTTAGAGATATCGTGGAACCCAAACAAACAGTTACCCTTTTAACTTGTTTGTCAAAGATAACACATTAAGGATATTTATGTGGTACTCGATTCATCTTGGCCATTAATCGTTGATCAATAGTCTATAAATCTTATTACACTTTTTACACACAATACCGAGCCCAAACCCGTCTCTCTCTATATGCTTTAGATGTTATTTATCAACTAAAATATATTTCAAACGTCAAAAAGGTGGTGGTGCTTAACCCTCTGCAGACCTTAGAAGATCTTAGAAATGGCTGGGCCAAGTCTGTACAAAGAAAAGCTCGCACAGACGGTTTTTAATGAAACGTATTTGAAAAAACAAACAGTTTGCAGATGACAATGTTTGTGCGTGGTCTGCGCGACACAGACAGAAGAGGCTGCGCAGATCATTTTACAAAGACAAACACTACCTTAGTAACCAAATATTTAACATAACATTTTGACACTTTTAAAAATTTGTCTATATACAAATGATTATGTAACACTGAAAAGAAAATTAATAATGTCTCTCAAATTTGCATAGCAGTATGCCTATAAGAATATAAGATCCAATAGTGGAAGATACAACTTTAAAAGAACTTGTAAATCTCATATGCTTGAATAATATAAATTTAATCTTTTCCATGTAACATGTCAAATGCAATATAGCTAAATTGGTAATTGGGGTTAATCAAACTAATTAAACATGCAATGTTCAATGTACATTTAATGCAAAAAGGGTATAAATAAAAAAGAATATAATAATATATTTACAGATCCGAAAGATATTATTCTCATGCCAAGATTTTAACAGTGATAAATAACTAATTCACTGATAACATAAAACCATATTAAATATGCTATTAGCAGTTAAATATACCAGACTGTACCCAAGTTTTAGGATACACATGATCAAGTAAGTTTCAACAGCTTTTTATAGGATACTTTTTAAGGATATCTAGTGTTTGATCTTATTGTTTTGTGGTCTAATTGTATTGTATTGGTGATTGTCTCTCACAAATATGTTGTGAGTTTAAATATTTACAAGTACAAGTTGATTAGGTGGTTGTAGGAGTAAAATTTTGTTCAAAAAAATTAGAAGATGGTGTCCGAATTTCGGATACTTGTCTTTCAACATGCAATACGCGAGAAACTACCTTGATTGATCAAATACATTTAAAGAGTAACATGTATAAAATCCCTTATCCGTCACTACTCATTACATATACATCTAATTTAAAATAAGAATATTTGATTTTAATAATCCCAACTATTCGCTGTTGGCCGCCAACAATCCCAACTTAAAAATAATTACTGGCAGTCCCAACTATTAACATATTGGCCGCCAATGGACCATGACTAACAAAACCCTAACGCTTTTAGTCTTCGGTCGATAGAAAAACGTTTTTGACGGCTGGGACGAAAATGTTGAGTTTTTGGGCCAAAAAGTTGAGTTTTTCGGCCAAAAAGATGTTTTCCGGTGACCTTAATAATTGGAGCTTTATTAGAATAAGATTCCTAAAGGTCCGTAATAAGGTTACAAAGAGGTTTGAGACCAAAATGTTGAGTTTTCCAGCCAAAAACGTTTTTTCGACGACCGGAGACTAATGGCGTTAGAGTTCTGTTAGTCAGGGCCTATAATAGGCCAATATGTTAATAGTTGGGACTGCCAGTAGTTATTTTTAAGCTGGGAGTGTTGATGGCCAACGACGAATAGTCAGAATTATTAAAATCCGATATTCCTTTAAAATATCAATCTTGTTTGCTTAAACTATGTGCTAACTGTTAACTGCTAAGTAGACTGTTATAATAAGATTAAAATATATATAATTATGGATTAAATAATTTACTTATATTTTATATGAAATCTCTAGATTACACGTTTAATTGGTTTCTTAGATTGTGATATTTGGGTTACCGCAAACAAGTGTTTGGTTCACTGTATGTTGTCTGTAAAAACACATGTCTTCTGTAACGTAGCCGACACCAAACATTTGGTAGTTTCTTCCTTACTTCATGGAATTATGAAAAACCATGTGTATGCATGCATGAGATCAAACATTGGGAGTTATATTTACTCTTTTTTTTGGTAAATTTAGGTAAAACAATAGATATTTGTTTTTTTATATATTTTTATAAAAACATTAGGTTAAATACATTTATTGGCCTCTTAAATTAATGTGAAAATAGCGGATTAAATTTTGAAGGCTGGACTGTAATTCAACAAACAAGAGAAATTTTATTAGAAGACGCGTAACCGAAAATACATCCGGTTTAGTAAATTTGATACCGGTACCCGTAGCCGTACCCGTACCCAATACTGTTTGCTTATAATTTGATGATGTCACTATTGAGGTTACTGTTCAATTCATTGTAATACGAAATCCATTTCATGTAAATAAACATAAGAGTTGCACAATCAATTTTTGTTAGGGAGTATTCATCCTACTCTTAGACTAGGCTTTGTTAATTCGTCTTACTTAAGGAGTGAAATCACCCGATGCTTTCATTAAGTACTTCCTTAGCTTAGGAGACTATTTGTTTCAGCTCTTAGTGGACTTTTAACAGTTCAGAATTTTTATTGGTGCAACACTTAATAGTTCAGACTGTTTGTTTCGTGAGTAGATGTCTGAATGGTTCAGAACTTCAGATATTTGTCTCTGAGTAGTTAAGTATTATACCGAGTCTAAATGGTTAAGACCTCTTATCAGAATTGGTCAGACATTTGCCTCTATATCATTAATCATTATACTAGCTCTTAATGATTCAGACCTCTTACTAGTTTAACACTTACTCATTCAAAAGTCGTCAAACATCCCCTCTTAGTGTTGTCAGCATAGTAGCATAGTATGAGAGAGGAAAAAAAAGTGAATAATATGGACAGCAGCATTTTATGGAAACGTGACGGTTATTTTCTTTTATTTTATTTTTTTGCAACCAAAATAACATAAACTTAACATTCTTCTACATGGGCTGCGTAACCCAAAGCATATTGTGTTTGAAAGTGGGCTCACAACCCATTTTGTATCCTTTTCAGCTTTTTAACCCGTATCACACGATTATTCGTAATTCGTTACTCAACCACTCAAGCAAACTATAAAAAGTAACTAGATTTTTTCTTGTCACTCTTCACGGCGAGACTTTAATCGTTTTACTCACGCTACGCGGCGTGACTTTGATCATTAGCGCGGTTTAGCTCGTCTCAAAACATAAAAGTGAATACAAATACTGGTTTCGATAACAACGATACCAGCAACGAAGATGTTCGCTCATAATCAGTTTGGTTCATCATGACACCGCAACAATAACCACACTCGATATAGCCTATGATACCAGAGAAATACTCATGTTTGAATATAACTATGTTTTTAAAAAATTAATATCGTGGAAGGTCGATAGAAAACCTAAATTCGGACGCGCATTTCACTTTATAAAAAGTGAACAAACAAGAGCTATTCACCCGTGCAACACCGTGAGAGTTTGACCGTTTTTTCCCGTACTAAGGTGTTCAAAACACAAACTTAAAAAACTTATGTGGTCAAAATCAAAACATTACAAACTATTGTAACTAAGGTGTTCAAAACACAAACTTAAAACCTTATGTGGTGAAATCAAAACTTGAAAAACTTTACAATCATAAAAACTTAGGTGGCCAAAATCAAAACTTTACTAAGTATTGTAACTAAGGTGTTCAAAACACAAACTTAAGTGACCAACATAAAAGATTATAAACTTTCTTGTGTCAATTTTCAAAGACAACAAACTTTTGTATTTATTATTTTTAGATATATCCTATAAAAGACTTGATGTAATAGTTTGATCATTCAATATATGAGTTTTCTCATCGAGAATGTTGTATTCATTATTTTTTGTTTCCTATTAATGTCAAAAGATAATGAGAAGTAAACATATTTTATTTTCACATCACTAATAATGGTTTATGAAAAAAAAAGTTTATGCTTGTTCCCGAGTCTCGTTTAACAGGGGCAGTGGCGGATCCAGGGCCGGATTCCACTGGGTTCCTTTTGGTATTTTTCACTAATTTTCATTAATTTTTCTCAAATCATACAAGGTTTACAATAATTTTTTTTCATTTTCTTCGAATCGAATGGGTTCCTGGGAACCCATGGAACCATGCTAAATCCGCCCCTGAACAGGGGAAGAGAAGGGAAAAGAGATATATGCATCCTCCCAAATTGGAGAGATTAGGAGATAAAATTTTCCTTCCCGCAAAACCTATTTATGAGAATTCGATCAGAACACAATAAAGTATAAATATAGAACACCTATGTAAGTGTAAAGGTAGTCCTTAACTAGGGATGGCCTAACTGGTTTAGGCTCAACACATATGAATCAACAAAGGCTTTAGAATTATATCTCCTGTGCATATAGGTAGTGGTGCACAATTCGGGTTTTTTTGCATACCTGGTTCTGGATATGGAACCGGGTTCGGGTATGACCGGGTTCTTCAAATTTGGGTATTGACAATACCCGGGTCAGGTTCGGGTTTTATACAGAAAATGTATACCCTATATACCCGGTAACAGGTAGGGTCCGGGTCGGGTTTTCTAATACCCTATTTCCGGGTTCGGGTAGGATTCGGGTATGCCTCGGGTAGGGTTCGGGTATGCCTTGGGTATTGATCGAGTTTTTATATTCATTTTTTGCATAAAACAAAGAAATATAAAATGCAAAATCTTTTATTTCATAAAACATAGATTACATGACACCTAAATAACAAACATAGATCGTGTAATAAGATGTTTAAAATAGATAGCTTCGAATAACTTGTTCGTCTTTGTTTATTATTCGTCTCGAGGATAACACTTGCAGAAATGTTTTTTTAAAGTCGTTAAGGAGTCATGGTCGAAGAAATTACCGCAGCGAACGCATCGATTCATGTTTGGGTTGTAAGGCATTCTTAGATAGTTGAAATACTTCCAAATAGGTGAGCTTGTAAGTCATGGAGCTTTAAGTTGGTACATGCTTTGAAGCATTAAATACTTTGAGCGTACTAGATCTTGTAAGTCATCCCTAACCTTCTTAGGGATAATTCGTGAAGTGAAGACGGTGGGGTTTTTGTGGTTTAAGAGTAGATACAAAAAATCGATTGTCTCATGCGGTAATTGG
The DNA here is from genome assembly GCF_002127325.2 of Helianthus annuus. Taxonomy (NCBI): domain Eukaryota; kingdom Viridiplantae; phylum Streptophyta; class Magnoliopsida; order Asterales; family Asteraceae; genus Helianthus; species Helianthus annuus. The sequence goes on from NC_035439.2 coordinate 119,549,577, forward strand.
TGTAAATTTGTAATTATGTAAGGTTTGTGTTGTGGCTGCCTTGGTTTGAGGTTTGGTGTTTCGTTTTAGGGATGAGCAAATCAGACCCGTTACTGATACCGAATCTACCAGACCGGGTACTTTTTCGGTACCGATTCAATACCGACTTTTGACATTTTCAGTACCGATTCGGTACCGGTCCGGTACGGTACCGGTATTTACCGGTTTTTACCCTCAAATACCGGTACCGAACCATACTGGTACCGAACCATACCAAACCGGGTATATTCGGTGCCCGTACCCACTTTTAAGGATTTTCGGTACCGGTTCTTTCAGTACCGGACGGTACCGAGCTCATCCCTATTTCGTTTTTATGTTCACTTTTCAAAAAAAATCCCTAAGCTTTTTAATATCACATATATTCGTTGCATGCGTTATGATTAAATGCTTGGTTCTCTAAGCGCTTCAAATATTTACAATAGTCATTGGGTGGTAGTTGTTGGAAAAACGTAAACCCTAATTAGGTTCTATCCTGTTTAGAAATCAAGGATTACCGAAATCGTGAACAAATGAGGCTACAATGTATAATGGTGGTGTTGAAAAAAAAAAACGAACATATGAGATCCATATTTTAGACAATTATGAATGAGATTGGTACCCAGAGCCGTCTCCGAAAATCTACGAAATTTGCGGGCCCTGAGCAAATAGAAGATACAAGCCCCTAAAATACAAACTTTTAAAAGAATATATACAAATGTTTAAAATATATGAAAATGAATTAAAAACTTATGAGAATCACCTACATGTCATGGCAAGCCTCTTTCAACAAAAATTTATTTAATTATTAAACAATAATTTAAGAATTAATCTAAATAATCATTTGTAAACTAAATGTAGGAATTATCTAAATGGAAAGATGTAAACTTGGAAAAACTAGACACTAATTCCTATTTACATTTAATATAACTTGATAAAATTAGGCAATTAATGCAATAAGAAAAACAAAACTCAACTAAATCAAAAGATAATGAGATTTGAGCCTTGAGCTGTCGCCCACCCCGACCTCTCTAGACCAACCCTGTCGGTACCGTACCAATATCATACAAGAAATATACCAAAACCAATATCATACAAGAAATATACCAAAATTTAAAGTTAGGGGTGTTCAAAACTATCCGTATCCGAAAATCCGATCCGAATTATCCGATATCAGAATCCGAAATATCCGAAAATTCGGATATCCGAAATTCAGATATCCGATTTTTCGGATTCAGATAGTGATTTTAAATTTTTTTTTTCGGATATCCGAATATCCGAAAATATCCAAAGTATCCAAAAATATCCGACAAACGGTCCGAGTTAGACCACTTAAAATCACACAATGCTTGGGGGGTGATTGGGAAGGTCGTAGCATACAAACTATTGACAAATGATCCGAGTTAGACCACTTAAAATCTCACAATGCTTGGGGGGGGGGGGGGATTGGGGAGGTCGTATCAATCAAATTTAACTGGGGTGCCGTCCCCTTTAACCAAAAGAAAAAATACATTTGTTCAGGGGCGAAGGTTTGTTGGTGCCCTGCACCCGCCTACCCCAATATTTCGGTTAGAAGTGTATATGTTCCGGTTTTTCGTCCGAAAATTATAAAAATTATATAGGATCGCCTCCCCTCAATTATTTTTTCCTAAATATTTATACAATATATAAATTAAAGTAAAGTTTGTTACCACTTTGTATATAAGTGATATGTAGTTTTGTAAATATATTTTAACTCTTATTTGTTTAACCCTAGGTTACCCACCACACAATAACCTTAATCACAAATTTTTATGTCTAAGAACGGGTCCTTTGAATGAATGAAATCTTTTAGTTTTATTTGGAACTATTATTATTTGACTTGACCTGAATCGATAGCCGACCCGACCCGAAACATAACGATAGGAAAAAAATTTGGGTCCTACCACTTTACGCCCCCTCGAAACTTTTGGTCAAGCTCCGCCACTGCATGTGTTTGTAGAATATAGACACACATTGATATACATACATTGATGAAAGAATTACTTAGGCAAAATATGTTAAATTCACTAATCATGTGTATTAATTAAGAGAATTAAGACACTTACCATGTTGAATGCAATCTAGTCACAGAGAAAAAGAATGAAGAAGAGAATCTCTAACACTTTGAACAATGAAGAAGAGAGTGTGTGTTGAAGTGAGGTTGAAGAAGATGTGATATGAATTTAATACATATTAATAATCCATGCATATTAACAAGAATTTGTCACCTTTACTTTATTAGACATTTCCTTCCATATTTGTTATAATTATAGAGTGTCCTTATACTCAATTAAACATTTCCTTCTATATTTGAAATTATAAGAGCTGTCTACTTCTAATTTATAGAAAACCATATTTTCTTAATTGTTAGTTTAAATTATATTTTTATTAATATATGTTAGAATATATTTTACTTATATTTATGCATGTTTTTCTTCACATTTTTCACATTCTACTCTTAAATACACTCTAATCACTCTCTATTAAGAATGGATTTATCATCATCAAGTGCATAATAGATAAACAAAAATTTAAATACACACACCCCGATTTATATAATAGCGAACACCGTATTCAAAATGCAAACCATATTTAAAATAGAAGTTACCAATATGAAATCATGTTCAACCATAAATGCAGTCTTCTAAGTAGGGATTCAAAACTGGATATCCGAAAATTCCGATATTCGAAATTCGAAATTTTCGGATACCAGATTTCACTATCCGAATCTGTATCCAAAATTTCAGATATCTGAAAATCGAATATCCGAAATTTCAGATATCCGATCGGATAGTGAATCGGATATCCGAATATCCGATTTTTATTTAACTTTTATTTTTTATTATTATTTTATATTCTAAACCGGATATTTCGGATATTTCGGATATTTTTCAGATATTTTCGGATATCCAAAAATTTTTAAAATCACTATCCGAACCTGAATCCGAAAATTCAGATATCCGAATTTCGGATATCCAAATTTTCTGATATTTCGGATTCGGATATCGGATAATTCTGATCGGATTTTCAGATACGGATAGTTTTGAACACTCCTACTTCTAAGCATGTAGTAACAGTCAAATAAACAAACATTTCCCCTAATTGACAGCCATATGGTCAGCTCAAACCGAGACACGGTACACTGTTGCATTAGATGGTTGTCTTGGTGACTGAAATATTAATGTACACTGCCCCATATTGTATCCAGAATAATATGAGATTATGAATAATAGATACTGTGACATCTTTTCTCTCTACACTTGTTTGCTTTTGAACGATAGTTCGCAAATGGGAATATTTTCTGACATTTGAGATCCGCACTCGTAAATGCTCAAAAGTAGCTTGATCTAAAGTTCAAAGGACACTTCCAATTTAACTCTGATCTTCTGATCTTCCTTCTATTCTTGCTGCCAAGTTTGATACTTATCAATATCCCTTGTGTATGATCATGCTAATCCTCGATCAACAATGGGCCTTCCTTGTGCCGAACATCACAATGTGATCACCAATATGAAACCATGTTCAACCACAAATGTAGTCTTCTAAGCATGTAGCATAAACTTCTCTATAACTTTTTGAAGCGACTATACGCTACTTTTTTGGGAAAGGGGGCGATACCCTAGGCAAACTTTATTAAAAAGGCTACGAAATAGAATCAAGGCAAAGACATCATACAAAAAATGATATAACAAAAATAAACTAAGAGGGCGTCGGGGGGGGGGGGGGAGGGGGTTGCACCATCATAATAAGTATCCACAAAATCATCATTGTCATTTGCATCATTTAGAGCCTCAAAGGCATTGGAAACAACTATTTTTTAGACTTCAACTTAACTTCGCCATAAGTAGGCTTAGCAACCGGGCCTTGGTTGATCATTGATGCGCCTTGTCTTATTGGCCCGAGAACTCCTACCTGAAACAACCTCCAAGGTTCAGATTGGGCTTTTTGAAGGCCCACAAAGACAAGCTTAGGCTTACGGTTTCTGTTCTTCTTTTTCTTAATCTCTAAACTCATGGTTGGGTTAATTAGGTTTTGGATCAATAGACGGCCCACTACCTTCGTGATACTGTTGGGCCGAAGAGGCCACATGTTATTAGGGCCATAACATGAACATCGTCCGGGTGACCAAATACACGACATTGGAGGGCATCACAGACCTTATCAGTTTTCTGTTAAAATTATCAATTATGTTATAACTAACATTTTGAAATGTTTTTTTTACATATTATTATCTAAAATTTTATTTGTACTTGAGTATTATTTGATTCTTAATATATATTATCGAGTTAACTGCCATTTTCGTCCCTCTGGTTTGGTTAAAAATGTCATTTCAGTCAAAAAAGATAACGCCTTGTGCCAGTTCTTCCTCAACGTTTTTAACGGCGCGTTATCTTTTTGGACTGAAGTGGCACATTTCAAAAATGTTGAGTACGGAACTGACACAAATTTTTTTGGACTGAAGTGACATTTTCCATCAAACCATAGAGATGAAAATACACAGTTATAATAATGGCATATGCGTCTCCATGTTGTCGTGTGGCAACTCTTATGGATTCCCAAAGTTTCTACTTGTTTTCTACGACAATAAAGATGGCTAAGGGGCTGTTTGACTAAGTTTTTCAAAAGAGCTTATTTGCTTATTTGTTAAATAAGTCATTAAGCTGTTTTGATAAGCTCCATTTTAAAGCTTTTCAAAAGAGATTCTTGACTTATTTGCTTTCCAGAAAAGCAAATAAGCTGTTTTGAAAAGCTGAGCCAAACAGCCCCTAAGACCAAGCTTACTGGGGCGTGTTCCCCCCGAAAACGCCGGAAAACGCGCGGTCCCCCACTACGCTAGGCGTTCTGGGGCGTTTTTTTTTGAAAAAAAATGAGTTTGGCGTTTTATTTAAAATGTTGTGCACCCATTTCACCATCCAATCAGATGGAAACACCTGGAAATTGTGCCGGAAGGAGATGATTGTGCCGGAAATGGCTGTGTGGTTAGACAGAAAATGTTGCCGGAAAACCTGCAACTTTGGTCCCTGTAGCCGTTTTATGATAAATGAAGAAGAAGATGGGGTTTAAAAGGTTTGGTTTTGACAACTTTGGTCCCTGTAGTTTAGATATGGTTTTAAAGATGGAGATAACTTTTGAATTCTTTTTTAAGAAATTATGTGAAATGAAATTAGAAAAAACGAAAACTAGTGTTTTTTTTTTAATTTAATCGGATTTTAATTTTTTTATTTCTAGTATTGTAATTTTTTTTTAAAATTTAAGAGTAAACTGCCATTTTGGTCCTTGTGGTTTGGTCACTTTTGCCACTTTAGTCCAAAACTCAAACTTTTTGCATCTGGGTCCCTGTGGTTTCAGTTTTATTGCCATTTTAGTCCAAAAATGAAATCAGATCATATTTGTCTCATAAAATCCTGCAATTTTGTCATTTTTCTCAGAGACAAATCAGGTCATATTTGTCTTATAAAATATGGTATTTATTTATAAAAAGAAATTATCATTTTGCCCTTGCGAAAAAATGACAAAATTTGCAGGATTTTATAAGACAAATATGAGATGATTTATTTTTGGACCAAAATGGCAATAAAACTGAAACCACAGGGACTCAGATGCAAAAAATTCGAGTTTTGGACTAAAGTGGCAAAAGTGACCAAACCCCAGGGACCAAAATGGCAGTTTACTCTAAATTTAATGAAGTATTTAAAGTTTAAAAAAATAAGAGTAAACTGCCATTTGGTCCCTGTGGTTTGGTCATTTTTGCCACTTTAATCCAAAACTCAAACTTTTTGCATCTGGGTCCCTGTGGTTTTAGTTTTATTGCCATTTTGGTCCAAAAATGAAATCAGATCATATTTGTCTTATAAAATCCTGCTATTTTGTCATTTTCCGCATGGGCAAAATGATAATTTCTCTTTTATAAATAAATACCATATTTTATAAGATAAATATGACCTGATTTACCCTTGAGGAAAATACCAAAATTGCAGGATTTTATAAGACAAATATGATCTGATTTCATTTTTGGACCAAAATGGCAATAAAACTGAAACCATAGGGATCCATATGCAAAAAGTTTGAGTTTTGGACTAAAGTGGCAAAACTGACCAAACCACAGGGACCAAAATGACAGTTTACTCAAAAAATAATAATTTGGAAATGATTGCATGGGCGTTATTGGAATAATGCCCCACTACACCACTTTATGCTATAATGCCTCATCCTGACTGGGATGACACGTGTCGAATAATGCCCCATGATGGGGGCATTATAACAATTTACCAAGTACACATGGTCGAAGACTAAATTTTAATGGTTGCGTTGATCCTAGACATCGTTCTCGGTAGTTACGTATAAACCTTTCCTTGCTTTATCACTAAACAAGTAAACATACCCTAAACTAAGTAGAAAATGAGTGAAATATACATGAATATCTGTACTGATAGTGCTCTTTCGATATCAATTGATATTTCGATAAGATAAGATTCCAAAGAGGTCAGGTCAACCCGACCCATCAACAACCCAACCACTATAAAACCCACCACCTTCCTATCAAAACACCCTTATCCCACCCACTTACAACCTTACCCATAACAACAATGTCTTCTTCATCTACATTTTCCCTTCATCTTCTCTCTGCTGCAACTTCCTTGTCTTCCATCTCCAAAACCCCTTCCCTCTGCATCTTCCCGTCCACCATTAACAATCTTCCTAAGCTTTGCTCCATACCCACTTCAACTAACCTCTTTAAACCCTCCCGATTGGTCCCACATCTATCCGTTGCGGCATCTTTCGAGTTGTACGAGGATGAAGAACACCAGCAGCCTAGTTATTCACCTGACCTTAAACTTTACGTGGGTAACTTGCCTTGGAATGTTGATAGTGCGGCTCTTGCTCAGTTGTTTCAACGAGCTGGGAATGTTGAGATGGTTGAGGTAGTACACTTTATTGTTTTGGTTTAAACTGGTTTTTGATTCATACATTTGTATACTTTATTGGTTTATGTTGTTTGGTTTGCTAGTTGAATTGAATGCATTTATGGTTAATGTATGTAACATCTTGTCGCTTAAACGTGGAGTTCTCCTCTCATCGACTGTATAATAGATTAATGTATGTAATGTTATCTGTTTTGCCCACTAGAAGCTTACATATTTGTTTTTGGTTGCCCAAGTGGAGACTTCCCGGTAGGTCACCCATTCTGGTACTACTCTCACTTGAGCACGCTTACATGTAGAGTTATTCTCTCATCCACAGCTATTGCATCCAAATCGTATTGGTGGTATTTGAGGCGGGGCATGTCTTATGAACCCAACATCTCTTGTTCACGACTGATGTGGGATTTGCCTAGGTGTTACACTAACACCTAGGCAAAGGTCAGTCGTGGACAAGAGACGTTGGGTTAATAGGACATGCTCACACCTCAAATATCACCAATGCGTTTTGGATGCAATAGCTGTGGATGAGAGAATAACTCAACATGTAAGCGTGCTTAAGTGAGAGTAGTACTAGAATGGGTGACCTACTGGGAAGTCTCCACTTAGGCAACCAAAAAAAAAAAAATATGTAAGCTTCTCGTCGGCAAAACATATAATATTGGTGGTATGAGATGCCGGATGTTACAAAATCAGTTTAATTTGTGAGTTTTCTTGCTGAATGTTATTGGTAAATTAATTAGTTATTGACCCTTTCAACATCTTTACTCTGTTTGTGATTTGCCTTTGCATAATCAATTGATAAATCATAATATCTAATTTGTGGAAATAACAGTTAATCTGCAATGACAAGTGAAGTAGAATCACTGACCCAATTGAGAAAAATCTTAATTTATCGTTTTATCTTGTTGATTTTATAATCTTGTGAATATTGCAGGTTGTTTATGACAAAGGCAGTGGAAGAAGCAGGGGTTTCGGCTTTGTAACCATGTCGACCGTCGAAGAAGTTGAGGCGGCTACACGACAGTTCAATGGTTATGTAAGTAAACAAGACCCAAAATCACTTTTTCATTAATCGTGACACCATATAAGTTAACGTCAAAATGATTGGAATTGCAGGAACTTGACGGGAGGCAATTGAGGGTGAACTCCGGGCCACCACCAAGCAAAGGAGACTCTTTCTCTAGAGGGCAAAGAGACGGTGGTCGTGGCGGCTACAACAACAGTGGTGGAGGTGGTGGAGGGAGAAGTTATGACAGCACAAATAAGGTTTATGTTGGAAACCTTGCATGGAGTGTGGACAATCTGGCTCTTGAAACCTTGTTTCAAGAGCAAGGAAATGTTATGGAAGCTCGGGTGGTTTATGACAGGGATAGCGGTCGGTCAAAGGGTTTTGGTTTCGTGACGTATGGTTCGATGGATGAGGTTAATAAAGCTATTGATTCAATGGATGGCCTTGTAAGTATTGTTTTATATAACTTTCATGTATGTTTCTTTCATGTTTTTGTTTTTTTGAATCTTGTTATTATATGTTGTGCAGAATGTTGATGGTAGAAGTATCAGAGTTAGTCTTGCTGAAGCTCGGCAACAACCTCAATTTTGAACAATCTTTGGCTAGATTTCTCGGCTCTAAGCTAGGGTAGATGTTGCAACGATTTTGATTTTGTTTTGTTTGAATTGATGCAGAGCGAAATACAGAATGCTTTCGAGGAAAATATGATATAATATCTAATGATTAAACTACTAACGAGTAAACTTGCAAATTACTCAAATCAAACGTGCGTTACAAGTTACAAGAAAAGAAAGTAACATAAACTTGCAAGGGCTCTATAGTCTAGATGATGGAATATGGATCTAACGGTTGGGACAAATCGCATATGGTATTTTTCATATCATCTAGCCCGTTAAAGCGTTTTTGTATATTGCTTATGGCAGGGGTGACACTTTTCAACGTGACACAAAAATAATCAGGTTCTTGGTTGTCGGATCTAAAATGTTGACCTGCTTAGCCCACATAATTAAAAAAGGCTACATCAATCTAACCCGTTAATGACCCGATCTCTTTTATTACAACCCACCGATTAACATAATTACAATGTGATTACTACCCACCAAAAAGTCAACCCTACGTATAACATGTCTAGATAAATAAGTTAAAGGGCCGTGTTTGGGTTACCTAATTATAAGCGTGCCCGAGTTAAGAGTTTTTTTACACAAATAAACATATGGGTCTTATTCGGGCTGTGAACAGTTCACCCCACCTTTCCGAGCCCGAGTTAAGAGTTTTTTTACACAAATAAACATATGGGTCTTATTCGGGCTGTGAACAGTTCACCCCACCTTTCCGACATGATTGACACGCTTATTTATGGCCGCCGTAACCCAAGTTATGGCCTTTTTTAAGTTGGGCTCTTTTGTAGCCCGTTTTACCGCCTTCCATCCTGTTTAAGTATAAGTCTGATAGCTCTTGGATCAACTTTGTATTAGAAATTTCGCAATTGTATATTTGAGACAGTCACTTGTCCACATCATCAATCAATACTTGTTTAACCATGTAAACAACAAAGAACAGAATTTCAAGCAATATGCTTTTATTTGTATCTTGTTGTCTATGATTGGCTTTGTTTGTAGCTTTCAACAATTCATAATATAAAACTATTCATAATAGTTATTATCTATATATTAATTCATAACATTGGGAGGAATAGTGATTTTTTTGTCTTTTTATGGTTTCGTCTTTTATGTGTGTGTTTTTTAATAAAACTTTGATTTTTTATAATTTTGTCACAAAAATTTATTTTTTTTGTTACTTTTGTTTTACGTTTTTTTCGGATTTGGTCGAAGTTCGGTTGGTACTTAGCACTGTGTTTGGTGGTCACATTTGGTCCCTTTCGTTTTTTGACCCCCTCGACTTCTAATACGTGTCGGTATAAATTCTATTTTATACCGTGTCATGTGAGTCACTTGGTACTAGAAACTCATGTTTTTATTTTATTTTTTTCCTGGTTTTAGTCGTCATTTGGTTACTACTTAACATGGTTCGCCGATAGCATGGTTTTCACGCCCCTCACCGCAATGTGGGGGAGCTAAGACTAGTTAACATAAAACTACAAAAGCAAAAGAATGTATTTATAAATTCATAAACAAGCTACAAAAGACAAGCCTATGAATCTCATGTTAATATTGGCCAGTATCCTTCAAAATGATCAACAATATTCCTTGTCTTGGTGCATAAATATCAGGCCTTCAATTCAATTTTCTAACTTATTTATAACTTGTGTAATTACAAATTTGTTCATGTAAAATGGATACAGATTCACCAACAATATACAGATTTGAGATCGAACAACCTCCTTCGCCGAAGAAAAACAGGCGTGCTTTAAGTCAAACTCTTACCAGAGTGTTCTCCGAGGACTACAAGAAGATCGAAGGGAGTATATTCGATCCTCGAGGAGAGCGTGTGAAGCAATGGAACAGGTACTTCTTGGTGGCTGCACTTATTTCCATCGCCATTGATCCTCTTTTCTATTACTTGCCTGAAGTAAATGTGGAAGAGATGTGCATGGATGAAGATACTTCCTTGAAGATAACTCTTACTGTCATTCGGTCGATTGTTGACATGTTCTACGCGTATCATATCTACGTGCGGTTCAGGACTGCGTACGATGCACCTTCGATGCGTTTGCTTGGAAGAGGCGAGCTAGTTTTAGACCCGTTTAAGATCTCTCAGAGGTATCTCAAGAGAGACTTTACTCTTGATTTGCTTGCAGCTCTTCCTATTCCACAGGTTAGATTTTTTATATAAATTTGTATTGACGCAGAGCGGAAGCAGAAATAAAAAAAAAATAATACTCTCGACGAAAAACCATAAATTTCTAAATTTGACAGGATAAACACATAAATTATTTAAATCAAAGATCACATGTTTTTACCAGTGTTGTAAGAATCGCTAGGTGCTAGTCGGTCGGTGGGGTAGAGACTAGCGATTACTCGGGATTAATAGGGTTTAACCGTTTTAACCCCTCATTGGCTGATTTTTTAAAGTAGACAACATTAATCACCGAGATTAACAAGGTTTGGCCAGAATTTGTACAGAACCGCCGATTTTTGGCCGATTAGGATTGCCTAGGGCTGTGGTTGACCGTCTAGTGATTAATTGGTCGATTAGAGGAAAATTACTTGGTGAACCTCCGACTAGCGATTAAAGACGACTAGTCAGATGCTAGTCGGGATTTTTACAATGAAAAGGAAATAATATAGAATTGCTAAAATTGTGAAAAACACATTATCGCCAAAATCAGGGACCCAGATTTTGGATATGGGTCCAACTGTTTGCCACATGATTCAGCCCGTCGAGATGTTTCCGTCCATTACTTATGGGGACCGTAACTCCAGACGTAGCCCAAATTATGCCTTTTTTAAGTTGGGCCCTTTCCTAGCCCGTTTGTCTTTGGATCGGCTACTTATCATATATGAACTAAAGAAATTAAGGATTTAAGAGTGTGAAACAAGATGATATTGATTTTTCACATGTTTATCGATCTATCTTGTTGGATAACATAACATAACATTTCAGGTAATGACATGGCTCCCATTTTTCGACAATTCGGAAATGATGAGCACGAAAATCAGCGTACTATACTTCATCATAATCCAGTTCTTCCTGAGGCTTTATCTTGTATTTAAACTTACATCTCATATAACACAAGAAGCCGGTGTGGTGGCTGAATCGACATTATCAGGGTCTGTTTATAACATACTCCTCTTTCTATTGGCAGCTCATGTATGTTCTTGTCTTGCTCTTCTTCTTTGCATTTCTTAATGTCGTATTTCACCCGTTAACCAAGTTACAAACATCTATTGTCATTTTGAAGGTTTTTGGATCCTGCTATTACCTTCTAGCTATTGTGAGGCAAGGAATGTGTTGGAAAGAGGTATGCAATCTTGAAGAACCAGCCTGCGGTGAGCGGTATTTCAACTGTCGTTTCCTTGATGAAGCTGGCCGAGCCTCGTGGTATCAATCAAGCAATATCACTAATATGTGTGGACCCGAAACAGATTTTTTCGAATACGGGCTGGTTTCTGATGCTGTAGACTTTACAGTTGCATCTTTGGAGTTTTTCACTAAATACTCTTATTGTCTTTGGTGGGGACTCAGAGCTTTAAGGTAACAAGCAATGTTTTTATCTTTGCTTCAAAACCGCGATCTTAACTCACTTAACAATATGTTTAACGTAACGTTTTGGATCAGCTCGAGAGCTGAGGAAGTTCAAGCAAGTACATTTTTTGCCGAAACACATTTCTGCATAGTCATTTCGCTTACGGGACTGTTGCTTCTTGCTATGATTATTGGCACCATGGAGGTGAGTTTTTACCGTTTAGTGTTTTAGTTATCACCGCACTGTAAACCAAATGCATGATTAAGTACTGCTTATTGATTGATCGGTTTAACATGGAAATTAACAGACATACATTGAATCAAGAACCGAGAGACTAGAAGAGTATAGGATCCAACAGATGGATACCGAAGAATATATGAGCCATAGGCAACTGCCGCATGAAATGAAGGAGCGCGTACGCAAACACAATCTTTACAGATGGATTAAACATAGGAATGTTGAAGAAGAAGCTATTATGGAGTCCCTTCCTTTGGATGTTAGAAGAGATATTAAGCATCACATATGCATCGAACTAGTTAGACGAGTGAGTTCGCTAATAATATTATTATATACTGCTAGAGTATCAATAAAGATGTTACATATAATGCAAAACTTGAATAGGTTCCACTGTTCGAACAAATGGATGAGCGCACGGTGGATGCAATATGCGACCGATTAAGACCTGTTATCTGCATATCCGGAACTTGTTTATTACGCGAAGGAGACCCGACCAACGATATGTTTTTCATCATGCATGGTCAGCTAGACTCCTACACTACAGGTGGAGGCCGAACGGGTTTTTGGAACCAATGCCAGATTGGGCCGGGGGACTTCTGTGGCGAGGAGCTGCTGACATGGGCGCTGGACCCACGTTCAACCGACATCCTACCATTGTCTACGCGGACAGTCACATCAGTTGCTGATGTGGAAGCATTCGCTCTTTCTGCTGAGGACTTGACGTTCGTCGCCACACAGTTTCGCAAGCTGCACAACAAGAAGCTGAGGCATACGTTTCGGGTTCACTCACACCAGTGGAGGACTTGGGCTGCTTGTTATATACAAGCTGCTTGGAAACGGTATAAAAGGCGCAAGTTGGTTAGTATGCTTAAGGCTAAAGAGAATTATAACAAAGTGAATCTTAGTGAGCAAAGCCGGAACAAAGCAAGGATTAGGGAGACTGGACTATCTTTGCATACAAAGACTGATAGAAGAGGTGAGATATTTGAATCCGATGAGATTATTCGTACCCCGGTCCCAAAGCCAAAGGATCCTGACTATTTTGATTGAGAGTTTGTGAATCGGGTCGTGTTCTTCGTTGAAATAATGTGTGTACATCACCTTTGTTTTTGTTAAAATGGTCATATAAGATGTAACAAAATCAGTTTGGGCCAAAAACCCTATTACCATTCAGTTGAATAGTTGAAATCGGTATGTAACCCAGTTTCAACCCAAACCAGTTTGGGCCAAAAACCCTGTTACCATTCAGTTGTTTTGTTGCATCTTGTATGTATCATTAAGGTGAGGCCCATGAAGCTACTAGACACAAATGGGCCTCCACATATAGTTGAAACTTGAAACTAGAGTTTGGTGGGCCTTTTCAGTTAGGCTGACACCATTTAAACTCCCTGGCCCAGTGGTCCCTGTTTGTTGTTACAGCTAAACACCTGGTCAGTTAGTCCTACATGTGAGCCCAACACATTAATGAACAGTATGTCTATGATATGAAAGCTGGGCCATACAGACAGATCCAGTTCATAAGATGAACTCCTGCTTGAACTGAGCCACTGAGGTCCAGCTAGTAGGGGACAAGATCATTGACACTACTGTCACAACACAAGAAACCAAGTGACTTGTTAATAAATAATGTTGTTAGACCATGTGTAGTGGTAGAACCTTATAATGCCCCCACCATGGGGCATTATACGACACGTGGCGTCCTAGTCAGCAAGGGGGCATTATAGCAAAAGTGGTGTAGTGGGTATAATGCCCCATAATGCCCATTCAATCATAAAAAAAAAAAAAAAAAAAGGAAATCAAATGTCAGCCCCACTTGGTCCCTTTCTATTGGTCTAGCCCATGTACATGTCAGCCCATGCAAGAGTTTTGGGCGTTTTCTTCAAAACGCCGGCACCTTTTATTTTTCAAAAATTTTGCCTTATAACGCCCCATGTAATGGGGGGTGGGGCGTTATAGGGCGTTTTCGGGCAAAAAAATTTACAAAAAACGCCCCATTACGCATGGTCTTAGGCGTGATCAACCAGAAAGACCATAACGGGTGCATGGACCATGTCTTACATTAAAAAATGGGAATTCTTAATTAGGTAATCATTGCTCCTATACAAGTTGGATAAACATGGTTTCATATTTTTTTAACCGCGGTGTAAGTCAGATATGAGTGGAAACATGGTTCCATGTCTTAGTGTCTTATACTGGGATGAACATGTTATGACGCGTTCACACTCGTCCAATGAAAATCGTAACTTTCGACTTTGCACATGTTTTAAAAAAATGTGTGACGTGTTAGTAAGTTGTCTTTAATAATGACAGTATTGTATGCTGCGACAATATCAGTGTTGTTATATGTTTCAACCAACCCGGTTCAATATCAACGTACTAACATCTTCACCAAAGCGTTACACCCTGTAATGTCCAACGACTTCCATTTTAACTTGGAACGCGCATAATAATGTATGTAACGGTGTAATTAGTGTTAGCCTATTAGACGAGTTAGGCCTGGGGTGGTGTTTAGTGTTCCTTAAGTCATATGTATGATGTGTATGTTTTCCTTATGAAAATACATAAATATAATACAAACAGAGATAGAATAAAATAATATTCTTGGCACATGAAATATATATTATTGAATGGAAAAAAAAATATCAAACTCACTTTTATAATAAAGTTATAAATTTGGCATGTGTTTCAAAGGTTCCAATCTATGGTTTAAATTAACATATTATATAAACTAGTAGATTAATAAATTAAAATCACTAAAATCGAGAAAAACATGTAATTTGAAATCGAAGTTCCATATGAAGAAATAAGGCAAACCGCATATGTCTACCTGTTCAAGTGTATGACATGTTGAGACATTTTCGACCATTACTTCCATCACTTATGAACGGGTAACTCCTGAATTAGCGAACTTGATGCCCATATTAATTTGGCTCACTTTCTAGCTCACTTGTCTCTATCAGCGCCACGTCACAAACTTTTAAAAAAAAGGAAAGTAGATGATTTCAGCTTAAAACTTTGCGAAAAAGGAAGCGTCGAAAATTTGATGAGATACATGAAACTGAGTGGTGAGTATGATAGAGTTCCGCATCGATAAAATTTATGCAAACAATTTAAATCATGGTAAAGACAGTATTTGTGACCTCAATGATTTCAATCGTACGTATGCCTTTGTTGTTATCTTTGACTTGAAGCTAAAGAGTGACATTATTATAGTATTGCTAGCTAGCAACTAAACCAAACTTATGTTATGCCATGCATGTCAGACAGAATTTAGTAATTGAGACTTAATCATTGTGCTTTCACTCACTTTACTTTTAGTCTGTTAAAGTAAAGGGTTAAAGGTTTGAATTAATATTATGCTCATCTTTTTTCACTTGACAGACTCTTCAATCTTCTCATTGAGGTATGTACTTTTGCCTTCTTATTGGTTAAAAAAAGGTCTTACACCTTTTTCTTTTCCAAATGAACCTTGGGATTGATTAGTGCATGTTAGTATGTTATGTTAAGTTACTCTCAGCATTTTCAAAAGATTTGCACACATTTCTAGGTTTTTGGTCACTATAATTGATGAGGAACTGACCAAAGGAGTTAGCAAAATTTTACATTAACCAGCTCGATAGTGGATAATACGACAGAAAAGACTTAACTAGTAACCATTAATTGGGCATAACTTGGGTTATGAATGGAGTTACGGGGCCCATGACTAGTGAAAAAAATGTCTTGACCCAACTGCCAGAAGTGAATTCATTGACTAAATGCTCCAATTTCATCAATAAGATTTGTCAATTTTTGTTACTTTCCTTTTTAGTCTAAAACACGTAAATCAATGTTTAACAGAATTTGTACATCTATCTATGGTGTTACTTTCACTAAACCTGTCAAATTTAGAAACTCTCAGGTAGCGTTCGTTTCATGGAATGGAATGGAATGGAATTAGGAAGTTTTTCTTTGTAAAATTGATCTTGGTTGGGGGAGGGAGGAATTTGAAATCCCATGAATTTCTTTAATCAATGAAATTTGTGACTATTTCAACATTCCTTAGAAATCCTTCACTCTAATGAAGGAATGGAATGGAATGTTAAAATAGTCACAAATTTCATTGATTAAAGAAATTCATGGGATTTCAAATTCCTCCCTCCCCCAACCAAGATCAATTTTACAAAGAAAAACTTCCTAATTCCATTCCATTCCATTCCATGAAACGAACGCTACTTCAGTGTTTTATTTCTTTCGCTAATTATATTGCTTTTGATCACTAAGTTGAGTGTATGATCATGAAGACTATAATGCTATTATGGTAATGCTAAAGGGGTATGAACATGAAATAAGAGTAAGTACAAAATGAAAGACTCTAAAAAGATATGAGGTGCTCTTGTGCCAGAAAATAAAAGGCGCGTCCACGTGTTGTAACGCGACTAGACACAAAAAAGATTGCCCTCGAATTGAAACGATTCACGAATTGGGTGTGTACTTGTTTCTCCTATCCTTTGATTGTAGAAAGTTAGTGGTTTCTTGACAGGCTTTCCATGGAGAGTAGCCAAAATTGAACATGCTCATATACTTGTTCCTTTTTCACTCAATTATTATCTATTCCACTATGTTTTCTTTCTACTAACCTCAACCCACATAGTGTTGTTTTATGTCTTACACTGAATCTTCTTGCATGTATATAACTTGAACAAAATTTGGCTGTATTTTCTGAAAGTTAATATATATAAATTAGGGTGGTATACTTATAAAAGTAATTGGATAGGCATGATGCCATTTTTTAATTTTTAATTTATGCCTCTCATCCTAAAATATAAAACGTTATGTTAAATTTTGTATGTAGCCTCTTAAGATTATATGTTTCTGTCATAAGAACAAAAGGTACATAATGAACGTTGTTTTTATATTTTACATTTAAGAGTTATAATTAAATCAAGCTCTTTAAAATGTTTCACCTTTAATTTTTTCTGGATTCGACAATTGATGAATAATCAATCATGATATGATTTTCTATTTCTTCGAATTGTATTTCATATATACTATAAAGAATTTGAGACACTTTATGTTTAAAGCAACTGTTGGTCCTCCATTTGGTCTAGTTCTTTTGTGAGGCAACATAGACATCTCATGTTGTTTAAAAGGCAGGATTGATCTTATCAACTTTAAATGGTTCACAAAATTATTGAGGTTCTTTGTTTGGTGTTCAAGTTTATGAATTTACACCGTGAATTGAGCTTGAGTGTTTTTATACATAATGTGATTTTAATACAACGAAAAATGATATGCCAAGTGAAATCGTCAATCTAAACTATATCAAAATCGATCAACTTTAACAATTGGAATTATAAACTCAAAAGTTAATCAATTGTAAATCTAGATTCATTCATTCATTCATCACCAATTATTTATATAGTTATAATTTGCAATATTGCTATGCTTCAGACTATTGTATTTTATACTTTGTGTGTAATTTGTGCTTTTGGGTGTTAGTACTTTGTGGTTATTTCGTATTTTATTTTTTGTTAGGCACATGGGCCTCTTTTCTTTGTGCCACCGATGTTGGTTTGAGGTTTTTAAACCCTAACCCACCGTCACTTTTTTCTCTTATCTATCTCTTTCTTTTCGTTCTCCTCCGGGTACCGCTCTTATCTCTGATGATCAAAGGTAGGTGGCTGTGGTCGTTTGATTTGGTGGGTTTCCAATTAGTGGTTGTGGTTGTTTGATTTGGTAGTTTTCGGGCTAACATCGTTTGCTTTGGATAGTTTGATTTGTTTTTTCTTTGCCCTGTTGGTTTGTGTTTTGACTTTAGATGTTGTCATCGTCTGTTTTAGGTTTAGAAAGGCCGATGAAGCGGACTCTTGGTTGTTTGAGTTGTTGGGTTTTTGACTAATGTCTATTGATTTAGATGTTTGTTGATATGCTATTTTCATTTGTTGGTTTGAATTTAGCCTTTAGATGTTGTGATTGTCAGTGTTGGGTTTTAAAAAGGTTGATGAAGGTGACATGTTTGTTGTGCTTTTGTTTGGGCAATGGTTTCGACTTGCTATACACTCGATGACAATGAACAGAAGTTCATCCGAGATGTTATTATGTTTGGTTATGGGAAACGATGCAATGTCTATAATTGTTTCGGCTTGTTGTACGTTTGATAACGATGATTGCAAGTTCATCTGAGAGGTTTCGTTGTTCCTCTTGGTCCTTTGCGAAAGCCTATGTTCTATGATGATAGTTTGTGGTTGATTGGGATGTTGAATATTATGTTTATGTGGCATTTGTTAAACAACTGTTAGTTGGTTATTTTTTGCTTTTAAAATCACGATGCATTGGATGCATTGATGAGCTTTGTCAATTGTGCATGAGTTAGGCATTGGTGATCAATTCTTGGCGTGGGAAAGGAAGTTTAGAGACTGTGGACTGTTTGTTGGAAAACTTAGAAATGTATGAGTTGTGATGCGTTGTTGAGCCATGTTCGGTGTTCGCGGCTTAGGCGATAATGATTAATTCTTTGTGTGGCAGTTGTGCTTGAAACGAGCAATCACATAAGGTGCAACCAAGAGTCTGAGCCTACGCAAGGCAAATGAGATCTTTTGTCTTTCGGATATTTATGTTTATACAATATTAATCTGTAACGATGTTGAGTTTCATGTTGTTGTACTTCGTGCTTTGTTGGTATTTTGCACTTTTGGGTGTTCTACTTTATGGTTATTTGGTATTTTATTTGTTGTTGGCCTTTGTCACTGGTTCATAACTTAGGCCTCTTTTTTCTTTATGTGTGCCACCGGTGTTTGTTCGGGGTTGTCCTATGGCTTTCAAAAGTTGATGAAGATGAGCTTGGTATCATCTCAGATGTTAATGTGTTTATTTGATGGTTTTTATTATCGCTATGTGGATTTGACATGTTAAGTAATCATTTTTTGGTTATTCTTTGCAAGTTGTAATTAGATTGGTTTATGTTGGCAATGATGATATGTTGTTCTTGGCATTGCAACTTAGATAACTAGAAATAGGCAACCAGTTGCAACCATTATTTTGAGCCTCTTAATACTCTATGTGTTCAAAATGCAAATTAACACTATATAAATCATGAATGGTAATGATAAATTGTAACACCCCGTGTTTCGAAAGTTAAAGTCAAAGTCAAGATTGAAGTCAAAGGAAGAAAAGATTGCTAATTGCGATCTGTCACTCCTTGCTCAACTCCTGTTTTGACTTCTTTAACTTGTAGATAATCTATTTATTTTATCGCATTAGTTGTATTATGTGGAGTACATGTTAATAATCGAGGTTTAATCGATATTTATCGCATGTTTTATCGCTTTATCGCTTATCACATCGCAATCGCATTCGCAACCCGAATTATGCGTTCTGGATATTGTTTTACGTGTGTGTGCTACTTACGTGTTACTTGTGTATGTTTATTTATGTTTATGTGTTGTGGTGATTAATCAATTGCAACTCTACCGCAATCGAATCGCAAACGCTAAACGCCAGTTATTTCGGATGATTGTATGTTAGATATAGTGAGCGATGCTTAGGTTAATTGTTGTTTAATACTATCGTATCGCAAACTCACTCGAAACGCATCGTAAAACCCAACGCACGAAACGAAACATCGAAACTCAAAACGTCGGAGCCACTCGATCGAGTGACCACTCGATCGGATGGCCAACCGATCGAATTGCCATCCGATCGGAACCCGATCGGAGTGTCACCCGATCGGTGACCCACTCGACCTTATGCACTTTCTTTTTGGGAAACCCTATAAATACCCTCCTGTCACATCACAAATGATGTGACAGCTCTCTACTCGACTAGCCGCACTCAAGCTCTCATTTCTCTCGATTTCTCGTGATTCTTGTAAGTTTCCAACCTAAATCTTGTACTTCTATGATCTACACGCACTTCTTCAACATTTTCTCTTTTGAATCTCAACTTTTAACCGTGAAATCAATGGATTTGAGGTGTTCTAGGATGATGTCATCATGGAGTTCTTATGAGCTTCAAGTATTGGCCTCATTCCACCAAGAACAACTCAGATCCGAAGGATTTCCACATGAATTAGCAACGATTTCGCATAGATCTACACAGATTCATGGTTAAAAGGATTGAAAGATGGTTTTCTACTTTCTTTCAACTCTTTACACTCAATGCACTCAATACCGATAGATACGAAGCTAGTTCTGACCTTCTACTCTTTCTTAGCGATGTGTTAGTTCAAGATCTGAATTCTATCTAAGAGATAACCGATTTCGGGTTAAGCATGAACCGTCGTCTCGAACAGTTGACTGATCAGACTAGGGTGATTCCTGTTCGATCGGATCACTTGAGTCTTGATGGGGTTTCTGTTGTTTAGCACGTTGTCACACCGTCTCGATCAAAACTACAAAACTTTCAAAACAATCAAGGGTCAAAGACGATCAGGTTGTTGGGACGGATTGCCGTCCGATCGGATTGCCATCCGATCAGACAACCATCCGATCGACTTGCACTTGGTTCCACACTTAAACTTTTTGTTTCAACTTATCAAAGATGTGAACGTGGAACGGATTGCCGTCCGATCGCATTGCCATCCGATCGAACGACCATCCTACCATGTGACGTTTGGGACTTCAACACTTAAACAATTTTCAACATGTTCAATGCATATGCAGTTCTAACAGATTGCCACCCGATCGGTAGACCATCCGATCGAGTGACAACACTGCTGTGAACTTGTTCTCTGAAAAATACCTCGCCGAACGGATCGTCACCCGATCGAACTGCCGTTTGATCGATCGACCTTAAGGGTAGAGATATACTTCTCTGTTTTCAAAAATGCTACAACGAAAACTTCAAAAGGCAAACCATCATACACAAACACATCATTACCAAACGAGATGTTAATCCAATCGAATGGCCATCCGATTGGATGACCATCCAAACGGATTGACATCCGATCGACTGGCCATCCGATCGGATTGCCATCCGATCGGATTACCATCCGACACTTGTTAATTTTGCACCGTTTTACGCGCCGCTTATCGTTTATGCAATCGTTAACTATTCAGGCTAATCTCTTCCAGCGCTCCCTTCAGTCCAAGAGAGTGTTTACTTGTTAAACACAATTTGTGAGTATACTCGATCCCTTTTTGCTTTACGCACTTTTGGGTGTTACATACGTTATCTATATTCAAATCACAATCGACACACAATGCAACACTATTTATACGCTGACCGTTATTGCATGCTACATGTTATTCGATGAATGCTTGTATGTTATGTTAACACAGTGATTGTTGCCTGACACCTTAGCAACGATAGTACTATAGTTTGGACTCAGCACCTGTCATGGACAGGGGTTATTAAGGGCTTTACTTCACGTGTTCCAGTGGGGATATGTGTTGTGCATTCTACAACTCGCAGTCACGTCTGTGCATATTTCTTTGTCGATAACCTACTAGCCTTCACTTTATACATGTTACATGCTGGTTATGCGTAAACGATTTCGAACTCTATTATATCTATTAAACTTGTATGCTCACCTTTACACTATGTGTATTGACCTTTATTTTAACGTATATGACAGGTGTTTAGGATGCTATCTGCTAGGATGCTTGCTATGTGGAATCGAGTTAGGAAGAGTCTAGAAACAAATAAACAATTTCAAGAAATCTGAGTTGTCGGAATGGATAATTTGTCTTTGAGAACATTGTCTGTAATAACTGTTTTTATTTTATATGTTTGTGGTATGGGACATGAACCTTTAATATATTATAACTAATAGTTGTTATGGATTCTCCTGGACAATCTGTTTCACTCAGTGCCGCACCCCGATGTTTCCGCCATCGGTTGGGGTGTGACAGATTGGTATCAGAGCCATAACTATAGGGAATTAGGCAAGACTCGACCTAGTCCAGGTCGATGTCTTAGAAACGACCTAGTCTATAGTTAAGTACCAACATACCGACTTGTGCATACCCTGTATGGGTTTTGTACAAGCTTACTTACTACTACTCGCTATTCTCGCTGAACGCTACACTATCACTGCACGCTACTTTCAAAATGAATGAGTGATCGGGTCGAGATTAGGTGTGAAAACCGAAAACTCTCGACCAAATCGCTTGTTCGACCCGCATTTTCATCTTTAAACAGGAGAATTTGCGTTGAATCAGGAGTGAAATCCGTACTTTAACGCATATTTTCTTCTTCTCTATTTTATCAAAACATGAACAAAGTTGTTAAGATAGGGGTGAAACCCGAACCTTAACGACTTGTTCCGATCTCTATTTTGGTTTTACAAAACTCTCACCAAAGTCTCGACGGACTCCAACGACTTGAAGTCACACTGAACTGGAAGGATGCGTGCCGTTTGCCCAAAATCGAGGCGAGAGCACAGTCCCGAAAGTCAAAGTTTGCACCAAAGGTCCTTGCGAATAGTCGAACCACTTTGGGTAGTCAATGTCTCGCATCCAGATAATCTATATTCGATTTTATGTGTTTCAATCCTGGATTTCGCCAACTCTGACTCTGATATTGGTCGATTTTATGTGGATTTTATGTGTTTTATGTGATTTTATCTGTTTATTTGTTTCGATTTTGGTGGTTTATTCATTTTTCGCTCTCTCTTTGATCGACACACACAACTCGCACTGCACATCTATCTCAAATCGCTAACAAATTGTTACTACTTGTGGATGATCGCATGCTATGTTATTCGCCATGCTATGTTACTCGCTGATCACCGTCTCTAATTTCGAACGCGCGCAGAATTGAATGATAGGTTTCTGTATTCTGACTGCCTCATGTGCTTCTGTGCCTTACGTGCTTATGTGCTTCTGTGCTTATGTGAATCTGTGTTTATGTGCCTATGTGTTTATGTGTTACATGATTGTGTTCCTGAGCTTTAGTAGTGTTAGGTGTGTGAGGGGAGATTCGATTAAATTGTGTCTGAGTCCTATGACGATGTCTGTTGCAGACAGTGTCGTCATCTGGATCCCGTCACTCGCACGCTGCGCGACATAACCAAAAGGACAAGTGTATCGCTTCACTCCTCGCCAAGCAAATTGCGAAGGTTATCCCGTAAATTGTTAGCGAGTTGAATGAAAGCAAGTCCTCCGAAGAGACCAGGACTGATGCTCCCAAGACTGTTTTTAGCTTCAAGCAGTTCAAAGCCTGGGGCCCAAAAGAATTCACTGGCGAAGATGGGCCTACGGCCTTGTTTCAATGGTTTGATTCGATCGAAGTCACCCTGCGCCAGAGTGGCTGTCCTGATGATCTCCGCACTCTGAACGCCACCAGCGTCTTCCAATCCCGAGCTCTAGATTGGTGGACGGCTGAGAGAAACAAACGCGGAAATGACGCAGCTTACGGTTTGATGTGGGATGAGTTGAAGGACGTCATGATGGAAGAGTTCTGTCCTCCCCATGAGCGCCAAAAGTTGGAGGACGAATTCTGGCATATCAAGCAGAAGGATGGTGACAATGCTGCTTTAACTGCTCGCTTCAAGCAGCTAAGCATAATCTGTCCGGACCAAGTTAAGACGCCCGAAATCACCATCAAGAAGTATATCCGTGCTCTTCCGGATTGCGTGGCTGATTTCGTTCAAGCTGCAAAGACGTCAACGATTGAGGAAACTTATCTGCTCGTCGCTGAGATCAATGACAAGCGAGTCAAATCTGGTTACTGGGATAAAGCCTCCAAGAATCTGCATCAAGCTACTACCGCTACCACCGCTTATACCACCCACGCTCTGCAGTCTTCAAAATCCTCTCGTCGCAAGAGGAAGAACAACAACAACAGTAGAAAAAATTGCGCTGTCACAACTGCTGCCCTGCTCCAATCAGTTCCTGCTCAACCGCAGCCTCAACACCGCCAAGTAGCGGCACCGATTACCAACGCACCGCCAGCCAAGCGTGCGTACACTGGTCCTCACCCGGCATGCCCTACTTGTACTTATCACCACCCAGTGGGAATCGCCTGCAGATACTGTGTGCATTGCAACATGTACGGCCACTTCATCGCCAACTGCCGTATAGGTCCACGCCAAGCTCCAGCTCCAGATCCAGCTCAAGGTCAAGCTACTGCTCAACAAGCTCTACTTCCTGCTCCTCAAGGCCAACAAGCGGCTCCTGCACCCGCGATCCATGCTAGAGCTTGCTTTGCGTGTGGTGATCCCAACCACTTCGCAAACATGTGCCCAAATCGAGTTGTGAAGCAAGAGCCACAACAACAGCAGCCTCAGCAGCAACAGCAGCAAGCAGCTCGTGCTCGAACCTTCAACATCAATGTGCGCCAGGCTCAGGCTGACAACAATGTGGTTAATGGTACATTCCTTGTGAATGATATATATGCTTCATGTTTATTTGATACTAGAGCCGATATCTGTTTTGTATCGTTTGAATTCGAAAAGCTCCTTAATCGTAAGCGCGCCCATCTCCCCTCGACGTTCGATGTTGAAGTTGCCACCAGAAGAACCGTCGCTGTTAATTCTGTTCTTCGTGATTGTATTCTCGAACTCAACAATCACACATTCCCTATCGACCTTATTCTGATGCAGCTCGGTAGTTTTGATGTCATAAAAGGCATGGACGTTCTTCGCGAAAACCATGCTGAAGTTGTTTGCTTCGATAAGATGATTCGATTCTCGCTCGCGAATGGTGATCAACTTTGTGTGTATGGTGAAACTCCTTCGAAAGGTCTCAAACTCATGTCATGTGTCCAAGCTAGCAAGTATCTCCGCAAGGAATACCAAGCTTTCTTGGCTAACATTGTAGTAGCGGAGAAGGAAAAGAAAGGTAACCCAAGAGTGAACGATGTTCCCGTTGTCCGGGAATTCCCTAACGTGTTTCCCGATGAGCTACCAGGTTTACCCCCGAGTCGTGATATCGACTTTCGTATCGACCTCGTTCCTGGAGCCAATCCTGTTGCTAGAGCTCCTTATCGACTCGCTCCGTCCGAAATGTGTGAACTCTCGAGTCAACTCCAGGAATTGCTTGATAAAGGCTTCATTCACCCTAGCACCTCTCCTTGGGGCGCACCAGTCCTTTTCGTCAAAAAGAAGGGTGGGTCATTTCGGATGTGCATCGACTATAGGGAGTTGAATAAGCTGACAATCAAGAATCGCTATCCCCTACCTCGAATCGATGACTTGTTTGATCAGTTACAAGGTGCTACGTGTTTCTCCAAGATCGATCTACGCTCAGGCTATCACCAACTGCGTATTCAAGAGTAGGATATACCCAAAACCGCTTTTCGCACTCGATACGGTCACTATGAGTTCGTTGTTATGCCTTTTGGTTTAACCAACGCTCCCGCGGTTTTCATGGATCTGATGAATCGCGTGTGTAAACCATTTCTTGACCGCTTCGTCATCGTATTCATCGATGGTCTCCTTATCTATTCCAAGTCGAAAACCGAACATGCGTAACATCTACGTTTGGTTCTCAAGCTACTCCAGGGAAATCGACTCTATGCCAAGTTCTCCAAGTGTGAATTCTGGCTAGAGGAGGTTCAATTCCTCGGTCATATTGTCAATAATCAAGGTATCCACGTCGAACGGGCTATCATCGCCGATTTTTCAAAGGATTCTCTAAAATCGTCGTGCCGCTTACTTCTCTCACGCACAAAGACAAGCCTTTTGTTTGGGGAACTGGACAAGAGACTGCCTTTCAAACCCTCAAGCACCAATGCTCCCGTCCTCTCTTTACCTGACGGAAACGATAACTTCGTTGTCTATTGCGATGGCTCGAACCTTGGTCTTGGTTGTGTTCTCATGCAACGAGACAAGGTTATCGCCTACGCATCTCGTCAGCTCAAGATCCACAACAAGAACTATACAACCCACGATCTCGAACGAGGTGCAGTTGTTTTTGCGCTGAAGATTTGGCGACACTACCTTTATGGTACCAAGTGTACGATCTTCATAGATCATAAGAGCCTACAACACATCCTCAGCCAAAAGGAACTGAATATGCGCCAACGCCGGTGGGTGGAACTTCTCAACGATTATGACTGCGAGATACGTTATCATCCTGGCAAAGAAAATGTCGTTGCCGACGCTCTCAGCAGACGAAGCTATTTGCATAGCGCTCGTAATAAGTCGAATGGGATCTTCCATTATCTGGACCAAATTTGCATAGCGCTCGTAATAAGTCGAATATGCTTGTTTCACCGAACGCACTTTGAAGAAGGAAAGGATTCTTAACGATGGAGCCCAGCTAGTGAATAAGTTGAATGGGATCTTCCATTATCTGGACCAAATTTGGATCCCTAAGCGGACTGATTTACGCCGTATTCTGATGGACGAAGCCCACACGTCTCGATATTCTATTCGTCCCGGTGCCGATAAAATGTACCAGGACCTTCACTACAAGTATTGGTGGCCGAGCATAAAGAAAGATATCGCTCTCTATGTTTCGAAGTGTCTGACTTGCTCAAATGTCAAGGCCGAGCATCAAAGACCCCCTGGCTTACTCGTTCAACCTGAGATCCCTATGTGGAAATGGGAGAGTATAGCTATGGACTTCATAACGAAACTTCCACGCACGCCATCAAGTCACGACAGCATCTGGGTTGTCATTGATCACTTGACTAAATCCGCTCATTTTCTGCCGATACGAGAAGACTTTTAGCTAGAAAGATTAGCCCGAATCTACACCAATCAGATCATTTGTCGACATGGGATGCCTCGCGACATCATCTCTGACCGCGATGGTCGGTTTACCTCGCCTCTTTGGGAAATGTTTCAATCTGCTCTCGGTACCACGCTTAATCTAAGTACCGCTTTCCATCCCCAAACCGACGGTCAGACTGAAAGAATGATTCGTACCCTTGAAGACATGCTCCGTTCGTGTGTCATAGATTTCGGTGGTAATTGGGACACATACTTACCTTTAGTCGAATTCTCTTACAATAACAGTTATCATTCCAGCATTCAAATGACACCATTTGAGGCATTATACGGAAGAAAATGTCGATCGCCTATTGTGTGGCACGAGATCGGAGATTTGCAAATAACCGGTCCTGAGCTATTGCAAGAAAGGAGTGACAAAATCCTCCAAATTCAAGACAATCTACTGAAAGCTCGGAGTCGTCAGAAAAGTTACGCCGATAGACGACGCAAGCCCCTTGAATTTGACGTTGGCGATCACGTACTCCTAAAGGTATCACCTTGGAAGGGTGTGGTCAGATTCGGCAAGAAAGGGAAACTCATGCCTCGATATGTTGGACCCGTTAAGATTCTGGAAAGGATCGGAAAAGTGGCCTAAAGACTCGAACTACCGGAGAAACTTAGCAACGTCCACCCGACTTTCCACGTTTCGAACCTCAGAAAGTGTCTGGCTGAGCATGATTTACAAGTTCCACTAGAGGATCTTCAAGTGGACGAAACATTACACTTCGTGGAGAAGCCTCTCGAGATCATGAACCGACAAACCAAGCAGCTCAGGCGCTCAAGCATTCCCATTGTGAAAGTTCGCTGGGAAGGTAAACGAGGCGCAGAGTTCCCTTGGGAACTCGAAAGAGACATGAAGGCGAAGTACCCGCAGTTGTTTGTTACGGCTTCGGCCTAATTTTGGGACGATATTCCCTTAAGTAGGGGAGGCTGTAACACCCCGTGTTTTGAAAGTCAAAGTCAAGATTGAAGTCAAAGGAAGAAAAGATTGCTAATTGCGATCTGTCACTCCTTGCTCAACTCCTGTTTTGACTTCTTTGACTTGTAGATAATCTATTTATTTTATCGCAT